>NC_133324.1:168754325-169360373 GCF_042186555.1 Aquarana catesbeiana
ACTAGAATTATTGCTCTCGCTCTACCGATCGCAGCAATACCTCACATGTGTGGTTTGAACACCGCTTTCATATGCGGGCGCCACTCACGTACGCGAGCTCGGCGGGACGGGCCGCGTTTAAATTTTTTTTTCATATTTTACCATTTTTTATTTTTTCCACTGTTCTTAAAAAAAAAAAAAAAAAAAAATTGTGTCACTTTTATTCCTATTACAATGTAAACATCCCTTGTAATAGAAAAAAGCATGACCTATTAAGTATGAGATCCGGGGTCAAAAAGACCTCAGATCTCATATTTACACTAAAATGCAATTTAAAAAAAAAAAAAAATTGTCATTTGAAAAAAATAAAATGGCCCTTTAAGAGCTATGAGGGACGTTTTGACGTCGCTTCTGCCCTGCAATGACTTGGAGACGGGTGGGGGCCATCTTCCCCTCACTTGTCTCCATGTCAGGCTAGGGACAGGTCCGGATCGCGTCCGCTGCTACGGTAAGCAGCGGAGGGCACCGGAGCTCGGCGGGAGGGGGTCCCCTCTCACGCCGCCGATAAAAGTGATCTTGCGGCGAATCCGCCGCAGAGACCACCTTTAATCCGAAAGAGAATCGCCGGCTCTTGAAGAGGATATACCGGGGTTATGGTAGTTACCTGCTACCATAACAACGGTATTCCTCTTCAAAGACAGCACGTATATAGTCGTCCAGAGGGAAGGAAGCGGTTAAACACAAATTAAGATCCCTTCATATGAATACTGTCAGAAGAACAGTAGCTGGCCTACAGCACTCCCCTTACATTCTCCAGAGAGAATGGGGGATATACATGCTTCAAGAAGGGTTAAGTCAGGCTAGGTTTCAAACATATCCTGGAAAGCTTATACAATAAAATAGCCAAGCACTATCTGATGGCACAAACAGCCCTCAGGCTGCAAGACCTCTACAGTGCCAGAGCCATCATAAAATCTTTAAACTTCATGTTCTTTAAAACCAGATGAGTCTCTAATGCAATTAACCGGAACAGCATAGCACATAAAAAAAAAGCCACTCAGGAGTTTATTTTAATGTCTGAATGCTTGGCTCTAGGTCAGCAACTCGGTATTCAACACAGACCATGCTGCCATTCCCAACATGTAGCTGGAAGTGTTCATCGCTAGGCTTTGTAAGCATTTCTCCCAATGTAAAAAAAAAAAAAAAAAAAAAATGGTTCTAAAAAGGCTCGAGGTTTAGGACTTTATGACCTTCATGCAGGTAAAGCAGGGCATATACACAAACACCAGCGGGTTGAACAAAAAAACCTGACAGAGCCCCACATCTACACAAGCAATGTGGATGCAGCAATCTTCCCTGCAGGACCATTGTATTCTGACAGCGGGGATTCTCCTCCCCAAATCAGAATGCACAGATTCGAGCTGTGGGCTGCAAGTGCTGGTCAAATACTGGTTTCCCATCATGACCTTTTTGACAGAAGCTGGTTGTTAAGCCCAGCTTCTGCTAAACAGAGGAGTACACACATACCAAAGTTGTCATGTGTGGTGGAGGTAATCCATTTGGTGTAATGTGCAGGGGCGGACTGACCATTCGGCCACTCGGGCAGTGCCCGAGGGCCCCATTAGGGTTGCCAGCCTCAGTAAAACCAGGGACAGTATGTAAAAATCTGGGGTTTTTTTACATCTGTCTCTGAAATGTCCCTTACCAACATCCTTTTGGTCTAAAAATCCCAAGATTATAGCTGCCCCACCTCTCCAGTACCTTCTCAGCCAATATAAACATGTCTGTGTATACTGTGTGATTGTATACTGTGCGTGTGTGCGTGCATGTGTGTTTGTGTATACTGTGTGGCCCCATAATCTGATTGCCTGGGGGCCCCATGAGTTGTCAGTCCACCCCTGTGTATGTGTTTGTTGGATGATTTAATATTGCTTTAAGGCCAGATTATGTTCTGTGCCGTGAGGAAAGTAGATGTTTGAGCACATGTAAGCCCTTATGGGAATTTCCTATACCCTCCCACTGGAAAGGCAGTATTTGGGAACTGATGCAAGGAGGGGGCATGGCTTGAAGGGAAATGAGTATGGAATCCTTGGCAGGTTTACTAGCAAGAAGAATGATTTTGTAAAAGTTACCAAGTTAACATCTGTACAGAAGACACTTCCCCTTCCAAACACAATACTCTTTAACAAGTAAAACATACAGATAACTGCAGCAATACAAGAAATGGTAATCATGTTGCCCTTTAAATAACTTGCATTATTTGCTCCAATTATTTCTGCTAATAAGATTTTCAGTGGATGCAAAAGATTGGCCCCCTGCTAAGACCCTGGCAGCCAGTCTCCATCCCCCATTCCTGTTATAGCCTACAAAACACACACACAATTCACTTCAGTATAACTGGAAGGAAAAGAAAACATACCACAGAAAGGAAAATAGGGCCACTAAACAATTAGAAAAGGACCTATACTGTAACAATAAGGCGGAACATGCTACTGGGCAGTTAATTAGAGGAATGTCAAACGGAGATACGTAAAAAGCAGCATCAAAGGCCAGACAAAACCTGCTGTGACTGCCTTAGAAGATAATCATGGTAAATGTAGTCACAAAAGATTATCAGCCTTTCACAAACACAAGCAGCACAGAAGTCTTTCCAAGAAAAGCAAGGTGTCAGGCAAATGTGGAAGGAAAGTGGAGCTTCATCCTAGACCTCAGCGCAATTCTTCATAGATCACAAAAGCCACAATAGGGAAGCTGGAAAAATAAAATGCACACTTTAACCTGTGAATTGTGTACAGCAAACCAGCTGCATCGCCTTTACAGCCCTTTCCAAACAAACTCAAGGACTTTAGGAATAAGCAGCACTGAGTGTTTGTCCGAGATACAGTCTATACTGGAGGAGCTGTTTACTATTCCTATTTGTTGTATAGAAAGGACAAGTGTGTGAGGGTAAGGGGACAAGCAAGGGTCACCAAGTTCTTTTCTGCTGAAAGACATACTGTTCCAGCCTGGATTCTCTTATGTGCTTATGTTTGCACTGAGGGAGTCTGCAGGAATTTCCGGGGTCATCATCAGCACATGCACATCACATGGGCACAGACTGAGCACAAGATCAATGCTGGGCCATTAACCAGAATCAGTGGGTGCTTGTCCGGGACGGCACAGGTAAAAAAAGCACATTTACAGATCCGCTTTAATTTTTGCTTTCTCTGGCCATTTTTAAGCACTTGTAACTGAATGCAATAGGCAAAAAAAAGGAAGGAAAGGAACTACACTCTAGAGTGACTCTAAAGTCCATATAATTTTACCTTAAAGTGGTTGTAAACCTCAGGATGTGGAATATGAACAAAGCATATCCCTCTATAGTGAGTACTTGTCTCAATCCAGAGCACCAAGTGCCATTTCTGTCTGTTAACCATCTGCAGGAGTACTTCTGACAAGTTTTCCTGACACCAACAGAAACAAAGGTGACAGGGAAGGGAGAGCCAGCAAACAGCCTGTGATGAACAGCCTCAAATTTCTGGAAGATCAGACAAGCTGTGTAAATTTTTGCACTTTTAATGGCTGTAGAGAAGAGAAGACAGATAAACAGGTACAACTTATGTAGGTGGATTAGTTTCATCTGTGTAGCAATTGAGGCCAGTTACTTTAGGGGTTATAACCACTTAATGGATTTCTTGCATTAAAGGTTAAAAAAAAAAAAACAAACAAAAAAAAAAAAAAAACACAACTACACACCACCAGCGAAACACCCTAAACCCCATCCGCTCTCCCCCCAAAAACACTTATCTGGCTCCTCTTTCAATCCAGTGCAGTCCCATTTGTCTCTCAAGAGACCCAGAGCAGCAGGAGCCATTGGCTCCTGCTGCTGTCAGTCAAATCCTATGAAGAGGGAGAGGGGGACAGGGCCAAGCTGTGCTGTATGCATCTACTCACATGGCTGCCTCCATAGCACATGGCTTGCTATGGGGACACCTGCCGGAACAAGCAGAGTGCCGGCGGGGGACCACTCTGTCAATATTGCCGCACAAAGCAGGTAGGTATAATAAGCACTTTAAATTTTAAAAAAATTGCCCTTACAACCACTGTAAATCTGAACCTCCAGGATAAACCAGCATTGTCCAAATACGAGATACATGTGTATTCTTAGGCCTCATTCACAAGGGCACTTCTGCATTTATACTTTCCATATCAAATGTCTTACATCAAGAAAAGCCAAACTTGCGTATCACAGATCATCTTCCTTTGTTTAGCTGTTCCAGGTTTAAATCAGGCTTAGGCACGTTTACATGTGTCAAGTCACATTGCTTGTCATCACATCCTGGATGCACAATTCCAATTTCTCTAAACCAAGCTAAATTGACTGCACCTAAATACAAAAAGGTGACTGGCTCCCTAAAAAAATCATTACATGCATTTAGAAGTGTTTAGAAACGTCAATGCATATAAAAACGCATTGTGTCCTTTTCCAGATCAGTGTACAAAACCCACTGTGACAGTTCCTCTGTTCAGGAGTTTCCTGTAATAAAGACCGGTCACTCACGCTCCTTACGCAGAGTGGCTTTTCTTGTAGCTGTCCCCTCCTGTAGCTCTATGCAGACAGCCTGTAGTTGGAGGACCCAATAGGCCCCCTCTTACAACTCTGCACAAGCTGAGGACATCCCATTGGACAAAACACTTTGGGCAGAGTTTAGAATGCTGACGTCACACACTGTTGGCTTGGCCTGAGAAACAGCGTCTTTTGTAAGTTGAGCCAGCTTTTATAATTCTAGTTTTTATGGAAAAGGTTATGTGCTATTGAACTTTTCTTTTGTGCTTTAATTTTTCTTCAAGTGTTTGTACAAACTAACGCCTGAGAAGTATCCAAGACTCTTAGCATCTGGCTGTTTGGACTTGTGAGTGCCTATTCACCTCTGATGCTGTGAGGTCCTACTTTGTGGCTTTGAGGAATATTTTAAAACTTTGCCTAATATCTGACAGCCAAACTTGGCGCACAGTACAGACCATAGTAGCAGTCAGAGGGGTCTACAAAGAAAGTTCTCTGATCTGATAGAGCAAATATTCTCAAATGCCTTAAGTCTAAAAAAAACACAAAAAAAAAAAAAAAAACAAAAAAAAAAAACACTTAATTGCTTCCACTGTCTCTGTACCAAAATGACAAATCTAATCCAAGTAAAAAGTGTTTTCATAGGCTTATTGCTTTACTGCAGCCTTCAAGAGACACTGCTCGAAAGGGATAGGCCTCAATATAGAAGCTAGATCAGAAATCAGATCTTCCATTTAACTTGCAAGACAACAAATAATGTGAGTGGTTACAAAAGGGATGGAGCCTGTACACCAGTATCATTGTAGAAATGGGCCTAGGGTACCATCTCTAAGTACAGGCCATATTTCACAACCCCACCATTTCTTAGTAGCAAGAAACATTATTCACTGCTAGTTTATGTGGCAGAATACATTTTAATAGGGTAGCTTAGACAGCCCATTATTTTCCACAAAATAAACCAGAGTCAGTGTCATCTGTTCCTTCAGAATTGACAGGCAACATACACGCGGTTTAAAGCTAGATATGCACATTAGGATCCAGAATTCATCATAACCCAAATGATACAAACACATCTGCTATTCTTCATTTTCTAAGAGGCGCATGTGAAGTTACTCTTTTGGTATAAAGACTTAACTAAAAACCGAACCTGGCCAATCACAAGCTCTCCCAATATGTTCTCTCGCTGCATGCAATGATATAGATATAATCATATAGATTTTTACCTGCAATTTTATCAGTACAAGCGTGGATCTTTAAAATAACAATATCAGGGATAAAAAAAAGGCTGTTTAACTAGAACACGCTGGGAAAAAAAAAAAAAAAAGCGTGCCAGCAAATTTCAGTAAGTAGTATAAGCAATAACCAGTCATTCGATTTCATTGGTGTTCCCAGTCTGCCTAAAGTTAAAATCTATGTATTCATCTTTATTGCATAGTTAAGGTGGTGGTTAATAAAAACATCCTATCCCCTCTGTAACATAACGGTATGTGCCCCTTTGTTACATAAAAAAAGGTTGGCGAACTGTACCTACATCTCCTGGTGGGGGGGACACAGAGCAGGCTGCGGATGACGGAGGTACAAAGGTACAAAGTGACCACGGTGTCAGGGCCCAGTTTACAGGAGGAGGGTATAGCCAGGCAGGATCAGTCAGGTTTTTTAGGTGATAGAAAGGGGCCAAGTTAAACAGCACAAGCACAGAATTTTTTTTTTTTTTTTTTTTTTTAGGATAACAACCACTTTAAGCTAGTTATAGAATGAGCAATTTTATTACCTGCAACCATGGATTGCAGGGGAAAAAAAAAAAAAAAAACCCACAAGAAAAAAACCCACACTAGATCCCCACCATTAACACTGACTGTTGGGTCATTGAGGTTGATTTACTTTTAACTTTTACTTTAAGTGCACTGTGAATACACTTGGAAGTGCAGTCGCTTTAGATCTGAGGGGAAGATCTGAAATGAGGGAGAAGTTCTGCTGTTTTTATCATCCAATCATGTACAAGCAAAAAGGCTGTTTTTTTATTTTCCTTGTATGTACCATCAGATCTACAGCGACTGCACCTCCAAGTGCACTTGTAGTGCAAAGTGGATTTGCCTTTAGTAAATAAACCCCATTGTGTTCTTCCAGGGGCAGGAGAACATAGCGATTACCGATGGCAGCTATAACAGCCTCTAGCAATAATCGCATGTAAAAAGCTGACAGGCTGGTTGTACCAAAGTTGATTGATGGATTGATTTGGGTACATTCAGCCTGCACATACATGGTTTGAATCTCAGTCAAGCCCCTGGTGAACTGGCCGAGATGGTTGGCCTTAGATTGGTCTGAGCTGGACCATTTGCAAGTATGCATAGCTCATACCTGAGGGACACCTGTGGAAGAGATCACTCACTGTAATATTTGGTACAAAAGAGTTCGCCAATCTTCTGGGTCTTGTGCTAGATTGCTCCCCTTTTGCATAGTGACCATAAAGAGTATCTCGCATGGCATCACCATTCACAAAATGCCTTTTTTTTTTTTTTTTTTTAAATGAAAACACGGCGTTTTCTGATTTAATGAGGTGGAGACGCGGGTCAATGACATCAAGATCTCCACCTTGTCCAATCAGAGAATGCTTTGTATTCATTAAACAGACACATTCTGTGAATGGCGTCAATGCCAAGCAAGAGCAGAAAAGCCACAGAGAACCCTGAAATCTGCAGAGATCACTGTAGTAGCAGTGACCACTACGGGGACGGTCACCTTCCACAACGGTCCCTTAGGCATTAAATATGCATTGTTACAAGTTGGACTATTGTAACTATGCAATGAAACGAACACCTGGAGTTCAGTTTTAAACATTTGAATTGACTTCCATAGGTCAACACAACTCTGTGGTTAAAATACTGACACAAAGCCCAATATTCACTACATGCAGGCAATGCAAAAACTGGCAAAAAGCCCAATTTCAAGATCTGCAAATAATGGTTAAAGATTTCAGCAATGAATCATACCACTGAAAAAAGAATAACACTGACATGTCTAATTATATACACTATTGATTTACTAGAATGTATGTTCATCAAAAGCACTTAGCCAGTTTGTAGCCTTTCGTTATGGAAATTACCTAATGTCACCTAACTTAATGGCCACAATGCATTTACAGAAGTCTGAACTTTTAAGTATGTATAGCAAAAACAAACCCCTTTCAATATTAGAAAGAGTAGTGAAGGTACACACTAAGACATAAAGATAATTTTTGGTGGATCTTTTCTGTTGAACAGAATCTGCCACTTTGCCCAAATAGGGCAAATGACAGGTTTGCTTGAACACCTACCCTTCTTACTTATATTCTCCCCTAATGCTCCATTTGTGTATGTGAGCCCTTACAAATAGTTGGTACTTTTCACTCCCCCCCTTCCTCCCATAAAAAACATTTAGTTAACAAGAGATGTAAAGTTGAATGCAAGCAGTACAAGTTTCTGAATTTGACTATCGGCCTCTGGCAGTCTACAGCAGAGCCTAAAGAGGGGGAGGGAGTAGCAGCATAAAAATTCACTGCTATAGTGCAAGGAGCTTGCCGATAGGAGAGTGCAGAATGACAGATGTGCCCATCAGTCTGCTGCTTCTCCTTTCACGGTCTAGTCAGAGTGGTGGTAGGGAGGAGGCCTGTAAGTGAGAGTGAAACTGCAGCATAGCTAGATCAGGTCCTTTCACTGCCCAAAATTACTGTGCAGCAGAGCTGTGTAAATGATGTACAGAAATACAAATCCTTTGGCATGTAAAACAGCTCTCATATGTACTTCAGCTGTATGGATTGGATATCAGATAATTTAGGGTGGCAAAAAAAAGTCAGAAACCCATGCAGGACCTGACATTCTAATGAGTATTGGGATGTAGAGGCCAATCTTAAGTGGTTGTTTTGAGTACTTCTCAGAACGTTATGAAATATCCGTGTATTTGGAACAGGTATGCAGGACAGGAATTAGTCTTGTACTAACCATGTTTAAATATGCTCTCTGTATCTCCTAACACCTATACTAACTACCCTGTGGAAGAAAAACATGTATATGCACCAGTTTTCATGTTGCTCTTCTCCGGTCATGTGATTGGCTCCCCTGTTTTAGGCAGTTCCTGCTGCAAGGGAGAGGAGGGAACGCCAAAAGATGGGCCAAAGCAAGCCTATGAGTGACATCACTGCTCAGGCATTACAAAGTCATTGAGTGCTCGCTCCTCCCCCTGTAGCTGGCAGACACAGGGGAGACCATATGACTGGACCACAGTGGTCTGAGAAGCATCTACATTTTTCTTTACGCAGGTTACCAGAACCTCCTTTCAAATTATTAAAGTTGAAGTCTGGTCTAAAATGTATCTAAGCTTTAACCTGCTCCCACCCCCATTCTAAGTCCTACACAAACTAACCTGTAAAGTAAAGATGTGTAGACTTACCTAATCTAGGGCGCTCGGTTCCAGTCATTTGATCATCTAGCACCAGCTGCAGGGGAGAGGGGGGACAGCGGACAAATGTCTTAGTCAGTTGGCGACGGCACTGCAGCCATTCTCATTGCTCTCCTCTCCCCTGAAGACGGCCGCTGGGGAGATCACATGACCGGACTGGTGTGTCTTTAGATTAGGCAAGTCTACACATCTTTCATTCACATGCTAGTTAGTATAGAGCTTGAGATGGGGGAGGGGGGCCATGACATCACTTCTGCGCATGCGCGCGGGAGCCGCCACTAATGGCACAATCGCCACTAGAAACGGCACACTCAGTGCGCCTGCCGTAGACATCGGTACCTGTCTTTTGCAAATATATCCTAAACCGTGTAGGTTTAGGAGATATTTCTTGCACCTACAGGTAAGCCTTAATCTAGGCTTACCTGTAGGTAAAAGTGGTCTGTAAGGGTTTACAACCACTTTAAGTGGTTGTAAAAAGCACATGGCTTTTTATCTTCATGCATTCCATGCATGAAGGTAAAAAAAATTTCTGTGTGCAGCAGCACCCCCAGCCATGTCCATGAGTGCCTTGCCTCTTCAGCGTCTCACACTCCTGATGGCTCCTGCTGCTGTCAATCACAGGCAGTGAGCCAATCAGGAGGCGGAGCCAAACCTCAGCTCAGTGTGTGAATGGACACACAGGAGCAGTTGAGCTTGGATGCCCCATAGCAAGCTGCTTGCTGTGAGGGCGACAGGAGTGAGGAGCCAGGAGAAATCCGGGGAGGAGCTGACGTGGCACCCAAGAGGATCCGGGCCACTGTGCAAAACCACTGCACAGAGCAGGTAAGTAGAACAGGTTTATAAAAAAAAAAAAAAAAAAAAAAAAAAAAAAAAAGAGAAGAAGAGCATCACTTTAAGCTTTGATAAATTTTGACTAGACTGCTTTAAGGAAACTAAATTCTGGCCCACCCAATCACTTTTGCACATTAGACACCATTCTACAGGCAACTAGGTTAAGGGTCGGTTCACACTGGGGCGACTTGGGATCCGACTTGTACGCCCTCAAGTCGCCCCAAGTCGCCCCAAGTCGCTTTGTATTTAGATTAACATGGTAGGCAATGGGAGCGTCTTAATTGACACTACTGAAGTCGCTCCGACTTCAGAAAAGGTTCCTGTACTACTTCTATCCGACTTGTAGGCGACTTGTACCCATTCAACTCAATGTAAGTCGCCTGCAAGTCGGATCTCTCTGTAAAGTCAAGCGACTTTGCAGAGAAAACCCCTCCCTCCCCCCCTCCCTCCCAGAGAGGTGATTGGCCACAGGCAAAGTCGCCTGTCATGGAGGCGACTTCAAGTCGCCTCGTAATTTGCCGAAGTCGCGCTGAAGTCGCGCTAAAGTCGCGCTGAAGCCGCGTTGAAGTCGCGGTACAAAGTCGCGCTAAAGTCGTGTTGCCCATGTGTGAACCGACCCTCACTGTGAACCTTAAAGTGAGACTGATTAGACACAGATGGTATTCATAAATGGTCTAGTGCATGATACTGGTCTTTAAAAAACTAGGGAAATCTGTTCTGGAATTTAATAAACTCATGACTGGTATGCAAAGCTGATATTTAGGATTACCAATGGTAAACTGCTTTCTTTAATGAAAATGCTTCTACACAAAAGGCAAAAAAGGATCAATACTTACTCCTTGGAGTCCCTGAAATTGAATGGATGGTCGTGCAGGTACTGAATTCTACAAAACAGACAGAAAAAAAAAAACCTAAATTAGACACGCCTACTGTCATTATGGTCAACTATATTAGTCTACCCAAAACCATTCCCTCTTACATCTCGTTTTACTTTACGAAGAATGCTGCAGCAGGAGTAAAGCCAACTACCATTTAAGCAGAGGACTAAATCTTTGGTACCCCAATGTGACACAAAGATACCAGTGGATAACTTCAGCCCTTCAGCATCCAGCTGGTGCTAAAAAATAATCCATCCAAAAAAATTACAGCAGGAAACTCCTAGTCCTTGGAAACTGTATGAGACTGACTCCTGAGTTCCACATCAAAATTTACCCACATACAACCCCCCCAAAAAAAAAAAAAACCCCAGCAAGGATTTGCAAATCTAAAGCCCATATTTTATTCCCTTCCCACCCCCTTCAAGAGGCTTTTACTGCCGGCAGTGTTAAAGCCCACCTGCGTACGGCTGGAAGTGGTTAACAATAGACAATGTAGAGAAATGCAGCATTTTAAAGAAACAAATAAGGTAATGGAGTTAGGGCAGGGCAACAAAAAGCTGGCAAACTAAGTAGTACCAACAAGAGCTGGAAGCTGCTGTCATTCTATTCTTCCTAAAACTGTATATTTTCTCAGTTTAAACAATTGATTTGAACTTTTTTTTGTAAAAAGCCCATCATGAATCACACAAAAAAAAAAAAAAAAAAGTCTATTGCCTGGTACACACGATGAGATTATCGGATGAATGATCGTCCATTTTTTTTTTTGGAATGCCAATCTCAGATCAAACCTGAAGAGTTTACTAAAGTCACACAAATTCTTGGACAGAAAAAAAAAAAAAAAAAAAAAGAAAGATTTCAGACGCAATGTAATGTGTAGTAATGTATTTGTATTGCATTTTCAAACGACAACTGCACGGATTAATTGGATTAAAAATTTTGCGATTGTCAGATCGGCCAAACCGTCATGATCGGCTCTTGAAAGCTCTGTACCAACGATCCGGTTATCGTCCGATTTCTTCGAAAGCTGTTTTTTTTTTTTTTGTACGATTTTCTGATCGTGTGTACGGAAGGGGGTGTTAAGACCTCATGCACACTGTTTGACTCACAAGCAATTTATGGTTTTCTACTGTGCCCACTGGCTGCATATATTGTGTGCTGCACTAACGCACTCTAATCTGGGCATCAGTCAAAAAGTGGGGCAAGACAATAGAACAACTGTCACCATAACACAGTGAGGCATTGTGCACATATACATTTTCAGTAAAGAAACCGAAGTCCAAAAAAAAAAAAAAAAAAAAAAAAAAAAAAAATTAGATTAAGAAGGATGCATACAAATACGCTGCAAAATAGTCACCAAATAATAAAGACAAGATCAGTGGAAAAGTGGGGGGGGGGGGGGGGGGTGGGGGGCGCAGACCATGCATTATGCACAGGTGGGAGAAAAAAAAAAAAAAAAATTATATAAAATATATATCTTGATCCCTCTCCAATACAGTCCGCGTTGATGGGGAATTCCTCCCGCTGTGCCATTGTATCATGACAGCAGGAAAGGTCTTCCAGGCATCAGAATACAATGATCACTGACAGCAGCTATAGCCAATGGCAGTGAGCGAACGAAGTATTGAAGTCGATCAATAGATCGAACATTATGAGGAGCTGCCTCACTGAGAATGTTAAGTTTCACAAAGGCCCCATGCACTCTGGGCAAAAAAATAAATAAAAATGCTGCTTATACAGGCTTTTGGGGGCGTTTTCCTTCAGGCTTTAGAAGCAACTCTATGTTAGAGTATTTGTCCTTGCATATCTGCAGGGGAGTATTTTCCGGCAAAAAAAAAAAAAAACACTTAAGTGCATTTTTGAAAAAGGAGCTGTCAGAAAAAAAAAAAAAAAAAAAAAAAAAAAAACAAAAACCTTGATTACAGTGAAAAATAAGCAAAGGAGAAGGTTTTGGAAAAAGCAAAAATGCCCATAAACTCACATACACTCTTGTGCAATACAAGCGATTTTAAAAACCGCTTTTTCTGCAGAAGGTTCTGGCATTTTTTTCAGCCGCCTGATATGCATGGACCCTAAAAAGGTGGTCAGTGAACTTCTTGAAAGTATATAGCCAGGCTCATCCACCTTACAAACCGCTCAACGTCTGCTACACCCCTCTGCCAAACCCTCCATTGGCTGCCACTCAGTCACCGAATTAAATTCAAGATACTAACTATAATTTACAAAGCCATCCACAACCTGGCCCCCAGCTACATCTCTAACCTAGTCTCAAAATACCAACCTAATAGTTCTTTTCGCTCCTCCCAAGAACTCCAGCTCTCAAACTCCCTTGTCACCTCATCCCATGCTCGCCTTCAGGACTTCTCCAGAGCCTCTCCCATCCTCTGGAATGCTCTACCCCAATCCATCCGATTTTCTCCTACTTTATACACTTTCAGACGATCCCTGAAAACTCATCTCTTCAGAGAAGCCTATCTGGCCCCCACCTAACAACTGTACATTTATCTTCTCAATCAGCACATCACCCACAGTTATTACCTCTTGTATCTCTTGACCTTCCCTCTTAGATTGTAATCTCTAAGGAGCAGGGTCCTCTGATTCCTACTGTATCAAATTGTATTGTATTTGTACTGTCTACCCTCAAGTTGTAAAGCGCTACATAAACTGTTGGCGCTATATAAATCCTGTATTATAATAATATTATTAACAACAACACCACATTACAACCCCCACCAATCTTCTGTATTTTAGATAATTGATAAGATGGCCTACTCCAACAACATAGATCACTCATTCAGAGATTTCATGAAACAGCAAAATGTCATTTTTTTTGTCCTAAAGGAGGTCATCAAAAAGGACTAGAGAGAACAGGTATTTCCATTTTAGCATGGTTTAAAACGAGTAAACGGCTTATCTATTTGTTAGCCATAGTGAACTACTGTATCATGTAAAAGACACAGGGCCAATTAGAAACCCACCACACTGGCGCATTGCAACTGGATGTCCCTATAGAAAGGTCTAATGATCAGCCTGAGAGCTGCTGTCTGCAACAACTTTCCAAAGTTTGAGAAATCCAAGTATGAGCACAATTTTTAATTTTTCTGACAGTAGAAAAGTATAATCATCAATAGGACAACTGCAGCAGCAGTTTTTTGGGGAAAGACATTTTTAAACCCTTGCCATTTGCTAAATACAGATGTAGACAACTGTAAATAATTATCCATAGAAAAGATTGGCTCAATCAGGCTAATACAGTTGCTGATCAGTCATTAAACTGGTGCAATAAATGTCTCCCTATTGTGTGACCTACACATACAGCACATATTGGCAATCAACTCCACACATGTGGGGAGGGGGAGGGGGGGGGGGACCACCCCCACACACCATTACATATTGCATGTATAGTTTACCATGGGTGCTCAACCTATGGCCCACCAGCTGTAGCAGAACTACAAGCCCATCATGCCTCAGCCTTTGGGAGTCATGCTTGTAACTGTTAGCCATGCAATGCCTTAGGACTTCTAGTTCCCCAACAGCTGGAGGGCCACAGTTTGAGCACCCAGGGTTTAAACAATAGGAGGTAATTTGTTCTATCGATCAATTACTACTCTAAGTGATTGACTGCTAGTGATTTAAAGTGGCGTTCCACCCAAAAATGGAACTTTTTGAATTCCTCCCCCCCTCCGGTGTCACATTTGGCACCTTTCAGGGGGGAGGAGGGAGCAGATACCTGTCTAATACAGGTATTTGCTCCCACTTCCTGGCATAGATCACAGCGGCGCTTATGGTGATCTATGCCACTTCCGGCGCCTACCCCGTATTCCCCCACTGTATTCTGGGAGACACACAGGTCCCAGAACACAGCAGGGACCTGAGAGGACGCGCAGCGTGACTCGCGCATGCGCAGTAGGGAACCAAGAAGTGAAGTCGCATGGCTTCATTTCGTTATTCCCTTACCAAGGATTTTGCAGCAGCCGAGAGCCGAAGGACGTATCGGCTTCGGCTGCTGACATTGTGGGCGCCCTGGACAGGTAAGTGTCATATATTAAAAGTCAGCAGCTGCGAACCTCCACTTTAAGGGGCATAATTAGTCAGTACTGAGAATTCAGTAAAATCACAAGGTTAAATCTAACTCAAGTCTGGACCCTCACTCTCAATGCACGACATCCACCTGGGAAAAAAAAAAAAAAAAAAAAAAAAAAGGACCAGGACATCCATCTTCATTTTGCCGAGTTACCATTTCTAAAGAGTTATTTGCAAAGCACATACACGCTACTTTATTAGGTACAATTGTTCAATTGCTTATTAAACACAAATGGCTAATTAGCCAATCCCATGGCAGCAACTCAATGCATTTAGGCATCTAGACATGCTGAAGACAACTTGCTGAAGTTCAAACCGAGCATCAGAATGGGGAAGAAAGGGGTTTTAAGTGGTTTTGACGTGGCATGGTCATTGGTGCCAGATAGGCTGGTCTGAGCATTTAAAAAACTGATCTTCTTGGATTTACACACACATCTCTAGGGTTTACAGAGAATGGTCCAAAAAAGAGAAAATATCCAGTGAGCAGCAGTTGTGTGGATGAAAATGCCTTGCTGATGTCGGAGAACTTGGTTACAACCAAGGTATGCAGAATACCATCTTTGAATGCACAACATTGACCCTTGAAAGCAACAAAAGACCACACTGGATGCCACTCCTGTCAGCTAACGGGAAAGGCTACAATTCACACAGGCTCACCAATATTGGACAATAGAAGATTGGAAAAATGTTGCCTGGTCTGATGAGTCTCGATTTCAGATGCGACATTCAGATGGTAGGGTCAGAATTTGGCATTAACATGAGAAGCATGGATCCATCCTGTTCTGTATCAATGATACAGGCTGGTGATGGTGTAACGTGGGGGATATTTTCTTGGTACACATTTAGTCCCTTAGTACCAATTGAGCATCAATTAAACACCACTGCCTACCTGAGTATTGTTGCTGACCATGTCCTCCCCTTTATGACTACAGTGTAGCCATCTTCTGATGGCTACTTCCAGCAGGATAATACACCATGACACAAAGCTCAAATCATCTCACCACTGATTTCTTGAATATGACATCACTGTACTCCAATGGCCTCCAGTCACCAGATCTCAATCCAATAGAGCACCTTTGGGATGTGGGGGGAGATTCACATCATGGATGTGCAGCCAACAAATCTGCAGCAACTGCGTAATGCTATTATGTCAATATGGACCAAAATCTGAGGAATGTTTCCAACACCTTGTTGAATCTATGCCACGAAGAATTAAGGCAGTTCTGAAGGCAAAAGGGGGTCCAACCCTGTACAAACAAGGGGTACCTAATAAAGTGGCCAGTGACACACACACACACACACACACACTGCAGCATTACACTTTACTAAAGCTTGTGCAAGAAGCTAGGAATACTAAAGCTGTCACTTCCTCTTGGAGGCCATAAACACAGATCAGGGAACAATCTGAGAATCTGGTCTTCCTGCTCTCTGGAACAATGGCACATTTCAGTATCTGCCAAATCCTTTAAAATTACAAATGAATACTTCAGGGAGGATACTGAACTCCTGCAAAGGACTGGCAGACAATACATAAGCAAGTTGTAGGACAGGGCAGAACATTTAACCAGTAAAAACAGAGGCTAAGTGAACCACTCTGATAAGACATCTCCCAACAGCAGGTCAGCAGCCAAATAAAACAGGCTTGTACATTGGAGTGGTAACGCTACCTTGTCTTTAGCCTACAGTAAATTTCTTCAGGTGATCATATTGCGAAAGACCTCACAGCACAGTCAAGCAGGGGGACTTGTTCACATGTCTACTAATTTTATTTACCTTGGTGAGACCGTTTACAAACTCTTTACAGTCCTGTACCATCATGTTAATATTTCTAATGGATTTTTACATGAGGATGCCTCAAAGTTCATCTAAATCCCAAAAAATTTAAAGTGGATCTTCACTGCATCTGAACACCACAAACCTAAAAAAAACCTCTATTTAAAATTCATTTTTAATATTAAGAGCAACATTCACCCATCCATCCCTCCATGCTTTATTTTGTTGAGAAATCCCTTTGAACCCCCCGGGCTAGCATTTCTGGCTGCGGTCATCTTGAGTAAGGGCACATATGATTCATGTAGCATGGAATCCATCAGCCCTAATCTTAGGTGTGCAGGCAGGAGGGTGTGCTTAGCTGAGAAAACCCCTCCTGAAGACTCCTGGGATTTATGACATTTTGCCAAGGCCTGGAAACCAGGAAGTAATGGGGAAAAAAAAAGTTTAACACAAGTAAATATGATATACCATCCTATCTATTTACTAATGCTAGCAAGATGGGGATTAAAAGTAATCAATGTTAATTGGGAGAGCGAAGTTCCACTTGTGGAAACTTTGGGTCTTGTTCACACGAGTCTACTACAGTGTACATCCATGCGAGGGCAGAGTTTGCATAGGTGTTCCATACAACCCCATGCAGGCAGTCCCATTCAGGTCAATTGGGACACAGATTACAGGAACAGAATTATCCGTGTATGAAGCCGTGCATGCACACATCTGTCAAATTGGGAGCAGCAGCTGTGTCTGCAGTCGCTGCATCACAACTGACATAAATGGAATTCCCTGTATGGACTATGAGCTTCTTTGGGGCTCTTTGATGGCAGCTCTTGAAAAATGCATGCTTATGCATGTTTTCCAGGTGCTTAGATTTAAAAACATCTTACTATTAGGGCCAAAATACACAAAAAACAAAAGAAAACCCAATCAATCCTCTACCTGCCCAAGAACATGATATTGTGAATGGGGGCTTTGTGGAATTTGTGGAAGCATGCCCCCTGCCATGCCGAGTCATGGCCACATCCCTCATCACAAGCACCTTTACCTATACTTCTAGTGCTGAGAAAAAAAAAAAAAGGACTGGAAAGTGCAATAATTCAAGAGCTCAAACCACAGTGCTGATTAGACAGTGAACAGAACAGATGTTTAGATACTCAGCCGTTGTACTATATGAGTAAGTTCTGCTTTTTAAAATCATTGTATACAAGAGCCAGCTGCCCACCCTTTAGGGTCCAGTCATACTATGGTGGTGTTGGGGAATTTGCAACATGTACTTTTCCACGTTGCAGCAACCGCCAAGCATTAGTGTGAAAAAATGAACAAAAATGACACAAGATTGTTTGAAGATTCCCACTAGCATCTTCAGACTATGGCCAGCTGTTCAATGTCAAGCTAACAGACATGTCCCACATGCTTATCTTACAAAAAAGAAAAAAAAAAAAAAAAAAAAAAAAAAAAAAAAAAGAAAAAAATGTACCCCGCCAGATATTTCTAGGTAAATGGTCTCAAGGGATACTTCTAAAACTTCAAAGTGGTTGAGTTTAGTTAAAGAGAATGCTGAAATATTAACAAGTATGTTTAGAAATCTTACTTTACTACAGATCTACACACAGCACATTAGAGAATTTATAACACTATTGATTACATGGAGTAAATAAGTGGACATGTTCCAGCAGGTACTGGGCCGTGTGTACGACTGACTATTCAACAGGAGCCACCCAAAAAGGTCATGCTGGAAAACCAGCATTTGATCAATGCTTTCAGCCAATAGCAGCAGCAATGATCAGTGTATTCTGATGGGGTGGGGGGGGCTTTGTTGTCAGAATACGATAGGTCAGTGGGAGATATACATTATTTGGGGTAATGCAGGGATCTGCCTTTATTTCATTCAACTTGCTGGCTATAGCTGGCACTCTGGCAGTGGCGTACAGTGTATTTGGAAGTTGGGGACGTTTCCCCTCATCCACATTGTTGGGGGAATGGAGTCAAGTTTTTTTTTTTTCCCCCAGGTTGAATAAAAACCACACTGACTGGGCTGCCTTAAAAGCGGACGTCCATCCACCACTGCAAAAATTAAAAGCCACAGCTACACATACTGCAGCTGTTGGCTTTTAATAGGACACTTACCTGTCCTGAGTCCAGTTATGTCAGCAACGCAGCTGATGTTTCCATCAACTGTCGGGTGCTAGCCTTAAGGCTCCACACCGGGAACCCTACTGTGCATGCGCGAGGCTCCGCTCCTTTCTCCTACTGGCCCGGTGACAGGGGGAGGAGGGACCTGAGCGGTGACATCAATAGCCACGGCTGTGGCTCCCAGAAGTGGGAACAGTGTACCTGTCTTTGTATCCTGTCACCCCCCCAAAGTGCCAAATGTGGCATGAGGGGGGGGTGTAAGGATGTAAGGAGACAAATGAGTGGAACTCTGCTCTAAGCCCCGTACACATGAACAGAATGTCAGGAGACATTTGCCAGTAAAAAAAAAAAAAAAAAATCAGCACTCTCAGCCAATGGCAGAGTGTTCTGATTGCAGTGTTTTGGTGGGGTGTCAGCAGGGGATATCGCTGGACTAACCACGCATGGAGCTGAAAGGTTTCGTGCAACCAAAAAAAAAAAAAACTGTAGTGTGTATCCGGCTTTACACTGTTCTGCTGAGAGCATCTAGTAACTGCATGCTGCTT
Organism: Aquarana catesbeiana; assembly: GCF_042186555.1. Lineage (NCBI taxonomy): Eukaryota > Metazoa > Chordata > Amphibia > Anura > Ranidae > Aquarana > Aquarana catesbeiana. The sequence continues at coordinate 168,773,519 of NC_133324.1, forward strand.
TATCATACATTGTCTGGACTGTGCAATTGGATGGAAGAGCGGAGTCTGAACCTGTCTGCCAGTAACCTGATCTCCAGCACGTCTCCTACCTGACCTTTTAAAAACACTACAGTTCAATCACCAGCTTCACTACTTCCATTCTAAAGTACATACAGTTTGTCTTCTGCTAGGGGAACAAACGCTATAAACTGAGAAAGCGTATCAAGTCAATCCCAGTGCCAAGGCTGGTTAGAACTACAAATAAAAAACATGAACTGTAGATAAATACAGTCTCTGGACAGCAAACGTTGATAACTAGATGACATTTGTCCTTTTTCAGCAGTTCTCTTTTCTTTGGACAGATAATGCAAACCCCTAAAAAGGATTACCAAAGCACACAAAAGCAAAGTCTGTTGTATGGCTGCCCTGATAAGACCCAGGCACCTCCTTCTCTTCCCTTACAACATAGTGCAGTTAGACTACTTGACTGGGTTAAGCCTGGACTCTGAAACCTGTACATTATTTACTTGTGCCATGTTTTCAGTCCTCATGCAGATTCCTGTGATAAAAGGAGTTTTTAGAAGCTTTCAAAATATAAACAGACAGGTGTTTGGCATATATGTGGTTAGCATAATGCAGAACTTGTACCACTACTTTCAATTTGTTACCTTATCTAAGCTCCGGTTCACACTGCTGCGACTTGACTTGCAACACAGTCGCATGACAAGTCAAAACACATTACAATGGGTACCATCCTACTTAAAGTGGTAGTCCAGCGACCAATTTTTTTTTTTTTTTTTTTTTTTTTTTAGGTCATTGAGACACTTTGCTAATCCCAAAATAATACTCAAAGTTTGGGTGTAATATTTCCGCCTCTGTCTGTTTTCGTACTGAAGAATAATTTTTAAAATGTGATGCTGGCTGTTTCCATCTTGCTTGTTGGCATGTGAAGCCCACAAGCATTGATTTCCTGGATGCGGTGAATGCTGTTCATTCACAGCTTGTTCACAGGCATGATCATTGTTCCCGCACTGAATCTTGGGAAGCCTGACACTAAGCTCCCAGGAGACAGTGCGGCGCCGGGGAAAGGCAATAAACACGCCTACTCCCATGGGAGGAGAGACAGGAAGTGCCACAATAAAGTACAATATAAAAAGGTAATTACAGCGATAAAAAAAAATTTTGTGCGGCATTTGAACATCTATGCAATTAACTGAAGGGGGTAAGATTAGTTAAAAATTTGAGTGGAACCCCGCTTTAATCAATGCAACTCAAGTCCCAGCGACAAAAAGAAAAAAAAAAAAAAAAAAGAAGTTTATGCACCACTTCTTTTCTGTGACTGTGGGACTTGAATCCCATAGAGTGCAATGTTAAATCACAAAAAAGTCGCAAGCAAGTGGAAAGGAGTTTGCAAGGAAATTGCACAACTTTGGGGTCACAGCAGTGTGAACCCAGCCTAAAAGCAGATAGTGAAAAACCAGAGTTAGGCTTGTTCACACTTGATGTTAAACAAACACTCCTGTAGACAGGCGTCAATGAGCTTTAGAATGGGGCATTTTACAAGCATTAAACTTGCCCTATGCGCCATAGACTTAAATGGGAGACTTCAAAACGCCTCCTGACTCGACAAGAAGCTTTAATTTTGAAGCGACATGACGCTAGCGCTTAGTGTGAACAGCACTATGTGCTGTCTATTGTATCTTGTGCATAGGCATTTGAGGGGCGTTTTTAACGCCTGTCAAACACCTGCTCTTAATGCCAATGTGTACTAAGCCTTAAACTTACCAGTAGCTCCGTTTCCAGGAGTCTTCCAGGACAGCCTATGAGAGAATCACCTCCAACAGGAAACAGATCACCAATACACTGTAAAGGCTGCCCCGCTGTTGAACTGGTCAGTTTTAAAACAAGAACCGAAGGAAAAGAACATACAAACAAGATAGTTACTGGAGCCAGGCTGCACATGCTCAGTTTGGTGTGTACTGCTAGAGGTTTTTTTTCCTTGGGAGGGTGCATGTGATCAGCACAGGGCCAATCAGCACTGTCCAGACAGAGGGTCAGGGGTCTTGGATCCCGATAGGACAGCCAGTGCAAAAACTCCAAGCTTTTAACCAGGCACTGATAGAAGTCACAAGACTGCTACATACTGCTGATGAGAAAAGGGTATTTAGCTGTTTTTTTTTTCACTAAAATGATTGCTGCATTTCCATGTTCTGTGTACTGTGGGAGACCAGATATAGTGATTGCAGGGTCCTGGATTTAGTAACACTTTAATATTGTGATCTGATATACCATCAATGCAAACAAAGCCATAGCTCTGAGGATATCACCTAAATTTACCCTGCCAGTGTTAATTGGTTTGATTCATCCTTGTAATTGCAAGAGAGCTTTGTAAACACATGCAAGACTGGGTAAGCAGCAATATAACCAATGTTTGCTGCCAATGAGCCACAGTGCTGATCAGCGTATTCTGATAGCGGGGGGGGGGGGGGGGGGGCGGCACCACTGTCAGAAAACACAGTGGGGAGGATTTCCCAGCCTGCTGACTGAGCGCCAAAAACTGAGCAAAGTACAGGAACACTGAACTGAATATAAAATCAAAGAAATGTGACTATAGAACATTACCAACTTGTTCTATAATACACTTACATATTAGTGGCCTCTATAAAGCTCTCCAATGTCATATGCATATCTGGAGACATATTCAATTTATTAGTGCATGGCACATTATTCACCATTAAAATTCCATGAAACATTTTTAAAAATAAAATGCAACGCCTCAGTGAGTAAATGCTTGCTGCTTCAAGCATCTCAAGGTTTCATTTGCAACTATAATGTATCTTTAAGATCTTGTATGAAAAATAATAAAGACCAACCTAAAGTGGCACTGCACCCTCTCAATCAACACTATTTTTTAACCCTCACGCTGCTAGAATTAGAAAAAAAAAAATAATAAATAATAAATAATAATAATAATAATAATAATAATAATAATAATAATAAATAGAATATACTTTCCCGTTTTAACATTTGTTGCTGCCCGTTTTCTTGCCTAGGCGAATACCATACAAACCAGGAGTCTTCCGGAGGGGGAGGAGAGGATGAGGTTTTTTTCTCAGCTAAGCAAACTCCCCTGTCTGCATGCTTGAGCTAAGGGCAGATGGATTCCAGGAAGTAAATACTACATGAATCATTTGCCCTTACTCAAAATGGCCACGGCCAGAAATGCTAGGGGGTCGTTTTCCCAAAGTGATTGCTCAACAAAATAAAGCATGGAGACATGAACGGATAAGGAAGTTTGCTTTGATTATTAAAAATGAATTGGTGTTTTTGCTTTGTAGTGCTCAGATGCAGTGAAGATCTGCTTTAAGATCAACTCTCGGCACCAGCCGGAACTGTTCTCATCCTCCACCATTATTCACTGGTCCTCTTCTGGGTTGAATGAAGCCCAAAGCCAGTCAACAACTTACTTTGAGCCCAGGCTGTCAATGATGTCCCCCTACATGTGTTGGAGATACGTGTTGCCGCTCAGCATGCGACAACGCATTAACGCGTTTTGGTTTGCAAATATATTATATTTATTTTAATTTGCATGGATTTTTAATTTTTTTTTTTAAAGCAGCGCACGTTGGAACATTGTTCTGCGCTGTGCAGCGACACATTTCTGTCAGCAATTTCCTTTGGATTCCATTTATAATAGCACCACACCACTGCATTTACTGTGCCTTGCCACACATTACTGGAATAAGGTGGGAATGTAGATTACCTGGGGCATAAGAAATCTAGTTCAATATTAAAAAAGGTACCAAAAAATTCCCAAAATACAATTTGTCTCTTACTACAGCATAGACTGATCATGTAATTATTGCCATCAGAACCTCCCATTGGGTATTCTGTTTGGGATATGCTGCTAAATTGGTCCGTCAGTATATAAAGAACTGAAGCAGATGAGCATCTTACAAGGTTTGCTATGACTAACCCGTCATGTATTTTGTTAAGGGCCGAAATCAATTAATCGACAACTGATCGATTATGAAAAATAGTTGTCAACTATTTTCATAGTCGATTAATCGGCCAGGCGATTAGTTGGCCTGCATACAGAATGCATTATTTGTTTACAGCTCAGTACACCGGCCATTTATGTCAGCAAGTGCCTGAGAACTTGTGAATGTGAGAGGAGCAATGCCTCATGGGACATGTAGTCCGGGGCAGGACGTGATACTGCTGGGAAGATCAGCATCTGAACCCAGAGAAGGTGGAGGCCAATAGACTGGAATAATAGGAGGTAATAGAAGGCGTTACAATTACATTTTAAAGTAAACGTTTACCAGTATCGTGCATTATATTTAACCACTTGCCGATCATCACGCAGATATACAGCGGCACAATGGCTCTCCTGGGCAAAATCCTGTACGGGTACGTCCTACCCGGTTTTTTGGCCACCAGAGGGCACGCGCCTCTAGTGGCGGGGGACCTGAGACACGTGGCCGGCAGACACGATCGCCGCCGGTTGCGTGAACGAGCGCCAGCACAGGGATTTGTGTGTGTAAACACAAATCCCTGTGCTGTCAGAGGAGCCAAATCGTTTGTTCCTAGGCAGGAAAAACAATATAGCTCCTCTCCTAGTCACTCCCATCCCCACACAGTTAGAACATGCTGAGGGAACACACATGATCGCTCCCTATTGTTAACCCCTTCCCTGCCAGTGACATTTACACAGTAATCAATGCATTTTTATAGCACTGATCACTGTATAAACGCCAATGATCCCAAAAAATCGTCAAGTCTCCGATCTGTTATAAAAAGAAAGCCATAAATCTTTCCCATACGCTATAACTTTTGTGCAAACCAATCAATATACGCTTATTGAATATATATATATATATATATATATATATATATATATATATATATATATATATATATATATATATATATATATATATATATATATATATATATATATATATATATATACACACATACACACACACATACACACACACACACATACTGCAGAGGTGATCAAATACCACCAAAAGAAAACTCTATTTGTGGGGGGGTGCAAATTTAGTTTGGGTACAGCGTTGAGCGACCGTGCAATTTTCAGTTAAAGCAACACAGTGCCAAATTGTAAAAAGTGCTCTGTCAGGAAGGAGGTAAAATCTTCTGGGACTGAAGTGGTTAAAATATATACACATGAAAAAAAAATTAAATCTCAGCTTTTAGTACTACTTTAATATACGAGATTTAAATCTCCCTTGCACCCTTCATATAGCTTCATGTCCTTATACCTCCTCATTAGTTTCTTTCTCATTCTGTCTTCCACCACCTTTCCCTCCAAAATCGCCTAACCATCACCCGCAGAAACTTTTGCAACTTAAACTCTTTTCTCTATTCTGCTACTGACCACCTCTATGACAAAATCTCTCCCCTGCCCTGCCCCAACCAAGCCACGTCCATCTACAATAAATCCCTGCCCTCCACCCTGGACAAGCTCGCTCCCCTCACTACACGCAGAATCAGGCCTCGACCCCTACAACCCTGGCAAACAGATGACACTAAAATTCTCAAAAACGTAGTCGCGCTCTTGAACGTCTGTGGCACAAGACTAAGTCTCTCAAAGACTTCAACCAATACAAGTCTGCCCTCCAAAAATACTATTCTTTCCTCCACACTGCCAAGCAGACTTATTTTACAGCTCTTATTAATACCTTCTCATCCAGTCCCGTAGACTCTTCTCTACTTCGTCCTCCACCGCCTCCCCCCACTGACTCACTCAATGCCCAGGAGATTGCTAATCACTTCAAAAACAAAATTGATACAATCTGTGATGAAATCTCCACTCTACAGGTATCTCCCCCCCCCCCCCCCCCGTTAAAGTGGATGTAAACCCAATGTCATCCTTTCTAAACTACTGCCATAGGGGTTATCTATAAGGATATACATGCCTCCTGCATGTATCTTTACCTGTCAAATGTCTCCCCTCTGTGTTATGAGAGCTGAAAAACTGCAGATTCTGTGGGAGGGTCTGTTGTCTGGAGCTCGGTGGGTGGAGTCGTGATGTCAGTAGACTCCCCGCCTACCTCTACACTCCGCTTGTCAATATGCATTTTCTCCTGTTTATTTCTTGAACACTTAACTTCTGCTATGATATCTAACATCCAGTGAAAAGACAGGAAAGTAACCACATGACTTCAGCATGCCAAATCATGCTGAGGTGTAGAACAGCCAATCCTTGCAGAGCTGCTGAAGAAAGGAGTGGGGGAGGGAAAAAATAATGCCTGTGTCTTAGGCTGTCACTCATAGCAAGGGGGAGTATTTGACAAAGTTTTTCTCAGTTTGTCAAGATTTTTCTCACTGAACAATACTGAACAATTACATCCACTTTAAGACCCCATGTCAGGTACAACTGACACTCCCCTTATTCAAATCTGCTACTACAGACGAAGTTGCTTAACTCCTAACACCCACCTAAACACCTGTCCCCTATTCCCTTCTCAAATACTACGGTCGCCCTCTGACCCCATCCTACACTCTCTAACCCACATCTTCAATCTCTCCCTCACCTCTGGCATTTTCCCCAGTGCTCTAAAACATGCACTGGTCACCCCCATACTTAAAAAGCTGTCCTTGGACCCTACCAATCTTAACAACTTATGCCCCATCTCCTTGCTCCTTTTCCTCAAAACTCCTTGAACGCCTGGTTTACAACCAACCGAGTGACCACCTCATCAAAAATAAAAAAACTTTCTTGATCCCCTTCAATCTGGATTTTGCCCTCAACACGTGACAGAAACTGTCCTTTTAAAACTCACAAAATTACCTACTAACTGCAAAAACCAAAAGACACTATTCTGTACTCCAACTTCTGGACCTTTCAGCTGCCTTTGACATGGTTGACCACCCCCTCAAAAAAAAAAAAAAAAAAAAAAAAAAAACAAAAAACCCAACAACCCCTTTACTCCCTCGGTCTCCATGACTGTGCTCTTCAGTGGCTCTCATCCCACTTATCCCAACGAACCTTCAGAGTCACTTACAATTCTACTTCCTTCACTCCTCTTCCTTTCTCCGTCAGGGTCGCCCAACTTTCTGTTCTTGGACCTCTTTTATTTTCAATCTACACTTCTTCCCTGGGTCAGCTGATAGCCTCTCACGGCTTTCAATATCATTTCTACGCTGACGACACACAAATCTATCTCTCCACCCCTCAACTCACTCCATCAGTCTCCTCACGCATCACTAACCGACATATCTGTATGAATGTCACACCACTTCCTCAAACTCAACTTGTCCAAAATCGAGCTTATAATATTTTCTCCCCCACGTGCCTCTTCCCCTGACTTCTGTGAATAGCAATGGCACAACCATCCACCCATCCCCACATGTCAGCATGCTATGGTGTTATCCTGGACTCTCCTTTCGGCCCCACATCCAATCACTTTCCAAAGCTTGCCGCGTCAACCTCCGCAACATCTCTAAACTATGTCCCTTTCTAACCAATGAAACCACAAAGCGCCTGATTCACTTCCTGGTTATCTCTCGCCTTGACTACTGCAACTCCCTCCTCATTGGCTTACCTTTGACTATCCCCACTTCAGTCCATCAAGAATGCTGCTGCTAGACTCATCCACCTTACAAACCGCTCAGTGTCTTCTACCCTACTCTGCCAATCCCTCCATTGGCTGCCAACAAATTAAATTCAAAATACTAACAATAAGTTCAAAGCCATCCACAACTCTGCCCCCAGCTACATCACTAACCTAGTCTAGTCTCAAAATATCAACCTAATCACCGTCTTCGTTCCTCCCAAGACCTCCTGCTCTCTAGCTCCCTCATCACCTCCTCCCATATCTGCCTCCAGGACTTCTCCCGAGCCTCGCCCATCCTCTGGAATTCGCTACCCCAATCTGTCAGAAGGTCTCCAAATGTATCCACTTTTAGGTGATCCCTGAAGACCTTCCTCTTCAGAGAAGCCTATCCTGCCTCCATCTAACAACTGCACTATTTTCTCCATTAGCTCATCCCCCACAGCCGTTACCCTTTTGTATAACTTGACCCTCCCTCCTAGATTGTAACGAGCAGGGCTCTGATTCTCCCCTGTATTGAATTGTAATTGTACTGTCTGCCCTAATGTTGTAAAGCTGCATAAACTGTCGACGCTATATAAATCCTAAATAATAATAATAATAATAATAGACTCTTAGTTAAAATGCCCATATATCCTACTTCTGGGTGTATTTATTATTATATACATAATGTAATATATGTTCACACCTATGCGTATTTTGGTGCTTTTTGCAGAAATGCACTACAGTCCATTTAACATGGTTTCCTACGGGACACGTTTACATTTATGGCAAAAGGGCCAAGGACTCCAACGCAAAACTGCTTTTTTTGGTTCCATTTACTTAAATGGAGAAGCTGCAGAAAAGCATGTAGTGCGTTTTTGCAGCAATTTGCGTTTTTTAATCTGCCCAACAACAAATTGTCGCAAAAAATAAAAAATAAAAAAATAAAAAGCAAAAATGCAAATCGCAGCAAAAAGCAGTGTAGAAACAGATCAAAAGCAAACTGTATAGGTGTGCACAGAACAGAGCCTTATGCTGGCCATACATGTATCAATTTTCGGACGAGAATATTCATATGAAAAATCTTTGTACGTTCACTGAATGAAAGAATGTTGTTTGAAAATCTCTCCTGCTTTTAACATTCAGTTTTAAAATTGTAGTTTCTTAACGAAAACCACATACACTGTCTATTCTATTTTGCTCCTTCGAATTTTCCAATCACTGTGGTCGAAAATGAACATTGATTTGACCACACTAACGATTAGAAAATTGAACGAACGTTCTTAAAATAACTTTTTTGGAAGTGACTCGGTTAAACTGATGATAGGCAACTCCTATCCTCATATTGATTAGTGGTTCCAAATTAATAATAACTACTGCAGTAGGGAACAGACACAAAAGATATGCTCAGCATCTTTCCAAATTACTGTTCTGCTTTATTATGACGCAATTGAAGGTTTTTCATGCACATGATTACGTAGGTATCACATTAATATTACAATTGTACGTTTATGGTAACAAGGGGCGTTACATAGGCAGGCTTATTCTAATCAGGACTCAAAAGAATGTAAACATTTACTGAAAACATTAGTGCCGTGTGCACAGTGAGGGCAACGTGCAATACATACAAAATAGAATACAATTATATACAGAACTTACAAATTTCCATTACAGAAGGAAGACATTGTTTTGTATGGCCAGGATATAATATATTACAGTTATGTTTGAAAATCGGCAAAGCCAGTCTTTAACCACTTGCTGCCCGCCATATAGCAAAATGACAGCAGCAAAGTGGTGTAAATATCCTGACCGGACGTCATATGACGTCGGCAGGATATCAAGCCATGGCGATCAATGTTGCGGTGTGTCAGTCTGACGGGGGTCTGTGTTGATTGATTATCAGAGCAGCCAAACCCCCCCTGAGGATGCCCACACTGGACCACCAGGAATGTCATCACCAGGTATGCCACTGCCCACAATGGGCATCACCGACTGGCAGGCATTGTTTGGCATCCATCCGTACCATCAATTAGTGTACATCAGTGCCACCTCATCAGTGCCCCTCAGTGAAGGAGAGGAAAAAAAAAAAAAAAAAAAAACACTCTTCAAAATGTAATAGCATATACAGTATCTCTCTTCTGTCTGTTATTCTCAGAGTTGATTAGAGATTTTGCTTCCTAACCATATAGTTGGAGAAATTATATATATATATTTTTTTTTTTTTTTATTACACACATGCTAAATTATACACCACACTTTAATGGTTATTATCCGACTAATCGAAATGATAAATCAGCCAACTAATATATTATGAAAATATCATTAGTTGCAGCCCTAAATGTTTCCCCTTCAATAGAAGCAGAGTTTCACTTTAAGCCACTGCTCATGAAGGAATGGCCTTGTTCTTATTTGTACATGTGATAAGCTGCAGGGAAATCAGCCCAAGTTAGCTTTCACACTTAGCTAAATGTAACAGTAATTCTCGGCAGTAGAGGGAAATGCATGCGTATGAGTACTAAGGTTAATCTATCAAGCTGCTGACATTTGGCATTGCTTAATATTTATAAAGACATACTGGAGCAAAGACCATCTGGATTTCCTGAACAGAGCCATCAGAGGGAGAGGTAGAGGGCAGGAACAAAAGCAGCATTGCTAGGAGCTAGTGACGTAAGACCTCTGAAGAGAAGATAAATAAAGCTCCAATGCTGGGTGTATATTTTAACCTGATGTTTATCACTTGCATGGATGTGAAAACCTGCCACTTCATGTGAGCTGAGAAATCTAAAGCAGAATATAGCACTACCTAAAACTAGGGAGAAACAAGCCTATATAAAGCTTGGGAGCAATTTATTAGATGTTAATAATGTGCCTCAGAGGGAAAAGAAAGCCCTTACAATTACCTTTACACCTTTGGAGCCACCATTAGAATTGCCAGAGCATCCTAGACAATTTCCCAGAACAAACTGTCACGACTGTGCCGTTTCGAAGCTGGAAAGTCACTGACCCACAAATGGCCGCATACCTAGTCTGATCAGTAAACTACGCTGACAGTCAAGCAACTAGTTACTTTCAAATACCTAGAGCAATAAAAAAATATTCAACCAGACCGAATAATATCAATGTCTGGGTACCAGGCCAACCTTTCCAATCCCCTGTCCCCCAGCAAGAACACAGATAGCCCTGGGTTGCTTTTCAGGTCTACACCGGCTTGATAGAAAATATTCTTATACAATATTTCATTAAGATCCTAAAAAGGTCTAAGAATCAAAATATATACTTGAACACTATGTAAGCCTAAAACTGAATAGATTCTAAATAAGCTGGAGTAGAGGACAATGATCTATTAAAAATCGGCAGAGACTCCGTTGAACAATCACATAGAACAACTAGAGCAGCTTCCTTCTATTCCAAGATAGCCGATGAGAAAGTAACATACTATAGTTACTACAATGTAAAACATTACATTTGGTTAAAGCATGGGAAATCAAGAGGATTTTTCTGCATTTTCTAAAGCAACTAGAGTTCCTCCAGTACCAACACATCCAATTACTCCCATCAATGTGGAAGATGGGCAGTGTTCTGAAAAACCAATATAAGATATAAAACCAGTTCTCGTAGCAAAGACTTAAAATTCCTTCCAAAGTACAAAGTATAACTGACATGGTGACCAGTTCAGTTGGTGAAATTTCCCCCCCTCTCCTAATTAGAGACCTTCCAAACTGCCAGTAGCTGAAAGTGACAGCTGTGCACATAATCACCACATTCAGGATCTGCACTGAACCCACAACCCAGCAATCACCTCTACCCCCTGACCTCACTTCATCCAAGCCATCTACACTACACAGACTCCAATGGAGCTGGGGAACAAGGCAAAAAATATCAAATAAAACCCCAACAACCACACATACATACGTTGTGCATTTAGATCCAAAGTACAAGTTAATTTTTCTACAAAATGAACTAGATGAAAGATCATTGTTAGAGTAACCCTCAGTTGCAAAATACATTTCATACACTTGTATATTCTTGTTGGCCAATGAAATAATATGCCCATTTGTATTCACCATTTGTCTGTCTCTCCCCCCCCCCCCCAATCACCAGTGTGTCCTGTTGCAGGTCTCATCACCAGCTTTTAAAATTCAGAACGGCAACAGTGATTACATCCCGAGCCTTAAGTGGGCCATAGACGGAGCGATTTTCTTTCCTGCAACTATGGGTTGACTGTCGATGGGGGAATCCCTCCCACTGAACCATTGTGTTCTCCTGGGGGGAGGGGAAGATATCCCCGCCAGGAGAACATCGATTACTGCTAGCGGTTGTAACAGCCGTTAGCAATAATTGCAAGTACAATCTGACAGCTGGGTTGTACCCATATTGATCAACTTAGGTACATACAGCCTGCCCATACATGGTTCGAATCTCAACCGGTCCCTGCTGAACCAGCTGATATACAAACTGTCTATGGCCAGCCTTATTATGCTCACTGATCCCATTGAATGAACTCAAAAAGTCCTAAGCATTTCTTGCAACACGAGTCAGGAGACCAGGGACTCTGCCCCTAATTTCTAATAAGTAGACCTGTCACACCCTGTTTACATTCGAGGGAGGAGGAGGAGGGAGGAGAGAGGAGAGAGGAGAGAGGAGGGAGGAGGGAGGAGGGAGGAGGGAGGAGGGAGGAGGGAGGAGGGAGGAGGAGAGGGAGAGTTCAGCCACATGAAGGGTAAAATGGGAGGTAGCATACAACATTTAAACAAGTCAAACCCATTTTATATTTATGGCCTATAGAATATTTAGATTTGTTTTCCTAAATTAAGCCTGCTCTTGATTTAAGCTTTCAGTTATCCTAACTAATCAATTATATGAATTGCAACTTTCTAATCAAATGTTCTAAACTGAAACACCCCTACCACCACAACTCAACTATTTGTTACCAGAAAGCCCATTACCACCTTTCTAGTGTGGTGCACTGAGACATTCATTATTAGGCAGCTAAAGCACACAAATTACAAATTAAATGCATATTGTATAAGAGAAAAAACACTTTATAGTAATTGCTAACAGGCAGATTATGGGTCTGTTTGAAGCATGACTGCCGCTGTCATCAAAGCCATGTCCCCCATACACAGACTGTTGATGAAATACCCATATTTACACAGGGGAGGATCTGAAGGGGGGCAGGTAACTGCTCCCATTTACCTACTGAGTAAAGTGTTAATGATGCCAAAGGGGAGGAAATGGAACCTATTCAAAAATTGTACATGTATGCTTTAATAGAGCAGAGCAGAATAATTTTTTTCACACTAGTAAATCTGCAATGTAAAAACACAAAGCCAAATAAAACCTGATTTTTGAAGCCTAAAATATGAATACAGATGTAAAAAAGGTTACTTAATGTTTTGGGGGAAAAGGACAAGGAATCTTTCAAACATGCAAAGCAATTTTTGGTTATCAGAGAATACAACATAACACAAAGTTTAGCAAAAAAAAAAATAAATAAATAAACCCCACGCCACAAGAACTGAAAGGTGTATATAGCCAGCGACTTCACTGGCCTGACAAGATGCTGGAGAATATTTCTGTAATAGGTTCATTTAAATATTTTCCTGCTGAGTAGTCTGCATAGCTCTGATATTATAAGGGCAAACACATATGAGAAAAGCAAAAAAGAAAAAAAAAAACAAAAAAATAGTGCCTGCGTGGGTTTTCTCCAGTTTCCTCCCACACTTCAAAAGACATGCTGGTAGGTTAATTGGATCCTGTCTAAATTGGCCCGTGTATGTTCAAATGTGAGTTTGGGAACTTGGACTGAGTGTGAGTGAATGTGTAAAATGGATGGCGCTATACAGGTACCTGAAATAAAGACTAAAACATTTCATTTAGGAATGTCGCATTACCTTTTCAGATTCTCCCCTTCGACTCTAATGCACCCTTTTGTGGTGCACCACAGCACATATTGTATAGTGCTGCTGTGTTGTGTGGAGCGCTGCATTAAACAAAAAAAAAAAGTGCACTTTTTCAGTGTTATTTACACCCAGTAAGGAAGTTGACCATGTTATCCGTGTGCTATCCAAAAATGTATTAAAGTTCACAATTTGCCCACACAAGCAACATTTTAGGTACTTCTGACTTGCCCAGAGGACAACTATTGATGACATCAAACCAGAACCACAGAAAAGTACATTTTTAAAACTAGATCCAGGCAGGCTCTGCATTTATATTATTTGGTTCAGTAAAATTTAGCAGCATGTCGAAATATATATATCTCCTAGAGAAAAATGTCTTCATTTTGTGAATGTAATCCAAGCTGTCTGCACCAAGTGGGAAAATGTAAGCTGTGGAATGTGTTTTTTTTTTTTGCACTGGCAATTTAGACAGTGCAGAACCTTCAGACTGCTTGAATCATACTTTGTGAAGAGAACACTTCATAAATTCCTCCCCCAAGTCCCAGCTGACTGCGTGTAAACAAGAGCCAAGAAGAACAAAAAGGAAGCAGCACAAGCGGGTCACTGAGCCAACCTGCACGTTCCACAGTGTGCTGTATATAACCTACAAGCAGCTGCCTTCCACAAGAATGGGATTATGGTGTTCTAATCTGGTTAAATAAAGCAAAGGTCAGCACTAAAAATCCAGTACACATCTCTACAGGAAATGACGTGCTCTACCTTATGGGGGAGGAGGGTAAGAACATAGCATATTGTACGCTCCTCAAATGTTCCAGATGTCAACAGACAGACATACTAGGCAATTGTGGCAAAACAAATAATAGTTATTACGCTAAGGGGTAAGTGAAATACATCCAGGCCTTGTACACATTCACATGGGCTTCAGTGAATACAGTAAGAATTTGCAAAAGGTTTGGGTACGCTTTTAGCAGCATTGTCATTAGAAAAAGGACCCTGTCACCAACTTTAAAAATGTTGCAGTTAAAACACAGAAAGAGGTTTGTTCAAGGAACCCCTAGCAACTAGGGTTGTCCTGTTACCACTTTAAGACCGAGTATAAAGTACCAATACCGATATTTTTTTAATGTCATGAGACAGTGGCACTAATATACAGCATTGATGCTGCGTGAACTGTGTCAGTTGTTTATTTTTAAAATAAAATAATTTTTTACAAATTTTTTTTACAATGCTTTTTTTGGGGTGGGTAGGGGGCGGTGTTTATTTTTACTTTTAAATATTTATTGATTACTGTTGGGTTGGGGGTGCACTTTGGTGAGATATACAGAGACCCCTGAATCTCCCCTTTGAGACAGAAAAAAAGGACAGAGGACACAGATTTCCAAGTCCTTTTCTCAGCAGCCTCAGCTGCACTGCAGATAAATGGACAGGAGACAGAGGCAGAGATCACTGACTCTGTGCATTCAGAAAAAGGAGCCGGTAAATGACAGATTTACCGGCTCCTTCCTCTGCTCTTCATCTTGACATTATCCGGAACAAAGGGGGGACTGAAGAAGCACATGGAGGGGGACTGAAGGAGGATATAGGGGACAGTTGGGGGTTATCAGTGGGGGCCGTTACAAGCACCGATCTCCCTGTATAGCTTCAATAATGCAGCTGAAAGCCATTGGGGGGGGGGGGGGGAAATTGGGTTGGAGGAGAAGAAGCTGCTGTCAGCTGCTTTATTTTTATTTATAGAAAGCTATACAGGGAGATCGTGCTCGTAACTGCCACCACCACCGCACTGATCACCCCTAACTGTCCAGGTATCGGATTAGGCATCAAAGCATTTGCAAATACTCTCGCAAATGCTTGGTATCGGCACTGATACTAGTATCGGTATTGATGCAACTCTACTAGCAACCTCTGGAGGAACCCCTGAGGCTCCACAAAAGACTAGTTGAGCAAGGCCATTATTAGCACTGAGTCCTCTAGTTCTCCAAACTGAGGCCCTTTGCTTTTATCCGACCCTTGGGGCACTATTCCATCCACTGACCCCAACAATGGGGCACAATGTCACCAATGATGGGGTACTATTCCTCCCAAAAAACAAAAACAGGTTACATTGTCATATTGACAACAACGGGGCACAATTCCTCCCAGCGGGAAACAATTCCTCTCACTGACACAAACGCTGGGATTATAGTTCATCCAATGGGGCACTATTTCTCAAATTAACACCAATGATAGGGCAGTGTTCCTCCCATGGAAACCAATGATGGGACACCAACAACGAGGCACTATTCCTCCCCCAATTCCAAAGATGGGGCATTGTTAACTCCCAGCGAAGGAGGACATTTTCTACTCCAAATTCCCACAGCCGGCCCAGTGTTGGCTGCATTTGTTTTCTTTAGACTTTTTTCCCCCTGTTTGAAATTGGTTCTAAAGCTTCAAGTTTTACCTTAATGCATTCTATGCATTGGGGTAAGAAAAAAACCTTCTGCTGCAGGAGCCCCCCCCATTCTGAGCCAATCCAGCGATGTGCA
This sequence comes from Aquarana catesbeiana, assembly GCF_042186555.1. Taxonomy (NCBI): domain Eukaryota; kingdom Metazoa; phylum Chordata; class Amphibia; order Anura; family Ranidae; genus Aquarana; species Aquarana catesbeiana. The sequence continues at coordinate 168,789,491 of NC_133324.1, forward strand.
CAAGAGCAGAGGCTCGCGCTGCTGTCTCCCTCCCCACTGGTCAGATTGATAGCGACGGTCAATGGCTCCTGCTGTCAATCAAATGTCGTGACGAGGAATCAGGGGGCGGGGCCAAGTTACCTGGTCTGTCAATAGACGCAAGCTGGAAGGCTCGGAGCGAGCACATACGGTTGTCCTCAGGGAAAGCGCCTTTCCCTAAGGGCACTCGCCGAAGAGGGGCCTGAAGCATCTGATGTGGACCTTAGAAAAAAGGAGGACTGCACAGAGCAAGTAAGTGTAACATGTTTGTTGTTTAGGGAAAAAAAAGAAAGTTTATAAATCACTTTAACCTCAGCGAGTGTTCTGGCCAGAATTTGGGTGCCTACACTGAGAATGAAGGAGGAGAATGAAGGAGGAGAATGAAGGAGGAGAATGAAGGAGGAGAATGAAGGAGGAGAATGAAGGAGGAGAATGAAGGAGGAGAATGAAGGAGGAGAATGAAGGAGGAGAATGAAGGAGGAGAATGAAGGAGGAGAGAATAATGTTAGAACTAAGAAATTTAGACACTAAGCTAATTGAAGCCAAATCCCAGCTCACACTTTATAAACAATTATAGCCTTGTTCCTTTTGGGATAAAAGGTTCAACATACATGACTACAGGCTTACCATTGTAAGCACCCATCACTGGTAAATGGTTTGTCTAAACCTCTGCTACATGAAAAAATAAAAAAAGCCTAACAAAAAAAAAAAAAAAAACGTAGGCGTCATCTACACGGGACATTGTTCAGCTATAAACGGGCGTCTAAAAAAAATGGTATGCCTCTAAACACAGCTTCTGAACGCATTTTTTTTTTTAGGTTCCAAAAAAAGCCTCTAAACGCAACTGCCTAGAAACGACTAATGACTTTGTGTAGATGTACTGATAAGATAACAGAGGAGAGTTCAGGAGCAGTTGAAAAAAAAAAAATGCTCAACTGCTCCTAAATGTCCGTTTACCAGCAGCGGTGTACATGAGGCCTAATACAGCTATTACATCTAAGGATTGATAAGCTGCAAAATAATAAAATGTTTTCCTTTTGGGTTTAATAGAATTTTACAGATTCTACATGAATAGCCAGAATAAAGAGTGCATTTTAGAAAGGCCTTTACACTGTATGTGAGGCAGAGTCTAAGATCAGGCGAATTCGGAGTTGTGCAATCATTTGAGGGATGAGCAAATCTCAAAAGAGCTGCCAAAATATCTCAGTCTGGATATGGTAGACTTGCATATATTTTATTCAGAAACACAAGCTCAGAGATAACTTTAGTGTTGCATTTCCTACAAACCAGCAGATGGGAAAAAAAAAAAAAAAAAAAAAAAACCTGCACACATTTCAGTTGCCGTTCTGAGCAACACCTCATAGCAGGAACAGTAGATCCCTTTTATAGAAAACAAGAATTGCACAGTAAGCAGTTTCCTATGTAGGATTTTTTGGGGTATTAGGCCTCTAAGGTCTCTTTTCTACTCTATAAAGCCTCCCTAATCAAAGCAGGCAGCAGTGATTAATCCTGTCAAGCGAGAGCCCAGGCACGTACTTTGCCTCTAAGCTAACCATGTGATCACATTTAAAGGGAAGGGAAAAAAAAAAAAAAAAAAAAAAAACAGGAAATGCTTTCAGGTGACAAGGCATGGTTACCTGCAATCTACATCACAAGCATACTTTGTTCATTATAGAACATAAGCATTACTTTCCATTTTGAGTTCTGGTAAAATGTAAGTAGTTGTTAGTTTTAGGTTAACTGATCAATAATTAAATCAATATACATATTACAAAAAAAGGCTTTCCAGTTAACATTTTTGTGTGACAATGTACTCTTAAAGTGGTAATTTTAACAGGACACTTCTGGCTATGGACACAAGATAACCATCCCTTTCCGCTGCCATTCGACGTTCATGAACCAAGCTGCCTATTGTGAGTCCTAACAACTTTAACATGGAGGCAGGCCTATGGAATTCAGATATTCATAAAGTAGGACATTTGCAGTCATTGCAAGAGCACATATGATGAGGATTAACATTTTCAGAAATGTCAACTCTCAATTTAATTTCACTACAGTTTTCCTTTAAGCTTGGTTCACAACTCTACGTGTGGCTGTGGGTGCCTGCAACCTGCAGTGAAAACCCACAGGACTGCCATTCATTCTGAATAGCACCCTTATGCATGAGGGGGGGGGGGGGGGGGGGGGGGACGCAGTGCGTGTACCAGAGGGAAAAAGCAGATGGTCAAAATGACCATGAAATTTCCCTGCGGGCTGCATTTTGAAAAGGGTGCATGCACCTTTTTCTGTGGGAAACGCAGTATCTGCACAAATGCACTTTTGTAGAGATTGGCAGATAGCCAAGTAAATCTGTATCTAGCCCAAGTGCACCTTAACTAAAATGGTCAAACACGGCTTACTAGGGTTCCAATTAACCAACCCCACCTACACAGAACCCATTCTGAACAATTTTCCATAAAGCCAGTTTTACACTGGTGATTTTGTAGCAGCTACAGACTTGCTCTCCTTAATTCTATTGTTTATAGAAAAAAAAATATATATATATGCAGTCACTGAGGTGTGTGTGTGTGTGTGTGAAATTCCAAGTGATTTATTTTCTAAATGTTTGGGACTGGCATCAAACTCACCAGCCTCAGTAGCCACTCATGTTATCCAATGCAGCTGCTGTTGATTATGGCACACCAACACATTGTAGCTGCATAAACACTGTAGCCATCTATATGGGGAGTTTGTGGGCACATCTTGAGAGGGAGAATCAAAAAAAAAAAAAATAAAAAAAAAAAAAAGTACAAAGATTGATTTGGTAATATATCAAAGTGAGAGAAAGATTCCTGATCCAGTAACGCCTCCAAAAACATGCTCGTTGACGCGTTTCACTAAATTAGCTGCATCAGGACAGATGATATGTAGGTGCTGGTGAACTTGTGGCTCAGGGTATGGGAGAACCTCACAAAACTAACAGACAACTGCATTATTGGGTAACTGTGTCCATATAGGGTGTTTGTATGAGGTCTATATTTTTTTTAATTATGCTGTAATAAAAATGTATACCTTTTTATTGATTCTACCCCTCATTATGTGCCCACAAAGTCCACCAATTTTTTGACCTCCTTTCCTAAACACCATATCTATGTTCATGCAGTCAACTGAGGAGACGGAGACAGAGACACGAGGAGACAGAGATAGATAGAGGCATGCATAGATAGATCTATTTATGCATGCCTCTATCTATCCATCTCCATTTGCCTGGCAGTAATGCCGATGTGTTGTTTTCAATGCTTCCCGAGGCACTGACCTGGAACAAGGCACTTATTTACAGCATGTGTTCTCCTGGTATTGCTACTTGACAGACCAGCAACACACTTTTTCTTTCATGAGAAGATTACTTCATGCTCCCGGGTTGGGAGGGGGGGCAACCCCGCCCCCCATCCCCAGGAGGACGATACCCCATCTAGGAAGTGGGCAGCGTGTCCGGTGAGCGGCAGCTTACTTCCTCCTCCTGTGGATCACAGCGGCTTCCGCCGTGCATCTCCCTCCTCCTAGGCATCCAATAGGATCACCTGTCCTTTCAGACAATCGGGAAACTGGTATCAGACCCGCGCTTCCCAATTGGCGGAGAGGCGATTCAGTGTTAGAAAACCGAATATTCATTTGCTTTTCTAACACACCTGGGTAGGCTCTGTGCGCAATGCTCGGCGCCACGAGCCCACCCTATTTTGAAGCTTATTAAAGCCTCTGGCTCTAATCAGGTGGTTACAAAAAAAAAAAAAAACCCACCACACACACACACACACACACACACACACACACACACGCACACACACACGCACACACACACACGCACACACACACACGCGCCCGATGCATGAATGGGGGCTACAGTCGAAGCTCAGTTTGAGTCTGGCTTTTAAAATACTTCATACAAAACGGAGTGCACCTCAAAATGTCTATTTACAGGGCTGCTGAATAAATCCAAGTCATGCAAAAAATCCAGTCTCCGGATGCTCAATCTTGAGATGACCATTGACCAGATTGTCCTTCATATGGGTGGGCAGCACGATACAATGGCAGCCAAACCCCAGCAGACCGATTATACATCTAAAACATCTACTATCCAACCAAGCACAAGTGTCTTCAGACACAGGAAGCGAGAGGAAATCCCTGCAAATTAAGGGAATTATTTGAGGTCCCCCTCTATTACTTTTCTGGGGACAATCCAAAAATTTGAATCTTCCTTTACTTTCAATAATGGTAAACAGGCAATAGAGGGTGAATCTGCCCAAAAGGGGCGCAGGCAGTAATAAAAACCGACAGGGGTTCTAATCCATCTCCACACTATCCAAAATAAAAAAATTTTGCCTTTATTTTAAATATATTTAAAGCCCAGTTTACACTCTTCTAGGATGTGAAATAACCCATACGTTCACTATAAAAACAGAATGAAAAATAGTGCAATAAAAAAGGTAAGAGTTCTTCACACAACTTCATTAGCTGCACGTGCTGTAAATTAGCCACCAACTGGTTTCCTATGCTGCGCATGCAATAAAAACTCCCAAAGATCTGCAAAACATTAGTCACAGTGGAGGTGGCTGTTGACAGGAACTCTTTATAAGGACTAACCTGTCAGGACAAAAATAAGGGAGCTTCCACAGCTGACATTTTAGATGGTACATCCTTTGGGGTTGCCATTCTTGCAGGTGCATTGATAGTTCAAATCAATGACCTGGAACAAGTATGTGGGTCCCTTTTAGATTGTAAGCTCTAATGAGCCGGGTCCTCTGACTCCTCCTGTATTGAATTGTGTTGTAACTGTACTGACTGCCCACATGTTGTAAAGCGCTGCGCAAACTGTTGGTGCTATATACATCCTGAATAATAATAATAATAAATATCATCCGTCCCTACAGGAGACATTTACACGCTTGTTCTAGGACAGCGCCTAACCATTTAGTTAAAGAGGGAGGGATAATGACGACAACACCAGAGCATGCACCTTTCCAGACAAGTTATCAATAGAAGCTGCCATATTTTTGATCCATTCAAATAAAATTATCTGAACAGAAAATCTTTAACCACTTCAATACCAGGCACTTAGACACCTTTCCGCCCAGGCCAATTTTCAGCTTTCAGCGCTGTCACAATTTGAATGACAATTGCGCGGTCATGCAACACTGTACCCAAACAGGTTTTTTATCATTTTGTTCCCACAAATAGAGCTTACTTTTGGTGGTATTTGATCACCTCTGGTTTTTATTTTTTGCGCAACAAATAAAAAAAAAAAAAAACAAGTTTTTCTTTGTTTCTGTTAAAAATGTTTGTAAATAAGTAAGTTTTCTTCTTCAATGACAGGCACTGATGGGCACCGATGAGGTGGCACTGGTATGCGGCACTGATGGGCACTTACGGGTGGCACCGATGACACTGATTGGTGGCACTGCTGGGCATCACTGAAATATAATGGTGCCAGTCAGTGCCCATTTGTGGGTACTGATTGGCACAGATCTGGCATAACTAGCACATGTGGATGGCCATGGGGTACATACCTGGCCATCCACATGTTGCCCGCTTCCCTGGTGGTCCTGGCGGCTTCCCTGGTGGTCTTGAGCGGGCATCCGAGAGGGGTCTGCGCTAATTGTGAGGAGAGCCGCCGATCTGCTCTCCTCTACTCGCGTCTGTCAGACGCGAGTGAGGAAAAGCCGATCAACAGCTTTTCCTATTGACATTGTGATCAGCCGTGATTGGACACGGCTGATCACGTGGTAAAGAGCCTCCGCCGGAGGCTCTTTACCAAGATCGGTGAAGCGGTGTGTCAGACTGACACACAGTTCCACCGATAGCCGCGATGCGCGCCCCCACGGGCGTGCTGCGGCATGTTATCCTGCTGGGCGTCATGACGCCCAGTCAGGATAACTGAACCACCGCCCAGCCGTCAATCTGCTATAGGCCAGGCGGGAAGTGGTTAACTAAATAGCTGCCTTTGATTCATGGACAGAAAAGCTAACCTATTGGACTTTAGCCCTGGTTTACACCCATGCAACTTGTAATGCGACTTGACATATCAAAGTCAAATGACATGGTGCACCCTATTTGCGGCAATGGAACCGTTCAGATCACTGCGACTCAAATCACAGCAACTTTGAAAAATGTTCCTGCACTGGTTCTGTGCGATTTCAGTGTGACTTACATTGACAGCTGTTAAATAAAGTTGCACAGATGTCAGAAAGCTGCACATGCAATCTCACTGAAAAATTGTGACTTTGCAGCTGCACTGGCGTGAGCCAGGGCTTACATAAAGAGAAGTGCAAGTCTTTAAAAAAAAAAAAAAAGTCAGCAGCTACAAATACTGTAGCTGCTCACTTATTAGGACACGTACCTATCCAGGGAGCCCGCAATGTCAGCCCCCCCCAGCCAATTCGGCAATCAGCTTTGGGTGTGTCCTCTATGTCCCAGAAGGCAGCGAGGGAAAAGGAGGAGGGCCCGGAAACGTCAAATGCCGTGCAGTGATCTTACCCGGAAGTGGGAGAGAGTACCTTCCAAACCAGGTACCCGCTCCCCCCCCCCAAAAAAAAAGGTGCCAAATGTAGCTTCCTTTTGGGTGGAGCTCCGCTTAAGTATAAAGCACAATGGCCTAAGCTGGCCATACACTAAGTGCCAGTTCACACTGGGACGACTTGTCAGGTGACCTAGCCGCCTGACAAGTAGCGCCCCGTTCTGTACAATGGAACCATTCTAATCAGAGAGACGCAAGTCGCTCAGACTTAGAAAAAGGTTTCTGTACGACTTTGGGGGCGACTTGCATTGACTTCTATACAGAAGTCGTTTTGCAAGTCGCCGCTCCTGTCATGTCCAGGTCGCCTGAGGCAGCCGCGCTGCAAGTCGTGCTGCCTCGGTGTGAATCGACACTTAGGATGTAGGCCAATTCAGACAAATTGGCTGTAACTGAACAGTAGGTGGCCCTGTCGTCTCGAAATGGAATGCTCAATTGACTTGGCGAAGGCATCATGCCAAAAGTGCCAAACTGCGCCTGTTCCAGGCAATGATCAGGCATTCTGACAGCCAGCGCTCTACAATAGACCAGCAGGGGGGGGCAGGCGGGGGAGGACTTGACAATCCATGCCATTTATGTGGATGGAGGAATCAGTTAGATTTCCTTTGTCCAGCCTGCACAAAAGAAATCTACTGGCATAGGACTAGCTTTAGTGGCAGGTACTTGTGCCTTGTAGTACTGGGGTCCTCATTCAGGATTATCTGCATGAAGTTTGTTTGGATTTCCTCCAGGTACTCCTGTTTCCTACCAATCTCCAAAAGACATGCTGGAAAGTTTAATAGTTCCGGTCTAACTTGGCCCTAGTACATACAGTATATTTATGCTAGTTTGTGTACATTATACTGGGCAGCTTTTGTTAGAACTCTCTCTAATTCAGGGCCCAAGGATTCCTTCTGTATTGAGCAGTATTGGAATTGTACTGCCCATCTTTATATTGTGAATCCCTGCACAAACTGTTAGTGCTATATAAATCCTGATAGAGAAATTTATAATATATATACACATGCAACATCATCAATAGACCATATGTAAAGCAATGCAGTGAAAAAAATAATGATTTACAGGCCTATGGCTGGAGAGCTGAAAAGTGACAGCTCAGCAAATCTCCGGTTTTCAGCAAGGACTTTGGCTCAGTTTACTGAATGAATCTGAGACCAGCTGGCACCACAAAGGAAGTAAAGTAGTATGTACTTTAGTAGCTATAGTTATGCTGCTCTTTAAAAAGATAGCACTTTGGCGCAGAACATAAAGCGATATTCAACTCAAAACTGGTCAGTCCACCAAGCGCTCACTTGCCACATAAGCAAGCCCTGGGAAGCAGAGCTGCCTTCCAAGCCTCATTGCTTAGATAACATTTCAGCTGCCAGAAACCACCGCAAAATATGAGAGTCTAGATTTCTCTCAAAATGCTGCAGTTTAGTGCTTTAAAGATAATAAATATGGAGTTTAATTAGCACTTTGAAGCATTTCTTGACATGTATGCTGGTTTCAAGCCTGGGTGAAATTCCAGAACACAGTAGAAAGAAAATCCACAGCAGACATGTAGCCATGGGAGGTGGGAAGATCATTAAAAGCCATTTAACCAGCTGCCCCCCACAAACCGGAGGGGGGGGGGGTAGAGAGAGACTTACAACGCAGCATTATGAGCCAGCCAGAGCTTTTATGGAAGCTTACTCAGCTTTCCTATACAGGTACGAGAAAAGTAGAACGCCCATGATATTACACACTAAAACCAAGCCCCTACTCAGCACATTTACACACAGCAAAGACAGGACTAATCTACATGGACACTAGGGGGTTACAATGTACCCAGATCTTTACTTCGTATGCATATCGCTGTAGGCAGATTAAACAGGCCTGTGTTCATACATAGCTTGAAATTCTAAGACTGTCGATTGGGGAGGAGTGAGAGAAGAAAAAAAAAAAAAAAAAAAAAGGAAGTTCTAATCAGTAGACAACAGCAATCCCAAATTAATGTAAATACCTTCCTATGCAGTTAGCTGGTTATAAAACTTAATTCAAAGGCTAGAAAGAGATGGGGGCTTTACACTGGTGTCTGGTTGGGAAGTTCCAGAAGTAGGGCCATATACTCTCTGGGGAGGGGCCAATATGGAGTCAGCGTCTCCTCAGCCGGGCCTAGTCATCTCTTGGGAAGGGACAATATGGGGTCTGTCTCCTCTACTATCTGGGCCATGTCTTCTCTGGGGAGGGGCCAATTTGGTGTCAGCGTCTCCTCAACTAGCTGGGTCTAGTCATCTCTTGGGAAGTGGCAATATGGAGTCACTGAGACCCTTTTTGAGGTTGTGCCATGTCATTTCTATGGAAGCTAAAATTTGGAGTCAAAGTAGGGCCAAGTTAACTCTGAAAAAAGGTACTCCGAGTCTGTGTCCTCTTTCCTAGTAGCACCATGTCATCTGTATGGAACGTTCAATACTGAGTCGGTGTCCCCTCTCCTAGTAGGACCATGTTGTCCCTAGCGAAGGGACAATAGAGAGCCAGTGTCCCCTCTCTTAGGAGGACCATTTCATGTCTATGAAAAGTACAATATGGAGTCAGCGTTCCCTCTTGTAGAAGGGCCAGGTCACCTCTGGGAGGACAATATGGAGTCAGTGTCCCCTCTCCTAGTAGGGCCATGTCACCTCCGCGAAGGGACAATATGGAGTCAGTGTCCCCTCTCCTAGTAGGGCCATGTCACCTCCAGCAAGGGAACAATATGGAGTCAGTGTCCCCTCTCCTAGTAGGGCCATGTCACCTCCAGCAAGGGAACAATATGGAGTCAGTGTCCCCTCTCCTAGTAGGGCCATGTCACCTCCGCGAAGAGACAATATGGAGTCAGTGTCCCCTCTCCTAGTAGGGCCATGTCACCTCCGGGAAGGGACAATACGGATTCAGTGTCCCCTCTCCTAGTAGGGTCATGTCACCCATAGGGAAGGGACAATACGGATTCAGTGTCCCCTCTCCTAGTAGGGCCATGTCACCTCCGGGAAGGGACAATATGGAGTCAGTGCCCCCTCTCCTAGTAGGGCCATGTCACCTCCGGGAAGGGACAATATGGAGTCAGTGTCCCCTCTCCTAGTAGGGCCATGTCACCTCCGGGAAGGGACAATATGGAGTCAGTGCCCCCTCTCCTAGTAGGGCCATGTCACCTCCGCGAAGAGACAATATGGAGTCAGTGTCCCCTCTCCTAGTAGGGCCATGTCACCTCCGCGAAGAGACAATATGGAGTCAGTGTCCCCTCTCCTAGTAGGGCCATGTCACCTCCGGGAAGGGACAATACGGATTCAGTGTCCCCTCTCCTAGTAGGGTCATGTCACCCATAGGGAAGGGACAATACGGATTCAGTGTCCCCTCTCCTAGTAGGGCCATGTCACCTCCGGGAAGGGACAATATGGAGTCAGTGCCCCCTCTCCTAGTAGGGCCATGTCACCTCCGGGAAGGGACAATATGGAGTCAGTGCCCCCTCTCCTAGTAGGGCCATGTCACCTCCGGGAAGGGACAATATGGAGTCAGTGTCCCCTCTCCTAGTAGGGCCATGTCACCTCCAGCAAGGGAACAATATGGAGTCAGTGTCCCCTCTCCTAGTAGGCCATGTCACCCATAGGGAAGAGACAATATGGAGTCAGCGTCTTTTAGTACAGCCATGGAAAGTACAATACAGAGTCAGTGTCCCCTAGTAGGGCTGTCCACTCCTAGAACAGCCATAGGGAAGGGACAATATGGAATCAGCGACTCCTAGTAGGACTGTCATCACTATGGAGAGTACAAGTGGAGTGAGTGTTTCCTCTCCTAGAACAGCCATGTCACCTCCATGGAAAGTACAATATGGAGTCAGTGTCTCCTCTCCATCATCTAAACAGCTGATTTACATGATTATTAAATGAAGAATCTGCCCAGAGATGAGAGAACTCATAGTCCCTGTATACCCTCTGATGAAGATCGGTCCTCCTTTGGTGACACCCAGACTTTTTGTAAGTTTCTATGAAATAATGCCCCAAGTGTCCCCAGGCTGTGGTGTGTAGGTGTGGGCAGTGTATGGAGTGCCCTGTGTTGGAGAGGGGTGGTGCAGTAGACGGTGGTGCAGGCAGTCCTGTGTACAGGCAGTGCGGAGGAGCTAGGAGACCAAGGACCAGCTGGATCACACCAGAGGGGCTTTCAGCACCTGCCAGCTCCTAGGACACCCCTGTCCCGTACAATGGGCTCTCCCCAGCTCCCACACACAGCCCATATCTGGAATAATCCACATCACACGACGAGGGGAGGAGGTGTCCCGGTTCTGATGGGTCAGTGCTTCCGAAGTTCGGACAGAGCCCAGAAGTGAGATTCCGGACACAGCCAATGACTCCTTTATCCAGGGGAGGACAGAGGGGGATGACATGGCTTCGGTGACATTCCTTCATACACAAACATCTGGCAACCCTAATAAAAGCCCGTATGGGGGAATTCCCTGGGGGGTGTCCCCCTCCCACCCACTCTCCTCCCTTACCTTAGTGTTCTGGTAGTTCTCCAAGGCTCTGACGGCGGTCTCAGTGAGTTTAACGTGAAGTACGGTGGTGTTGTCCTGTGTCCCCCTCCCGCAGGACAGCCCGTACCTCCCCTCCTCACTAAGAGCCGCCATCTTCCTCACTCACTCCCTCTTCCCCTCCCGACTCTTTGCTGAGCAGGGAGTTTTGTATCTCACAACCAAACCTGCTACTCAGGGCACGAAGCGAAGTCTGCGTCGCTGATTGGCTAACCGCTTAGCTCCGCCCCCTTCCCTCAGCTAGGTTTGCAGCGCACTGCCCGTAATGCAATCTCTTTATAGCAAGGGATGAGGGATTTTTTTTTTGTTTGTTTCGTTTCTGGCTGGACGTCATCAAGTCCAGGGGGTGGGCGTGGCCTGTCGTGACGTAGGGATCCAGAGAATCGTGCAGTCGGACAGTGACATCAGCGGGTGACGTAGGGTGGTCGCTGAGCGTAGGGACTCCGGTGTGTGTGTGTGTGTGTGTGTTGTGTGTGTCCCTAGTGGGGTCACTATACTAACAATGGCAGCCCGGGGGAGAGAAGTACTCCATATAGAGGCCTTGTATGTGGAGAGCTAGGAGGAGCGATGGTATATCATGGTAATGACCTTTGGAAGGCACACAGTCACCACAATGACGGCGGGGATAGTAATCATTAACCACACCGCACACGGCAACCACCTCGGCTCCACACAAACTCTCTCCTTCTTCTCCTTCTCCACACACCATACAATCTCTCCACACACACCATACAATCTCTCCTTCTTCTCCTTCTCCACACACCATACAATCTCTCCACACACACCATACAATCTCTCCTTCTTCTCCTTCTTCACACACCATACAATCTCTCCACACACACCATACAATCTCTCCACACACCATACAATCTCTACTTCTTCACACACACCATACAATCTTTCCTTCACACACATCATACAATCTCTCCACACACACCATACAATCTCTCCTTCTTCTCCTTCTCCACACACCATACAATCTCTCCACACACACCATACAATCTCTCCTTCTTCTCCTTCTTCACACACCATACAATCTCTCCACACACACCATACAATCTCTCCACACACCATACAATCTCTACTTCTTCACACACACCATACAATCTTTCCTTCACACACATCATACAATCTCTCCACACACACCATACAATCTCTACTTCTCCACACACACCATACAATCTCTACTTCTCCACACACACCATACAATCTCTACTTCTCCACACACACCATACAATCTCTACTTCTCCACACACACCATACAATCTCTACTTCTTCACATACACCATACAATCTCTCCACACACCATACAATCTCTCCACACACACCATACAATCTCTCCTTCACACACACCATACAATCTCTCCTTCTTCACATACACCATACAATCTCTCCTTCACACACATCATACAATCTGCAGCTTCGGCCATCAAATCACTCTGAACCCCCAAATATTACATTTTGAAGGCTGAGGCCCCAGAGAATGAAATGGTGGGTGTTGTCATTTTTCATGTCTCATGATATTTGCGCAGCCATTTATGAAACGCAATTTGTCCTCCGGAACATTCACCCCCAACCACCTCAATACAGGGCACTTTTACCCCCTTCCTGCCCAGGCCGTTCTTCAGCTTTCTGCACTCTCACACTTTGAATGACAATTGCGCGGTCATGCAACATTGTACCCAAATGACATTTCTATCATTTTCTTCACACAGAGCTTTCTTTTTGGTGGTATTTAATCACTGCTGGGATTTTTAGTCCCCTTTCACACGGGCGGCTGTTCTGCCGCTGTTAAAAGTATGTTTTGTTATTTTGAAATTCAGAGAATCCCGGCACAGCGTTCACTTGCAGTTGTACGTTGCGATTGGCTGCGTTTACATGCATCTGCGTTGGAACATTCTTGCTATTTCTGATGCTCTTCCCATTGTTTTTCTTTCCTTGTTGCCGCTGCTATCCACAGGAGAAGTAGTACACTGCGATTACCTGCAGTTATGTGCAGATAGCTGCACTCATTTATTCCTGGACACAGTCAAATGTATTTTTTCTAACCGCACCAAACCCCATGTAACAAAACCGTTGCTAAATGCAGTGTGTGAATGGGGCCATAGGAAAGCATTGTGTGAGTTTAGGTGCAGTAGATAACTTGATCTATCTGCAGCTAAAAGCTGAATTCTCTCCGCCCGTGTGAAAGGGGCCTTATTCTTTTCCTAAAAAAAAAAAAAAAAAAAAAAAGTTTTTTTTCTTAGTTTCTGTCAGTAAATTTTGTAAATAAGTAATTTTTCTCTTTCACTGATGGGCGCTGATGAGACAGCACTGATAGGTTGCACTGATGAGGTGGCACTGATGAGGAGGCACGAATATGCCACACTTATGGGCACAGATGGGCGGCACTGGTGGGCATTGATGGGTGGCAGTGATGGGCAGCACTGACTGACATCACTAATGGGCACTGATTGCTGGCACTTGTGGGCACTGATTGCTGGCACTTGTGGGCACTGATTGGTGGCAATTCTGGGCACTGATCGGCACTGATTGCTGGCAGTGGTGGGCAATAATTTCTGGCACTGGTGGGCACTTAATTGTAATCAGGGCACTGATGATCAGTGCCCTGATTACATACTTAGCTGTCCCCTGCGAGGAGATGCCGCTGATCGGCTCTCCTCTCCTCACATTCTGTCAGTGTGAGGTGAGGTGCGCCGATTACCGGCATCTCCATGTTTACATGTGACCGGCTGTGATTGGACACAGCCGATCACATGGTTAAAGAGCTGCGGCTCTTTACATAGATCAGGGTCGCGCCATGTCCTAGAAACACAGCGAGATCGCCATGCTGCGCGTCCCTGGGGGCACGCAAGAGCGGTCATTCTGGGAGGCCGTCATATGACATCCACCCAGAAGGAGAGCCGCACTTCCCTGCCGTCATTTGACGGTGGGCGGACGGCAAGTGGTTAACCACTTCAGGAGGGGGCGGGACAAGCGCCAACAGATTACATACAGGAGAATCTGTTTACACGGCGGCTTCTTTAATACAAAGTCCCGCCTCCTATAATAGACAGAACAGTTGTCCAATGGCAGCCCAGGAGACAGGACTTCCTATTACAGATGCCACCGAGTAAACAGGAGATTCTCCTGTATGTAATCTAATGGCGCTCCTTCCCTGACCCCTCCAAGGCAGAGCCGATACATACTGTACATATCTTTTGTGGCCCTGGGGGACGTTTTATGGGCAGTTTTCAAGTGCCTCAGTGTAAAAGGGCTCTTTGATGTTGACTCTTTCCCAGCCAGTGTCATTACTACAGTGACAGTGCGTATTTTTAGCACTAATCACTGTATTAGTGTAACTGGTCCCCAATTAGTGTCAGTCAGTGTCCGAATGTCCGCCGTAATATCGCAGTCCTGCTATAAGTCACTAATTGCCATCATTACTAGTAAAAAAAGAAAGAAACCAATCAATATACACTTATTGGGATTTTTTTTTACCAAAAACATGTATCAGAATACATATTGGCCTAAATTGATGAAGAAATCAGATTTTTTTTATTGGGTATGTGCTAAAGCAGAAAGTTTTTTTTTTTTCTTCAAAATTGTCGGCCTTTTTTTGTTTATAGCACAAACAATAAAAACCACAGGAGGTGATCAAATACCACCAAAAGAAATCTCTATTTGTGGGGGAAAAAAGACATCAGTTTTATTTGGGTACAGCGCCCTGCGACCGTGCAATTGTCCATTAAAGTAATGCAGTGCTGTATCTCAAAAAAATGGCCTGGTCATTAAGGGGGTAAATCTTCTGGAGGGCAAGTGGTTAACCACTTAAGGACTGCCCCATGTACATTTACTGCAGCAGGGCGGGCCTTAAGCGTAAAATCACATACCTGTACGTCATCACTGTATGTCAGGCATGTCCAAAGTCCGGTGTTCCGGTTTAATGTGGCCCCCCAGGGCCACAAAAGATATATATATATATATATTCACTGTAGTAATGACACTGGCTGGGAAAGAGTCAACATCAGGGGCGATTAAAGGGTTAAGAGCCCTTTCACACTGAGGCAGTTGAAAACTCCCCATAAAACAAACATAAAGCAAACGTTTTTGTGGTGCTTTTCAATCGCTTATGAGGCATTAGTGCGCTTTTTTTAAGGTTACGTGACTCAAAAACTGCTTCAAGAACCATTTTGAGGCGCTTCCCATTCATTTTAATGGAGAAGGGCACTTTTTTTAGCACTCCAAAAATGCTGCTTGCAGGAGTTTTTGCAGCTCCCTACCAACGCACCACCCCAGTGTGAAAGCATTCATTAATCTTAAATGGAGCTGCTCATTAGAGCTTACAACCTAAAAGGGAGGCTCAAGTGATACAAAATTTAATAACTGTGGGGGATGCGCTGATGGAGAAAATAAAAGTACAGTTGTTAGGCGAGGGGCAGGGTAGGCTTCTCTAAAGAGAATGGTTTTCAGGGATTATCTAAAAGTGGACAGAGTAGGAGATAAGTTGTACAGATTGGGTTAGGAAATTCCAACTGATGGGAGATGCTTAGGAGAAGACCTGGAGTCAAGCATGGGAGGAGGTAACAGGGGAGCTAGAGAGCAGGAGGTCTAGGGAGGAAGGAAGATAACAATTTGGTTAATATTTTGAGACCAAGTTAGTGATGTAGCTGGGGGCTGATTTGTGGTTGGCTCTGTAAGTTGTTGCTAAGGTTTTGAATTTAATTTGTTGGATGAGCGTGTGGGCGGGGTCTACTGCACCTTGCACGTGGGGTAACACTTCACCCAAAGGTGTGCTCACTAGTGCCTGGGACCAGGTGGAGGCTGTGGTCATGTGAGAAATCAAACATTAAGGCAGAACGTCACCCAAAAGGGGAAGTTCCAATTGTTTGCATTCCCCCCCCCCCCCCACTGCCACATTTGGCACTTTTTCGTGGGAGCGGGTACCTGGTTTTGACAGTTAATGTAGTCCAGTGTATAAGAGAAGAGTGGTGTCTATGCAGTTACCAGAGGGTATGAAGAGGCAGGTGGGAAATTGCAGACAGGTAGAGCGACTTTGTGTTGCAGGGAAGGTCTATGCAGTTACCAGAGGGTATGAAGAGTCACGAAATCGCAGACAGGTAAAGCGACTTTGTGTTGCAGGGAAGGTCTTTGCAGTTACCAGAGGCTATGAAGAGACAGGTGGGAAATCGCAGACAGATATCCTTGTCCTCATAGAGTCACGCTAGATTGGGGTCCTCACCAGTCACAATATCTCATACAAAGGGAAACAGACCTCATAGAGTAATCCTGTTAAAACTTTTATTCCCGTATACCCAACTTAAAATTGCACCTACTAAGGGTCAAAACAAGTATCGCATGAATATTTAATTGTACCGCTCAGCCTGCATGATCTCTCTCAACGATAATAGGTTGTCCTATACCCAGTGATTCCCGGGTAGAGGTCAATGCTGCTGGCAGTCTCTGAAGCCGCATAGTCACACCCAGACGCATTTCGTCATTACGTCTTCGTCAGCGGGCGTGGCCACGCGACACGGCCTTGTATATTTATAACACAGGGTATTAACCCCATATGTTCACATAACCTAATCCCATGCCAGTAATCACCACGGACAGCCGATTAGATGTAAGGGGCTGTTCACATAGGTGAAATCTCGGCTCAATCTGATCGTGTGTGGACACAAAAACGTGCCCAAATCCCAATTAGACCTAATATGACCCAATACATCATATTCCATAATACAATCGGGCTCAGAAACAGTACATGCATTACTATTCTCACATGTAGATATACATAAATTACTATCCAACGTAAATTGGACTGGTATCTAAATAGTCATACCATCAATGCATCTACGTTATTAAAACTGCTTAAAGAAAATTAATACATAAAGGCAAATGACTAAAGCAAATAGAAAATCTCATGCCACAACTCAGCACATTCATAATATAATAAAAATAAAAATGTTAAAAATAACGGATGAGAATCCAATAAACATCACATTGCTAGTTCAAATATTACCAAGGACAGAATTGGAGTTTGAAGTTGCAAACAATCAATGAAAATTGATATTACAAAAGTACATAATTTTTATTAAACAAATATAATTTAAAAAGAGAAAAACAAATAAAAAGAGCACAATAAAGCTCAGTAGACATTATACAAAAGAATGGTTGCCTCTACATGTTTCACCACAATCATGGCTTCTTCTGGAGCTTTTGTAGGACCTTAGTATATTACCAGGAATCCTCAGAGCCTGTCAGGAGCTCCAATGAGGTGTCTGTGTGCCAAAAATAACCCTGTAATCACACCCTGTTATAATAGGAAGTTTAACGAGTTTATGGACTGATACAAATACGCATCATCTTGTGTCTTGGGGAGGATCACCTTTTTACCTGAAGGATCACTAAACCAAGCAAAAAAGGGTTAATCCCTTTGGGATAGACCAACTATTTTGATCTTCCCTTGTTTAAAGGTATTGATACCAAATTAAGGAACATTGGCATTCTCAGAGAAGGAATTGCTCAGATAGCACAGTTTCTATGAAGGTTGCGTCTTGGGGAGTATATTGGTATCAGTCCATATTAGTCCATAAAATCCTTAAACTTCCTATTATAACAGGGTGTGATTACAGGGTTATTTTTGGCACACAGACACCTCATTGGAGCTCCCGACGGGCTCTGAGGATTCCTTGGAACTGTTTTAAAGGGTGGTAATGTACTAAGGTCCTACAAAAGCTCCAGAAGAAGCCACGATTGTGGTGAAACATGTAGGGGCAACCATTCTTTTGTATAGTGACCACTGAACTTTATTGGGCTCTTTTTATATTAAATAGTTTTTCTGTTTTTAAATTATATTTGTTTAATAAAAAATATGTACTTTTGTAATATCAATTTTAATTGATTGTTTGCACCTTCAAACTCCAATTCTGTCCTTGGTAATATTTGAACTAATTTAAAGGAGGTGGTGTATATGGTGAAATCTCCAACCTCAAATACCAAATATATCACATTGCTAGTAATCGCTTATAAAACAATTGAGATCTAATTCAACATTCACTCCCTTAGAATAAAGTGTATCAGTTAAATAGATCCATTTGATTTCACATTTAGATATCTCCCTTACCCCAGAAGAGGATGATCGGGGGGCACTCTGTGCAATACCACTGCACCGAGCAGGTAAGTATAACATATTATTTTAATTTAAAAAAAAATGTGACTTTAGTAACACGTGCTTGCAGCATGGAGGGTATCCCATTTCAAGGGTAGTTTGTTTTTTTCCTGTTTTCAGGGTTCAGCTTTAAATTCAACTGATGTTAATTGCAGACTTACCAAGAACTTCTATCTAACGCTGGCCATACATGCAAAGAGCATTGATGAAAGACTTCACCGCCGCTGTATATTGCATAATGAAAACTGTCATCCCCAGCTTTCAGTCCCTAACAGTGACTGCAGCTAATTGGCTGCAGTCACTGTTTAGCTGACTCTTTTCTTCCTTCGATTTCTCAAAGTATGTCGAGCCAGGTGGTGTTGGCAGGTGTTTTTTGAAATTTGAGATCTGTGTGGCCAGCTTAAGTATAGCTACACTTTTCTCCCTTCTCCTAATCTCTGTGCAGTAAGGCCCAGTGTAGAGTTCTCTCTGACTAATGCCGCGTACACACGAGCGGATTTTACGACTGGACTGGTCCGACAGACTATCCGACGGACTTTCGGCGTACTTCCAACGGACTTTCACAACGAACGGACTTGCCTACACACGATCACACCAACGTCTGACGGATTCGTACGTGATGACGTACGACCGGACTAAAATAAAGAAGTTCATAGCCAGTAGCCAGTAGCCAATAGCTGCCCTAGCGTCGGTTTTAGTCCGTCGGACTAGCATACAGACAAGCGGATTTTTCGACCAGACTCGAGTCCGTCGGAAAGCTTTGAAACATGTTTTATTTCTAGGTCCGTTGGGCTTTTGGGAAAAAAAAGTCTGCTGGAGCCCACACACGATCGATATGTCCGACGGAGTCCGGTCCGCTGGACCAAGTCTGCCGGAAAGTCCGCTCATGTGTACGCAGCATAAGGCTAGGTTTACACTTGTGCGCAGCTTTTTTCACACTCACAGCCAAAACACACAGCTCTTTCACAGATGCATGGGGTTACCAGTCATTCTTAATGGCACCCCTGTGCATCTAAACACGCAGTACATTTGTGGGTTCAAGAAATTACATGGTTGAAAAGAGCCATGCGATTTCCCTGCAGCTGCGGTTTCAAAAAGGTGCAGGGACCTTTTTC
Organism: Aquarana catesbeiana; assembly: GCF_042186555.1. Lineage (NCBI taxonomy): Eukaryota > Metazoa > Chordata > Amphibia > Anura > Ranidae > Aquarana > Aquarana catesbeiana. The sequence goes on from NC_133324.1 coordinate 168,808,840, forward strand.
CCACAGGTACAAGGGCTGCACCTCACTCATGGGTGTGAACCAAGCCTTACCCAATAAGTTTTTGTACTCACATTTAGAAAAATATGTAAATGGCTATTACTGATATTCTTTTTTAAATGTTACTTCCAAAACTGTTTCTGGCTTCAATAATTCTCAAGGCATGGAATGTGAACAACTATGCAGCATTTTTTATATCACGGCACATGCATAGATTTGCCAAAGAGCTTAGCCTTCGGGTCTTGGAATATTTCTTCAGCCAATGTGCTCATGCGCAGGAGATTTCCTATGCATGCGCACGCATGGTAGTTGTTTGGAAGTTCCATAGCAGCCGTCTTTGCACATGCTTAGATAAAGCAGCATGTGCGCAGACGTGGAAGACCTGTGCATGTGCAGATGTGCCACAGGGCACAGATGCACCTAATCCGGAGGGGGGCGGGGACACGAATGTCATTCTCGCCTAAGCTAGTGACACGTACCTGGTAGAAGAGCTTGACACAATGAGGAAGGCCTCTCTTACACCTCTAAATCGGGGCTCCTGATAGAGCAGACAGGAAGGGGCATCAGTACAGAGTGGCACAAGTGCCTGTTGGTCTTGCTAGCAGCAGGGCTATCCACTACCTCGTGGCAACCCCTATGTGATACTGAAAGGAGGGGGCTCTAATGCGTTTCAAAGGAACAATCATTCTTTGTCAAAAACTTTTTGAGGTTTACTTTGAAACGCGTTAGCGCTGTAGGACACCGGGCAGTGGCGGCTTTTTGACAGTTGTCAAATCTGGTTCCCTATGCCGACTTGGTATGCAAAAGCTACCAATGCTCATTAACAGCTTTGCAGTGTCCACATCCAATCCTTATGCTGAATGTCAAGAATCCTACTTGTAAGTGTGCTATTTTAATTGTTCAATAAATGTTTCTCACTATGCTAATGAGGATCCCGTGCTACTATTCTTTTGTTGTTTGATCTGCATGTTTGACTCAAAAAGAATTGAATCCACTGAATTAGCATGTCAGCACGGCAGCATTTGCAGGAGAAAATGTTATCAATGGCATTGTTCCTTATTTTCCATAAAAAAGCGAGAGATGGCTGCTATTGCACAAAAAAAAGCTGTCAAGAAATTCTGCATACAGTAACAAGGACTTGAGTCAATCAGAATTACTTGCTATTGCTATAATATTAAATAATACAATGTATATTTTAACGTCTGACCAGCAAAAGTGGGCACATTTGATAAACAGTAAATATGTAGCAAATAAAATTCATATGACAGAACTGGAAAAACACATCACTGTGTCAGAACATAGCACTATTTGAGAATCTGTAAGTATTTTAAATAATTTCAATGTCAGAACAGGTTGCTGTCAGAATGTAACTTGTTGCTATGTAAGAACTTGTCAAAATAAATTATAATACAGGGAAACATAAATTCTTATACTGTAGTAGAGTACTTTATAAAAGGGACCAAAGCCTGAGGATCCCTTATATCCAGATCTCAGCTTCTGCAAGGAAAGTCATGAGTTGGCCCTCCTCTTTTCATAGCTCTCTGGTCATCAGTGATTCTTCCCATCACATTAATGAAGCAGGAGGGGACTAGTTTGGTCTCAGCTTGTGCCCCGTACACACGATCAGATTTTCCGACAACAAAACCGTGGATTTTTTTCCAAAGGATGTTGGCTCAAACTTGTCTTGCACACACGGTTACACAAATGTTGGCCAACAATTCTGAACGTGAGAACTCGGTGACGTACAATACGTACGACGAGCCGAGAAAAAGGAAGTTCACTAGCCAGTGCGGCTCCTTCTGCTTGATTCAGAGCATGCGTGAACTTTTGTGCGACGGATTTGTGTACACGCTATCAGACTTTCCCACAAAAAGTTTTGTTGTCAGAACCTGCTATCAAACATTTGTGTGTGGAAATTCCGACAGCAAATGTTCGATGGAGGATACACACGGTCGGACTTTCCGACAACAAGCTCACATCGCACATTTCCTATCGGAAAGTCCGATCGTGTGTACGCGGCATTAGAGTCATAGCTTTTGTGGATCCCAGGACAATTGCAGAGATTTGTGAAAGTACCTACAGGAACAAACAACTTTGCTTCCTGACAGCAGTTTATACATTTGTTGAAAAGTACACGCATACGTTAAGGTGCGACACAGGTGCACTATACCTAATACAACTGTGTACAATATATATATATATATATATATATATATATATATATATTATAATAATGCATATACAGTATGTCAGTGGCAACATATGTGTGTGCATGCATGTAAGATAAATAAAGTTTTAGGTATAGGTAATACAAAACAATGCAGAACTGGCACCATAAAGTGCTGAAGCATACCTTTATAATGAAATACTGGCAGTGCTCCAGATTTTTGAAAATCAGTATTTGCATAGTCTTAAGGTGCCAAAGTGGACCTGCCAAATGGAAGGTCTGCTTTTTAGCAAGCACCCTTCCTCCCAACACATACGGCTTTAAAAAAAATTTGCAAACAGATCGCCAGGGGAAAAAAAAGGACTTGACCTGGCCCCCAACACTTTCGGGAGGCATTGGTAGTTTTCTCTTAACTGTAAGATCACTGTGTCTTTCAGCAGAGCTGGGAGTAAAAAATTACATGAGAATGCACTTCAGCCTATTGCAAGATTTTGAGTGCCTAAATATCCTATATGATTGTAGTGGAGCAAGGGATGTGACCTACACCTCCAGGAAACATATTTTTCTGGGTAATCTGATTTTTTTTTTACCAATGGCATGAAAGTTTCTCTTTAACAGTAAGTCTAGGTTCAGACTAAATGCGACTTTGAAATTGTGCAACTTCACTCGAAATCGCACAATTCCACAGCCGCATGTCAGTGCGACTTGGTTGACATCTGTGCAACTTTATGCACAGATGTCTATGCAAGTCACACCTGAAATCGCCAAAAGTAGTGCAGGAACTACTTTTTCAAAAGGATGTGGCACCACAAAGTCAGCATTGTACTGTTTTGAACAGTTACATTGCCTACAATAGGGTCCAACTTATGACAACTCGCACCGGTGTGAACAGGGGCTAAATGATAGCTTTATTAATTGTAATATTTTTGCAGACAGATCCAGTCTGTTCTATAATAACTAGTTCATAGACTGAACTGTTGAATGCCCATGGGCACTTTGAAATCTCTGCAGATACATCCTGACTCTTGCTTAATAGCGTAGCATGGCTGTCACATACATCTTTGTTGCAGAACTAAAGGCTGACGTAGATGTTGGCTGCTAGTTTCAGTTGGTGACATTTTTAAACATATTTTCAGCAAGGGTATAATGCTGAGAGACAATGATTTGCAGAAGGGAGAAGGGGGATAACATGCAAGAAAGGTAAATGTTTAAACTGGGATTTAAAAAAAAAACAGAATAAAAGCTGACCATTGTAAGCACCCCTGTCAATGTTAAATGGTTTGTATCAACTGTATAACTTCTACTTTTGCTTACTGGCAGGATCACTGGGTGAAAATGAATGAAAAAAAATCTAGGGATGGGCAAGCTGCAACATATACATTTTTTATTCTTTTTTTGGTTTAGATATGCTTTAACCAATTTGTTTGCTATCTTGGTATCCATTCCCATAATGCTCTGGTATTGGAAACTTAAGTCTGTTGCTATTACTTCTGAGCTCCTTTCATAATCCTTGTTATTGTAACCATACAGTTACTGCTGTTATGAAGTTTCCTATCTTTTGTTCCTGCGCCATTAAAGCTAGCAGCATGTTGCAGAGTGACCAATATGTTAATGAAGGTTCCATCATCTAAAAACTGTGTGCACAGCCTGCGGTGTAAACTTTCCCAAAAGATTCTATATTCAGAGCAGCTCCTAGCCAGAAAAGGCCCAGGAATGTGTGCAGTGGCTGAGAGATCACTGTGCTGGTATTGTGCAGTGCTCCCTCCTCAATGTAGACCTGTCTGTCTCTTTGGAATGTAAATCACCATATGGGAAGTCCTAGAGCCTATATGGGCTTCCTTTCACTTAACTCCTTTTGTGCCAAAAACATTAGACAATTATTCTGTATCTCTGACTCATGGGATTTTCTTTTGTTGTCATCAGCGTAGAGCAATGAAATTAAAGTGGCGTCCCATTCAATCAGCGTATACTACTGTATATAGATTGCTTTATATTTTTGGTTGGTTCAGTTCTTGCCGACAGATCCTTTTGGTAATGGCTAAAAGGAGCCTTTGGATGCCTGTTTTTATTGGCTCAGGATAATGTTCATCCACAGACCTAAAATAGCCACATCAGGAAATAGGGGATTTCAAGACAAACTTTGTACATTTAAGAGCGATCATTCATACAAAAGATCTGATGATTTGAGGGCTCATGCACATTGGCGTACAGTAAATAAAATACTTATATCTTTGCTAGATCCTACTACTATCAGCTGACACATGTAATGGAGCATAAACGACTTGCTTTTTAGATGTGTATGCATACCCCACCAGATTACACTTTTGTTTGTACACATTCACTTGTATTTGTATGCATTCACAAATGTATAATATAAAAGTACAGCGCTGAAAAGTGCAATAGATTGAAAACCTTGATGTATCTTATCTATTGAATATCATAATATACCTTCAGGCTGGGTTCACGCTAGTGCGAATTGGATACGCATTTCCGCCCATCCAATTCGCACAGCAGGAGAATATGACCGGCTGGAGCCGGTTCACATATCTCCTCAGCGGCTCCGGTGCTATTTGCACAGGGGCCCTGTGTGTCTTTTGGTCTGTTTCAGGTCCGAATTCAGCCAAATATTGGGTCTGAAATCGGACCTGAAACGGTGAACAAGGACGCAGCAGACTCCTGCTGTGAGCCGCTGTGTGCTCATATGTGAACCCAGCCTAAAGTGCAATATGGAAAAAGAAACAGTAAAAAATTGTTGAAAAGTCTATTTTACATAGGAATGAAAGTCCAAAAAAAAGGAACAGGTAGAATCCCTGTGCAATCACAGTAATTAAGGGTAGAAGTGTTACTGTCTGTATAAAACACTCATGTGTGAAAATCCACCACTGAAGGGGATAATGCGCTTACCAGAACGTGTGGACTCGGATACCGTAGTAACAATGCTATTGTGAATCCAAAGTATGGAGTTTAGAAGGCAGCTCTAAGGGTCTCATGTCTTAACCCTTTGACAGATCACCATTCACAGTGTTGTGTTGTGCATTTCGTTGAACCATAGAAATAAAAAAAGCTTCTACATAGTGTAAAACTGTAGCTGTAGAATTTATTTAACAGGTAGAACACTTGTACATCATATCCAAAGTAAAAACGCCTTATAACAAGATCCAGCAGGAAGTAGACTTGTGGAATGCATTTGCCTGAGTAGCGTTAAAACCCGACACGTTTCGTCTCCTAAGACATGATCTGGGATGTGTTGTTTTTTTTCTATATAGATTTAGCGTGGTATTTTTTCACTGTATAATTCACAAATGTATAAATATAAAATACTCCAAAATGCTCAATTATGGAGCTAAACACCGTAAGGGCGAATGCACACATAGTGTGGCGACAGGTGTTTTATTGTAGTGTAAAATGCCTCTCATCACAAGGTCACACAGAAAACAATTGTTTTCTGTGTCTCTCAATCACACTGCAATGCAGAGCTGAGCTGTAGCGTGCTGCCATAAAATGCAGACATGCTGCATTTTATCGCAGTGCGTTGTACTGAATCGCATGCCACTGTACAGCAGCACAGTGCATCATGCTGCTGTACAGCAAATTAATGTTGTATACTTTTTTTTTTTTTACATTTTTTAATTTAGTGGTATGCGACATACAATGAAAAGATAAATTCACAGAATAGGTGGTTCAAACAATGTAGCATATAAATGATCAGCATCTAATTGCATCTTACTAAAGGTAAGAACTCTCAGTCTAATTACAAGGGAATAGAGCTGTAGGTGTGCAGAATAAACCGATACCTAGACTAGGGATCTGCGTAGATGGGTTGTATATTCACTCGCATTTCAATAGGGGTAAGTCCCGTTATTCTTAAAAAATACAGTTATTAGTACATGGGGGAAGAGTAATGCAGGGTATCCCACTGGGGTTGAAACATACCAATTTTTGAATTACATAGGAGAAAGTAAATAAAGGGGAGGGCAAATAAAAAAAGAGAAAGAAAAGAAAAAAAAAAGAGGGGGGAAGGAAGAAAGGGGATTTATGGAGAAGGGAAGAGGTGAGGTCATACCTAGGGGGTGAGGGGCGCCCGCTGCTCATCAAGCAGTGCAAAGACTAGGTTTAAAGTTAAAGCTTTTGACAATCAATAAAGCCAGACTATGTATAGCGGAGGTATTCCTCTGAGAACCTGGTCTTATGTTCCTCAGATTTAACCCGAATCGTAGCAGTCAAATCTACCATCCGTTCAATATCATTAACCCTTGCAAACCATTGGGCCACTGTGGGGGCAGATTGCTGCTTCCATTGGCTCAGTATGCAAGCTCTAGCAGCATTGAGAAGGTGTTTAAGAAGAGATTTATGGTAGCGCTTTCTTGACATGGGAGTGAGGTTTAGTAGCACCGCAGCAGGGTCGTTGGTTAGGGAAATGTCTGTGAATTTGTGAATGAGTCGAAGGACTGGTTGCCAGAAAGTTTGTAGTTTGGGAAATTCCCCAAAAATGTGGAGAATAGTGCCCGGGTGTTGCTCACAGTGCCAGCAACGTTCAGATTGATTGGGAAATATTTTAGCCAAAATAGACAGAGTCCGGTACCAGCGTGTGGTTAATTTGTAGGAAATTTCCTGGTATTTACTACAGAGATGACTTTTGCGCAAAGAAAAGTATGCGTTCTTTCTGGGGATCAGTAAATGTGGTTTGTAAGTCTCTTTCCCACTTAGCCAAGAAAGGAGGGTCTGTGGTAGCTTGTATGTCCAGCAGAGTTTTGTAAGAGGGATCCACGGATTGGGCCGTCACTCAGACAGAGTTCTTCAAATTAGTAGAGTTGCCGAGGGAAGAGCGCATGTTTGGGCAGGGAGCTGAGGAAGTGGGAAAGCTGCCTAGCTCTCCAGATGTCCAATTGGATAGTACTCTGTCCCGACACTAAAGTCTCAGTTGGAATCCAGTCTGCGGGCCGTAGAAAATAAGAGGCACGTAAAAGCGCTTTCAGGGCTTGCCCGGTAAAGGCCGAGTCCAATAAACCCAGGGGGAATCTCAGATGAGTCATGGGAGATGGGAAATTGGTCAAGGAAGATAGACGAAAGAACCTTTCCATCTCAGAGTGTAGGGCCAATCAGTGGGTGGGTAGTTAAGTGGGAGGTTATTTGCTTTCCTGCTGATGGCAGACTGGCCAATGGGGCCTGGGCCACCTCCTGCTCTAGTGTAACCCAGAGCTTCAAATCCCCATGATGGCACCAGTCAACCACTCGTGTCATGTGCGTCGCCGTGTAGTATACAGCAGGATCTGGGAAGCTGATGCCTCCCCTCAGTTTCGGACTTAGTAGCAATGCCCTACAAATACGTGGCTGTTTGCCATGCCAGAGGAACTTGATAAACGCTGAACGTACAACATGAAAGAAAGTCTGGGGTAGTTTAACAGGTAGGGCTTGTAGCAAATACAGGAGTCTTGGCATTGCATTCATATTCACTAAATTGCAGCAACCAAACCAAGACAGAGCAAGGGAGTCCCATTTCTTGAGGTCTGCAGTGAGCGTTGATAGGAAGGGTCGAAAATTCAGGGGGAAGATGTCCTTTAGGTTTGCTGGGATTCTGGTTCCCAAATATTGGATCGAGCGGGTGGCCCATTTGAATGGAAGAAAGGGGCATATACCTGACAGGGTGGACATCCCTGCCTTGTGCCGTTGGAAATCGCAAACATGTCAGAATCCAGCCCATTCACCCGAACCATGGCTGTGGGGTTAGTGTATAAAGCTGAGATCCAATCCAGGATAGACTTCGGCATTCCGACTGAACCCAGAGCTTCTTGTAGAAACACCCAGTCCACCCTGTCAAATGACTTTTCGACATCAGTGAATAAGAGTAGGAGGGGAAATCGGGATCTCCTCGCATTCTCTGATGTTCAATGTCCTGATAGTGTTGTCTCTCGCTTCTCGTGTCTGTATAAAGCCCACCTGTTTAGGCGCAACCAAGCGTTGTAGTAGACCATTTATCCTGGAGGCTAAGATTTTTGTGAAAAGTTTGATGTCACCGTTTAGAAGAGAAATGGGTCTGTAACTAAAACACAGCAGTGGGTCCTATCCTGGCTTTGGGATTACAGAGATAGACCTTCGTAACATGTCTGGAGGAACGTTATGCCCCTCTAGGATGGCATTAAAGGCCATGGTAAACTGGGGAGCTAGTTGGGTCTGAAATGCTTTGTAGTAAAGAAGTGTAAAGCCCTGGGGCCGGGAGCCTTCCCTGGTTGTGTGTCCGCTATGGCAGCTGTAAATTCCTCTATTTTGAGAGGCTGGGATAGTTGCTCCTGGTCGTCATTTGTAAGAGAAGGAAGGTTGGCTTCCTGTAAGTATTCCTGTATATTTGAGAGGGAAGGGGCTGTTGGGCTAGCGGCGTGTGCTGAATCTAAATTATAAAGCTTTGAATAAAGATCCCGGAAGGCATCTGCCAAATCTGGCGAGGCATGGATCTTGGACCCTGAAGGGGTCAGAAGAGAGGGGATGTGTGATTGGGTGCACTTTTCTCTCAATGCGTTGGCCAGCAAACAGGCACATTTATCGCCGTACGACAGAAGAAACGACGAGCCTTGAGTAGGACATGCTTGGCCTTGTATAAGGAGTGCTCCCTGACCGCCTCTCTAATCCGGAGCAGCTCTGCTTCTATTGTGCTGTCAGGTCGACCTTTTATGTTGCATCTCCAGGTTGTGGAGTTTTGTCAAAAGGTCCGTCAAAGTTTTGGCGCTGCGTTGTTTGGCCGCATGGCCATGCTTTATGAGGACCCCCCTAATGTAGCATGTATGTGCTGACCACACAGAGAGAGGGTTAGATACGGAGCCAGTGTTGTTGTCAAAATAGGAGCAAAGTTCTCTAATGATCTCTGCTGATGTTTCAGGGTCAAGAAGTGTTTCGTTCAGGCGCCAAGTGGGTGTCTTGGGGGACGAGCGCGGGAGAGTAAGTACAAGGAGAACTGGAGCGTGATCAGAAAGCATTATCTGGCCAATCTGTGCTTTGGAGGCCAAGGTAATCGTTGAGTGTTTTAGTAGGAAAAAGTCTATCTTAGAGTAGGATCTGTGGGTGGGAGAGTAGAAGGAGTAATCCTGTTCCTGGGGGTGGAAAATTCTCCAGATATTGACCAGTTGGTGAGCATGCAGCAGGTCTTTCAGGTTTCATAATGCACTTTGGGGTAGGGAGGGGGAGTGTACAGAGGAATCCTTTGAGGGATCTAAGGTGAGGTTAAAGTCCCCCTCCCCCAAGACAAGCGTACCTTCAGGGAAAGACTCTAGTGTGGTTAAAAATGCTTCCAGGACCTGGGGTTGATTTGTATTAGGAAGGTAGAAGTTCGCAAGGGTAAATGTGTGAGAATTGATTTTGCCCTTTAGGAGCAGGAACCTCATGATCTCAGTGTTAATCTAGAAACTGCCAGTGTAGAGATTTGGATAGGAGGATACTTGTCCCCTTAGATTTAGAAGATGTAGATGGACTATGGTAGGCCACCGGGAAATGCTTGTTAGTAAGTTTAGGGACCCTGTCTGCCTGAAAATGAGTCTCTTGGAGGAAAGCTATGTGTGCCCTATGTCTCCAGAGTTCGGCCAGACAGCTGGTACGCTTCTCAGGGGAGTTCAGTCCTTTAACGTGCCATGATAGGAATTTAGGAGCCATAGCATCAGAATTCCTGCTGATGCCTACTCCATAGGTGGGTGGGGGGTTAAGGCAGAGGGGAGGAGAGAAGAAAGGGTGGTAGTGGAAGATATGGGGGAAGTTGAAAAGGCGAGAAAAGATGGAGTAAAGGGAAATAGAAGAAAGATAAGAAAAAGGTATGGGGTCTATCAAAAAGGGGAACTCCACAGAGGAGAACTACTTCCACCAGGGCAGAGTATTCCTATTGTGGGAGGTGTTAGGGCACAGTCAAATGCAGAGCCCTATCCTTTGGGACCCCTGCAGCAACGCCGGTAAATTTCCGGTACACCGGCACCAACATGTAAGGTAATACAGTTGTATTGAGTCAACTGTTGGAAAACCAGACAAAAACATGAAAAGTATCTACTGAAAAAATGACAAAAATGGTCATCTAAGGCCTAAATTCCGGTCATGCAGACCAGGTGGCCCAGAAAACAAAATCCCCAAGCCCCCAGGTGTGCCCCATGACATCCCCGCTATTTGTGGCAGGGGCCGTAACCTCTGTGGCTCATCGAGGACCCACCCCTCAACGTTGGCAACTAGGGCCCAGTTGAGGAGAAACTCTGTCATCTCTCAACGGTAATTCAGAGAGTATCTCCAAGTGGGGCCCGCTGTACATGGCCTGTGTCGGGGGTCCAAGTGGTCAATGAGCCCTCTGAGGAGGCTAGGGAGACGCCTAAAGGTAGAAGTATCATTAAAAGTAATGGGTGAGTTGAGGTAGTATGGAATCTAGGATCCGACATCTACCTCACCTGACCTCTCAAAGCTCAACAGGCCCTAAACAAACAAAAAAAAAAAGGGTTATTGTAACTATAATAAGCAAATACTCCCCCCCCCCCCCCCCCCCCCGCTAGTAGTGTATGAGAGGTCCATGACCTCCATCTGCATTTGTTTAGTGAGCCGTCCATATCACTCCAACCTGGAAAAGAGAGAGACAACAACAAAAAACAAGCCCCCCCCTTTCCATCCGCAGCCTGGTAATGAGTGCAATGTATATGCAAGAAGGCCTGTAGTATCACAGATTGGGGTATACCAGGAAGTTGAAGTTGGTAGTTCAGGTCATTCTCTAAGTTGTATAGGTGAGCAGGTGGACCCCGGGCAAAACCGCAGAGGAGGTTATTGAGCTTTTCTTGATAAAGACAAGGCGAAGTAATGCAGGTAGAGAGGAGTGTTCACACACCACATAGGAGGAATCAGTCAGGTACCACTGTTGTCAGTCTGCACGTAGAATCAAGGGACCAGTTCCTGAGGAGCTTGAGATGGGCCTCTTTGAGAGCGGCGGTTGTTCCGGTTTCTTTGAGGTCTGCCATCAATAGGCTGATGCTGTGGGTTCAACGACACGGTTACCAGGAGCCAGTTGGGAACAGTGATTGGGTTCATCTCAGCGAACGTGAACAGATGCGGGAGCTCTGAGGGGTGACAGAGTGGGAAGGTGTCAGTATCCCTACGAACAATAAGATGGAAAGGGTGTTCCCATTTGTAAGTGAGACCTTTCTCTCCAATGCCATCTAGAAGTGGTTTAAGTGCCCGCCGCATCATCAGGGTTCTCCTGGAAATATCTGGGAGTAGGTGAATAGCCGCACCATCGAATTCCAAGACCCCCACCTGCCAGGCCCGCCACAGAATTTCCTCCTTACGGTTAAAGGAGTGTAGGCAACAGAGCACATCTCTGGGTCTGTCAGGCATGTTAGAATGTGGGCCAAGTGTTCTGAGAACCTGGTCAATAGTTATGATCGTGTCATGCGGGCGGTCCAGGTGATGGTTAAAGATGGAGGTTGAAATTTAATTATTCAGAGACAGATTCACTTTTTCTGGAGAAATACGGATGGTGGGTCTTCGTTACATTTACTGGCTCTGGCCTTAACACTGTTAGAGCTCTACTGGCCCCCTACGCTTAAAGTGGACTTTACATAGGAATAGCCATATTGGGCTTCCCCTTTCCATGTGTATGGTACTAATGCCTGGTTCAAAGTTCCCTAGTTTGGCTGTTGAGGATATGGTTATTACCCCCATCCCACACTAGTTATAAGGACACTTCGAGCTCTATATTGCTTAAGGCATGAGGAACCGCTGATTGGTGGACGATCCCGTCAGGTTTGCCTGTGTATATTGTTTTGTATACTATGCACCACTACGAGCTCCTGAAGAAGTGCTTAAGGGAGCGTAACATGTAGAGTTTTCTTCACTACCTTTCTACTACCAACCAGCTGCTCCTTCCATTTGACATCATCTCATTTTGAACCCTTATTGATCAATCTGTTCCACTGTGGTAATAGTTGGTTGTGTTAGGTGGTGTGAGCGTCGTTTAGACCAAACACCATGTTTTGTTTTTAACATGTCATGCCAATAATGTGAATTTTAAAGATTAATAAAAGTTCATTTTGTATTTCAACACTACAGATGTGCCTCTAAAGTCCACGTTTCCTTCTTTTGAATACATTTTTTAAAGATGGAGGTTACCATCAGACGGAGCTCCGATTGTGGGATGGATTCAGGGATTCCCCTTAGGTGTATGTTCTGTCTGCGACTGCGGTTCTCCAGGTCATCTAGGAGCAGCTGCAGCTGTATAAATTGGTCATTAAGTTCGGTGTGAGAAGATTGCACAGCTTGTATAGACTGGGACATTGCTCCCTGTTCCTGTTCCACTGCTGTAATACGGGAGTCCAGTGCTGAGACTTCCTGCTTAAAGCGGAGATTTACTAAAGCTGGTGCAGCTCTGGATAGTAATCAATCAGCTTCTAACTTCAGATTGTTCAATTAAACTGCGACAGTAAGGCCTCATGCACACTGGACGTTATAATAAGGTTATAAAACCAGCAGTTGCTTTGCAGTGAGTTTTTCAATGTTTTTCAGCGTTTTTGCAATAGCGCTGTTTAGCGGTTTTTAGCAATCTTTAGCGTTTTATAGCAGTAGCATTTTTAAATGTTTTTTTTTTTAAAGCAATGGGATCAAAAACGTTAAAATACGACAATGAGCCACATAGGAGGATAATATGCTGGAGAGTTTATTGACTGTAGAAAAAAACATCTGAAGCCAAAAACAGTAGCTGTAAAAACATCCAAAAATGTCCAGTGGGCACGCACAGCTGTACCAGATGCTGTGTGCATCAGATTTAGTAAATCTTCCCCATTGGCTATAATAGAACTACATTCAGATCAATAAAAAACAAAACAAACAAAAAAAAAAAACGCTGTACAGATGTGAAACATTTTTTTTGCATCTGAACTTCACTTGGGTTTGGAAACATTAAAATTCAGCAGCTACAAGTACTGTAGCTGCTGACTTATAAAACACACACTTACCAGCCAATGTAGTCCAGAGCTGTCTTCTCAAGGCTCCTGTTCCTCTGTGTCGCCATCTTGAATTCGAAAGCCCATTGTCACTTATGCAGGGATTAACATCAATGATTGCTTCTGGCCATCAGACGTACCTGATTAAAATACACATGTTGTGGAAAAAGTATGGTTTTAGTTTTTGTCTTCTTTCTGACTTCTAAACCTTTACATCACAAATTTGAAACAAGCATGTAGAAAATGAAAGCAAAAAAAAAAAATTTGAATTAGTTATTCCTGTGCTTATTACTGGTTAATGACTGAAATATTTAAGCCAAAGTATGTCAGCCAGGCAATTAGCATTCCTAGATAGAGAGGTAATTATTGGCAGCCTACATACTTTTTTCATCAAGCAGTGATGTCAATTTGAATGCAAGAGGACGTTTTTTGAATGAATATTTTGTTTGAAGGTAAAATTAACCTATATTTTCTTTTAAATTAAATAAATTAACTGAAATTCAAGTATCATTAAAGAGGAAGTAAACCCCCTGGTGGGTTTTACTTCCTCTTTATTTCCCTGCAAAGGTAAAGCATAATGGGCTACTATGCATCGCATAGTAGCCTATTATGTGTCACTTACCTGAAACCGAAGCCCGCGATGTCACTGTTGTCCTCACTAGCAGGGAGCGTCCATCTTCACCCCTCTTCCTTTCTGGGGCCACGAACTCCGGCTCTGTGACTGTCCAGAGTCACGTGACCCCTATTAGAAACGACACGATGTGCCCTTTCTAAAGTGCGCATGCGCCAATGTCATCGGTGCTCGGGTCTTTCGTAAATATCTCCTTAAACCATGGAGGTTTAGGAGATCTTTCAAGCACCTTTTCATTCTGCTTACTCCTCTTATCAGCATGTTGCTTGTTAGCACAGGAGCGCTGCAGCACAGTTGATTGACTCATTGTGATGCTTCTCCCTCACTCAGTCTGAGCTCTGCTTTACAGAGGACTGCAATAGGCTGATACCAAGTCAAATTCAGGAACCTATAAAAGCATACATACATCTCTAAACAAAATTGGATATCTTGGAAAATTTTCTACCAAAAGTGTTATGCTGCAATAAATTTTTATCCAACCTCTATATCATTGCATTTATTATTTTGAAAAAACAATATACAGTGCCTTGAAAACATATTCACGCTCCTTTAAATTTTCCACATTTTGTCATGTTACAACCAAATGTATTTTATTGGAATTTTATGTGATAGACCAAGACAAAGTAGCACATAACTGTGAAGTGGAAGGAAAATGATAAATGGTTTTAATTTTTTTTTTTGTTACAAATAAATATTTGAAAAGTGTGGTGTGCATTTGTATTCAACCCCCTCTGAGACAATACTTTGTAGAATCCCATTTTGCTGCAATTACAGCTTCAGGTCTTTTGGGGTATGACGCAACCAGCTTTGCACATTTAGAGAGTGACATTTCTTGCCCATTCTTTGCAAAATAGCTCAAGCTCTGTCAGATTGGATGGAGAGCATCTGTGAACAGCAATTTTAGCTTGCCACAGATTCTCAAATGGATTTAGGTCTGGACTTTGACTGGGCCATTATAATACATGAATATGCTTTGATCTAAACCATTCTATTGTAGCTCTGGCTGTATGTTTAGGGTCGTCCTGCTGGAAGGTGAACCTCCACCCCAATCTCGGGTCTTTTGCAGACTCTTAACAGGTTTGCTTCTAAGATTGCCCTGTATTTTGATCCTTCCATCTTCCCATCAACTCTGATCAGCTTCCCTGTCCCTGCTGAAGAAAAGCATCCCCACAACATGATGCTGCCACCACCATGTTTCACGGTGGGGATGGTGTGTTCAGGGTGATGTGTAGTGTTATTTTCCCGCCACATATAGCGTTTTGCTTTTAGGCCACAAAGTTCAATTTTGGTCTCATCTGATCAGAGCTCTTCCACATGTTTGCTGTGTCCCCCACATGGCCTCTCACAAACTGCAAACAGGACTTTTTATGGCTTTCTTTCAACAATGGCTTTCTTCTTGCCACTCCATAAAGGCCAGATTTGTGGAGTGCATGACTAATAGTTGTCCTGTGGACAGATTCTCCTACCTGAGATGTGGATCTCTGCAGCTCCACCAGAGTTACCAGGGGCCTCTTGGCTGCTACTAATTAATGCTTTCCTTGCCCGGCCTGTGAGTGTGGGTGGACACCATGTCTTGGTAGGTTTGCAGTTGTGCCATACTCTTTCCATTTCAGATAATGGATTGAAAAGTGCTCTGTGAGATGTTCAAAGCTTGGAATTTTTTTTTTTATAACCTAACCCTGCTTTATACTTCTCTACAACTTTATCCCTGACCTGTCTGGTGTGTTCCTTTGGCCTTCATGATGCTGTTTGTTCACTAAAGTTCTGTAACAAACCTCTGAGGGCTTCACAGAACAGCTGTATTTATACTGAGCTTAAATTACACACAGGTGGACTCTATTTACTAATTAGGTGACTTCTGAAGGCAATTGGTCCCGCTAGATTTTAGTTAGGGGTATCAGAATAAAGGGGGCTGAATAGAAATGCCCACCACACTTTTCAGATATTTATTTGTAAAACATTTTGAAAACCATTTATCATTTTTCTTTCCACTTTATAAATTATGTGAAACTTTGTGTTGGTCTATCACATAGAATCCAAATAAAATACATTTACGTTTTTGGTTGTAACATGACAAAATCTGGAAAATTTCAAGGGGTGTGAATACTTTTTCAAGGCACTGTAAAGGAAAAATAGAGTTAAAAAAACACTTGTGTGGTTTAGCCAATCATTTTCTGCATGTGAGATTTCTGGGGTCAGCATAACTGGGTTGTGGCAGAGACATGTCCTTTGCCTATATACTGTATACTAAAAAGTATCCCTCTTTATCAGAACGTTGGGAGGTATGCAATACTGTTTTGAATTTCAGTGCAGCAGAGGCAGCATTGTCAGCTCACAGGTAGTCAGAAGCTCACTGGGCTTTTGGCATATCAACAGGTATTTTTTCTGTACTTGCAGTACTGCAGAGTGAAAACATGTGGAAACGTACATATACTTCATTTGTTTTATTTTTCCATTTTTACCACAATATGCAATTCATAGAATAAATCTTGTAGCGAGTTCCATTCACTTGTATTTATTCAGAAGCTTGCAGTTGACCAGTATGTTGGGTGCATTGTAAATTAAGTCATGCTTGCTGTATTTTTTTAAATCAGGCATCTGCAATTTGCCATCCATGACAATTGTGATAGGGTTCTTAAAAAAACACAATGCTTTTGAAACGCCTGCCAGCACTAAGTGCATTAATGCATGTATTCTGGTGTAAATGAACTCTTGTTTGCTTGATTGATTTGATTGCTGATTCTGAATAACTTGTTTTCAAAAATTAGACTACTCCTATGTATTGCATTAGTGTACATGGCCACTGTCAGGTCTGCAGACTCCCTGGTGTCAGAATTATCTTAATAGAACAATAGTTGTTGATGTAGTGACTATCTGCTACAGTATGGAGGTAATAGGTTTTGTGGAAACATTTTGTTTTTCGTTTTGGAAATAGTAGGAATGATTTAGACCCCCGTTGAAATGTTATATTGTTGTATATGTATTGTCAGGGAGATTTCACCTCCTGTCCCAGACACACCACAGAAAGTAAGAGGAGATGTGTTTGATTGTAAAGCTTCCATTATTTTTTTGTTTTTAATAAAATAATAAACATGTCATAGTTAGCTGCTCTGTGCAATAGTTTTGCACCCCAAACCCAATTCTCTTCTTCTGGGGTCCCATGCTGGTGTTCCTGGCTCCTCCTTTTTGGTGAGTGCCCCAATAGAAAGACGCTTTTTATGGGGGCAATTGTGTGGGCTCGCTCCTGCCCCCTGCTCCCCCATCATGTGATTTGACTGACAGGAGCCGGAGCCAATGGCTCCCGCTGCTATCAATCTGCCCTGTGAGGAAGGAGGGAGCAGAGAGAGCTGCTGGATCTAGATTGGGCTAAGGTAAGCATGGGGGGGGGGGGAGACCTCTACAACAGAAGGTTTTTTTACCTTAATGCATAGAATGCATTAAGGTGAAAAAAAAACTGTAGCCTTTAAAACAAGGGAATATCTCCTCTTAGACAGTTGTTATCAGAACATCCCCGTTGGAAGATTATCCCCCCACCTCCTGTTTCTGTGGAAAATGAAAAATGTAGTTTTTTTCATCCCTTTCTGTAGGTTAGACAATGGTTAGAATTCACACTTTTGCATTTGTGTACAAAAGTTCCTTCTTGCTACATCTTTGGATTGGTGTCCTACAAAACACACTTCCTATAGAGATGGGTGCCAAAACATACCACACCTAAAATGCAGAGGAGTCTCCTGGGAAAGTTATTTTCAATTTAACATAATAATTGCAAAGACAACACTAGCCACTTAAAGTCTGTCTTTATATATGCTTTGTAGGTTGTCAGCTCTTTAGCATATAAATTGGTACCCATTAAGTTTACAAAATACTTTGTTTCAGTGCATGTGTTAAAATCAATCAGTGGTGAGACCATCCTGTTTGCAGGGCTAGACAGAGCTAGTGTTGAGCAATCTCCTAAATAAGGTGATTAATTTAAAGTGTTAATGTAGTTGGTAGGATATATTTAAGGTAAGCCATACATGGATTGAAATTCGTCCATTTAGCAGAGACCAGCTGAATTTAGAACCATGTATGGGCAGGCTGTTTGTACAGAAGTTGATCAATTTCTCTACAACTATCCTGTGAGGTATTTTTCCCCGATCGATCAGTACCATCGGCTATAGTATGCTCCCGGGGGGAAACCTCCCCACTGTCAGAACACAGTAGCTCAGCGGGAAGGATTCGATAGCCATCAAGTGTTTGGATGAGGGAATCGGGTATTTTTTTTTTCAGTCGACTGATTGAATGGAAAAAAAATTAATAATGTAATAAATGCAGTGGATCATGGTGCTAGAACAAGTCAGGCAAACATTTCTTGGGAAGAAATAATGATATTGTTAACCTATTCAGCTACAGTGTGTGTGTGTGTGTGTGTGGACACATTCTGGTTAGATCTGCTGAGCTTCACATGGAGTAGCTTGGGCTGTCAATAGCAGATAATTAGTGAAGTGGGTCATGGTGTTGAAACCTAGCAAAGTATCTTCCTTTTAATGTTTCTTGATAAGAAATCATGATATTCTAAAGTATTCACATACAGTGACAGGGCATGGAGGCTTGAAACAGATTCCACTTTATTATTTGTAGTTTCAAATATCCAATGCATAAACACAATAAAAAAACATATTTTCTAAGGCATAATCATGAAAGAAACATTTAGCTAAAATAGAAGTATTCAAAAATGGCATTACAGACAGAGAGACTGGCCCAAATTATATCAGTGAGGCTGGACATAGACTTCACAGGGTGGTCAGACGGGTAGGCTTAATTCAATGACCCTAAAATTACATTCGGCTTTGGCACAAAACATGCAAGCTTTGCTTGGAGAGGGAAGGGGGCAGTGCAGGGAGAAGTTCAAGTCACCAGGCTTTTGCAGAAAAGACAGGCAATCCAAGCAGGTTTTTAAACCTATATTATGGTATTACACTGAGCAAAATTATAAACACAACACTTTGTGTTTGCCCCTATTTATCTTGAGTTGAACTCAAAGATCTACGACCTTTTCTATGTACACAAAAGGCCTATTTCTCTCAAATATTGTTCACAAATCTGTCTAAATCTGTGTTATTGAGATGTAGATTGTGCACTGGCTAGGCCCGAGGCCTGGTAGACAAAAATTGCCCTCGGACTTAGTCAAAAGGCCTAGTCCTAAAAGGCGCAGCGCAAAAGGAAAGCAAATTTGGTGGCTGTGACCAGGTGTTCTGTTCACACCATGGGGTCCCACACCCAAGTGTTACTAAGAGCACCCCAAGGACGACCACTCCCAGGGGTCACTGACACCGTGGACCTTCAGCCTTCCCAGCCCATGGCCAGACAAGGTAGAATGTTTAAACCAGGAGGTAATGGGCTCTTCCAGCTTTCCTGGGGGAATTACTTCCATGCCCCAACTGCCTTTCGGCGCCCCAGTTTCTGTTCCAGGCTGTACTAACCTTCCAAGCCCCCATCACTCTAGCAGAGATTCATAGCCACCACTCCAACCTTGGTCAGGTCAGAATGACAGCACAGAACCTCCACTAGATCACTGAAAAGAACAGATACTACACTTGATCTTTGCCAAAAAGCTAAGGCTAGCAATACATGTTTAGATTTCTCTTGTTTAGCCCTGTAGGCGGGTTGGGAAAGGGACAATTTTCCATTAAAAGCAGTTTTCCTTTTGGAGAATATACGTTCAAAACCCCTTTTCCTCATGTATAGATTTCAGATAGGAAGAACAAATATCCCTATGAATGAAGGATTGTCATTCACTATATCACATCATATAATTGAGGTTGGTAAACAACGTACATGGGTTTTTCCTGTGTTACCATCCAGAATGCACTGAGAACAACAGAAGCAAATAGAATTGATATATGAAAAGGCCAATTCAGTCACTAACATCCATTTGTGATCTTAAATCTTACCTATACTAGCAGATCTATAGCAAAGATAGCACAATTAAGGGGTGATTCTGTACTGAAACCTCATTAAAGTGTCCACCAAAGGTAGTTGGGCCAGGGAAGTAATTCCTCTGGGAAACCTGAAAGAGCCCATTACCTCCTGGTTTAAATGTTCTACCTTTTCTGGCCATGGGCTGGGAAGGCTGAAGGTCCACAATGTCTGTGCCCCCTGGGAGTGGTCGCCCTAGGGGTGCTCTTAGTAACACTTGGGTGTGGGACCCCATGGTGTGAACAGAACACATGGTCACAGTCACCAAATTTGCTTTCCTTTTGCACTGCGCTTTTAGGACTAGGCCTTTTGACTAAGTCCGGGGGCAATTTTTGTCTACCAGGCCTCAGGCCTAGCCAGTGCACAATCTACACGGCCACTTTTTTTATTATCTATTTATTTTTCTCCCACTGTTTGTCACTCACTACTTTCACTTTTGTATGTGTTTTTCTCACGGATGAAGGGTGCGAGTCCTCGGGCTTGCCCTAACATCTAGGGGTAGGATGTTGTCAGAAACCATGAATCAGACTGAGACAGAAGTACAGTTAAATCACACTTGTTTAATAATAATAAAAAAAAGGTAAACAGAGTAAACGTAGTCAAAACATAGCCAGAGTTCAGGAACAGATAGTCAGACAAGCCAAAATGTCAGGGAGCCAGAGATGAGCGTAGTAGAACATCAAGCAGGATCTGGAGCCAGAAGGAATGTCAGCCAAGCAAGTCTTTTACAGGAACACAGGAGAACGTCTCTAGAGATGTGACCAAGGCAAAGGCAGAGATCATCTGGACTGGACGGCTTAAGTAGGCAGGACTGACAAGCAGGATATCATAAACAGGTGAGTCACTGTGGAGAGATAGGAGCTGGCAATTAGCCGACAGCTGAGCAGCCAGCTTTGAAAAGGAAGGACTGAGCACAGCCCTGACAGATGTATGGCCCTTAAGTTCCTTCCTCCCATGCCCCTGGGGGATCTCACTTCGGGAGAACCCCTCGACCAAGTATTCGATGGTTGGCTTCGGCTGGCCTAGAATAACGGGGTCTGCCAGGCCTTCTGGCTAGGCAGACCATTGGAAACCTTAGTCACTCCTTAGTCACAGGAGCCTTGCGCCCCAGAGGATCAGGGTTAGAGGTCCTACCCCTTCGGGGGGGTGGATTAAATGCACACCCTTAAGTGCACTCTTTAGTGTGTGTCTGCACATGCACATTTGTTGTTCACTTATGGGTTTTTTTCCATGCTATGTTTTTACACCACCGCAGACTTAAAAAGTAGCTCAGCATTCGCCGAGCTCTACAGGCCTAGGAACAGCTGTACCTCCTGTGTAAGC
Organism: Aquarana catesbeiana; assembly: GCF_042186555.1. NCBI lineage: Eukaryota > Metazoa > Chordata > Amphibia > Anura > Ranidae > Aquarana > Aquarana catesbeiana. The sequence continues at coordinate 168,829,862 of NC_133324.1, forward strand.
AGTGATTTTGTAGAAGTCTAGAACTGCCCTCAATCTTGGATAGGATCACATAATTCTACCTCTACTATGTAACAAACAGTAGCTCTTGTTTAACATGCCAGAAACATAATGTTTCTTCTAGAGCTTTTCTACTTTTAGCTAAAATGTGGGGAATCCCGTCAATGTGGTGGCAATGCTATCAATGGGCTTTAAGGCCTGAAACAGTATAATGCTAGAAAACTCAAGCTCTGTGGACCCCAAAGCCAGTCTCCAAACTGCCTAACCACAACAACGGGAGGGAGTGGACCTCCACCATAGCCTTACTTTGCATTGTCTTTAGAAAGATTCTCCCCTTGATCTTGTTATAGCTAAATATTTACATACAAAATATATGTGCTTTACCACTGCAAACCTAAATATTCTAACGCATACTACATTTTGAAAATAGCTGTGCATTTTTTATTTGTTCTACACTTATTTTGCCATTAAAAAGCAATGCATTTATCTAACCATATAATAGGCACCCAGACTACTATATTCAAGTGTTGTCACTCTCACATTGTTTGTCATTAATCCCTATCTTTGCCATTATGGGTTTTTTGGCAGAACCTCAGCTTGTCCCAGCAAAGTTGTGCTGTAACTCATTGCTCCATCTGTGTGACCTCAATGTGTATGACATGGGATGACCCAATGGCTCCAAGATCAGCCTCCTCCCACGACGACCTCCAATTCATTATTTTGAACACAGGATCAAGTGCTAATTCAAAGGCAGATAATACCCATAGCTATGCGCAAGGAGCTCTTTCTTTTTAATTGTAGATAGCAATTTATGTAGTAGTACATATATTCTCAAATTCTCCGACAAGAAATTCCGAGCGTGTGTACATAAGTCCGACGCACAAAAGTCCACACATGCTCGGAATCAAGTAGAAGAGCCGCCCTGGCTATTGAACTTCATTTTTCTCGGCTTATCATACTATTCACGCTATCTGAAATGTGTCATCAGGTTTACATCAGATATGGCTGTACCTGTTAGGGAAATGAGAAGGTAAGCATACAGCAGGAGTGATTTTTTTTTTCAGTTTTCACCCATTTCCTGTTGGGATTAATTGATGCTCATATCTGATGGTTTAATGTTTCAAATATGTGGGTGGAATTAAAGCTGGCCATACATGTTAAGGCTTCATTCACACTGCAAAAACGTGCAAGGTGTGAGAAGAAACCTGTGGAATGTATTCCTGCAGCTGGATGTACAGGTGGAAGTGGGTAGTTGTGGCTGCTCCACCTGTACAAAGCTCCTACAGGCTGCCGCAGCTGTCTGCTGATGTTTGGATGTAATTGCACATGGAGCTTAGGGACAGATAATTACTCCTTGACACAAGCTGTTTGGATCCAGGTTGCTTATCTGTCCCTAACTGCAGCTAATCATTCCATGTGTGGTTAAATCTGAACACCGGTGGCCTGCTGTGGCTGCTGTCTGTCTGTCATTGCTTTGTACAGGCAGAGCAGCCACAACTATCTGCATCCATTTGTATATCCAGCTACAGGAATCCGTATCCCACACATTTTGTTGCCTAAGATTTCTCAAATTCAACCCTGTGAGGATGAATGAGAGATATCACTTGATTTCTCCATCTGTGACAAACAGCATGGATAGACACATCTGCAATGTCGGCTATTCTGGCAGCTGGCACCCACAGCTGTCAGAATACCTGAACAGCTTACATCTAATTGGACGAGGATTTTTCAACAGGCTTCTTTATGAAATGTTATTTGATATATCGACTTTTGTTGAACTTAGTGGTGCCAACAGGGTCACCCACAGAGTACATTTTGGATGATTCTTGCTGAAATTTGTTCTGTGTTGGCCAATTTATGTCTTTTCAGGCAGTAGAGTTCAGGCGTGTTCCAGGCAAGCAATAACCAAGCAAAGCAAAAAACGTAATGGTACAGGGAAATACAGAACCATTCCCCTCTATGTTATGGAGATGAGGAGGTGTTTGCAGTGCTATCCTATTGTGACATTGCTGATTCTTCATAGATGCAGTAAAGAGAGATGAGTGTTGTCATTCTAGGACATAAAATGTGTTACTGGCAGGATCACCAGGCAAAAATAAAGGAAAAAAGCCTAAGGCCCCTTTCACACAAGTGGACAGATCGGGTCCACCTGTCCGTTTTTTTAGGCCGACCCGATCGGACCACCCATTGTTCTCTATGGGGAAGTGAATGCAAATGGATGTGTACACCCTCCTGCATCTGGTCCAATTCAGTCCGCCAAAAAAAGGCAGATGGGGATCCATTCCCCATCCCTCTAGAAGATCAGATGACAGTCAGATGGAAATGGACAGGCAGTCCATTTTCATCTGACCACCCCATAGAGATAGCAGACTTCCTGTCATAGGGTACTGTACTGGCCAAAGTACAAGTGACTGGTTTAATAAGTGAAAAAAACCTGGAAGAAGGCGGCCACACACATTGCCCACATAAACCAAATTTGGTCTTAAAAGAACACCAAGCATCATATGCATGGTTAGATGCATTTTAAAGTGGAGTTCCACCCAGAAATGGAACTTCCGCTGATCAGATTCCCCCAGGCACCTTTCAGGGGGGAGGGGGGAGCAGATACCTGTCAAATCCAGGTATGTGCTCCCACTTCTGGGCATAGATCGCAGCACAAAGTACAAACTACGCAATGTCCGCCCCCCCCCGCTTTCTTCTGGGAGACACACAGGTCCCAGAAGACAGCAGGGACCATTCAGATCACTCAAAGTGACTTGTGCATGCGCAGTAGGAAACAGGGCAAGGCTTCACTTCCTGTTTGCCTTAGTAAGGATGTCGGCACCTGCACCCAGAGCCGAGGGAAGAGTCGGCTTCAGGTGAGGACATCGCAGGTTCCCTGGACAGGTAAGTGTCCTTGTATTAAAAGTCAGCAGCTGCAGTATTTGTAGCTGCTGACTTTTAATTTTTGTTTTTCCCAGGCGGAACGCCGCTTTAAACACCGGTTTTAAAGTATGATACGTGTTGTTTTATAACACAGCGTGCAAAAATTGGGTAGCTAAACGCTATAAAAAAGAGAGTATTTCCAGGGACATTAATTATATCCTTTCTCTTCTTTATATGGCCAGTTTTGGTAACGTGCACAATATATTATTATGTTTTGTATCAGGCTGCCCACAGACAGAGAGGAGATAAAAGACTTGTTGTGACATAGACATGTACTGTATGTTTGCTTGAGACGTTCAGACTAGCATTCTTGATTCTGCACCTCTGGAGCCAGCCTGATCACAGGGAAACAATAGCATCATGCAGGCAAATTTGTTTTGAATAGAGCAATCAGGCTGTAATCATCCTGAAATAGGACAATGCTCATAGGATAAATAGGATAACGCTCATCTGGTGTCTGTGGAAAGCCTGGCTGAGTTTGGTGATAAACTCATGTCTATGGATTTCCAGCAGACACTGCCAGCCGTCAGCTGTTGGGGTAAATCATGGCCTCCCCCACTCACTTGGGAAAGCATTCTTGTTTATGTGACTGTCCTACAACGCTGGAGCTTGACAGCAGATGGATCATGCCTGACTGACTGCCCTCTATTATGTACAGGGCACATTTACTTAGCAGTAACTGACCTACTTGTTGATGTGTGAAGCCATACTCTATAAGACTCAGTTCACACCTATGCATGTGTTCATTTGAATGGGCTTCCGTGCCTGTGTTTCACGCAGAAAAAGATGTATGTACCTTTTTCAAAACGCGGCCTGCAGGGAAATTGCATGGTCATCCTGCGACTCTTTCACTGCAACTCTTGCACCTGAAAACGCTCTGCATTTTTACATGTGTGGGGGTACCATTCAAACTGAATAGCAGCCCTGAGCGTTTTTTCACCGCAGCGAGTTTTCACTGCGGGTGGTTGTGGGTGCGGGAATCGCTGTGATACCTGTTTTGTTCAGAGCATTGAAATTATGCGCTGGAAGTTTCTTATGGCGAAATATTAAAACATGTCTTTTCATGGAACAGGAACAAGGAGCATACAACTACATACACTGAGAGAGATAACACTTCCTCTGATTACATTACCATAGATACACACTACAGTGCCACCTTCTGGATAGATAGGTATAATTCATACAGTATATAGTTCACAGGACTTTACATTACATGCTGTTGTCCTTCCAGCATCCTGCACCTGCAGCCACCCGCATAGATGTGAACTGAGCCTTAGGAAGCCCATAAACGAGTAAGTCTTTTTTGTTCAACCAGCAGGTTGAACAGAAAAAAACGACCCAATCCCCCATCCACACACTCGATGTGGATGGGTAAATCCTTCCATCTGAGCTATTGTATTCTGACAGTGGAGAGACTTCCTGCCATCATTGCTGATCGAGCCTGCAGTGCTGATCGAGCGGGAAAGATCCAACAGGGCAAGTATACAGAAGCTGAACAGTAGATTGACTTCTATACAACCTCCCTGCCCATACGATTGCAATTTGGCCGGTCCCCGCTGAACCGGACAAATTTCGATCCATGTGTGTCTGGCATAATGCTTGCTTCACTCCTTTCCATTTTCATGCAATTTTTTATGTGTTTTTCTATGCGTGTGTGGATGCATGTTTTTTATTGTATTTTCATTTGTCATGTGTTTTTTCTACTGGCCAATAAAAAACTATTGTAGGCCTTGTTCACGCCATATGTGCAAAAAACTGATGGAAAAAACATGTCGATTTGACTTGCATAGAATATTTTTGTTTACACCAAGTGAGAGATGTTCTTTTCTCTAACTTAGGTCTATGCAAGGACACAAAGAAACAATTGTGCTCTGTTCACACCATAATGCACGTTATGACACGTGTCATGTGAGGTTTTTTTTTTATATGCAAGAAAAAAAGGTCTCTGCAAGGGCACAAAGAAAATAATATTTTCTATGGGCTCTGTTCACACAACAGTGCTGGTGTCATGGTTTTTTTCTGCACAGAAAAATGCATACATGTTGCATAGTTCTGCTCAGAAAAAATCTGCACATAACACTAGTGTTGTGGTATGAACAGGGCACATATAGAACAATTGTTTTCATTGTACCCTTACAGAGACAGGTGCAGAAAAATGTGACGTGAATGAGGCCTTAGGCTGGGTTCACACATGTGCTGTCTGTTCACCGTTCACCTGTTCGGGTGCGATTCAGGGCCAAATTTTTGCCTGAATTCGCACCTGAACCGGACCCAAAACACGTACTGGACCCTTTTTCAATCTGGATCGAGGCCCGCCACGGAAATCATCTGTCATGCGAATTGGATGCGGGGAAACCCCCATTCAATTTGCATATGTGTGAACGCAGCCTTAGACCTGTTACCAGGGTCTGAGAATACATGAAAAATTACCCTTTTTCAATCCAGATCGAGGCCTGTCACGGAAATCATCTGTCATGCGAATTGGATGCGGAGAAAAAAACATTCAATTTGCATATGTGTGAACTCAGCCCTAGACCTGTTACCAGGGACTGAGAATGCATGTAAAATGCATGAAACGTGCAATTCAATGCGCTACTATTGATTTCTATTGGCTTCAAAATGTATGAAAATAGATAGAAAAAATGGAATCCAGCTATCTTCAAAAATGTGCTGCAGCACAGCAGTGCAAAGAGGTGAACAGGCTCTATCTATTACCTTTCCTTTGATTACACATGCGTTTAAACAAATTCCAAAGCACATGTAAAAAATGCAAATGTATAGGCGCCCTACATACAGTATGAATGTTCCTGTAGTCAGAACTTGCCACCAGAAACACTATTAAAAGGTACCGTTCATGTCGGAATGTGCTGAAATGTATGTGGTATCAAAGACAATGCTATAGATAGCACCTGCTCACATCTGTGTGCTGCATAGTAGTGTTCTTTTGAAAATACTTCAGGTCTGGTTTTATTTTGCCCTTTCATGTGTTTTGAGGCTGATAGAAGTTAAAGGTAACACATTAAAACACATGAATGATGTGTTTTCAGCCTCTGGTACGAATCCTAAATAGCTTTTTATTGGCCATGGAAAATGCAGTAAGCATGAAGATACATAAACGCACATCAAAGTTTTTGCAAAATGTAAATCAGCATGCACTGATAAACGCATTAAAAAAGAATGAAAACAGAAACACAAAGGTGTGAACCTTGCCTAAAAGTGTTTCTAATCTGACAGTGTATAATTCAATTCAGTTTTGAGCATGAGAATTGTACATTTGCAGTTCAGTCTTCCAAGTTCTGACCTACAAGTCTGTTCACCTATGAGTGAAACTTATCCTACCAATGGCTGCAGTAAATGGATTACACAGCACATGCTGGTGTGTAAAGTAGGAGTGGAGTTGTCACATTGTACCATGATGAAATTACCCAGAGTGTCACTTCAGTTGGCACCTTTTTTTTTTTTTTTGTCACAGCATGTGAGCAAGATGTATTGTTAGCTTTTCTGTAAGACCAAAGCCCCTTTCACACTCATGCATATGCAGTATGCATTTTTTTCATCCATGTTTACTGCTCACATTCATACATTTTTTTTGTGTGCATTTTATACAGGTGCATCTCATAAAATTAGAATGTCATCAAAAAGTTAATTTATTTCATTAATTCAATTGAAAAAGTGAAACTCATATATTTTATATAGATGCGTTACACACAGAGTGATATTTTAAGCATTTTTTAAAAATTTTTATATTGATGATTATGGCTTACAGCTAGTGAAAACCCCAAATTCAATATCTCAGAAAAATTAGATAAGACCAAAAAAAAATGTATTTTTAATACAGAAATATTGGCTTACTGAAAAGTATTTCCTTGTACAGTATAGTATGCACTCAATACTTGGTCAGGGCTCCTTTTGCATGAATTACTGCACCAATGCGGCGTGGCATGGAGGCGATCAGCCTGTGGCACTGCTGAGATGTTATGGAAGCCCATGTTTTTTTGATGGAGGCTTTCCGCTCATCTGTATTGTTGGGTCTGGTGTCTCTCATCTTCCTCTTGATAATACCCCACAGATTCTCTATGGGGTTTAGGTCAGTCGAGTTTGCTCTGACTTTGGACTTGATAAAAAAACAGTGTACCAACACCAGCAGATGACATGGCTCCCCAAATCATCACAGACTGTGAAACAGTTTGCATTTCATTTGAAAATCAAGGTCCCTTAGTTTGGTGGAAGAGTGGAGAGGCACAGAATCCATGTTGCATTAGGTCGAGTGTGAAGTTTCCACAGTCAGTGATGATGTGGGAAGCCATGTCCTCTGTGTTTTATCAAGTCCAAAGTCAGCGCAGCCCTCTACCAGGAAATTCTAAAGCACTTCATGCTCTGCTGACCAGCTTTATGGAGATGCTGATTTCATTTTCCAGCAGGACTTGGCACCTGCCCACACTGCCAAAAAGTACCAATACCTGGTTCAGTGATCATGATATCACTGTGCTTGATTGGCCAGCAAACTCGCCTGACCTAAACCCCATAGAGAATCTGTGAGGTATTGTAAAGAGGAAGATGAAAGATACCAGACCCAACAATGCAGATAAGCCAAAAGCCACTATCAAAGCAACCTGAGCTTCCATAACACCTCAGCAGTGCCACAGGCTGATCGCCTCCATGCCACACCGTATTGATGCAGTAATTCATGCAAAAGGAGCCCCGACCAAGTATTTAGTGCATACTATACTGTGCATGGACATACTTTTCAGTAAGCCAACATTTCTGTATTAAAAATCCTGTTTTTTATTGGTCTTATGTAATATTCTAATTTTCTGAATTTGGGGTTTTCACTAGCTGTTAAGGCACAATCATCAAAATTAAAAGAAAAAAAATGCTTAAAAATATCAGTCTGTGTGTAACGCATAAATATATAAAATATACGAGTTTCACTTTTTGAATTAAATTACTGAAATAAATGATCTTTTTGATGATATTCTAATTTTATGAGATGTACCTGTACATTAGCCTTTATGTATGTTTTTGTGCATTTGGTTAATTAATTATGAAAAGTCAGGGTCAAGCTATCAGAACAGGGATTTTTTATATTGCAGATGCACTAAAAGTGAACAAATCTGCATTAAACTTGTGTTTGTGTGTCTTTACCATTCAATAGGCCTTCTTGCCATGCCTGAATGTACTAAATGCTGTATGTCGTGGATTTTAAAAACGAACTAAGTTCCAGCACATGCATAGTAATGAATGGGATTTCTTCCTAAAATCCTATTTAATGCTATTAACTGCATGCATCTTACTACAGGAAAAGACAAGTGTAAATGGGCCCTTCCAGTGAAATGTATGACTTTTTTACTAATTAACCGCCTAAGGACCAGGCGCTGTCATTATACTGCGGCATGTTGGCTCTCCTGGGCGAATCGCCATAGGTGTAAGTTGGCCACTTTAAGAGCTATAGGGGGCGCGCACGCCCGTAGCGTGATGCTGGAGCTGGTGCGCATGTCTGGCAGCCACGAAGTCCGCTGGCCACCCGTGATCGCTCCGCAGAGAGCCAGAGCCGAGATCTGTCAATGTAAACAGACAGATTCCCGTTCTGAAAGGAGAGGAGAGACAGTGATTAGGAATCAGTGATCTCTCTCCTCCTCCAGTCAGTCCCATCCCCCCACAGTTAGAAACGTCCTTCCAGGGAACACATTTAACCCCTTGATCGCCCCTAGTGTTAACCCCTTCCCTGCCAGCGACATTTACACAGTAATCAGTGCATTTTTATAGCACTGATCGCTGTATAAATGTCAATGGTCCAAAAAAGTGTCAAAAGTGTCTGATCTGTCCGCCATAATGTCGCAGTCCAGCTAAAAATCACAGATTGCCACCATTACTAGTAAAAATAAATAAATAAAACATAAATCTATCCCCTATTTTGTAGACACTATAACTTTTGCGCAAACCAATCAATATACACTTATTGCAATTTTTTTTTTACCAAAAATATGTAGAAGAATACATATTGGCCTAAACTGATGAATAAATGTTTTGTTTGGATATTTATTATAGCAAAAAGTAAAAAATATTGTTTTTTTTTTTTTAATTCATTCTCTTTTTGTTTATAGCGCAAAAAATAAAAGCCACAGAGGTGATCAAATACCACCAAAAGAAAGCTCTATTTGTGGGAAAAAAAGGATGTCAATTTTGTTTAGGTACAACATTGCACGACCACGCAATTGTCAGTTAAAATGATGCAGTGCCGTATTGCAAAAAATGGCCTGGCCATTAGGGGGGCAAATCCTTCCGGTCCTTAAGTGGTTAATAGATTTTTTTTTTTTTGTCCATGGTTAGCTGTAGACTTTAATAAACAACACAATTTGACTCTCAAACAATCTTTACATTATATACATATTCATGAATGCCTACGGTGGTGAGAAGGCCAGAGTGACCAAACAGCTCCTGTGTTGTTTTGAGGGCAATGACCACGTCCACAGTAAATACACCTAGAAAACATGGTTTATTGGTGCTTGGTGTCACCCTGGACCCCAGACTGTCCTTTCAGTCCCACATCTGAATCTTGCTGCCTTAAGCCTAGTACACACGGGCTGAATGTCAGGTGGCATCGGCCGGTTCAATAGAAGCCAGCCAGCATCCGGCCTGTGTGTACTGCAGCCGGTCTGATCGAAAAAGATCTGCCAATGCAAGCCTCCTTGCCGTCTTTTCTGTTCAGGATGATAAACTGGGAAGTTGGTCATATATATGTGTGTATATATATATATATATATATATATATTTATTTATATATATTAGAGGCATATATAATATATATGCCTCTCATGTTTACCTATCTACTTACATTTGTGAACAAACATGGAAGCGCTTGGTACTGAGCAAGTGCCAGGCAGCATTGTTGAAGGAGACTGGGGTGTTATACTGTCAAATTACACACAAGAAATTCTAGGCAGAGAGGAGCCGCCGCTGTTCACGTGTATTTGCACTGTACACCCAGGGGTTACCTGTTGTTAGGGAAGGATAAGTGACCCTGGATGTAGAGAGCCTGCTATTTTGTACAGCAGCTGTCTGCATACAGTCATACACCTGTGATCCCAGCCACAGGAATCAGCTGATTTCCAACGCTTGAATCTGCTGTATGCAGATAGTGGAGGAGGCTTAAGGCTAGGGCCACACATGTGCTTGTGCTTTTGCATGTGCTTGTGCTTTTGCATGTGCATGTCGAAGGCATAGCTTCCAACTGTTCCTGATTTCAAGGGACTGTCCCTGATTTCAAGGGATCGACTGTCCCTGATTTGGAATAAGGTCCCTCTGTCCCACTTTGCTCCTCATTTGTTCCTCATTTTGGTCTGATCTATATAGTTGTATATAAAATGCACTATTTATTTTCAAAAAGTGTTTCACAGTGCTAAACCTTTCATACAATTTCTAAATCGCTGCATTTGTAAATTTCAAAAGACAGTTTAACCACTTGCCGCGATCGTTCCACAGAGAGCCAGAATGGGGATCTATTAATGTAAACAAATGGATCCCCGCTCTGACAGGGGAGCAGAGAGTGATCGTCTGTTCCTAGTGATCATAAGCAGCGATCTCTCTCCTCCTCCAGTCAGCTCAGCCCCCCACAGTTAGAAACACCTCCCTAGGGAACACATTTAACCCCTTGATCACCACTAGTGTTAACCCCTTCGCTGCCAGTGTCATTTATACAGTAATCAGTGCATTTTTACAGCACTAATCGCTGTATAAATGTCAGTGGTACCAAAAAAGTGTCAAAAGTGTCCGATCTGTCCGCCACAATGTTGCAGTCCCGCTCAAAATCGCTGATCACCGCCATTACTAGTAGAAAAAAATGTATAATATATAATAAATCTACCCCCTATTTTGAAGATGCTATAACTTTTGCGCAAGCCAATCAATATACGCTTATTGCAATTTTTTTATACATATTACATATTGTAAACTAATGATGAAATTTGTTTTTTTTACATTTTTGGGGGGGATATTTATTAGAGCAAAAAGTAAAAAATACTGTTTTTTTTTTTTTTTTTAATTGCCGGTCTACTTTGTTTATAGCGCAAAAAATCAAAACCGCAGAGGTGATCAAATACCACCAAAACAAAGCTCTATTTGTGGTAAAAAAAGACATCAATTTTGTTTGGGTACAGCGTCGCACAACCGCGCAATTGTCAGTTAAAACAACGCAGTGCCATATCACAAAAAATTGCCTGGTCATTAAGGGGGATAATCTTCCGGTCCTTAAGTCGTTAAAGAAATAGTAGTGGTTAAAGAGAAAAAAGCACTCTTGGGTTTAACTAATATTTTTTTTGTATAATTATCCTTTAAAGTCGGAGTAAACTCCCATCTCTGACTTGTACCTATAGGTAAGCCTATAATAAGGATTACTAAGGCCACTTTCACATTGAGGCGCTTTACAGGTGCTATAGCGCTAAAAATAGCGCCTGTAAAGCGCCTCACCTGTCACTCCAGTGTGAAAGCCTGAGTGCTTTCACACTGGAGTGACAGGAGAGGCGCTTTACAGATACGGGACGTTAAAAAAAGTCCTGCAAGCAGCATCTTTGCAGCGCTTTCGGAGGGTGTATACATCGCTCCTAAAGCGCCCCTGCCCATTGAAATCAATGGGCAGCGCCGCCAAAGCGCCTCGTCAGCAGCGCTTTGCGTGTGCTTTTAACCCTTTTTCGGCGGCTAGCGGGAGTTAAAAGTCCCCCGTTAGCGGCCGAAAAGTGCCACTGAAACGGCAGTAAAGTGCCGCAAAAAATATCGGTGCTTTACCGCCAACGCCCCCAATGCTCCAGTGTGAAAGTGTGCCCTTATAGGTCCTGTAAATATCTCTGAAATGTGCACCATTTAGGAGATATTTACTGTACAGGCAGCTGATGACCTCACCGGCGCATGCGCTCTGAAGGAACGACCGCCCGGGCCATTCCTTCAGAGTCCTGTGGCATAAGCGATGGCTCCCCCATGAATGTGCGGGAGTGAGGTCATCGCAGTTCTGGCCAGTCACACAGCCGGAGTCTGCAGACACGGAAGGTAGACCAGGTGAAGATAAAAGCACCCTCAGGCTGTGACAGCGCATGGCTGGAGGGCTTTGTTTTCAGGTAAGTTTCACATAATGTGCTAGTATGCAGTGCATACTAGCACATTATGACATTACCTTTCAGGTCAGAAAAAAAAAATCACCCAGCGGTTTACTAGCGCTTTAAGGGGGGGTGTAGCAGGGGGTGTGTCCTATGCCTATATACTTTTGCTAATAGGTGTCCCTCATTCCCATCTCAACAAGTTGGGAGGTATGTGAAGATACAGCAGCCCATGCATTTGATTGGGTTGCTGTACCCATTAGAAACAGGGGGAAGGAGTGCCCAAACCTTTTGTAAAAAATTGCCACATAGAACTGCATGGTGTAAATGAGAAAATTACTATGAGCTTCAAAATACTAGCACAACACGTTGTTTTCATAAGCGTTTATTTTTAAGGCACCCTGTGGTTCCTGCATTTCATCACTGATATTAGCTAGCTCATTTAAAATTCAGCTGCTTGGTATGTGACAGTTCTCATGTGAGAAACTTTGATAAATGAAGCAGGATTAATTTTGCAAGCATCCAGTAAGCACCCTGTGTAGAGCATGTGATTAAAATTATTTTGGTGGGAAAGAAATAGACAGACTTTTTTGCATGTTGACAAAAAAAAAATAATGCTTTCCCTTAAAGGGATATTAAACCCTCAGCTTTTTTACGTTCATCAGTAGCTGATTAATTCACTACGGCCCTGTTCAAACTAGTGCAATATCAGATGCAACTTCAGGTGCACAGAATTATACGGCAATAGAAATCACATCATTTTCAATAGGTGTCTGTTCACATCAATGTAAGGCTACTGCAATGCGACTTTAGGGAAGGTGCCTGTGGTACTTTGGTGCGATTTTGTATCTCATAGACTTCAATAAAGCATCACCAAAAAATTTGTTTTTTTGGTGAATTTTTGCCTGCGATTTGTGCTGGTTGTACGCTCCAGCATCCTAACAGCCGGTGACTATTCCCTGCAGCAGGGATGAGTCATTGGTTGTTAAGAAACCGTCTGTTAGCCCTGGTTCACATTGATGCGATTTGACATGTCAAATCGCATACCAAATCGGCGTCTATTGCCCGCAATAGAATCATCCGAATCGGTGCAACGCCGCCTATGCCGATTCCCAAATGTGGTTTCTTTTGGTGCGATTTCAATAGACATCTGGGCAGAAAACCGCAAAAATGTCTCTGAAATCGTCGAACTGACATGCGGGAATGAAATTGTGCGAGTTCAGCTGAACGCACACAATTTCAATCCCACAGCAGTGTGAACCTGGGCTTAAGGAGGGATCACCTTTTTTGTGGGTCGGCGGGTGGCTTTCCTCATGACTGACGTGGACATACATCGCTGGACAATGTGATTGACAATAGATGTGCATTGGGGGACTTTTTTTTAATAAAGGTCAAAAAACTGTGTTGTGTTTTTATATACTTTTGACAATTTTTTGGTGAATGAGTATGGGTATTATGCAGGGGCGTTGCTAGGTCTGCAAAAGATCTGGGGCTAGAGCCCATAGTAGCGGTCACCAACCTTTTTGCATGCCCGCGGGGGGGGGAGACCGGTGGTAAGCAATTTTTCATGGGCGATGGCTGGTGTTGGGGCTTCAATCATCACGGCACCATGGTTGATATGGTGTCAAGGTGATTGAAGTGCATTATTTCTATTGTCACATTCTAATATATAATGAAGTGGTTCAACTCACCGTACTGCAGAATCAGTGGGAGCCCTGAGCGTGTCACTTGCCACATCTCCTGCCACCAGATGCAGCGTGTCACTTGCCACCGTCGACTGTCACCAGATGCAGCGTGTTACTTGCCACCGTCACCTGCCACTAGATGTGGATTGTCACTTGCCACTTTCACTTGGCAGCAGATGTTGATTGTCACTTGCCACGTCACCTGCCACCATTTTCAGATTGACACTTACCACGTCACCTGCCACCATTTGCAGATTGCCATGTCTCCTGCCACCATCTGCAGATTGTCACTTGCCACGTCTCTTGCCACCATTTGCAGATTGTCACTTGCCACGTCTCCTGGCATCATTTGCAGATTGCCACATCTCCTGCCACCATTTGCAGATTGTCACTTGCCACGTCACTAGCCACCAGATGTGGGTTTTCCGTTGTCAAGTGATGTGGATTGTCACTTGCCATGCCAGCGAGTGCCACCTAATGTGCATTGGCACTGCATTGGCGGCAGGCTGACAGTACTGGTCCATTTAGGGAGAGCGGTGATGCGGAGTGGGCAGTAAGAGATGATGTCATCTCACTGCTCCCCGCCGCACCTCCGACATTGAAGCAAGGGGGTCTGGCTGCAAAGTGGAGCTCCACGATGACAGGAAGCACATGACCTCCACTCCACCATGCTGTGAGGGTGAAAGAGCGCTGATTTGTGGTTAGCAGTGAGAGATGATGTAATTTCTCTGCTGCTCGCCGCATCTCGCTCCCAAATTGAAGAAGCCCGGCTGTGAAGAGCGCTGATGTGGAGCGGGTGGAGAGAGATGTCATCTCTGCTTGACCGCCCGCTCGCTTATCTCCTCTCCTCCGCCTCTCTCATACAGCCAGCCCGCCCGCCACAGCAGCCGCAACCCCGCTGATTAGGCAGGGACCCTGCAGCAAGAGACTCGGGGCTATGGGCCCCAGATTCGGGGCTATAGCCCCAATAGCCACCCCCTAGCAACGCCCCTGGTATTATGTACCCCATATTAATTCACATACAGGGGGCAGGGATCTGGAGGCTCCCTTATTAAAGGGGGCTTCCAGATTCTGAAAAGCCACCCCCTGCCCCTCTACAACCACTAGGATAGTGGGGAAGAGGCCCTTATCCTCATCAACATGCAGCCTGGTATGGTTCAAGAGGAGGGGAGGCCGAATGCTCATTCTCCCTTCCCATTTCCTGGCCTGCCAGGTTGCATTCTCTGATAAGGGTTGGTATGGATTATAGAGGGGACCCCACACTATTGCTTTGTTTTTGTTTCTTTTTGGTGTGGTGTTTCCCTTAACACCTATACCAGGTTTGGTATGAATTGGGGGGGACCCCCACACATTTTTCCTATTTTTTATGCAAGGGGTCCCCCTTAAATTCAGGTGCAGGTGCCGGCTTCTTAAAAACAAACGACAAATTCCCTGCTTACCCCCCTTCTCCAAGCTAACAGACTGGCTCCAGACTGCACTGTCCCCTGTGAAGGGAAGCACCACTGAAAGAGTAAAAGCCAGCAGCACTGAAAGTTGTAAACTACAAATGCTGGGGTAAGAACTTTAACAAATAGTTTCAGCAACAAATGACGCTGACGGTTTAACACTTTTACTGCAATCAATGTATGTCATACATTGGTGGTAGCAGGGTCTTTTACACACCCTCCTGGCTGCTACAACTGAGTGGTAATCTGACAAGCAGACTCTTGGCTTTCAGGTGGAAGTGACTGATGGCTGTACAATAGCGCAGTCACTTGCATCACTGGGTAGAGGGAAGGGAGACCAGTGAACATTCATTTAGTGATCTCCCTTAGCTAGTTAGAACCCAGAAGCAACAAGGATTTCGTTTTTTCCCATTTCTGCTGTCGCTTTCGCTGGCTGCTGTGGTCAGGAAACAACCAGTAGAGTGTGATCTGCACTCTATTAGCTGCAGTGGCGTGCAGGGGAGACATCAGGTCCAATAGACCCCTGATGTCTCATTAAGGTGAACCTGCCAAAGTAAACTTTCTATCACATAAGCTTTGGGTCCTAGTGCAAAAAAAGGTACTCCCAAGCACTTGTAAACCCCCGCCAAAAGAAAACGTCCCCATCAACAAATGTGAGTAAACATACACACGTCGGGACGCTGCGTACAAGAACGCTTATTGCGTTACACAGTGGCGGCTGGTGCTCCATTTTTTTGGGGGGCAGCAAACAACACACAACCCCCCCATCACTCGCCCATTCGCTCACCAGCCCCAAACTTACCCCACCTAGGTCGCAGGCAGCGTCGGCGGCTTCCCCCAGCGTCTCCTCCTCGATGGCTTCCCACTGCGTCTCCTCCTGTGGTCGCTTCTCCTCTCAGGACCTGCTTCTTGATTGGCCGGGAGGAGAATCAGGAAGACAATAGCGAATATTAATTCGCTATTGTCACACAACTGGGCGGGCTCAGAGTGCAGTGCTCTGCACCCCGAGCCCACCCTTTTTTGAAGCCAATTAGAACCTCAGGCTCTAATCACATGCTTCAAAAAAACAAACCCCTATTGAAATCAATGCTCCTGATGCCCTGCATGTAGATCAGGGTCTGATCGAATGGATTAGGGGGGCGACGCCCCTAATGGAGCAGCCGCCACTGGCGTTACACATGTTGCATATCACCACATGTGCTGGAGTGAGATCAGTTATTCTAGAGCTATTATTAGTCATTTAAAATATTTTTTTCTTGTTATTTATTTATTTATTTTTACACGGTACCTTTTTCCAATTTTTTTTAACACTTTTATTGTTATCACAACGGAACGTAAACATCCCTTGTGATAACAATAGGCAGTGACGGGGGTTCTTAATGAGACATCCGGGGTCTATTAGACCCCGGAAGTCTCCTCTGTCCCTAAAAGCTTCAGATCATACCAAGATCAGTATGATCCATTGCTTCTAACAAACCACTAATGGTTTGTTTACAACTGGCAAAATCGGAAGTGACTAAATACTTGCATCTTCTGGTTTCTTAGACCATAGAGATAATCAGGGCCGTTCAGGTCCCTGATCAGCTCCATGGTCAGCCGGGGGAACCGTGGGCTGCAATCCCCAGTGGAACAGGAAAGCCAGAGAAGGCAGCGGGAGAGGGGAGACCCCCTCTCGCCGCTTGTAAAAGCAATCCAGTGGCTATTTAGCCACTAGGATTGCTTTTACAAGAAAGAGATGATGCATCCCGGTATAACCACTAAAAGTCGGGTGAGGTATGGGTACGTCGCCCAGTGTCAAGTGGTTAATACTATTTTACTGGCCAACCTCCACTTTTGTTAATACCCTTACTTTTGTTTCATACCTTTTACCTTTAGAATTAGTGTACCAATATTACATTTTCTGGGAAGAAACCTGTTACTTGTTGGTAAAGTAAAAATAGCTTTTCAGCCAAATAAAATGAATTCTTATTTATCTTTACAGTTTACTTATGGAACATTGAGCACAAGCTTTGTACCTAACTGTCTGGTAATTAGTCACATTTGCATTCATCTGCTGCTCTGTGATGTCATGATAATAGTACATGTATTAAGTCGGGTAGGAAGCAGTGTTGTTTGTTTTGCATGGTGCAGTGGAGAAATAAGCTGGCTTGGGTACATCCGCCTTTCTGGACAGTGTGCCAAGAACATTTTTCTCACTTCACTTTTGCAATCCAACTAGCAAACAAAGGCCAAATCATAAGTGTTTATTGACTGAATATGCTGTGTAATTCATGCATGATTGGAGCTGGCTAGTTTACTCTAAGTTCAAGTTACCAATGAAACATAAAAGCACGACGATACCAAATGTAAATGTATATTTATACATATGAACGTACGCAGCTACAATTAGCAGGGTGCATTTTTCTTTGATGCATTATCTGCATAATGTCTGTGATATTCCCCCATTTCATTACATCCTTCACCACACACACACGCCATTTGCATTACCCTTTCTGTTTACCTTTCCTTTACCCTTATCCACAACTGGTACATTTTTCTCTTATTTTAGTATGCTAGCTACAATATGATTTGCATAATGGATGCTTTTTTGTACTTTTAGATTATTATGGTATTTTTGTGGCTTGAAACAAAATAAAAATAGAATCTACCAAAAGATCTACCTATATATCAGTGTTAAGCCTCATACACATGATTGGACTTTATACAAACTTTCCCGTGGATTTCTGTACAAAGGGCGTTGGCCTTGAACTTGTTAAGCATACACACGGCAGGGCTTTTAAGGCAACAAACACAAACGTAGTGACGTTTCAGCGTACTGACGACACTTCAAAAGAGGACATTCAATTCTCCAGCGCCACCCTTTGGTCAACTTCTGTATTGTCTGATCTTTTGCATTGGTTCTGAGCATGCCTGTTTGTACTTTGTACTAAAGTCAGATGGTTTTGTTCACACACGATCGGACTTGCCGATGTCGGACTTTTGTTGCCGCCAAGTTTGTCTGTTCGCACAGCCAACATTTGTCCGATGAAAACCGAAAAAGTTTATCCGATGGATCGTACACACGGTCGGATGTTGCCTTACAACAGCTAATTTGCATGTTTGTTGTCAAAAAGTCAGATCGTGTGTACGGGCCTAAACAATGATGTGCTATTCTTTATTTCTGTTCTGTAGCTTGTATTAAAGATTTTCAATACATGATGACAAATACAATGATTATTCTGACACAACGATTGATTAGTATGGAAAGATGCTCATGGATGGTCAAAGGTTCAGCAGGGGCTTGCTAAATTTTGATCCATATATGGGCACTCTGGTTGTTCAGATGTCGATCTACCAATCAACTTCTGTACAATGGTCCTGCTGGAAAGCTTTCTGAAGCCTGAAGCCTCCCTGCCATCAGTGACACAGTGGGGAGGATTCTCCTATCCACCTTGAATGTGTGGATGTTAAGCAGGTCAGTTTTTTTCATTCAACCCGCTGGCTGAATAAAAAAAACTGACTCATCTATGGCCAGCTTAAAGCCCGGTACATACTAATAGTTAACTGACAGCTTAGGAAGAGCCACTGTACTAACTATTGTGAGTATCTGGATTTGAAAACTGACTATAGCGAGTCCGGTGTGGTAAGTGGGGACCCCCAAGGATCTGTCCTTGGACCAATTCTGTTTAATGTATTCGTAAACTATATAGAGGAGGGAATAAACAGCTCAATATCAACATTTGCAGATGATACAGAGTTAAGCAGGGCAATAACTTCAGCACAGAATGTGGAATACTTACAAGAAGACCTAAATAAAATAATGGGGTGGGCAACTACATGGCAAATGAGGTTTAATGTTGAAAAATATAAGGTAATGCATTTGGGTGCTAAAAAATGTAAATGCAAGTTACTCGCTAGGGGGAGAACCTCTGGGGGAATCTAGGATGGAAAAGGACCTGAGGGTCCTAGTAGATGATAAGCTCAGCAATGGAATTCAATGCCAAGCTGCTGCAAGCAAAGCCAACAGGATATTGGCATGCATTAAAAGGGGATTCACTCCAGAGATAAAACGATAATTTTTCCACTCTACAAGACTCTGGTCCAGCCTCACCTGGAGTATGCCATCCAGTTCTGGGCACCAGTCCTCAGGAAGGATGTACTGGAAATGGAGCGAGTACAGAGAAGGGCAAAAAAGCTAATAAAGGGTCTGGAGGATCTTAGCGATGGGGAAAGATTTTCTATGATACCGGCCAGACTGGCCACTTTGTGCCCGGAGCCACCCCGGAGTGCTTTCGGGGATGCGGCCAGATGAGGACGGCATATCATATATGGTGGACATGCCCCAAGGTCAGAAGATTTTGGATCAGGGTCTATAATTTCATATACACACTCACCCGGATTAACCTGGCGAAGTCCGCAAAGCACGCACTCCTGGGTGGCAGGGTAGCAGAGGCCTCAAAACATCAAAGAAGGCTTATTACATTTATATTTATTTCAGCTAAAATCACAATAGCAAGAAACTGGAGGTCTGCAGGCTTACCGTTTGACCAACTTAAACACAAAATGTCATGGATTATGCTAAATGAAAGACTAACAGCAATGGTACAAGATAAAATGAAATTATTTAATAAAGTATGGGATCCATGGATCAGATACCTGATGAATGATCCCTAAACAATCACAAACCAGGACCCTCCCTGAAGGACCGGTCTAGTGCGTGGAGCTCCATCCCCCCTTCCCTCTCCCTGACCACCCCCCCCCTTTCTTTTCTTTTGAGATCTAGTCCCTTTCTTTTCTCGGTAAGACAATAACTTAATGGAGGGGCCCCCTGATACCGGGGGGGCCCGGACCCCCCAATAGATAGGGGGAAAGTCAGTGTTTCCCGGGAGGTGGGCTGCATTCTAGGGCCTATGTTATAGAGCATGCGCATGGCCATGGCCATAAGCTACGATGTAAGGATTAAGGTAGAAGATCCACAGCAGAATATGTTCTATACACCATAAACACTGGAACAAACAAGGTACAGCCTATACCAGTATAGGCTTATTGGTGCAATGCTCAATGTAATGCTGGGATCTTTGTAATGGTTATATGAAAACTTTAATAAAAATCATTGAAAGTAAACTTATTTTCTTTGAAGAGGAGACACTTAAGAGGGGATATTATAGCAATTTACAAATACCGTACTGATGACCCTAGCATAGGGAAAAAAACTTTTCAGTGAAAACACAACATATAGGGATATATAGGGATATACAATCTAATACCGACATAAACACAAGCACACTCACACTGAAGCACACACTGAAGCACAAACTCACACTTTTTACCTATTTTTGTGATCACTGGTATCCATACTCATTGATTTGATGTATTGTCTTTTTTTAAATAAATGCCTTCCTTTTTTTTGACCTACACCATATCACCATCCTTCCATTTTCTTTTATCCCGGGCCAATTGAGTCCTTTTTGTGTGCAACAACAACCTCCAGCCGACTCCCCTGTGCGGTAGAAGTCCTTTATTACGTTGGAGAACCATAAGGAAACAAGAGATGCCGGCCTGACCACCACGGATGAGAAGTGGAACTATCCCTTATAGAGTGACCGCTCTCCAGCCAACCGTAACCCTGGTGCACTTGGTCCACATAAGCCTGATTGACCCACTACCAAATGGTAAGTGGGTCCACCTTATCTGGTAAGAGTATCCACCTTACTCCTCTTACTGAGCATTTCTTCACAGCTGCACAGTTATTTGCACATTGTTTTTGTAGTCTGCGTCCAGTTGAATGCTGAATGATTTGCTATCAAGCATGAGATGGACATATCTTTGAATTTTCATTAATTTCTCAAAGTCCCCTTCAGTGAACATTGGACTTTTCATGTGTTTATTTACCACTATTATTTAGGATATCACTGTTTATTGCTTTTCTTTTGTAGCGCTACATTTTATATATTTTTATTAGGTTCAAACTATGTCAGTTTCTCTGCGGCCACCTTTGTACTTGCTCAGTAGCCCATCCATGTGAACGGTTTGCTGTACCTACGGGAAACGCAGGATAAGGTCCCTGCACCTTGTCTAAAAAAGTGTTTTATAACATATCAAATCCATACAAAACCCATGCTTCAATCCAAAACCACCCTATCCCCCTATAAACTGCTGGAAAAACTTTATTCCCCAGTAAAAATTATCATAAACAAGTCTGTGTACTATACTGTACTCAAAGATAAGGATTTTACAGGCAAATCAAAAATCGTTATGACTAGCCTAAATATATATTTTATTTTTGTAGAGGAAGATTGAAAGCATCTGTCTTATTCCTTGCCGTCTCTGTACCATTGGGGAGATTTCCCTTCACTTCCTGTTCTGGAGATGCAATAGGAATTGAAAGCCTCACCCCTTTATTCGGTGATGAAATTAAAAATTTTGGATTTACCTTCACTTTTCTGTCTCTGTAAGGCCCCTTTCACACGGGGCAGATCCGTTTGACGGACTCCGCTTACTCGGCGGAGATCAATCCGCTGAGCAGACAGATGACAGGTCCCCGATCCCATCCACCAGACAGATGGAAAATAGGGTCACCATCCGTCTGGATTTTGCAGACAGGATCGGATCAGATAGCAACGGATGTCAGCGGACATGTCACCGCTGACATCCGCTGCCTCATAGGGGTGAATGGAGCATCCGATCAGGTCCACCTGAAAAACTGACAGGCGGACCTGATCAGACAGACCGTGTGCTAACCAGAACAGATAGAGAAGGTGAATCTACCTAGCAGGGATACAGGCAGCAATAAAAGCATCAAGATAGCAGTTTTAACCCTTCCCTATTCTATCCAAAACTAAAATATGTTGGCTATACATACAGTCACTTTAAGCAGCAAAGCAAATTGCAAGTCAAGCCCACCTTAGTATATTTGGTGTGGTGTATTACCAGCACAACAAAGTAATGTGGCTGAATTTTAAAGTCGATTTGTAGATTTAAGAAAGCTCAGTACATATTGGAACAAGTTTTTATTATTTAAATTGGAAGTGGGGATGGTGGAAAATGAAACTCTCAAGCTAAAAAGGGAACACTGAATTTCATCATCTGTAACATTATTTGTTAATGATACTCTATATTTTTACAATATAAATTACAATGGCCAGTAAAAGAACAATAAAAGCATCATACTACGTTACAGTGCAAACTTTTCAGTTGACAGGCAGAGCCAGGCTTCACATGTAAATACTGTGTCAGCAGACAGTAATAAGTGCTTGGTGGTTTGTAGTGCCTTTCTCTAGTTCATTGCTTTTGCAGTTGCATTTTATGTACTTATTTGAGGTATTTACTGTATATAATGTCAATAATTCACACAGTGCTTTACACATATACAGTATATTTTACATCCAAATCAGTCCCTGCCCTGAAGGTCCCTAACTCACATTCATACATACACATACTGGGGACTATTTAGACAGGAGTCAATTAAAGCGGAGTTCCACCCAAAAGTGGAAGCTCCACTTATCTGCCTCCTCCCCACCTCTGGTGGCACATTTGCCACCTTTGGGGGGGGGGAGGGGAGTGGGTGGTTTTTGACAGGTAGCGGTCCCCACTTCAGAGGAATCGGAAGTTCGGCCCCCCTCCTCCTTCCCCCGCCGCCGGGCCATTCAGAAAGTGCAGCGTGCGTTGGTGCATGCGCAGTAGGGAACTGGCTGTAAAAGCTGTAAGGCTACTACAAATGGTGGCGGCAGCACCTGAGAGCCAATGGAACTCCGCTTTAACCTTCTAGAATGTCTTTGAAGTATGGGAGGAAACCCACGTAGACACAGGGAGGACATTCAAACTCCAGGCAGGTAGTGTCATGGTTGGGAATTAAACTGACAACTCTAGTGCTGGTGTTCATACATACACAGACTAGTAAGGATGGATGACACCTGCACTTCACCCCCAATTGTCCCTGCATGCGATTCCTGAGTGTGTGTTTGCTTTTGATGAACCCACTCTGAGATTAGCCAGCTAAAGCCTGATCAAGAAAAGGTATGCTCCTGCCTATCAGCAAAAGTGATCCATTTTATTTAGTAATATGTGGAAATATAGTTTAGTGACCATAGCACCTAAAAACTTCAGACAGACATCCAGGAAAATGGCTGGCACATACCGTAGTAGTTATAATAAATGACTGTCATGTAGAGGCATAACCTCTTACTCAATAAATGACACGTACTCACTAGTAACCACAACTGAAATGGAAGTGGTCTGTAGAGGAAAGTTCAGTATGAGTTGTGTATGTTTCTGCCCATAGAATGGGAGGATGTGGCTGTCCTATTTCTGAGTTGTAAGAAATCAAGAGTAACTGTTAGCTTTTCCACAAAATTTTGCTAGTGTAGATTTTCCAATGTAGATGTTAAATGAGTAGTCCAATGAGGGCAGTATAATTATGCTCTAAATACATACTAGTCTAAAGGAGGCCACAGGGCCGCAGTCATTAGACAAAAATCTGTGGTGACTGGATCATGGAACAACGATTGTTTGAATGACCTTTCATTTTATCGACTGTTTTTTGCTTTGCGCATGCTGGACGAATTTGCTAGTAACATTAAACTATAGCACTACAAATATAAAGTACATTTTCTAGTAACAATTAGTCACATTTAACTGGATTTGTTCTGTATTTTTTTAAGACCTTTTGTAACTTATCCAAACAATTACTTCAGTTGTTGTGAGTGTCAGGAAATACTCATTTACGCATTAACATCCAGGCAGGTAGCCCTGACAATTTGATCCAATCAACATGGAAAGGCAGATGTTATTGTTCAAGAACTGGATGGGAGGTGTGAAAATGATGGAACCACCCAGTCCTAGTTACATAATCCCATCCTTTGATTTACTTGGTTGAAAGGTGAATTTGTGTTGAAATGATGGTGTAGAGATGCTAAAATGGCATTATAATTGGAAGACAGATGGTGTTGAAGACCCCTATCCCTGTTCAGTGTCAGTTTTTGTAGTTTGACATAGATATCCTCTTTCAAAAATTACAAGTCAAGTTTAATGTGATTTACTACTACTGGATATACCATGACCTGGATAAATGAGAACCTTCACAGACACAAGTAAACATTGTTCACAGATATATTGATTTCCACTCCAAAAATCGTCAAAGGAGCACAAAAGCCTAGTACACACAATCAGGGACAAAAATACCACTTTCGAAGTGATCATACGATAATCGAATTGTTAGTACACAACTTTCAAGAGCTGATCACAACAGTTCATGTGACGCTATCTGAAGGGACAAACACAAAAAATTTTCAGGTACGATACCAGATTGTAAGGTTTTCGTTTATTCATTACAGTAAAAAAAAAAATACAGAAAAAAATTGGAAGACCAACACCACGCATGCTTGGAAACAAAAGAATACATTACAATACAATACAACATATTACATCACTTCTGAAGTTGTATTATGTGGTACGAAAGTTCTCTTCATTTTCGATATGAGACTAGCATGCAAAAAAAAAATGGACGATCATTCATCTGATATTCCCATCATGTGTACGAGGCTTAAAAATGTAGCAACATTGAGCAGCATTCACAGGAGCGCAACAACTTCACAAGTTACATTAGAGGGCATGGCACATACTCCATTGCAACTGATTTCGGTTTAGAAGTAAAAGTACACAGCATTCACCTAACAAGAGGCAATAGAAATCAATTCAGAAAAAAATAGTCAGAATTTGATCCGTGAAGCCAAAAGTAAAAAAAAAAAAAAAAAAAAACTGTTCATATTTGAGTACAAAGATGTACAAATAAAATATACCTTCATATGGATTTGAGAACATTATGTTCCAGTCACAAACCAGTTTTACACCATTCAAAAAAAACATAAGCATGCAAATCGTTCTTACGTGTTCCCTTTGTCAAGGTTACCTGCAGAGTGCACTGCAATAAGAGATGGCTAGGTTTTGATTACTGCAAGATTAATCCACCATAGTGGTCTCTGATAAACATCTGATGGTAACTGAACTGACCTCACTGTTCCAACACAGCAAGAATAAGGAGCTATGTAGAACTTTTTAATAAGCTGTATTATGATTGCTGTTACCATATTTACAACATGTTAGGCTTCATGTATGAAAGGTAGATTATCGGTGTTGTCTACAGTAGCCTATATATTTAATTTTTTTCATTGCTCTACGTACACTAGAAAACACTTAGCTGCATGTTTATTGCGTGTTATGTGCAACAAAGACATTTTATCTACCAGCATTCATAAAGCTGCATGATGACATCCATGACACCTATGCATTATGGAAATATGTGCTAAAACACGTTATACTGCAATGAATGGTAACAT
This sequence comes from Aquarana catesbeiana, assembly GCF_042186555.1. Lineage (NCBI taxonomy): Eukaryota > Metazoa > Chordata > Amphibia > Anura > Ranidae > Aquarana > Aquarana catesbeiana. Next base: position 168,855,313 of record NC_133324.1, read on the forward strand.
GTGGATCCTCATTTGGAGATTGTCTTCCATATGCAATGATGTTGTTATTGTGAAACCAGGAAAGGAGCCTTTTGCGGTTGGCTTTTTGATGTTTTCTGCCATGATTGAAGATTTAACATTGTGACCATATCAACATTTTGGAAACTGCTCATTACCTTTGCAATTGTTAGTGGCTATACAGGGGAGATTTCTCCCAGTGCAGCATGTCAGAACTTTGCTCAATTTAGCTTGGAATCACCATTTCCTGTGTATGGGGTTTCTGATGTGCTTTGTGGGACAGCTTTTCTTGGGCTGGTTTCAGACCTACATGACTGAGACAGACATTTGATCCATTCTGCAGTGCCCTGGTGGGAACATGCAATGCCCTTTTTTCAAGTTTCCCAGAACTACTACTTACTGAATCAGCTCTAGTTCACGACCTCTCTGTCAACGGAAATCCCTGAAGAAGCTACAATGCGAAACGTGTTGGGCTGTGACTCTTTTCTCATATTTTGGTCCTGAGTGTTTATCATGGTTCATGATTACACATATATGTGACTATTGAGGAAATTGTTCACCCTGTTGTAGGGGCTGTTTATGGGTGTATACAGAGTTTGCTGTTTCAGATTTTTGTTACACATGTCTTAAACGATATAAGACATTTTTTATGTATTTAATAAAATGTTGTTATTTTTATACATCACTGTGTCAGATATTATTCCAATAGGAGGTTTCAGCATCTAAAAGTCCCATTACTTTATTTTTCTTTGCTCTCCGTGCTCCGTGGCCTGTTGATGATCAGGCCGCACAGCGGGAGATAAGTGGCGCCCGCGGCCTGGACAGGGTTAACACAGGCCGCGGCCGCCCCTCACCCACTGATATGCGGCCGTGCCTGTGTCATCTCCAGGCTCCGGCGCATCTACGTTAGTGGCTGATTGGCTGAGCGGCTGAGCTGTGTGTCTCTCTCACACACAGCTCAGCCAACGCTGACAGTTCCACTGCCTGCTTGGACACTGCTCCTCCTCTTCCCGCCCCTATACTCCTGTATGCCCACACCCCCTGTTTCTGCCCCGCCCACGCCCCTGCGTCCGCCCCGTCCGGGAGGTGTGAAGGAAGATTTAACTCAAGATTTAAAGCTGCAGGCAGCCTGCTCCTGAGCCTCATCCTGGGGTGAGTAAGCTCACCCTCTCTCCTGCCTTCCAGTCCAGTGTATATATATAAAACAAATTTAAGGGGTGTTCTGTGGACTCTGATGCAAGAGGGGGGCTTTGGTGAGCAGAGACCCCCTTAAATCAGCGTTCCCCTTTACATTAGAGTCCACAGAGCTCCCCCTTACAGTAAGTGGGGGCTCAGTGCGGACTCTGATGTAAGGGGGCTTTGTGCGGACTCTGATGTAAGGGACCTCTGTGCAGTCTCTGATGTAAGGGACCTCTGTGCGGACTCTGATGTAAGGGGGCTCTGTGCGGACTCTGATGTAAGGGGGCTCAGTGCGGACTCTGATGTAAGGGGGTTCTGTGCGGACCCTGATGTAAGGGGGCTTTGTGCAGACTCTGATGTAAGGGGGCTCAGTGTGGACTCTGATGTAAGGGACCTCTGTGTGGACTCTGATGTAAGGTGGCTCTGCGCGGACTCTGGTGTAAGGGACCTCTGTGCAGACTCAGATGTAAGGGACCTCTGTGCGGACTCAGATGTAAGGGACCTCTGTGCGGACTCAGATGTAAGGGGGTTCTGTGCGGACTCTGATGTAAGGGGGCTCTGTGCGGACTCTGATGTAAAGGGGCTCTGTGTGGACTCTGATGTAAGGGGGCTCTGTGCGGACTCTGATGTAAGGGGGCTCAGTGCGGACTCTGATGTAAGGGGGCTTTGTGCATACTCTGATGTAAGGGGGCTCTGTGCAGAGTCTGATGTAAGGGGGCTCAGTGCGGACTCTGATGTAAGGGGGCTCTGTGCGGACTCTGATGTAAGGGGGCTCTGTGCGTACTCTGATGTAAGGGGGCTCTGTGCAGAGTCTGATGTAAGGGGGCTCAGTGCGGACTCTGATGTAAGGGGGTTCAGTGCGGACTCTGATGTAAGTGGGCTCTGTGCGGACTCTGATGTAAGGGACCTCTGTGTAGACTCTGATGAAAGGGGGCTTTGTGTACCTGCACATTACAGTGTGGAGGACCGATTACCCTCCTCGGTCCATGGAAAAATTGGCTGCTCAGTCCAAAATGCCCGGGCCTATTTTAAGTCCCAGTCCGGGCCTGGTCCACAGTGCATTGAGGTGCCATTGCCATACCCCAATGAATCTTGCCATCACACCTTAACTTTTACTTAACTGCAGTTTTAATTTTTTGCGCTATTAACGAAAAAAGACCGAAAATTTGGAAAAAAAACTGATATTTTCTAATTTTTGCAATAAAAAAATACAATAAACTCAATTTTAGTCATACATGTAGGCCAAAATTCATTCAGCCACATGTCTTGGGTAAAAAAATTTCAATTAGCGTATATTTATTGGTTTGCGCAAAAGTTATAGTGCCTACAAACTAAGATAAATTTTCTGGAATTTACGCAACTTTTAGTTTATGACTGCCTATCTCATTTCTTGAGGTGCTATAATGGCAGGGCAGTACAACCCCCCAAATGACCCCATTTTGGAAAGTAGACACCCCAAGGAATTTGCTGAGAGGCATGTTGAGCACATTGAATATTTTATTTTTTGTCACAAGTGATTAATAAATGACAAAAAAAATTTAAAAATTACTCAAAGTTGTCACTGAAATTATATATTGCTCAAACATGCCATGGGCATATGTGAAATTACACCCCAAAATACATTCTGCTGCTTCTCCTGAGTACGGGAATACCACATGTGTGAGATTTTTTGGGAGCCTAGCCACATACAGGACCCTGAAAACCAAAGCAGGCTTTCTAAGGGCGTAAAATGGTGATTCCACTCCTCATCTATCACAGTTTCGGAGGCCATGATATGCCAATGTAGCACAACCCCCCCCCCCCCCCAAATGACCCCATTTTGGAAAGTAGACACCCCAAGCTATTTGCTAAGAGGCATGTTGAGTTCATGGAATATTTTATATTTTGCCACAAGTTTTGGGAAAATGACAAAAACATTTATTTAAAATTTTTTTTTACAAAGTTGTCACAAAATGATATATTGCTCAAACATGCCATGGGCATATGTGAAATTACACCCCAAAATACATTCTGTTGCTTCTCCTGAGTACAGGGATACCACATGTGTGAAACTTTTTGGGATTCTAGCCACGTACAGGACCCCGAAGACCAAGCACCGCCTTCAGGCTTTCTAAGGGCGAAAAATGGTGATTTCACTCCTCACTACCTATCACAGTTTCGAAGGCCCTGAAATGTCAAGATAGCACACAACTCCAACAAATGACCCCATTTTGGAAAGTAAACACCTCAAGCTATTTGCTGAGAGGCATGTTGAGTATTTTGCAGATCTCGCTTTTTGTCACAAAGTTTTGAAAATTGAAAAAAGAAAAAAAAAATTTCCCATTTTTTTTCTGTTTTCAAAAACAAATGAGAGTTGCAAAATACTCACCATGCCTCTTAGCAAATACCCTGTGGTGTCTACTTTCCAAAATGGGGTCATTTGGGGGGTGGGGGGTGGGTTGTGCTATTTTGACATTTCAGGGACTCTGAAACTGTGATAGGTAGTGAGGAGTAAAATCACCATTTTACGCACTTAGAAATCCTGAAGGCAGTGATTGGTTTTCAGGGTCCTGTACGTGGCTAGGCTCCCAAAAAGTCCCACATATGTGGTATCCCCATACTCAGGAGAAGCAGCAGAATGTATTTTGGGGTGCAATTCCACATATGCCCATGGCATGTGTCAGCAATATATCATTTAGTGACAACTTTGTGTAAAAAAAAAAAAATATATATATATATATAAAAAGTCCAAGAGGTTGCTGCACTTAAAAACTTCTTTGCTTTATTTCACAATATCTTCAGGAGAGATTTACAAAGCAAGTATAATCCTTTCAAGCAATATCACAGGCAAGAAATGCCTACACAGTTTCAGACATGAGTAGATTCAGATATGGATGGATGGATGGATTACGTCTCGGGCTAGTCAGCTTACGCCCTTCCTAAGATCCATTGAAGCACATCTGAGGGTTTCAATCCAATCATTCATTTAAATACAGGTTTAGTGAAGTACTTCACATATGGAATCAATATGGCTAATTAGTTCAAATCACATACCATTTAACATCTATATATGCATATATTTATCTATAACATGCCATTAGAGCAAGGATAAGCAACAGGTGTCAAATCTCTCATTCTCCTCACTCGCATTTTAATATATTCGGAATACCTATAAAAATGCAGGGAAATGGTAAAAACAAATGAGTAAAAACAAAAAGATATCCCCATCATAAAGTTATTTTATCTGGCTACTTTTAAATGCTTATTCCAACAATTAAACAAATAAATAAAGATCCAAATCAACATTTAAGCCATATGGAGCAATCGTATTCAAAAAATGTATCCAGTATACTTCTCTTTTTCTTAGAATCAATTCACGGTTGCCCCCTCTCCTATTTTTTTCAATACCTTCTAGGACCATATATTTTAATTGTGATACATTGTGGCCAAATTCCAAAAAGTGTCTCGCCAGCGGTAATTGGGTTAGTTTATCTCGTATTAAGTATTTGTGTCTCGCTATCCTATCTTTTATTTTTTGTGTAGTCTCCCCTACATAAACTAAACCGGAGGTATATATAGAGAAAGTGGAAAATGACATAAAAAATTTTTTTGTGTGATAGAGATAAGAGAGACCATATACCTCACAATCTAAACAAAGATGAGATTGCAGGGTTAAACTCCTTGTCAGTCCGGCATAATATCACTATCAAGCCGGCTGACAAGGGGGTAGCTATTGTGGTAATGGACAGGACACATCCATGTATGAAAATGAAGTAATGAAACATCTTAGTGATACTCTTACTTATAAAAGACTTGATTGCTGTCCTGTTTTTAAAGTACAAAAAAGGATAAAAACAACCTTAACTAAGGCAGTTAAACAAAAAATCATTGATGATGAAACTATGGAGTTTTTGATATGTGAATATCCGGTTACACCGGTACTGTATATGTTACCAAAAATCCACAAAGACCCCAAAAATCCCCCGGGACGTCCCATTGTATCAGGGATGGAATCTGTGACAACACATCTAGCACAATACCTGGATAAGTGTTTGACACCATTGCTATTAAACACTAAATCATTTATAAGAGATACTACTGACTTTTTGTCAAAAATTCAAGATATAAACTTGTCATCAGATTCCATCCTGATATCATGGGACGTCTCTAGTTTATTTACTATCATTCCACATGATTTAGGAATAGAGGCATGTCAGCGATTGTTAATTCAATCAGGCATCTACAAAACCGAACAGATTTCATTTCTGCTTGACCTTTTGAAAATTACTCTTGAAGAGAACTATTTTCTTTTCAGGGATACTCATTTCTTGCAACTGAACGGAGCAGCGATGGGTTCAAATGTTGCACCCCCATATGCGAACTAATTTATGAATATGATAGAGACGTCCTTTATTTATGTCAATGATTTATTTTTAAAACATTGCCAATGTTGGTACAGATTTGTGGACGATATTTTCGCTATATGGGATGGTAACATGGAAAGCCTATACTTATTTGATAAATACATTAACCATTTAGTACCTGGATTAAAGTTTAACATTGAAATTGGTAAAAATGAGATCTCCTTTCTTGATACTCTTCTTAAATTGAACAATGGGCAGATTACTACCGACTTATATGTGAAACCCATGGACCGTAACCAATTGCTACATTTTAATAGCTTTCATCCCCCAAATGTTTTTTCATCCATCCCAAAAAGTCAGATGATGAGGGTACAGCGGATCGTGAGTGACCCGCTGTGCCGTGATCAGAGACTTAATGAAATAAAAAACAAACTTACTAGTAGAAGATACCCGCAAGCTTTAGTTAATATCGATTATTCTAATACAGATTATAATCGATCACCCCGAAAGGAAAACAAGAGAATCCCCTTTATTATGCAGTATCATCCCTTCTCCAACAAAATCAACCAAATTGTCAAAAGACATTGGAATCTTTTAAGATCCAGTTACCCCATGGTACAGGAATTCTGGAATCCACCCATGTCTTCCTATAGAAAAGGTAGAACGATACGCGATCGATTGATTAAATCTGATCAACCTGTGGCTGCAGCAGCCAAACTAACCTTTCTGGGACCAAAAAATCTGGGATCGTATCCCTGCTTGTCATGCATACAATGTAACTCTATGATTAAAGGTAAATACTTTACACATCCACATAGGGGTTTCAATATCCCCATACGGGGTTACTATACATGCCAATCCTCATATGTAATTTATGCCATAAAGTGCCCGTGCAGTTTAGTTTATGTAGGGGAGACTACACAAAAAATAAAAGATAGGATAGCGAGACACAAATACTCAATACGAGATAAACTAACCCAATTACCGCTGGCGAGACACTTTTTGGAGTTTGGCCACAATGTATCACAATTAAAATATATGGTCCTAGAAGGTATTGAAAAAAATAGGAGAGGGGGCAACCGTGAATTGATTCTAAGAAAAAGAGAAGTATACTGGATACATTTTTTGAATACGATTGCTCCATATGGCTTAAATGTTGATTTGGATCTTTATTTATTTGTTTAATTGTTGGAATAAGCATTTAAAAGTAGCCAGATAAAATAACTTTATGATGGGGATATCTTTTTGTTTTTACTCATTTGTTTTTACCATTTCCCTGCATTTTTATAGGTATTCCGAATATATTAAAATGCGAGTGAGGAGAATGAGAGATTTGACACCTGTTGCTTATCCTTGCTCTAATGGCATGTTGTAGATAAATATATGCATATATAGATGTTAAATGGTATGCGATTTGAACTAATTAGCCGTATTGATTCCATATGTGAAGTACTTCACTAAACCTGTATTTAAATGAATGATTGGATTGAAACCCTCAGATGTGCTTCAATGGATCTTAGGAAGGGCGTAAGCTGACTAGCCCGAGACGTAATCCATCCATCCATCCATATCTGAATCTACTCATGTCTGAAACTGTGTAGGCATTTCTTGACTGTGATATGCCACACATGACCCACTCTTCTAACCACTTGAAGACAAAGCCCTTTCTGACACTTTTTGTTTACATGAAAAAATATTTTTTTTTTTGCTAGAAAATGACCTAAATATTATATATATTTTTTAAAGCAAACGCCCCACGGATTCAAATGGTGGGTGTTGCAAATTTTTTTTCACACAGTATTTGCGCAGTGATTTTTCAAACTCAATTGTTTTGGAAAAAAAAACACTTTTTTTGAATCTTTATACACTAAAACACACTATATTGCCCAAATGTTTGGTAAGATATAAAAGATAATTAAATCGGCCATTGTGGAAAGTGAACACCTTTTGGTTAACCCTGCTCCCGTCCGCGGACAGAACGAGGGGGGCATTGCGGGAATTTTTGCATTTTAATAGGGGATCTGCAAGTGCAGCGGTAGTATGGGATACACTTAAGGCATTCTTAAGAGATTGCGGGAATCAAAACTCGGTCCAGGGAATGGGAGAGTAGGGTACGGGATGAGGTGAAAGAAAGAGAACAGGCCCTAATAGCTGATCCATCTCAATCTAACCATGACTCCTGGAGGGAGGCACAAGCAATGTATAATTCGGTTTTGCTGTCCGCAGTGGAGAAGAGGAGAAATTTTCAGTAACAGAGCTATTTTGAAGACGGGGAAAACACTGGCCGTCTTCTTGCTCTCATAGCCAGAGAGCAGAGGAAATCCACTAATATCTCAGCTGTGAGGGCAGAATCTGGGGAGAAGCAAACCCTTAGTTTGGATATTTTAAATAACTTTCAGCGGTTTTATAAAGATTTATACTCCTCTAAAACTAGCTATACTCCATCTGATTTGGCGCGGTTTTTACAAGCCTACCCGTTATCTGAGGCAGACAGGGAAATGTTGAATTTTCCAATTACATTGGCAGAACTGACAGAGGCATTAGAGGGGGCATCACACCATAAATCCCCAGGCCCAGATGGGATACCAGTGGAGGTATATTCCCACTATAGAGAAGACCTTTTATCACCCCTGTTGCAGGCTATAACGGAGGCAGAGGAAGTGGGCAGCTTACCAGATAGCATGCAAGAGGCAATAATAACAGTACTCCCAAAACCAGGAAAAGATAGGCTTCTATTGGACTCCTATCGCCCAATATCTTTACTAAATGCGGATATCAAGCTTTTTGCTAGAGTCCTGGCTAAGAGGCTATCCCAAGTAATCGGTAAGCTGGTTCATTGTGATCAGTCTGGCTTTATACCCACCCGTTCCATGGCCAATAACATAAGGAGATTATATATGAATCTACAGGTGCCGGTGGATAATCCGGGGGGTAGGGCCATTCTGTCACTGGATGCTGCAAAGGCATTTGATAGTGTGGAGAGGCCCTACCTTTTGGAAATACTGGAGAGATTTGGAGTGGGGAATAAATTTATAGCGTAGGTAAAGATGCTTTATCCTAAGCCTAGAGCCGGACTGTGTATCAACAATAACCTCTCCTCTCCACTTGAGATATATAGAGGCACCCGACAGGGATGCCCATTGTCTCCATTACTGTTCGCCCTGGCGGTAGAGCCTCTAGCCATATTGATCCGCAATTCACCAGAGGTGGTAGGGTTCCGCAGGGGCCAGAGGGAAGAAAAGATATCTTTATATGCAGCCGATGCGCTTATATATTTAGGCGATACAGCCGCCTCATTGCGAACAGTGATGGAGATAGGGGATTTTGGAAGCTTTTCCGGCTTTACCATCAACTGGTCAAAAAAAAAACTTTAATGCCCATAGATCAGCTGAAGGAACAGCTACCCGAGGGGGCGGAACAAATAGTTATAGTCAACAGTTTCAAGTGTTTGGGAGTGATAGTTTCCCCAGATCCGGCTGAGTATCTTCAGCTAAATCTGGGTCCACTGTTGGTTAGACAGAAAGTGAAATGTAACAGCTGGTGTAAGCTTCCACTATCAGTAATAGGACGGGCAAATGTAATAAAAATAGTATGGGCTCCGCAGCAACTTTATGTCTTCCATAACTCACCAATGTGGATTGCAAACAAATGGTTCAAGCAAATCGACACATTGATGAGGGAACTAATATGGAAAAAGAAAGGCAGCTAGGATCAGTTTAGCAACATTGCAATATGGAAAGGATAGAGGAGGACTGGCAGTACCCCATCCCAAAATGTATTTTTTGGCCTCACAGCTACAGCAGATGGCAGGGTGGGGGCGGGAAGGAAATGAGGACCCTATATGTAAATTGGTGACCATATCAAACCCCGCATTAAAGGCGGCCTCCCATATGGAGATGGATTTGCCAAGAATGAATGGTGCAGAACCTACGAGCATTCTTCTCAAAAGGGTATGGGGGGAGATCCGGAAAGCGCTGAAAATAATGGGTGTACTCCCCTTTACTCCAATATGGCACAATAAAAGATACCCAGAGGTACAAGAATTGCAAGGTTTTAACCCCTGGAAAGAAAGAGGGATCTGGTTCTTTGCACAAATTTATGAGGGGGAGGTGCTAAAGACATATGAACAACTATGTAGGGAATTTCAGTTAAACCCCAGGAGTTTCTATCAATATCTTCAACTTCATCACGCGTTGCAGGCACAACAAACACACCCTCTGACAGTATCAACATCATCTTTGTTGAGAGAAGTCCTTGTAGCAGACACTAGGAAAGGATTAACATCAAAAATTTATAGGGAATTGTTGTCCTCAGTTCAGGATTATGCCTCATTAAAACAAATGGGTGGAAGATATAGGGGAGATAGATGAAAACCAGGGGGAAATGGCACTTGAATCTATTCCAGTGGTATCAGTATCCGCATCCCAAAGATTGTCACAATTATTTATTTTGCATAGGGCTTATAGAACACCAGTGCAGCTACATAAATGGGGAGGAAGAGACTCCCCTCTGTGCCCTAAATGTAGACTATATAAGGGGGACTTTATACACCTAATTTGGAGGTGTCCAAAACTACACAGGTACTGGGAAGAAGTCTCCCAGTGTATTACTAGACTAGCGCAAGTTTCTATCCCCCTAAACCCGGTAGTGTACCTGCTTGGAGCCATAGATGCAGAAATGTTCCCAAGAGGAATGTACTACATGTTAACTAGATTGATGTACCTAGCCAGAAAACTTATTGCAAAAAACTGGATGGCACCAGCGGTACCCACGGGGAAGCAGTGAATCTCTTATGTAAATTCTCTGCTTCCTAGAGAGCGATTGACGTATAGTCATAGGAGAGAAAAGGGTAAATTTGACACTATATGGCAATCATGGCTGGGGGATGCGGATTTAGCACATCAACTGGCAGTGGAAAGACTTCAGATGTAGAGCCATAGGGGAGGTGTAGGAGAGGGAAGGGGAGAGAGAAAAGGAAAAGAATGGCCTGAAGAAGTAAAGGTTGAATATTTAGATAGGAGAGAGCATCAGTGGGGGAAGAAAGGGAAAACGAATGCGGTAAATAAATATTAGGAGACACAGGTGATGGATGTAGCCATGAGATTAGAGGGGGAAAGGGAGGGAAAAGGGAAAAGAAGATAGAGTGATATGATATAGAAGTAAATGTACAAGAACGACATAGAATAGATCATGAGTGCAGGAATAGGCATGTATATTCTGTGTAATGTTTTATTGAACAAAATGCACGAATGATGTGTATAATGAGAATAATTTTCTAAAGTAAAAATTATTTTTGATTAAAAAAAAAAAAAGATATAAAAGATGATCTTATGCCGAGTACATAGCATACCAAACACACCAAACACGACATGCTTTAAAATTGCTCACAACCGTGCAACGGCGACAAACTACATACATTTTTAAAGGCCTTTAAAAGCCTTTACAGGTTACCACTTTAGATTTACAGAGGAGGTCTACTGCTAAAATTACTGCCCTCGATCTGACGTTCGCGGTGATACCTCACATGCATGGTACAATTGCTGTTTACAAATGACACGAGACCGACGCTATAAAAATTGAGATCTGTTAGACTCTAGATCTCTCCTCTGCCCTCAAAGCATCTGACCACACCAAGATTGGTGTCATCAGATGCTTTTCCAATTTCTCAATGGTGCTGTTTATATCCAGCGAAACCGAAGTTATAAAATGCTCGTAGCTTCCGGTTTCTTAGGCTATAGAGATGATTGGAACCATTCTGGTCTTCGATCAGCTCTATGGTCAGCTGGCGGAACCACCGGCTGCCTTCTCAGGTTCCCCAGTGGGACAGGAGAGCTAGAGAAAACCATGGAAGATGGCGGGAGGGGGGGAAGTTCCCTCCCACTGCTTGTAAAAGAAGTCTAGCGGCTAATTAGCCGCTAGGATTGCTTTTACATGAAAGTCGACCGCTGGAACAATACCAAGATGATACCTAAAACTTGCAGGCATCATTCTGGTATAACCACTCAAAGTCCAGCAACATACCAGTACACTGCTGGTCCTTGTTGGGCATATATTGTAATGTTCTTTTTTTTTTCATGCAGCCTGTGGGCTGCATGAAAAAAGAGATTGATCGGTAGGTATGCCCACCATAAGAATACCGCCCTGCATCCACCCACTACTAATGATGGGCATACATGCATCGTTTTTTTTTAACTGTGGTGGTGAAATCACCTCCTATAGCGCTGGAGTTGCTGATTTACGTATCGTGAGAGCAACCGCTGTTGCTGTCAAGATAAATAAATCAGTGCTGCAGCTGAATGGCGTACCTGAAAAGCAAACAATGGTAACAATAAAAAATTAACTCAATAAAACAACTTTTTTTTTATTGCAATCTGTGCCAAAAAAGAGTAAAAAATATATGCCGAAGCATGGGGGCAATCCGCCCCTAATGTTAGAGGCAAATCGCCCCTCCACCCCTGCCCCCTTGCTTCGGCATACACAGGCAGGTCCATAAATATTGGGACATTGACACAATTCTAATCTTTTTGGCTCTATACACCACCACAATGGATTTGAAATGAAATGAACAAGATGTGCTTTAACTGCAGACTTTCAGCTTTAATTTGAGGGTATTTACATCCAAATCAGGTGCACGGTGTAGGAATTACAACAGTTTGTATATATGCCTCCCACTTTTTAAGGGACCAAAAGTAATGGGATAATTGGCTGCTCAGCTGTTACATGGCCAGGTGTGTGTTATTCCCTCACTATCCCATTTACAAGGAGCAGATAAAAGGTCCAGAATTAATTTCAAGTGTGCTATTTGCATTTGGAATCTGTTGCTGTCAACTCTGAATATGTGATCCAAAGAGCTGTCACTATCAGAGAAGCAAGCCATCATTAGGCTGAAAAAACAAAACAAACCCATCAGAGAGATAGCAAAAACATTAGGTGTGGCCAAATCAACTTTTTGGAACATCCTTAAAAAGAAAGAACGCACCGGTGAGCTCAGCAACACAAAAAGACCCAGAAGACCACAGAAAACAACTGTGGTGGATGACCGAAGAATTCTTTCCCTGGTGAAGAAAACACCCTTCACGACAGTTGGCCAGATCAAGAACACTCTCCAGGAGGTAGGTGTATGTGTGTCAAAGTCAACAATCGAGAAAAGACTTCACCAGAGTGAATACAGAGGGTTCACCACAAGATGTAAACCATTGGTGAGCCTCAAAAACAGGAAGGCCAGATTAGAGTTTGCCAAACAACATCTAAAAAAGCCTTCACAGTTCTGGAACAACATCCTATGGACAGAGGAGACCAAGATCAACTTGTACCAGAGTGATGGTCAGAGAAGAGTGGTGGTAGTGTCATGGCGTGGGCATGTATGGCTGCCAATGGAACTGGTTCTCTTGTATTTATTGATGATGTGCCTGCTGACAAAAGCAGCAGGATGAATTCTGAAGTGTTTCGGGCAATATTATCCGCTCATATTCAGCAAAATGCTTCAGAACTCATTGGATGGCGCTTCACAGTGCAGATGGACAATGACCCGAAGCATACTGTGAAAGCAACCAAGGAGTTTAAGGGAAAGAAGTAGAATGTTATGCAATGGCCAAGTCAATCACCTGACCTGAATCCGATTGAGCATGCATTTCACTTGCTGAAGACAAAACTGAAGGGAAAATGCCCCAAGAACAAGCAGGAACTGAAGACAGTTGCAGTAGAGTCCTGGCAGAGCATCACCAGGGATGAAACCCATCGTCTGGTGATGTCTATGCGTTCCAGACTTCAGGCTGTAATTGACTGCAAAGGATTTGCAACCAAGTATTAAAAAGTGAAAGTTTGATGGATGATTGTTAATTTGTCCCATTAATTTTGGTCCCTTAAAAGGTGGGAGGCACATATACAAACTGTTATAATTCCTACACCGTTCACCTGATTTGGATGTAAATACCCTCAAATTAAAGTTGAAAGTCTGCAGTTAAAGCACATCTTGTTCATTTAATTTCAAATCCATTGTGGTGGTGTATAGAACCAAAAAGATTAGAATTGTGTCGATGTCCCAATATTTATGGACCTGACTGTATATTACCTAATAAAGGTTTAACCCTCTGATCGCCTAGCAGGTGACATAAGTTAGGTTTTAGTGTCAGTTAGGGTCTGTGTCAGCCCCAGGAAGTGTCAGATTAGGGCCAGTAGCGCTAACAACCATGCACGCACCATACACCTCTATTAGTGGTATAGTGTCTGAACGGATTAATATCTTTGATCTGATCAGAACTATTTTAGCTTTCCCAGTAGTTTAGGGTTCTCAAAAACACAGGGAGCTGCCCAGATACCTGCTAGCACCTGCGTTTAGCCCTTCCGCCCAGCCCAGCCCACCCAAGTGCAGTATCAATTGATCACTGTCACTTACAAAACACATAACTGCAGCGTTCGCAGAGTCAAGCCTGATCCCTGCAAACGCTAACAGTTTTTTTGGTAGCGATTGAAGCAGGCTCTGACATTCAGGTGTTCTTCTTGCCTGTGAGTTTCAATAGTTGTACCAGTAAATTTAGAGGCCACAATGTCCAATCGAAGGTACACTAGTGAAGAGGCCTACACGTTTCTGAGCATGACAGATGAGAGTGAAGAGGAAGTCACCCATCTGTCAGATTCAGGCTCAGAATACGAACCAATAGACAGCAGTGGCGCACCCAAACAGATAGCTCTGAGGATGACGTTCCTGACCCCATTCTTCTTCTGTTGTTGAGGTGCAAGAACGGCAGGGCTCTCGTATGAAGCAGAAAGCCAGTACTAGATCTGGTGAACTGGCAAGCACCAGTGGCCTAGTACACCCTGGTCATAGTCAAACCAGCACTGCAGTATCACGTGGTGACTTGGCAAATCCCATAAGTGCAGTTCAAGCTGGGGTGGTGGCTAGCACAAGTAGTGTTCCGCAGCCACCAAGAAGACAAACACAGGCCCGTCAAGCCCATAGTGCACTTCCCGCTCTTTTAAAGTCATTGGGAAACTGCTCAAATCAGTGTAACAGAAGGCAGCACCGTGAATATTCTACTTTTTTAGGGTTTTAACAAAGAATGAAATATTCTGTTTTTGTTTAATATGGATATTAATATTGTTCATACTTCCTTTCTAAAGAAATGTATAGAAATGTTTCTTTGTACAATCATTTGATTGCTAGTTTAAAACGGTTGTTGGGCATTTGTCATTTGAAACAGAGTTGAAAATGACTTTTCCGCTTTTTTTTAATAAATTCTTGTACATTGTATCCTGCACACAGCTCATATTTTTCCCTTTTCCTTTCTATATACTTATAAAAACAAAAAATATGGCGGAGATAACCAATAACCACCACTTATAGTTTAAGGCAAACAAACCTATGCTCTTCCCATTCTAGGCAAAGTGAAAGGTTTGCTTTAACCCTCAACCCCTCCTTAACATGTGCCTACGTCTCGCTTTGCGCCCCTCCTGCTCTGTTCAGTGCGGAAGCTATAAAAAGTTCCTGCTACTTCTGGGTATGGAGAAACATGTGACTCACTCCACGTGACAGTGCTGGGCCAATCAGTGCTGTCACACAGAGAGAGAGTGCATAACCCTGTGTACAACTTGTACCTTACATAGGGCTTTTCACCTTAACAGAGTGGTGTGGGAGCAAAAGGAAGGTAAGTATAAAGTGTTGGTCAGAGTTGGATGAAAATGATTTTTAAATTCATGTTAACTTGAGTTGATAGTGTAAAAGCAAATAATGTTCTTCTACACCCCTATTTAGCACTTTCTACCCTTTCTAGCACACTTTTACATTTCTTGCTGTCTGCAGACGTGCGTATATTACATGCTGCATTCCACCTATTTCTCCTCTTGTACGTAAATTCGGATTTTATAACTTCCTTTCCCACAATTATAACTTCTGTAACTATAGCCTTCACTTCTTGCCTTGTTCAGTCACAAACCGTGTTTAATTTTCTTTTGTGCATA
The DNA here is from genome assembly GCF_042186555.1 of Aquarana catesbeiana. NCBI lineage: Eukaryota > Metazoa > Chordata > Amphibia > Anura > Ranidae > Aquarana > Aquarana catesbeiana. The sequence goes on from NC_133324.1 coordinate 168,870,789, forward strand.
CCCTTATGTACATATTTTGTTTCATTGCTACAGTGCCAGATTCTATTGCTTATCTGATTAACCCCAGAGCAGCTGTTTCGAAATTATGTTTCACTGTATTTTGTGTAGATTCAGCTTCATGACATCAAGCTAAGGTAAGAATACTAACATGGCTGCCCAGTCTTAGAAATGACCAGGGACACTCCTGGGCAAACACATTGTATAAAAGTATACTCGTGGCTGTAGGATGTATTCCAATCGCAGCTATAACTACATTTAAAATACACAGCTCAAAGAAAACTTTCAGCTTCAATTTAAAAATTAAATCTTTAAAAAGACCACTGCAATAGCAGAATTTCAGATATGTGACACGTGCTGTAGCTGTTTAGTTCTAGGAATTTAATCCTGAAAAAGGCCATCTTGGAATAATGTCAGATTTACTGAATTGGCGCTCAGCACCTATGCTGGCCCTGATGTTCCTTCAGCTAGCGTATCTGCCATCAAAAGCTAATGCACGGTTCAGCTGGGCTTCTGAATCCTGTAGTAGATGGGGTAACTTTCAGTGGTTTAAATCAAGTGCTTTATTATGACTGAGAAAGCAAGGGTGTTCTTACTCTTGCACCTTCCCAGTGCTCCTAAACTACCATGAAACAGTTGTTTATTGGGATGTGGAGGAACCATTAGATAAATAAGGCTTCACCCTATTCTTGAATTAGAAAAACGCTCTTTAGGTGTCTTTGTTTTGCTTTTCAAAAACGTGTCTATTTCAAAACTTCATCTCATTGGCTAACTCTTTATGGCAATGTAGAAACCCCACGCAAAGAGATGTTATGGCTGTTGTTCCACTCGTGGCTATAACAGAGATATGGGAAGAGGGATCTGTTTGGAGAACTACATATACTTGGATTGGTTATACTGAGCCCACCATTGGAAAAGGGCTTCTTATCTAGCTAGGCTCAGGATTGCATTAGGGGAGTACCTGGAGCAGTATAACAAAGTACAGTATCTTTTTTCTTTGCACCTTTGGCTAGCATGTATTTCCTAACCTCCTTTTTAAAGTGTATGAAACATACAGTATCTCACAAAAGTGAGTACACCCCTCACATTTTTGAAAATATTTTATTATATCTTTTCATATGACAACACAGAGGAAATGACACTTTACAATGTAAAGTAGTGAGTGTACAGCTTGTATAACAGTGTAAATTTGCTGTCCCCTCAAAATAACTCAACACACAGCCATTAATGTCTAAACCGCTGGCAACAAAAGTGAGTACACCCCTAAGTTAAAATGTCCAAATTGGGCCCAAAGCGTCAATAGTTTGTCTGGCCACCATTATTTTCTAGCACTGCCTTAACCCTTTGGGCATGGAGTTCACCAGAGCTTCACAGGTTGCCACTGGAGTCCTCTTCCACTCCTCCATGATGACATCATGGAGCTGGTGAATGTTAGAGACCTTGCGATCCTCCACCTTCCATTTGAGGATGCCCCACAGATGCTCAATAGGGTTTAGGTCTGGAGACTTGCTTGGCCAGTCCATCACCTTTACCCTCAGCTTCCTTAGCAAAGCAGTGGTCATCTTGGAAGTGTGTCATTATCATGTTGGAATACTGCCCTGCGGCCCAGTCTCTGAAGGGAGGGGATCATGCTCTGCTTCAGTATGTCACAGTACATGTTGGCATTCATGGTTCTCTCGATGAATTGCAGTTCCCCAGTGCCAGCAGCACTCATGCAGCCCCAGACCATGACACTCCCACCACCATGCTTGACTGTAGGCAAGACACACTTGCCTTTGTACTCCTCACCTGGTTGCCGCCACACACGCTTGACACCATCTGGACCAAATAAGTTTATCTTGGTCTTATCAGACCACAGGACATAGTTCCAGAATTCCATGTCTTTAGTCTGCTTGTCTTCAGCAAACTGTTTGTGGGCTTTCTTGTGCATCATCTTTAGAAGAGGCTTCCTTCTGAGACAACAGCCATGCAGACCAATTTGATGTAGTGTGCGGCGTATGGTCTGAGCACTGACAGGCACCCCCCACCCCTTCAATCTCTACAGCAGTGCTGGCAGCACTCATACGTCTATTTACCAAAGACAACCTCTGGATATAACGCTGAGCATGTGCACTCAACTTCTTTGGTCGACCATGGCGAGGCCTGTTCTGAGTGGAACTTGTCCTGTTAAACCACTGTATGGTCTTGGCCACTGTGCTGCAGCTCAGTTTCAGGATCTTGGCAATTTTCTTATAGCCTAGGCCATCTTTATTTAGAGCAACCATTCTTTTTTTTCAGATCATCAGAGAGTTCATTGCCATGAGGTGCCATGTTGAACTTCCAGTGACCAGTATGAGAGAGTTAGAGTGATAACACCAAATTTAACACACCTGCTCCCAATTCACACCTGAGACCTTGTAACACTAATGAGTCACATGACACTGGGGAGGGAAAATGGCTAATTGTGCCCAATTTGGACATTTTTACTTAGGGGTGTACTCACTTCTGTTGCCAGCGGTTTAGACATTAATGGCTGCGTTGAGTTATTTTGAGGGGACATCAAAGTTACACTGTTATACAAACTGTACACTCACTACTTTATATTGTAGCAAAGTGTCATTTCTTCAGTGTTGTCACATGAAAAGATAGAATAAAATATTTTCAAAAATGTGAGGGGTGTACTCACTTTTGTGAGATACTGTATGTAATATATTGCAGCTTACCTGTCCTTAGATGTGGTGGTTGCAAAATTCTTATTTTTCAGGCCATTTCCAGCAACTACAGAAAATACAATAAATGCAGCGTTAAGCTGGCCATAGATGGACAGAATTTCAAATTGAAATATTTGGGAAACCATCTTACGAAAATGAGTATGAAAATTCTCAGAACATTCTCAGAAGAGTAGTTAGTCATTCGAAAGATTTCCTTTGCTTTGATTTTGCAACTTGGATGAATCGGCTGCATTCGTTTTTTTAGCAAGTACAGAAAATACCTGTTAATCTTGCAAGAAACTCTGTGTGCTTGTCACCTTCTGTGAGCTGAACTTAAAGCACCAACAGTCCTTCTGGAAATAACTAATCCCCCAACTCACCCATTGTAATGGAGATGAAGAGAGGAAGACATATTTGAAGCCCAGCCTAGGTGTCAACCATAACTTCCTCCAAAAATACAATTGGGGAGTGTTAATAGCCACCCTAGGGTAGGAAATGTATTATTAACAGGATTGCCAGGTGAAAATAAATAAAAAAAGCCTACAAAAAGAAAACAAATGCAGCCATTTTATCAGAGTTTGTAAGCCATATAATACATTTTTTTAGTTTAAACACGTTTTAATTAACCACTTGCCGCCCGGCCACAGTACATGTACTGCAGCAGGGTGGCACGGGCAGGCTGGATCACATACATGTACGTCAACCAACCGAGGGGCGCATGCAGAGTCCACCCGACACAGCGGATTTCGGCTTCCACTATATAATTACATGACATAATGTTAACAAAGCTGGCATGAATGAATTTCGGTCGTAACTGCTTCCCCCTCCATCTGCATCTGGTGTCATTGACCAAGACCTAGTCATTGGGCATGATATGTGAGAGGCAGCTTGGGAAGACCTTGAATCTGGTTGTTGAGGCACACAAACTGTATCTGCTAGTTGCAAGATTTGATTACAGTGTCAATTCTTTAATACACCTGTTCTTCCTTCTGGATGAATCTGGTATACTAGCAATCCAGACAACTGCTTACAGATGACATAGGGCTGAGACTTCCATCAGTTAGCATTCTGGGTGAAGTGGTAAGTTACCATCAAGACATTTCCCTGTCCACTCAAATCAAATGCCAGACACAGAAAGTCAATGCACACCAATTCCATTGGTCCTTGACTTTGAAGATGGCTCACTGGGGCAGCTCTACTGGGCAAAGTCTTCCTCTGTATTCATCAAGTGACATTATCCTTTAATTTCAGCCTGCATGCAGGGCTGATAGAAGTGGTCACTCACTAGTTTGAAAGATTTTTTGGGTCCTAAGTGACCATGATTATCATGCAGGGCAGTCAACACAGTCTCTCTATGCTTTTCTCGCAAGAACAGTTGCCACTTATCTTCAGGATCATTCAAAGGGGCCCCTTTGGTAGAACACCCTGTGACGTAATTGCAGCTTCTTTTGGAGAGTCTGTCAGCAGCAGATCTGGACATCGACCCTCCAGGGCCTTTGATGTTAATCTACAGAGGAAGTCCTCCATCTGGTCTTCTTCTAGGTCTTCCTTTCAAAGTTAGGTAGGCCATTGTTGGAAAGTCTCCTCCTCAGAGGAAGTCCCCGACTCATAGGGTCCCTTCAGACCACAGGACAAATCAGTGTTGGGCACTCTTTGCACACCGAACATCAAAATTGCTCTTGAAGAACATTTCTCGACATCCTGGCAGCTGGGCTTTGGTTCTTTCTCTCTACTTGGGTAAGAGACTGGGGTGGCTGGGTTCACTTGTCTTATCAGTATTCGAGCCATCCTTTCCACTGGGCATTTCTTTTCTTGAACCAGGTGCCGATACACTTGTAGCATGGGGTGCTGCACATTCTCAGTTGGGATGTCATACTTTGAGACAAGATGAGTGAGCAGTCTCCTGACAAAGTTAGTGTTTGATCTTACTATCAGGGAACACTTGTTGGTTCCAGGTGGGCGAGGGCACTCAATGGCTACTGTATCTTAAGTCGGCAGGTACTCATCCTAGGGGAAATTCTGAGTTCTCAGACCCCAAATCTCTAGCTCTTCCAAATTCTGTAGGGGTAGGTATTTGAGGAGTTTGTCGTAAAAGTCCCGGTATAGCAGGTTCATCTGTGCTCTTCTATCCAGAAGGGCCTTTGTATAGATGTCTTCTACTTGGATTGGCAAGAAGGTCCTACTAACTTGTCAGGAAACTTGCTTGGAGTTGGTTCAGCAGTCTGCATTCGTACTTTCTTCCTAACCCATTTCTGGAGTGTCAACGGCTTTACTGAAGTTCTGGGACAATGGTGTACATTGCCTTTCCTTGACCATTTGCCTGACCTAATTGTAATTGTAATTAGCTGACACCTGTGCTCCTCTGCTCAGTACAAACCACATTATGAATCAGATCCTCCCCATATGAAGACATCAGACAGTGTTCATTGGATATGTCCAATAATGTTATGGGATGGATATGGAAAAATGGAGTTAAAGGGCTGCTGTAACTAAAAGACAAAAGCTAAATAATCAAAAGAACTAGATACTCCATTCATTGATGGTACCATTAGAGTTTAGCTGTTTAGCAGTCATCGCCATCTGGTAAGCAAACCATCCTTTGAATCACCTGGTTGTGGAAATTGCACGTTGTTTCTTCCCTGCAATCTTTCATCTTTTTACAGGGATTGGTGTTTTTTCTTCCCTTACCAGTGTATGGACTTAATGATTAATGGGACTCTGCCTTAATTTTCACTTTTCATTTGTTATTTATTTTTCACCAAATACATGGTCACTTATTTTTTTGATTTTTTATCACATATGGATTGCAATAATATTGGAATTTTGCTTCAGTTATAGTTTTTTATCCTTTCACTAGCATATGTTTATATGAGTAAAAAGGGGATGATTAATGCGCTACCCAAAAGAAACAAAACCAGCTGCTACAAACCATGTGACAAAAAGGAAAACAAATATTGAATAAATTGTAGCGCTAAAAAACACATACACTGAAGATAGATAAAAAGTTCTAAGTGCATGTAAACGTAATGTCCCAAAAATGTATAATCCAAAAGGACGATAGTCCACAGTGAAAGTGAATAATCCGTGTATCAATCCTGTCTGCTTCCCAACCGTCAACTTTTATATCATCAACTTTAGCGAATAGATGGAATACGCTTACCAGAGAGGTTGGATTCTACTGCCATAAGCATAGAATCAATGGAGCTTGATGTCACCCAGGGCAAAGTGGTGAGGTGTTGGAGGCAAGGGTAGAGCCTCTGCAAGGCTGGGACATCCCCTCTTTATCCACCGAAGCAGAGCCAAAATGGATTCCAAAAAACAGAGTGGTTTCTCAGTTCCCCAGGATATGTGGAAAGAAGAAGGAATGCTTCCACATAGTGTAACTCAGGGTATTTTTATTACTAAAAACCACAATACATGTAAAAAGTGATCACAAAATAAAAAGCAGTGTATAGGGTCTATAAAAATTTGCATTAGCGCTGCATCTATTTTGGATTGCTATTGTTATTTTAGTTTGGTACTAGACTTCAAGGTGCTGGCAGCTTTTTTTTTTGATTCTGTCATTATTTTGTATCTTATACTAATCTTCTAGCGCAGCTCCAGCCTTCGGGCTTTCTTTTTATCAAGCAATGCAGCTTGGTTTGTTTCACTTTAGGTTTCTGATGATGTCAGACAGGCTTCGGGTTATTTCAAAACTGGCCTCTTGGAAACATATGGGAATCCCTATTCTCCACTCTAGTAGTGCATCCGTCTGGGAGTTCACTTGGTATGTTTTTATGTCCATTATGAACACTTTCTGGTCAGGAATGAGTGCGGTCACTGCTTAATGAATCTGCACCAGAATCTCCAGTCAGCCGTTATGCTCCTCACACCATTGAATAGCAGCAGTGGAATCCATGTTGGCTGTTTTCTGGCTCTTTGTCTTGGTAACTTGCTTGTAGAACAGCGATATCCCGGGCAAGTCCTCATGTGTAGCTCTACCCCGCAGGAGCTGCTTGGTAATTTTGTTTTTCTGTTTTGTGCCCCGATTCAAACAACAACTTCAGCCCCTCTGACATACCTGGTTGAATGAAAGTTACTGCTAGTACTTATAGGAACATAAGTATAGATACCTTTAACTTGCCCATGAATTAGCACCAGGGAACAGACACAAGACCGTTTAGTTGTAAGTTAACTCAGTGTATTGGGTAAATCAAGGGTAGCTTGAGCATAAATGAACACTCAGAAGGTAGGTTCAGACACAGTCCCGACAGTATAATCACTATGCCAAGGTAACTTAGAATAGAGTTCTGTACCACTAGACTGGGATTACTACATGAATCAGCAAAGTCAGCAAAAAACAGTGCATATTATTATTATCATTATTATATAAGATTCATATATTGCCAACAGTTTGCCCAGCGCTTTACAACAGACAGTACAGTAATAATACAATTGTATACAGGAGGGATCAGAGGGCCCTGCTCATTAGAGCTTACAATCTAGGAGGGAGTGTCAAGTGAAACAAAAAGTAATAACTGTGGGGGATGAGCTGATGGAGAAAATAAAAGTACAGTTGTTAGGCGTGGGCAGGATAGGCTTCTCCGAAGAGGAGGGTTTTCAGTGATCAGCTAAAAGCAAACAGAGTAGGAGATAATCAGACAGATTGGGGTAGGGAGTTCCATAGGATAGGAGAGACTCTGTAAAAGCCCTGGAGGTGAGCATGGGAGGAGGTGATGAGGGAGCTAGAGAGCAGGAGGTCTTGGGAGGAATGAAGAGAATGATTAGGTTGGTATTTTGAGACTAGACTAGCTGGGGACTGAGTTGTGTATGGATTAGCAAGTTGTTGTTAGTATTTTGAATTTAATTTGTTGGGTGAGTGGAAGCCAATGGAGGGATTAACAGAGGGGAGTACCAGACACGGAGCGGTTGGTAAGGTTGATGAGCCTGGCAGCAGCATTCACAATGGACTGAAGGGGGTATAGCCTATATAAAGGTAAGCCAATGAGAAGGGAGTTGCAGAAGTTGAAGCAAGAGATGACCAAGGATTGAACTGGAAGTTTTGTGGTGTCATCGGTTAGGAAGGGGCGCATTTTGGAGATGTTGCGAAGGTTGAGGCGCATTTATAAGCAACAATTGCAATGTAAATCATAATACTATAACTTGTCTAAAGTGCACTCTAAGAGGATGGCTAGGGTCTGGTGCCAAGTGCCCTGAGAGGTAACCCTAAGCATAGGCAATAAGTAAAGGTCTCTGTGTAGCAGCTGTAAAGAGGCAGTCTTTAGTCCTAACTCTTCAGCCGGGTAGCGTTGGGGCCCAGTTGTATAGTTGGTGCACCTGAGCACAGTCCCTGTCACAATAACCCCAACTATTTTGCAGCTCACCATCCGGTCACACACAGTAATTAGTCCACTCTCTGCTCTGCACCCCATCTGCGCTCAGCACTCCGGATCCCACTTAAGCCACAGATATGCAGCAGTGACGGTTCATACTAGATGAAGATATGCTCTCTTTGATCTCCCTCAAAACAAAAGAAAGTTGTGTCCAGTGCAGCTTGAGAAAATGCAACTCTTTCCCTTCCTCCTGGCAATCTCCCTATGGGGAAAAAAAGCTCTTTATTACAATAGAGTTTCTCTCTTCTGTACTACAGTTCCCACAGTGTAGCACTGCCTGACTCAGTCTATTGAACTCTCCCCGCTCAGCAGCTCCCTCCTCTTGCTGATATAGCTGTTTACAAGTTCAGTACCACAGGGCAGCAGGTACAGACGGCAGCTGCAGCCAGTGTTCTCACTCTCCAGGCTTAGCCAAGCACCTGGCTATACCCTAATGCAGGGAATGCATTAATTTAAAAAATGTTTAGGCTTTAGAACCACTTTAAAAGACCTGATATGTGCAGAAAAAATAGCTGAGAACATATCTGCATACTGAGGCAATTAGGACATGGTTTCACTTTTCCTTAACTGTAGGTCAGCATCAATATCTCATATTGGTTTAAGTAAATGACATACTTTAGTGGCCCTTATTATAAGTAATTATTTATCCAAAGTCTAAATCTTTTGTTTAGAAGTGGAGCCACACATAAATGTATCTATTTAAGATACACGTTGTACCTGAGGGTTTTTACTGAGTTGGGGCTGTAAAAAAGCAATATGTTCTTGGGAAGTTCCTCATTCACTTGGTTCCCCTGAACTCTAATGCGTCACATTTCTAAGTCTAGAAATCTTAAATATTCTAGAAGACATTTTCTCACTGTGGTGTCTGCTGTTTAGGGTTAAAAGTTCTAACAAATATTTTAAAGAGTGCTTTTGCTGCCATGATAGACTGTATAAATGGGATTTAAACCCCATGGCTTCAGATGTTTAAATCTAAAGCTGGCCATAGATGGATTAAAATTCAGCCAGTTCAGCAGGGACCGGCTGTATTTCAATCCAGCACATTATTGATTGGTTGGATGGTTGTACAGAAGTTGATCTCTCTTCTGAACAACCAGCCTGTCAGGTTGTTTTTTGCCTAATCAGGCCGCTGGCTTTAGCTGGCACTACTAATCACAATAGCTCTGCGGGAGTGATTCCCTGATCCACACTGAATGTGTGAATGGGGAAATTGGCACATTTTAAGCTTAAAGCGAAGTTCTGCCCAAAAGTGGAACTTCCGCTTCTATGCTTCCTCCCCAAACCAGTGTTACATTTGGCACCTTTCAAGGGGGAGGAGGGAACAGGAGCCATTTATGACAGGCCCCCTTTCCCACTTCCGGGAGATGGGCTGCGGCCTGATCTCCTGGAAGTTCGGCCCACCTCCTCCTTCCCCCGCCGCCGTGTCATTTGGTAAGCACAGCTTCGCGCATACACAGTACAGAACCAGCAGTGAAGCTGGTTCCCTTACGAGTAATGGTGTAATGGGAGTAATGGTGGTGGTGAGTAATGGTGGCAGCAGCTATCGGAGTCGATCGGAAGATTAGCTGGGGTGCCTACATTGTGGGCTCCCTGGACAGGTAAGTGCCCTAATATTAAATGTCAGCAGCTGCAGTATTTGTAGCTGCTGACTTTTATATATGTATTTTTTTGGGGGCTGGACCTCCTCTTTAAGGTTTACTTTCCTAGACCAGTGGTAATAATAGGACAATTGAGCATCTACATTATGTGATTAGAGTTAGTACACACTAGTAGTTTTCTTTTGTTCAACCCAGCAGGGCTGAACGAAAAAAAAAAAAACAGCTCAGGAGGAGCCGCTGTACTAACTATCCAATGTTAGTACAGCAATCTCCACTGCTGTTCTATTGTGTTCTGACATGGGGCGGCCCCCTGGGCCAGAACACTCGGGTTAGGGCTCTCAGCCATTGGCTGAGAGCCCTGATCGGGAGCCAATTGGCAGACCTTTTTTGGTTATGCCCCTTTGAACCGACTCCAGTACACACAGGCCAAATGGTGGCCAGTTTCTATTGAACCGGCTGATGCAGCTCGACATTCGACACAAGTGTACTCGGCTTAATTGAGAGAATTCTATAATCAAGGGATTGTTTGTTGAGGTATATAAGTACCAGCAGATATCTCAGTCAACTGCTTTATGGGTAACAGTTGAACAATCTGTTTGGATTTTGTTTTGTATAATTGCAATAGTTTCCCCAAGATAAAAGTGATTCCTGGCCACATTCTGAATAAACAAACATGCTCAAGTAGGACTAAATACACATTAATGCCATAATTGTCAACAGCAATCCAGTGTAGTCCCGTTCAGTATATGACTTCATAATGTCACATTTTCCTGAATGTGCAGTGCTGAAAATTTCTTCAAATTTGGAAGACAGTGACTTCAGGAAAATGAAGCAGCCTCTGAAGGCATTTTGTACATACAGGGTGAACTGGCTATTCAGTAAACACTGAAACTCAGCCAGCTGTTTGATGGAAATTGTGTTCTTAAACACAAAGTAGCCAAGTAGGATATTTACTTTGCAAAGGTGACCTTTTAGAATGACTTTGCTTAAATCTGCAGGAGGATCTAGCCTCACTTTTCTCTTTGTCTGATTATTCTTCTATTCAATGCAGGTCTGGACAAGTCCTTATACTGCCCACTATATATATAACAGAGCTCTTAGATGTATTATGAGAAGTTCTGTGAGGGTGAACACTTTTAAGCCTAATACACACAATCAGAAAAATTGTACGTAAAAAAACACTTTCGAAGAGATAATCTGACTTTTAGTACACAGCTTTTGAGAGCCTATCAGGACAAGTTGTGCGAAATTAACTGATTGGACAAGCACGAAAATATTTCTCGTAGGATACCAGATCATACGATTTTCATTTAATCGGTACAGTTTTGGTCCGAAAATACAATACAATATGGTACATCACTTCCGAATTTTTACTCTGTTATATGAGAATTTTTGTAACTTTAGTAACCACATTTTCGATATGAGACTAGCATGCAAAAAAAAAAAAAAAACAAGAAAACAGACAATCATTCATTCGATAATCTCATCATGTGTATCAGGCTTAACATGCTATTTAAAGCAAACCTATCATTTGAAAAAGCTAACCCCACTGTGTGATGGCAGTGTAGGTGTCTACCAGTTCACCACTGCTTCCTCCCCGTCTCTTTCCATAGTATAAACATCTCATGTTTATGGCTGACTGGTTGATACTAATATACTGGTTAGATGGTATCTTTTGTATTTTAGCAGCTCAGCAGCTGTTCACACGTTAATAAGCAGAGCTTCAGGAGGAGGAGTCTACAGTCTACTTTGAGCCTATAGAACAGCAAGCATGTACGAATGCGGGTCGAAGAAGAATTACAATTACATTTTTTCAAGTAAACTTTGCAAGGTTAACTCCCTATTTATGTTTATTAAAAATATACTGTACCTTCCCATTTAAGAAATAAGCACAATCTGCATATGTTTTCCTTGGAGGTTTTGAAATAATTTACAAGGAACAGTCTGGTGCAATTAGTAAGCTTGCTTGCCTGTAGAAAAGCAGACATCTCCAGTATGACAGTTGTTTGCAGTTATTGGAGGGTCACACTAAAACTCAGCATTTGAGCACAGACCCTAGTTTGAGCCTAACTGTATGTGAACTGTCCCTTTAACATTAAAAAAAGTTGTAGGTTTAGCGTAATAAAAAATTATAGATATAATAAAAAACAAAAATATTTTAACATGTTGGTCACACAAGCTGATTTCCGGAAAGCATTTGTAGCACCCTCCTAGGTAAATGCTAGAAAGTGTACTGTATATCGTTTTTGGATTTTCTGCTTAACAGAGAAACAGACAGGCAAATTTAGGTGCCTTCTGCTTACAGTAACAAAGAGCAGTGATGAGTGAGGTCTGCTCAGTGTGCTCTGATGCTGATTCATGCGGTCTTGGAGATTTCACTGTGATCCAATAGTAATGAATCATGTTGGACTGTGGGAGGAAACCCAGCAGGTAAAAGCATGGATGTAGATACAGCCTTGGCAAATTAGCAGGGGAGGTGCCCCATTGCATGCTGATTGACTGTATTTATATTGCAAAAGCACATGGGCTCTGGGTTACAGTCCAGCCCACCTCTAAGGAGAGAGGTTCTGGTGGTGAGGAGGTGGCTGCCTTTCCCAGCTTGGAAGGCCATGCAGCTTTAGATTGCAGATCTAAGGGGCCTGAAGCCTACAAGCTATAACCCACGGTTCCTGTGCAAGTTGACTAAGGGAGAAAGTCTATGGATCTGGTCATGTGTCACTGGTATAGAGTGCAGCTTGGAAGTTGGAAGGAGGCTACCAGCTGTCCCTGGACATTTTGGGGAAGATTTACTAAATCTGGTGCACACAGAATCCAGTGCAGCTGAGCATAGTAACCAATCAGCTTCTAGGTTTTATTGTCAAAGCTTAAATTAGCAAGCTTAAGTTAGAAGCTGATTGGTTATTATGCAAAGCTGACCAGATTCTGAGTGCACCAATTTTAGTAAATCTGCCCCTTTGTGAGTACAGACCCTGACGGGATCCTTGAGAGTGTGTGTGTGTTGCTGAAATCTCCCTCCTAGAAGTCAGCATACTTGGTGTGTGAGCTAAAGGAGACACTGGCTAGTGTCTTGAAGACTTGTGTCCACTGACAAAGTCCACTGAGTCTCTTCTGCTACAGAGGGACTTATTCTTCCATACAGACCCTGTATGGTTCAGCAGATCATCTGCCTCCACACTATTACAGAGAGAGCTGTCCTCACCTGTGAATAGTTCATTTGGAGTATTCTATTTCCCTTCTCCTATTCAAGTTCTCCAAATAAAACATAAAAACAAATCCCCTACACTAGTCATTGGAGACAACGAGCGGAAGAGTCTGTGCACCTGGCTGTGTGAAATACAGTGTAACTGGCTGCAGGATAATCAGTGGGAAGCCCAGGGGAGAAGTATTCCAGCGGTTCCTGTGGGAGCAGTGCTACACATTGGACCATTGTATATAATGTGGCACAACCAGTCCAGTGCCAATATTCCTAACAGTATACACACAGTATACACACAGTTGCAGTATACACACAGTTGCAAACATGCTTTAGTTCTGCATTAAAATCTATGCATTTTTTTTTATTCCTAAGTCCTCCCATAAACAGCATGATAAAAGCAAGCAAGCAGGGCTCACAATTTCATAACCTAAGAAGGCGAGTGATAAAGTACTTCAGTTATGACATTTGTCATGGCTTCTGGCTTGAGAAAGGGTCAGTTTGACCTGAAACAATGTGCTTGTGAATGTATATGAAGCTTTTCATTTACATGTCAGACAGGTTTGGTTTCTTGCTTTATGTTGTTCATCATATGGGTGTGTGTTCTAAAACTGTGAGTATCCGATTTTGTCTGCACAGGCAATAGGGTAATCAACATTAGTTGGTCAGGGCCAGGGCTGGATTGACCATGATGTAAAAATGGGACACGCTTGGTGGAACCACCAAGGGAAGGGGGCACCTCAGAGTTTTTCCCCTAGTTATCTTGCCCTTAAAGGATAAATGCACATCAGAATAGAGTGTACTTATCCTTTTTGTATACTTACTGAGATCTGACTTCTGTTGTTTATTTGCACTCTGTGCCGCAAGACCTCCTGGCCATGCAGGCACCCCATCCCTCTGTTTTTAGTGGATAGGATCAGATTGGATGGCAGTGGGTGTCAACGACACATGTCCATTGACTCCCACCGCACCATAGAGGAGACTGGAGGGTCCGATCCAGTCCACCTGAAGAACTGACTGGCAGACCCGATTAGTCCGTTAGTGCGAAAAGTGGTTGGAGTGGTCTTGCAACTTTTTTATGTCCTCTGAAGTCTCCCCTGGGATACCAGCTCTGTTGACATTAAATTTCATATATATTTCCTTCAAAGGACTTTTGAGGAAGCATATTACAGTTTATGAACAGTTTTTTTTTGTTAGAAAAGTAACAATTCCTTTCTGAATATTTATATGGTTTAGCAGTGGCAGGGAAAGGGTAGTCTACCTTGTCAAGATATCTATGATATTAAAGTGGAAGGCCACCCTAAAAAAAAAAATTGCACCAAAAATCTTAAAAAAAATCTTTAAAAAAAAAACGTGAAAAAAAAAAAAAAATTTACTTACCTGAAACCCTTGTTACTAGGTAGTCTTCCTAATCTGCCTCTTCCTATTCCGCGGTGTGTCCTGCTCCTCGGTGAGCGGCCCCGTTGCCTTCTGGGAACTGTGTGTGTTCCCAGAAAACCACGGGCCAATCACAGAGCGCCGTGCCGCTCGCGTGTGCGCAGTAGGAAACTGGCAGTGAAGCCACAAGGCTCCACTGCCTATTTCCCTTACTTAGCATGGCGGTGCCGGGACCCGAGAGCCGAGGGATGGGTCGGCCTTGGGCGGCTGACATCGCGGGCACCCAGGACAGGTAAGTCTACTTATTTAAAGCCAGCAGCTACACTCTTTGTAGCTGCTGACTTTAAAAAAAAAATTATCCTGGCCGGAATCCCGCTTTAAGGTGTATTACATTTTTTTTTTGTCTTTGTGTCACTTAAGGGTGCCTGTATTCTTTTATATAATGATACTTGTATAATAAACAATGAGAACTTCTATGACTGTATTTTTGAGTAATGAGATTCATTTTGACACATAAAAAGTCCTGTATATTATGTATTCGTTTAAGGGTCACACATTTCACAGAGCCTGCCTTCTGAGCTCCAGGTGCTGAGAGGAGGAGATTCAGGAGTAGGAGCCAGTTCAGCAATCACAGCTCGTAGACAGCAAGATATCATGGGATATGTAGTCCTTAGAAATTGAAAGTAAACAACAGAGGAGAAGGTTCAAAGTATGCAGGAAATCCAGGAAGTTGTGGAAGAAGAGATGGCCAGCAGACAAAATGAAAGAAGCTTTTTCAAGTAAGGTTAAATTGGATTGTCCAAAATAACTATTGTTTATATTACTGTTACAATGCTGATTATAAAATGAAAGTGTATGCTGTGACCACAGAACTGTTTTAGTTTTATTTTTAACTATAAGCAAATTAAAAAAAATACATTTGTGATGAAGTCTATCACTAGCATTAATACACTAGTTTTTGTTATTATGAATTCTCCATGTAACATATTTTTATTAATTGATTATCCTGTTATTTTTTCCACTTCTTGTAACAGAGTGACAACACTGTTCATTCTGTAGTCAAACTGTACTGTAGTGCTGTCATGCTGTAGAACAGGTTAATTTAGATGGCTATATAGTCCTAAATGAACTTCAAGTAAAAGACAAACAAGTTAAAGACTAACTCCAGCTAACAAATTTTTTTTTACAATTTACAAGTGATGTGTGTGAAGTCCTAAGGCCCTAAGATGCCAGGACAGGGTTTTTTTGTGTAGCGCTGACAACTGTTGTTTCTAGCTCTATGTGTATTATTTAGTACAATAGTCGTGTTAGTGCCATCTTGTGGACAATTGATAAAGTACAATAAGTTTATGTCTCAGGATTTAGTGACACGGAAGTGATTCATTGTTTACTTTGGAACTGTAGCTCTGACCCATCCACAATGCTCCTGGACAAAGTCAGAACTGAACTGCATTGTGGGGGGATATAAAAGGTAAGCAGCGGCCATTTTAGGTCTCTTGTGCCTGGGACGTGTGGCCTGCCAGCAGAAATCTGTGGGTGTGTGTGTGTGTGTGTCCCACAGAGTTGCGGCCCACCTGGCGAAGGAGCAGAGCAGCTGTAGTATCCTGCCATCGCATCGCAGTGAGCTGGACAAGAGACCTGATCGTTCCGGAAGACCCGTGGGGAGGTAACCGAGGACTCCCGGTCATTTGTGAATGAAACAGTGTGACGGCGTGATGGTGCCTCCATATGGAACTGAGAACTGCTGAACCGGAGACATCCACCTGCTTGGATCCCGTGTGGTGAGAGGGTTGTTACCCAGAAGTTTAATTGAGTATTACACACACAACTTTAGAACTGTACAGAGTGTTGCTGGGACTGATTGTCCCACGGAACAAGTTAAGTCTGAGAGTATTACATCCAAATAGACTTCAGCGCTCAAGAGTGGATGTTAGATGTTTTGTTTCTTCATATAAAGACACCTAGTCACTTATTTGGATTACAATTGTTTTAGTGTGTTATACTACACTACGTAGCATCCAGGAGGAACCCTCTATACGGATTACAATTATAAAAGCTAGCGAAGACTGAAGACGTCTGGACTACCTTTTTTATTGCAGGGCCCTGCATTTTAGTATAGCGACTTTTTAAGGTCTAGATTAAGGGGAGCTCCCGGGTATAGATTCATACCAATATATATAATATACATTTCTGTGATTGTTATTGATTGTCATAATCATTTCTTATACTATCACACTACGTTGGTGTGATAGTATATTTGTTGAAATAACTCTTTATAAAAATATATTACTTATTCAAAGGAAGAAGTTACTTTTGGTCATTATTGAAGTTTGTGTGCAGTGTTGTCATTTCTCCTACAGGTGGAGTTACCAGCACCCAGGTAGAGGTAACTTTAAGTGTATATTGTGGGTGAAAGTTAATGCTCATGTTGTTTTAACACTGCACTACAATTGTGTCAAGGGGAGTGAACAATTTAAGAAGGGTGTAGAGCAAGGAGGACAGGCCCGCTTAAACCAGCAGCTCCACCGTGAGTATTGCTACATGTGGGGGCTCGTCCGGGATCACTGTCACTCTAAAGCCAAGCACCCTCTTAATAACCCTAGAATGGATCCCCTCACTGCGGCACAGTGGTGTGAGGCAGAAGGCGTCCGCTCAGAAGCGAGCGTAGCCATGGAACTCTGGGGAGATATCTGGGAGAAGGAACACATTAACCAAGTGGCGAAAACACTATCCCCAGAACAAAGAGCCAAGGTGGTCGCAGTAAGACCTGATCATGAGACATGCTGCACCTATGCCTTATTAGAATGGAGAAAGGGAGTTCCGGAAAACTTCAAGGGTGAAAGTGTTGAACTCGCTGACAAGACAAAATTTTACCTGACCCACCCAAAAGAGCAGGGGGAGGATCCTGCCACCTTCTCTCAGATGAGTCTAACAAGAGTCAGGGGTCCATCGCAGTCAGCACCGACTGTGATTGAGCCTGAACTCATTACAGCACTTGGAAATTTTGTGTCCCAATGTCAGAAAGGGAGCCCAACCTATTCGGGGATCGGGTACCGAAAAATCTTCTCGGGCCAACAGCCTGTACCCAAAGGAGAAGATACTTTTCAAGAGTGGTTGGAACAGACCACACAGGTGCTGGATGAGTGGGACATCCCTGAAACACAGAAGAAGCAGTGGATCACTGAAAGTCTCAAGGGGCCTGCTTCTGAGGCCATTCGAAATTTAAAACTCAGCAAACAGAACTGTGTAGCCCAAGACTACTTAGATATCCTGCAAGATGTGTTTGGACATACTGAAAAGGTTTCTGAACTAATTTACCAATTAGAACACACCTATCAGGAAACTGGAGAGAAGGTATCAGAATATATGAGACGGCTGGACAAGGCCATTTACCAGATATTACTGAAGAAGGGAATAGACCCTTGTAAGGTGGATGAGATTCGAGCCAAACAAGTCCTGAGAGGTGCACAGCCTTTGGCCCCCACCACCCTCCAGTTAAGAACCCGCCAAGATGGAGGCATATTGAAGTACCTGGATCTAATTCGGATTGTAAGGGAGGAAGAAGCTATCCTAGAAAGGAAGAAGGAGAACATTCAAGACCCAAAGCACACTGTTGGAGTTCGAACAGTTAATGTGATGGAGGATGATCCCCAGATTGAGCTTCTTAAGACTCAGGTGAGTCAGTTAATGAAAATGATGGCTTTGCTGGCCACGAGACCCCAAAATCCGCCCAGTGAAGAAACAGAAAAATTGAAGCGAGTACCAGACTCCACCTTCAGAAGCCGATCTGGACGTTGTTTCAACTGTGGAGTTGGACACTTTGGGAACGTGTGCCCAAGTCCAAGAGCAGCAGTACAACGTCAAAAGCCGGCGGAAAACTTCAAAGGGCCCCAGTGAAGGAGTCAGCTGGGCGTCCTGTAACTGTTGTCAACTCCAACAAAACCCAAGTTCCCAAAAGAGAAGGAGGAAGAATGAAGCTGAGGAAACGTCCATGGAAACAAGGAGTCAAGATGCACTCTAGTAGGCAGGAGAAGCGGAACCCTCAGGGTGAATTTCCCCACAACTTAGTGGGACCCTCTCCGATCATCCCAATCCAGGTAGAAGGAATCTACACCAAGGCACTGTTGGATATCGGAGCCCAAGTGACCTTACTATACAAAGATTTCTACATGAAGCATCTCAAGCATCTGCCCCTGCAAAAGTTGGAGGAATTGGAGATATGGGGTTTAGGTACCCAGAACTTTCCTTATGAAGGGTATATCCCTATCAAACTCACCTTTGACCCAAGTGTGGCTGGAAAGGCTGAGACTTTCGACACCCTGGCAGTTGTGTGTCCCCGGCCTCCTGGGGCCCACAAAAGTTCCCTCATCATCGGAACAAACACTGATCTGGTCAGAAGACTCCTGATACCCCTTGTACAGAGGGAAAGTGGCCCAGCCATGAAGGTACATCCCATGTTAACCCAAGTGTACAAGGACATAGTACATGAGCAGAAGGCCCCAGCAGAAGGAATGGGAAAAGTTTGGCGTTTAGACCGGGGTGAACAACTACTACAACCAGGTGAAGTGGTGTGCATGAGGGCCTCTGTTAAGTTGTTAAGTTGTCTGGAGACGACCTGGTCCTTTCATTGTCTTAGAAACGGACACCCAGGAAGAGAATGTGGGTTTGGAGATACTTCCAAAAGTGTTATCGACTAAGACACTTAAGAGAGGCAGAGGGAGAGTGTTCGGAACAGGACAGCCTTGCCTGTGAAGGTACCAGCAAGAATGCTGCTTGGGCAGGCGAATCAAGCAACCCCAGTTTCGCCAAGAGATGTAACAAGGAGCTCCGAAGAAGAGATTCCCATAGAGAATTTCTACCCAAAGAACACCTGTCTTACGCCTGCTTGGATGGAGAGGGCCAAAGCCCAGCTCATGAGATGGAAGGAAGTTTTCTCAAAGAGTGAGTTTGACGTGGGGTATGTCAAAAGTGCAGAGCACAAGATCCGACTGGAAGAAGACAAACCCTTCCGGGAAAGAATAAGGAGAATCCCATTGGGAGACCTTGAAGACCTCAGAGAACAGCTGGCTGAGCTAAAAAGGACTGGCATTATCAAAGAGTCCAGGAGTCCATATGCCTCTCCGATAGTAGTGGTGAGGAAGAAAAATGGGTCACTCCGGCTGTGTATCGACTACAGGACTCTGAACTGACGGACCATCCCAGATCAATACACCACCCCCCGTATAGAAGATGCCATACAGAGCTTGTCAGGGGCGAAGTGGTTCAGTGTATTAGATCTGAAGAGTGGCTATTATCAAATCCCCATGAGTCCTGAGGACAAGGAGAAGACTGCTTTCATCACCCCCGTGGGGTTCTATGAATTTAACCGGATGCCACAAGGTCTGTCTGGGGCCCCAGCAACTTTCCAGTGGCTTATGGAGAAGACAGTAGGCGACATGAATTTGACTGAGGTCTTAGTATACTTAGACGATATCATTGTGTTTGGCCGAACTATTGAAGAGCATGAAGAGCGACTGGAAAAAGTTCTAAAGAGGTTACATGAAGCGGGTTTCAATGAAGAAGTGTCAATTCTACCAATCTTCAGTGAACTATCTGGGGCACATTGTGTCTGAAGAAGGTATACCAACTGATCCTGAGAAATTGGAAGCTGTTACCTCTTGGCCAAGGCCCACGAATGTAACTGAGCTCAGGTCCTTCCTAGGATTCTGCTCCTACTACCGGAGGTTTGTGGAGGGGTTCGCAAAAATAGCTCACCCACTCACAGAATTACTAAAGAATCAGGAAGAGGCTGATGTGGATTCGGAGAAACCTGGGAGGCAAAAAGAAGGGCCCCGGAAGAAAAAGGTATCTATTATGGATCAGTGGACTCAGGAATGTGAGGAGATATTCAGTCTATTGAAGAAGAATCTTACAACTGCTCCAGTGTTAGCTTATGCGGATCCTACCAAGCCCTATGAACTGCACGTGGATGCCAGCTGAGATGGGCTGGGCGGAATGCTCTATCAGGATCACAATGGACAATTAAGGCCTGTTGCTTATGTGAGCCGAAGCTTGTCTCCTGCTGAGAAGAACTACCCAACTCATAAACTTGAGTTTCTGGCCTTGAAGTGGGTTGTGGTAGATAAGCTGAGGGATTATCTTTATGGTGCCGAATTTGTAGTGAAAACAGATAACAACCCCCTCACATACTTATTCACCACCGCAAAATTGGACGCCACAGGCCATAGGTGGTTGGCTGCTCTCTCAACATTCTCCTTCAGCCTGAAATGCAGACCGGGAGCGGGCAACAGAGACGCAGATGTGCTGTCAAGAAGACCCCACAGTCCCCTGAGCTCCCAAGAGGATTGGACTCAACTTGCCCCAGATGGGGTAAGAGCCCTTTGTGAAGGAGCCGTTAAGCAGGAGAAAGGTGAAGCAAGAGCTGAAGAGATTGGAGTGACTACGGCAGGAGTACCCAGGTATTACTGCAATTTCTCCCAGATTGCTGCAGAGGGTTTACCTAAATTATCAAGGAAAGATCTTAGGAAAGATCAACAAGAGGATCCACTCTGCAGCCTGGTATTGGAAGCTCTGGAGGGTAAACACCCTGACCTACTTTTGAAAAGCACCCGAAAAGAAGCTCTGTTATTACACAAAGAGTGGGATCGGTTGCAGTTGTTGCAAGGGGTGGTCTACCGAAGGGGCCCCTCTGAAGATCCGGAGGAGAAGTGGCAACTGTTGCTGCCAGAGAAGCACAGAGAGACAGTGTTAGTCGCTCTACATGATTGTCATGGACATTTGGGGTCAGAAAGAACTCTTCAATTGATAAGGGATAGATTCTACTGGCCTTACATGAGTAAAGAAGTTGAGAGTTACTGTCACTCCTGCCATAGGTGTATCCAGAGAAAGACTCTGCCACAACGGGCAGCCCCAATGGGACATTTATCAAGCCAAGGCCCCATGGATTTAGTTTGCATAGACTTCCTGTGATAAGAATCTGACTTGAGTGGGCAAGGAAATATTCTGGTAGTCACAGACCATTTTACCAGATATGCTCAAGCTTTCTCCACGAAAGATCAGAAGGCAAAGACATTAGTGGAGAAATTCTTTGTCCATTACGGCTTACCACAGAGGATCCACTCAGACCAGGGAAGGGACTTTGAGAGTACACTCATCAGGAGGTTGCTGGATCTACTGGGGATAAAAAAATCCAGAACTACACCCTATCATCCACAAGGAGACCCTCAGCCGGAGAGGTTTAATAGAACTCTTCTTAATATGTTGGGGACATTAACCTCCGAACAAAAGCCCAACTGGAGTAAGCATATTGCCGCTTTAGTACATGCATTCAAAAGCACCAAGAGTGACTTCACAGGATATTCACCTTATCGGCTGATGTTTGGGCGTGAGGCTAGGTTACCAGTGGACCTGGCTTTTGGAACTTCTCTGGATCACACATCAGAAGCTTCCCATCGAGGATACACAAATAGGCTGAGAAAGAGTCTGAAGGTTGCTTATGAGAAGGCCCGGACCATGTCAGAAAACTGGGAAAACAGGAATAAGAGAAACTTTGACCTTAAAGTAAGGGTCCAAGATCTTCAACCAGGTGATCGAGTCTTACTAAGGAATTTGGGTATTCCTGGCAAACACAAGTTGACAAATCGATGGAGATCACAGCCATACGTTGTGTGTAAACAGCTCCCAGGGCTTCCAGTTTTTGAAATCAGGCCAAAAGGAAGTGATGGACCAACTAAAACTTGGCATCGGAATCACTTTTTGCCCCTTACTGATGCAGTCAGGATAATCCCCGAAGAGGAATTATCATCCACATCAGAAGTTGCACAACGGCCTATAACTAGGTCTCAGTCTGGGACTTCAGCGACTGAAGACAATGAGGAGAGAGAGATGGACATTAGCTGGTTGTGGTCATCTAATATACCCGAAACTGAAGCGAGTGTTTCATCACCCACAGCTGAGGAGAGTAGTGAGGCCCTCAGGCCAGAAGATCCAGAGTTTGTGCCATTGTCTGGAAGAGCTGAAGAGTGTTTATCTCCCACTGAAGTAGAAGAAAGTGGTGTCCAGCCAGAAATAGGGGACACACCAAAAAAACAAAGGGAAAAGAGGAACATTCGCCCACCCAAGAGATAACATACGATACATTGGGTGAGTGTTCTGAAACAACCAAGATTACCAGCAAAAGGAACATTGATGAGCCTAGTTCCTCCTCAGTCAGTCTGGACAATGAGAACCCTGCTTCACCCCTTGGCACACCTGTATCCGATACTAAAGTGACAGTTGTGGGCACACAGAGTAGCTTTCCAACACCTGAGAATTGGTGGGAGGCTCCCCTATCGGTCCTGTGTTCTCGTTTAGAGGCTAAGATGTGTAGCAGAAACAAGGTCCTACATATCTTTGGGGACCAAAGATTCAGAGCAGGGGGAGTATGTAGCACTGACAACTGTTGTTTCTAGCTCTGTGTGTATTATTTAGTACAATAGTCGTGTTAGTGCCATCTTGTGGACAATTGATAAAGTACAATAAGTTTATGTCTCAGGATTTAGTGACACGGAAGTGATTCATTGTTTACTTTGGAACTGTAGCTCTGACCCACCCACAATGCTCCTGGACAAAGTCAGAACTGAACTGCATTGTGGGGGGATATAAAAGGGTAAGCAGCGGCTATTTTAGGTCTCTTGTGCCTGGGATGCATGGCCTGCCAGCAGAACTCTGTGGGTGTGTGTCCCACAGAGCTGCGGCCTACCTGGCGAAGGAGCAGAGCAGCTGTAGTATCCTGCCATCGCATCGCAGTGAGCTGGACAAGAGACATGATCTTTCCGGAAGACCCGTGGGGAGGTAACCAAGGACTCCCGGTCGTTTGTGAACGGAACAGTGTGACGGCGTGGTGGTGCCTCCATATGGAACTGAGAACTGCTGAACCGGAGACATCCACCTGCTTGGATCCCGTGTGGTGAGAGAGTTGTTACCCAGAAGTTTAATTGGGTATTACACACACAACTTTAGAACTGTACAGAGTGTTGCTGGGACTGATTGTCCCACAGAACAAGTTAAGTCTGAGAGTATTACATGCAAATAGACTTCAGCGTTCAAGAGTGGATGTTATATGTTTTGCTTCTTCATATAAAGACACCTAGTCACTTATTTGGATTACAATTGTTTTAGTGTGTTATACTACACTACGTAGCATCCAGGAGGAACCCTCTATACGGATTACAATAATAAAAGCTAGTGAAGACTGAAGACGTCTGGACTACCTTTTTCATTGCAGGGCCCTGCATTTTAGTATAGTGGTATAGATTCATACCAATATATATACATATACATTTCTGTGATTGTTATGGATTGTCATAATCATTTCTTATACTATCACACTACGTTGGTGTGATAGTATATTTGTTGAAATAACTCTTTATAAAAATATATTACTTATTCAAAGAAAGAATTTACTTTTGGTCATTATTGAAGTTTGTGTGCAGTGTTGTTATTTCTCCTACAGGTGGAGTTACCAGCACCCAGGTAGAGGTACCTTTAAGTGTAAGTGTATATTGTGGGTTAAAGTTAATGCTCATATTGTTTTAACACTGCACTACAGTTGTGTCAAGGGGAGTGCTCACATGGAACCAAGGGGAGTGCTCACATGGAACCAGGGCCAAGCAGAGTGACACAGTACACCAATCTGTAATCCAATGTGTCTGCTGGACACGATGGTCACAGATCATGCCAAAAGTTGTGTTAGCCCAAGGTTTGGCCATTGGAGGACAGGCTGGCTGTTCTCCTAGCACAGCCATAAAACTGACCACTAGAGATGTGCTCTCATGGATAGTGTGGTCAGTTTGAAATAGGAGAGCAGGGGGACTGGCAAGACCACCATGTATTTCACACAAATTAAGAAATACAAAGAGAACAGGATACTTTTTTACACAAGCACGTGGTACAACAGGCACATACCAAGAATACGAAATGTTGGGGTAACAAATTCTTTAAGGTTTAAATACATAGATAAACTATAACCTAAAACGGAAGCCACCATTTTTCAATTCAGTACCTGCTCATATCTTTTCCTTGTATTGTAAACTGTGTCTACCACCCTGCAGGTTAAATCAGATATCAAGGCACAGTTAAGCCTGGGAAGTCACTATTATTTCATAGAGCTGCAAGTCCAGCTGAAATAACAGAGCAGACTGGTTCTGTGTGAACAGAACTGATTGCTAGGCTGACTTAGCTAGCAGCACAGGAAACTGGTATGCAAACTGATGCTTTGCCAAGAACAGCAATTCTGTGTTATGTGCTACGCCTTGTATCTAGAAGGCTGAAACCCAGACAAATGCAGCAGTCCGAAGTAAATATTTTAAAGGCTGTGTATGACAGCATTAACATGTGCACAAGGTCAATTTTACCATTATACAGAAAAACCCAGTTTTGGATAGGATACTCAACAAAACAGTCTTATTCTCTTCCACTAACAATTGATAGTAAAAATGAACTAATAACCACTTAGAAAGGTTCACAATATTGGATAACATAACAAGAGCAGGCAGGCACAGTCTAGAGTATTTGTTTGAAAGCACAGTGTGATGAAATAAGGGCAGTTTATGGGACCCCATACAGACAATGCTTCAGTTATGAATGAACACAGTGAGTAATCAGTACCAATCACTCATTGTGTTCATTCAGGAAAGGAAGGGGCTGGTAAATATGA
Source organism: Aquarana catesbeiana (assembly GCF_042186555.1). Lineage (NCBI taxonomy): Eukaryota > Metazoa > Chordata > Amphibia > Anura > Ranidae > Aquarana > Aquarana catesbeiana. The sequence goes on from NC_133324.1 coordinate 168,895,712, forward strand.
CATATTTACAGGGCCCTTCCCCCACTCTCCATCTTGAAGGATACTATTGTGTGCTTGCAGCTTCAGAGGGAAGAAGAGAAGCCTTCAGCACTGCAGTTTAGGGGGGGGGGGGACACACAGGTGGGGCCTGGGCAGCAAGAGGAATGAATGGTGCACAGGGAGGGTGATCAGTGTGACAGAGGGCGCAATTACAGGAAACAATCGCATGTATGGCTCTCTCTGCAGCAGCTGATAGTCAACGGGAGGGAGAGGAGAAGAAGCCAGCTTTCAACTGGTGCAGAGAGAGCCATACATGGGATTGGTTCCAGTAACTCCCTCCCTTCCCGCATCGATCACCCTCCCTGCCCACATCCGATTCACCCTGCTGCCTGGGCCCCCTGCTGACCCGGGCCCTGTACTGGAGGACTGGTGGCACGCCCTTATACACAGCCCTGGATAAGATGACCAGATTTTCAAAAGGAAACCTAGGGATATCCAACTGCTTAGAGAGGTTTGGTTGAATAAAACCCGTGCCTACTGTGCTTTGGGTAGAGAGTGCAGAGGTCAGGAGTTAGTAATGTGCAGAAGCCAAAAGTAAGTAAGACACAAAGATCCTCTCAAGCAAAAAATGTCCCTCTTCTGACTTTTCAGCTAGGGACAGCTCTCTCTGAACACCGGGGATTACTGGTCATCTTATCATAGGATGCAAATTATTCAAATATGCTGATGTAAAAATTGATGTACTGGCATGTTCAAAAAGTATAAATGGTTGACTTTTGGGCTGTTTGAGTTTTAGTTGTCTTTCTTTGATTTGACAATCATGATTTTAGGCCTCCAAAGGCATTGAAATTAGGGAAATATGTGTTTTGCTGGCTTTGGATAGATCAGGCTCAGGACAATATTTACACTGGTAACACCCGGAGTGGTAGGGTTGCCACCTGTCCAGGATTCACCCAGACAGTTCGGGTTTGGAATCATGTGTCCGGGTTTCAAACTGCCTGAAACCCGGACACATTATTCAGACTGGACTATGGCTTCCCAGCACGGTTGCTGGCTGCGGTTGTCTAAGCAGAGAGTGTCTGTTACACTCTCTTTCACACTGCCCAAAGCCAGCACTAATAATTGCCCCCCCCCACACACACACACACACATAGACAGGAGAGGAGAGGTGGCTCCATCTGCTCCTCTCCGTCCCGCCCTTACCCCTCTGTGTCTGCCCACACCTTAATCCCCGGTGCTGTGCCTCAGAAAAGGAACGTGGGGTCCAGAAATTTGAAGACCAGCAGCCTCAGATATATCTGGATGAGAGGTGCTGACTGCCAAGGGGTGAGTGAGCTCACCATCCTTCTCCCTCCTGCCTCTGAGTGAGTACACTAAGGAAAATCGGGGTTCTCAGAGCACCCCTTACATCAGAGTTCCCCTTTACACCAGAAGCCACAGTGTTCCCCCTTACAGCAGAGTCCTCTCCGTACATCAGAGTTTTCAGTGTTCCCCCTTAAATCAGGGTTGCCAGAGCATCCCTTATGTTAGAGTCCCCAGAGTCCTTCCTTACATCAGAGACTGCAGAGTCCCCCCTTTACAGTGTAAGGGAACGGTTCGAGTTCAGATGTAAAAGGGGAACTCTGTGGATTCAGATATAAAAGGGGAACTCTGCGGATTCAGATATAAAAGTGGAACTCTGCAGATTCAGATATAAAAGGGGAACTATGTGGATTCAGATGTAAAAGTGGGACTCTGTGGACTCTGATGTAAAAGGGGAACACATTAGTGATTAACTTTGTATGATTAGTATTGTTATTTAATTGCTAAATATATGTATAGTTTGTAAGTTTATACTATAAAAAAAATAAATTGCTGTGCAATGTAATGGGTTTGGGTTTGACTTGAAGAAAAGGTAGCAATCCTACTGATTGGGCTTTAATGACTACAGCTACATGTTATGAATGCTTACCTGCTTGCTCAAATCCACAAATATTTATCTGTCAAAGGTGGGCACCTTCATCTACTGCCTCCATATTATCTATCCCCACATACCAGTGCTTGGGTTCATAGAAGTCTATGGAATATCCTTGATACTTGCAGAAATTATAGAGTACAATGCAGTGGCTGCAAGTGAACTGATCCTACTGCACAGGTGCACCTATAGTGGCATTTTTGTAACAATTTACCATTATATGGGCCACTGAAAGAGTGATAAGGATAGTGATAAGGATTAGTTCAAAGTATAAAGCCGTGTGCACACGAGCGGAATGTCCGACAGAAAAAGTCAGATGGAAGCTTTTCATCGTCTATTCCGATTGTGTGTGTGCCTCATCTGACTTTTTTTTCCCAAAATTCTGACGGACCTAGAAATAGAACATGTTCTAAATATTTCCGACGGAACCAATTCCTATCGGGAAAACCGCTCGTTTGTATGCTGTTCCGACGAACTTCCTTTTTCTAGTCCCTTCGTACGTGCTGTACGTCACCGTGTTCTGGACGGTCAGACTTTGGTCGGACTTTGGGTTGTTCGTGTGTAGGCAAGACCACATGAATGGAATTCCGTCTGAGTTCCGTCGGTGAAACCTTCAGAGTTTATTCCGACGGCAAAACCGGTCGTGTGTTAGAACCCATTGGTGCTGATTTCTTAAGGATGGGAGCATCCTATAGTTATCAGTAAAAGACCTGCCTGTCATTCTACATGCTTCTAATATGCATGTTAATGGAAAGTTAATTAAAAAAAATTATCATATGGCAGATGGATTGTATAATGTCCACAATCAAGTTTAATATTCAGTTTAAATCTCATCTTGCTATCATTTCGCTTTCTGCAACCAATGTATGAATCACAAAATACTGTCTAATGGACAATTATGGAAATAGCTGAGTGTTTTCTGGTGAACTTAGTGGTCAGTGCACAAATAACACAGCATAACAATAGTGCTGAAGTGAAACCCAGAGAACCATAGAAGAAAATCTGTGCCAATAATTATGCTTAATTAGAGTGAACTAGAAATGTGCTTGCTGCATGCACAATTAAATTGTAGAACTCTTGCCGCAAAATAAATTTTATGCGTTCCTCTTCCACCTCTATGAATGCATATTTTATACAGCTAAAGCTTTTGGACTGTTTTATACAGCTGTATAGTTCATGGTATCTTATTTTTATAGCGCAAAGTGCCCGCTTCATCTGTACAGACTTTACACATATCTGCCGCACTGTAGGGCCAGGCAGATGACTTCCCTATTTTCTTATTTATCAAGGCAGCTTGTTTCTCAAACCCATATCCTGTCCTAGGGTGCCAATGCTGCTCAACTACAGTATTCACAGTAGGAAAAGGAAGTGAGCTAATAGAAGGATTACTAGGTTAAAATAAAAGAAAAAAAAAGTGTTAACAAAGAAAACTAATGTTGCTACCACATCTAACGACTTGAGTTAGTACACTTTAAAAGGGAAGTAAAGTCTTCCTTTTTAATCATACCTACAGGTAAGCCTATAATAAGGCTTACCTGTAGGTACTGTAAATATCTCTTAAACCTGCACCGTTTAGGAGATATTTACTATATACTTTGCCGCCGATGTCATTGGCGCATGCGCACTGAAGGAGCGGCCGCTCGTGCTGTTTCTTCAGGGCCCGTACCGTTACGTCATCGCGGCTCCGACCAATCACAGCACCGAAGCCCGCAAACCTGGAAGTAACTCCGGGACAGATGTTGGCCCTGTCATCGGTGTGCCGATGCCGATTCAGGGCATTGTTCTAAGGTAAGTATTTCATAATGAGCTATTATTTGATGAATACTAGCTCATTATGCCTTTGTCTTGCAGGTTTTTTTTTTTTTGGAGGTTTACAACCTCTTTAAGTAATATGCCATATTTATCCCTTCTGTTACGTGTCGCCATTTTTACATCCTCGTAGTATGCTGTTACAGAATACAGAAACAGAAAACATAATTAAGATAATAAAGCAGAACTTTACCTACTACAGGAAGTACCGCTGATTGATTTCCTTCTTCCCCCCTCTTCTGTGTATATTAGATTTTTTTTTTAGGGAGCAGGTACCTAGTATTGACAAGTACGCACTTCCACTCATCCACACAGTTTGCCCTCCCAATCCCTACTGTCTGAAACCTCATGGGACATGTCACAGGTCCCAAGAGGCTGTGGGTCCATTCAGAAAGCGCAGCGCAGCTCCCGCATACGCGGTGGGGAGTGGTTAAGCCGCAGGGAGAAGACCAGGCCCAGGTGAAGACAGTTCTGGATCCCTGGGCTGGTGAGTCTTGGTTTATTGAAAGTCAGAAGCTTCAGTATTTTTTTTTTTTACTGAAGTTTCTCTTTCATAAGCATTCTCTTTTTATTTCAATCTTTCAGCACCTGTACTGGAAAAAAAAACAATAACTGATCTATGTCATAAGAGGCAAGGAACACCTAAAATACAAGATTTTATCAGCCAATATCAGACAACCAGAATCAGTCTGTGCTCAAAATGTTGTCATCCAGAACCCTTCCCCCTCAATCAGCCTGAGAGTAGCTGGGTTAATGAGTGCAACACTCTTCAGAGACAGAGATGAATGCTTGCAGATTAGAGTCTGATACAATGGACTTGTTAAGCATGCACAGCTAGACAAGAGCTTTTTTGGACTATATATGATTAGTATTGAAACACAAACTATAAACTATTTAACAGTGGTAATTGTGTAAATTGTGCTAAAATATGATAATATACATGTAACGCAATAAAAATGAAATATAACATATAAATATAGAACAAACACATGTGCATATGTATGTAAAAAAAGTCCAGATTAGGTCTTTCAAAACACTGCAGTGACACTTTGCAGAAAGTGGGTGTTCAGTCCACTTTGACAATCACCACCTGAGCCTTCACTAACCACAAGAAATGGACTCATCAATGGCAACCATAAATGCACAAAACTCCACATAAAATCAAAAAGGAAGAATCCACATAGTGTAAAACTGTCTAAAAGGTTTTATTGCACTTCAAAGTATCAATACTATTCACATGAATAAAAACAATAAGCACTTTGTATGCATAACATTCCCAAGATGCATGATCGAGGTTCCAAACAATGCTTTACAAAAATTACTGGTCTGAGTAGGCGTGGCGACGTCATGTGCGTTAGCTCTGCCCAACTCATTATGTCATATGTGACATTATTAGGGGCATAAAGGTTTTATACCTTCAATGATGTCACATATGACATCATCGGGGGGCATAAACACTTTCCGTCATATGTGACATCATCAGGGGCATTAGGTTTTTATGCCCCAGATGATGTCACATGACGAAATACGTTGATTGGAGCTAACATACGTGACGTTGCCATGCTTATTTGTTTGGAACCTCTATCATGCGATAGGCAGGATTTCATTTGCTTTTAACATTCTATTTTGGAATGAATGGACCTTATCAAATAAAAACCACATTCACTGTTAGAAATTTGTACAAAATTCTACTAATGTACATATATCATATCCTAACAAGTCAATTAGTTATGCGTCTGGATTAGCGGGGCGGTGTCCCGGCGCCCTACATTATGGGCCACCACTGGTCTTTGTATTCATACATAAAATTCAAAGCTTCTTCTGAATGGCTGATCGGAGCTCACCCCAACTCAACGTTGGTCTGGGAGGTTGATGGGAAGTTCTTGTACTGATGGCAGAACACAGTGATGTACATTGTATGTAGCTGAGGCTACATACAGTTTATGCAGCACTCCCAGCCATTGCAACTGTTAGTACAGTAAATAACTTGGGCCAGCTTGGTCCCAGCAAGCTATTTAAAGAAAATATGGGGATCAGCTTCAAGGTGGATTTTTCCCAAAAAGGGCATAAAAAATCTATAAATAAATTAAAGCATATTTAAATCCCAAAAGCAAATTAAAGTGGATGTAAACCCCATTCATGAAATCTGACCTGGGAGCATATATCTGTTGTTTTTATCTCTCTTCAAAGTCCTATGTTCCGTGTCTTTCTGCTGCTCCATTCTATTGAAAGCTGAAGACAGCAGATAAGCAAGTAAAACTTATGTAGTCGGATTTGTTTAATCTCTGTGTATCATCTGAGGCTATTCACTTCACTGGGTATATGTGAGGGTTTATATCCACTTTAATATAATGCAGCCTACCAGTGTTTAAATGTGGTGGTTGTAATAGTTTTCTTATTAAATACCTTTTTACCTGCTGATCTTGCCAGTAACACACTTTATATAACCTCGCTCAGTTTTTGTTTAGTGTCCTTGGGTGATAGACCTGTTCTTCTCTGGAGAAGTATTTTTTCTTTTTATATACCGTTCAGTTTTTTCTTCTGACACTTCTGTTAAAGCGGGGTTCCACCCAAATTTTGAACAATATCTGTATGTATTCTCTTCCTTGCCTAGATGCTGACATGCCGTTTAAAAAAATTTAAAACGCCGTAATAACCTTTTATTTTTCTATTCTTCTTTGCACTTCCTGGTTCTCCTCCCGTGGGAGTAGGCGTGTTTCTAGCCTCTCCCAGACTCCTGGGAGCTAGTCTCAGGCTTCCCAGGATGCCACTGAGCATGTGCGGGAACGAGCGGTGAATGCTGGGAGCACAGCATTCACCACATCCAGGAAATAAATGCTTGTGGGCTTCAAATGCCCACAATGAAGATGGAAACCGCCTGCAGTGAATAATATAAGTTATTCTTTCCGACGAAATCTGACACAGGCGGACATATTACACACAATATGTGAGTATGTAATGCTGAGAAGAAAAGTTTGTGAATGAACTCAAAAAAAAAAAAAACGATAGATAGGTGGACCCCCGCTTTAAGACTGGGCTGCTTATTGACCTGAGCTTTTTAGCAGTTTCTGGGTAGGTAAACTCACTTTAGAGCTCTATTCTCTATCCACATCCCTGGAGTGGACAATTGGCAATCAGACTTCCTAAACTGCCAAAATGGTCTTTGCACACCAAGATCTTACACAATCTCTTTTAGTGATGGGGACATCAGATGTGATTCAACAACAAACTGAACAGATTTGTAGCCAGGCCCAGGGATCATCTGGCCTTCACAGTTGATGCCCTGGTGATTCCAGTTTAAACGGATTTATACCTTGTTGGGTGACAGGACTAGTATCTTGGCTTGTTATAGTATCTTGGCTTGTTAAGTATCCTGAAAATCTTGTCAACAGTAACAGTAATCCTTATCATTTTAGACATTTCATAACTGCAGCAGCTATTCAGAAAGGAGAGGGTGAAGTAATTCAAGTGCTGGATAACAACATCAGGATTTCAGCAGGATAGCAAAATGTTACAGTTAACCAAGTTTTTAGTGTATGTTAAAATAATCATAGTGGTTTCAAAGGAAGAGAGAGCATCAAGTTTGCAAATTGCTGGCTCCACTGTGGCTGGCTATGAAATTTGACATGTTTACAAAATGGCAATGTGACTAGCTGCTAGTAGGAGTCAGTTGTGTTTAATTACATGAAACTATACTTTTTGTTTTACCGAGACACATTTTGCATTCAGAGTGAAAAAAGCTGATTTTCAATCCAAACTTAAAGTAAACCTGTCACAAGTCCACACAATTCAAGCAAAATAATGATAAAAATGTACAAGGAGAGTGCCTTGAAAATTGCATGTTGAAATGATTAGTAGAAGCAGAGGTTAAGGCAGCTGAAAAATATATATACAATATATATATATATATATATATATATATATATATATATATATATATATATATATGCACCGATCAACCATAATTTTTTGACTACCCACCTAATATTAAGTAGGTCCCCAATTTGACTCTAAAACAGCCCTGAGCTGCCACTAGACCTCTGAAGGTATGCTGTTCTAACACCAAGCCATCAGTAGCAGATCCATTAAGTCCAGTAAATTGTGAGGTGGATCGGACTTGTTTTTTCAGCACATCCCACAGGTGCTCGATTGGATTGAGATCTGGAAAATTTGAAACTCATTGTTGTGTTCCTCAAACCATTTTTGAACCATTTTTGCAGTATGGCAGTTCTCATTATCCTGTTAATAGAGGCTACTGCCATCAGGGATACATTTTCTATGAAGGGGTGTACTTGGTCAGCAATAATGTTTAGGTATGTGGTACGTGTCAAAGTAACATCCACATGAATGGCAGGACCCAGGGTTTCCCCATAGAACATTGCCAAAAGCATCACACTACCTCTGTCAGCTTGCCTTCTTCCCATACTGCATCTCAGTGCCATCTCTTCCTGAGTTAAGCACATGCACCCGGCCATCCACATGATGTAAAAGAAACAAATATTCATCAGACCAGGCCACCTTCTTCCAATGTTCTGTAGTCCAGTTCTAATGCTCACTTGCCCACTGTAGATTCTTTAGGCTGTGGAGACAGGGATTACCATGGACACCCTGATCTGTCTGCAGCCCGTTACACTACAAACTGCAATGCCTTTTTTCTGCTTTCAACACATCACCTTCAGAGACAACGTGTTTACTTGTGGCATATGTATATATATAGGGCTTTCACACTGGAGCGATGCGCTGGCAGGACGGTAAAAAAAGTCCTGCTAGCAGCATCTTCGGAGCGGTGAAAGACCAGAGTGTATACTGCTCCTTCACCGCTCCTGCCCATTGAAATCAATGGGACGGCGCGGCTATACCGCCGGCAAAGCGCCTCAGCAGAGGCGCTTTGCGGTGGTTTTTAACCATTTCTCGGCCGCTAGCGGGGGTAAAACCGCCCCGCTAGCGGGCGCATACCGACGGTAAAGTGGCGCTTACAATAGCGGCGCTTTACCGCCGACACCGACGCGCGCCCCAGTGTGAAAGGGCTCTAAGATGGCACACTGGACAGAGCTCTACATATTTAAACAATGCAGAGCTCTGTCCTGTCAGTGGGAATGCAAGGCAGGGAATATAATCCAGCACATCCCTTAGTGAAAGCAGCACATTGTACACACAGAAACACTGGTTAGGCACACATTTAACCCTTTGACATTTAACTGCTTCCCGCCCGCCGTATTGTAAAATAATGGTCGTGCGGGGCTGCTCTTGTTTTGGGAGGACGCCATATGAGGGGGCACACAGCATGGCGATCAGTGGTGCACTGTGTCTCTCGGACACAGCGCATCACCGATCGTGGTAAAGAACCGATAATTTAGGCTATTTACCATGTGATCAGCTGTGTCCAATCACTGCTAATCACATTTAAACAAATACCATTTATCTGCATTTCCTTTCCTCAGCGCTGTCAGTGGCTTTCTTGTGGTGACAGGGGCATTTACACTGATAATCAAGGGATTGATCATCAGTGCCCTGATTAACAGTGCAGTCCCATCAGTGCTGAATATCAGTACCCATCGGGGCTGCATTTCAGTCTCCATTAGTACAGCATATCAGTGCCCATCAGTGCCACCTATCAGTGCCCATCAATGCCACCTTATCAGTGCAATGCCGCAAGTCCCCCTCTTTAAGAAGGCACATGTACAGTCATGCCAATGAACATCTAAATGATTCAGAAAAGGATTGGGAGAAAGTGCTGTGGTCAGATGAGACCAAAATTGAGCTATTTGGCATTAACTCGACTCGCCGTGTTTGAAGGAAGAAAAATGCTGACTATTACCCTAAGAACACCATCCCTACAGTCAAGCACAGAGGTGGAAACATTATGCTTTGGAGCTGTTTCTCTACTAAAGGTACAGGCCGACTTTGCTGCATTGAGGGGCCAATGGATGGGGCCATGTATTGTAAAATCTTGGATGAGAACCTTATTCCCTCCAGCCAGAACATTGAAGATGGGTTGGATGGATGGGTCTTCCAGCATGACAATAACTCAAAACATACCGCCAAGGGAACAAAGGAGTGGCTGAAGAAGAAGAACATTAAAGCGGGGTTCCACCCAAATTTTGAACAATATCTGTATGTATTCTCTTCCTTGCCTAGATGCTGACATGCCGTTTAAAAAAATTTAAATCGCCGTAATTACCTTTTATTTCTCTATTCTTCTTTGCACTTCCTGGTTCTCCTCCCGTGGGAGTAGGCATGTTTCTAGCCTCTCCCAGACTCCTGGGAGCTAGTCTCAGGCTTCCCAGGATGCCACTGAGCATGTGCGGGAACGAGCGGTGAATGCTGGGAGCACAGCATTCACCACATCCAGGAAATAAATGCTTGTGGGCTTCAAATGCCCACAATGAAGATGGAAACCGCCTGCAGTGAATAATATAAGTTATTCTTTCCGACGAAATCTGACACAAGCGGACATATTACACACAATATGTGAGTATGTAATGCTGAGAAGAAAAGTTTGTGAATGAACTCAAAAAAAAAAAAAACGATAGATAGGTGGACCCCCGCTTTAAGGTCATGGAGTGACCTAGTCAGTCTCCACACCTTAATCCTATAGAAAGTTTATGGAGGGAGCTGAAACTTCGAGTTACCAAGAGACAGCCCAGAAATCTTAAGGAGTTAGAGAAGATCTGTAAAGAAGAGTGGACCAAAATCCCTCTTGAGGTGTGTGCAAACCTGGTCACAGAGGAAACGTCTTATCTCTGTGCTTGCCAACAAGGGTTTCTCCATCAAGTACTAAGTCATGTTTTGCTTGGGGATCAAATACTTATTTTACTCAATGAATTTCAACTTAATTTATAACATTTGTATCATGTGTTTTTCTGGATTTTTGGTTGATATTCTGTCTCTATCATTTAAAATACACCTATGATAAAATTATAGACCCTTCATTTCTTTGTAAGTGGACAAACCTACAAAATCTGAATCAAATTATTTTCCCCACTGTATATACCATAATTTGTAGACGCTATAACTGTTGCTCAAACCAATCACTATACACTTATTGGGATTTTATTTACCAAAAATATGTAGCAGAATACATATTGGCCTAACTTTATGAAGAAATTCAATTTTTTTAAATGTTTTAATTGGATGTTTTATAGCAGAAAGTACAAAATATTGCTGTTTTTTTTTCAAATCTGTCAGTCTTTTTTTGTTTATAGCGCAAAAAATGAAAAATGCAGTGGTGATCAAATACCACCACAAGAAAGCTCTATTTGTGGGGAAAAAAATTACATAAATTTTATTTTGGTACAGCGTTGCATGTGGTTAAATAAACACTTATCAATGTAAACAAACACTTTCATTTTTTTTACATTATTAAAACATTTAGTTAAATAACCTATTAACTTTAACAAGGCTAAGCAGGAGAAAAAGGTCAGATGTTGCAGTGATAATACCGGCACTGCATCCAGGGCCATCAGGGCAAAAGGGACAGTTGCCCTGGGCCCCATCATTGTTGTGGGGTCCAAAGTAGCTGCCTCATACTTGCCAACTATCCCAGTTTAAATTCCCTTGTCGCTTGAAGTTTTAGTCCCGTGCTGGGTCCTGATATCTCAGTGTCAAGTTCTGTTACTAAGGCTGCCCAGCACTGCCCTATTGCCGTGTACAGGTAACTCAGCTGCAGACCCTGTGTTTACATGTAAATAACCTGCATTGATATGTAAATAGTGGCGGCATTAATATTTAAAAACCACAGACCAGCTGCATTGATATGTAAATAGAGGCAAAATTCATATGTATATAATGCCCCCCTGAGGTCATATCTATCATCACTTCTGCTGAATGCTGCCCACTGGGGAGGTAAAGGGGCATGCTGGAAAGTCCTGCCTGCAACTGTGCTTATTAAGCCCAATATCAGCCTGTTCTGCAAAGGTAAGCAAATTTTTCAAAATAACATGGTGCCACAGCACCCTGAATTTTGGTGGATGTGAATACGCAGATCTCAGCAGGTGCGTAAGGGTGTCATTAACAATTAATGGCACTGCTGTGTATCTGTTAAAGGGCAGCATGTTTCTGTGGTGTCAGGAAAGTAATTTTGCATGCGTTCCTGACACAAAGAAATGTGAACGCAGACTAAATCCTCTCATTACATTGGAGCTTGGTGTACAATCCTTCCATTCACCCTAGTGGCCAGTGTGAAGGTGCCTCTTACATTGGTGGTCAGTGTAAATCCCTTCTTACATTGGTGGTTACTGTAAATGCTCCTATTACATTAGTGGTCAGTGTAAATCCCCATTACATTGGTGGTCAGTGTAAATCCCCATTACATTGGCGGTCAGTGTAAATCCCCATTACATTGGTGGTTAGTGTAAATCCCCATTACATTGGTGGCCCGTGTAGAAATTCCTCTTTATATTGGTAAAACAATCCAAACTTGCATTTGTGGTCAGTTTACAATCCTCCCTTACATTGGTGGTCCATGTAGAAGCCCTCTTTCAATTGGTGGTGAGTGTAAATCCCCCCTTACATTGGTGGCCAGTGTAGAAATCCCCCTTTATAGGTTGTTGTAAAATCCCCCCTTACATTGATAGCCAGTGTAGAAATCCCCCTTACATTGGTGGCCAGTGTAGAAATCCCCCTTTATTGGTTGTTGATGTAAAATTCCCCCATTACATTGGTGGCAAGTGTAGAGATCCCCTTTTATTGGTTGTTGATGTAAAATTCCCCATTACATTGGTGACCAGTGTAAATTCTTCATTGCATTGGTGATCAGTGTACATTTCCTTTCACATTGATGGTAAGTGCAGAGTTTGCGTTACATCGGTGGTCAATGTAAATCCCCCCTTTACATTGGTGGTCAGTGTAAACCCCCCCCCCTAACATTAGTGGTCAGTGTATAAGTGTCACCTTACATGGAGGTCATTGTAAACTCCCCCCCCTACACTGGTGGTTGGTTTAAATACTCCTATTACATTGGTGTTGGTGTCAGTGTAGAAATGCCTCTTTATATTGGTGGGTGGTGTAAAATCCCTGTTACATGGTGGTCAGTGCAAATACCGACCTTGTGCATTACCAATGGCAAATATTTATTCAAAGCATAAAAACAATGTTTATACTCACAAACGAGCAAGAAGTTAAGGCTTGTCAAATAGTGTAACAGCAAATTGGCAACATTTTATGTAAAGCATAAAAAATGGCTTTGGGATATCGTCTCATCCCCACAACATCAGGTCCAGTTTGCCGGTGTTCAGAGACACTGTTACACTATTTGACTTGCTCGTTTGTGAGTATAAACATTGTTTTTATGCTTTAAAAATGCACCCTCCTTTTTGTCCTTTTTCTTCTTTAAGAACATGTTTGCCCAGGGTCCAGACTGCATCTGCATGAACTGAAAGTGACTGTAAAGGCTTTTTTTTTTTTTTTTTTTTTTTAATAACAAACATGTCATACTTACCTCCACTGTGAAGCTCGTTTTGCTCGAGTGGCCCTGAACCTGCTCTTCTGGGGTCCCCTGGTGGCTCTCGTGGCTCCTCCTCACATCTGATAACCCCTCTCGGAGAAGTGTATTGCAGGTGCGCTCCCGAGTCCAGCATTTGCATCTACGGACACAGAATGCCGGACTCGGCCCCTCTCCTCAGGCGCTGGCATCATTGGATTTGATTGACAGCAGCGGGAGCCAATGGCTGCGCTGCTATCAATCTATCCAATCAAGAGACGGGAGCCCGTGGAGAGAAAGACAGCTCGTCCCCGCTGACTGAATTTTTATTTTTTATTTTTATTTCAGGTACTTATATAGCGCCGTCAATTTACGCAGTACGTTACATATACATTGTACATTCACATCAGTCCCTACCCAATCATGTACTTATTTTACATGCTGTAATATACAGTGTAACTGTTAAAAAGAATAACAGTATTCTAAAATGTTCCATTTCATTACACTGCATAATGATTAATAAAATAATAATAATAGTAATTATTATTGTTGTTATTACATGAGCAGTGTTTATTCATCTTGATAAATATCTTTTTTTTAGGTCCTACATAATAGCTTTTCATTATGTATGTCTAATACCCTGTCTGTCATCATACACTATGATATGTCCATATGTTGAAAGCATCTTCGTCAATGAAATCTGCTATACAAATAGTCCTTTTGTGAAGATCGTTTATTTATTGCGAACAATAACTGCACATTTTTAAAATATGTTACCTTTATTTTATCTCTCTGATTTGTAATTAAATTGAATTTGTTACTAACTCCACAAAAGTAGTGCTGCTGTATAATAACACGTTGAAATAGAATTGCTCTGTGCAATTAGAGGGGTAAGCAATGGTTATAGGCAATGGAAATGCACAACAATGGTTTTGTATTAGTTAAGGGGTTACTTGAATAAAAGAATAATGTAGACCTTTGTCCTATATTGGTTATACCTCACATGTTGGCTGTGCTTGGCAGAGAGAATCGCTTGGGATCAAGCTTACTAATTAATGCGGCTTTAAAGCCCAGCTGTCAGCATCTACTCTTTCTCCAATCCCATCATTAGAAAGAGGGAGCAACATAAAGCAACACATTAAGAAACAAGTACCCCTTTCAATCAAACCACAATTATTTTGTTTAATGGCTTAACACACTTATATTTTCCAGAAATACTGCTTTGACAAAGGGCCTTCTAATTCACTAATTCATCTTGTCCCTACCACATCCTAAATTTAATATACATACATTATACAATAAACATTTTAATAGGGCAGTACGCAAATGAATACATAAGGGCAAAAGCTTCTCTTCAATCCCTTTCTACAGGTGCATTGAACATTTATGAGTAATGAATGCCCAATGGCATCTTCTGACAAACATAAATGACATGGCAGGTATAAAGTGCAACGTAGATAATAAATGGCTGGCATACACTTTTACGACATTGACTTCAAATGAGAGGCAAAGTTTAAGAGTAGAGACAAGCAAACTTATTAAAATCCACTTTTCTATTGATTTGCCAATCTGCCACCTTGATCTGCTTTGTAAATGAAAGCCACCAAATATTCCATTGACAGTATATTTTCAAATCTAAGACTTCTTGATTTATTTTTACTGAGCAAAATGAGAAAATACGCTCTTGTCCAACCCATTTTTAATCTTAAGCTTGCCATAGATGGATTGAAATTCAGCAGGGGCTGGACAAATTTCACTCCATCTATGGCTATTCCTATTCCAGAGAAGTCTCTTGAACTTCTCTCGAACCGCTGCAGCACTGATTTGTATACTCCGCAAGCAGAGACATCCCCACTGTCAGAATACAATAGTACAGCAGAAATGATTCCTTCATCCACTTTGCTTGGGTAGATGGAGGAATCCATTCAGTTTTTCTCAATCAGCCCACTGGCCAGCCTGAATGTATACCTAGAAAGGTGTTCAGATAAAAATATTATGGATAAATACATATTTTGCTAAGGAACTTGGATTCAATTAAATCATGTTTTTTATGGAGCTATTAAGATATTTGTGGACCCAATCCACAATCCAATTACAGTGCCACACCACACAGACTGCTTGGTGACTTGACTTTTCACTACTACAAACACAGCTAGGTTACCATATTAGTCCAAACCTTTGACTGGACACAGAAAGACCAACAACACTGATGAGGTCATCTTTCTGCTCTCTTCTCTTGTTAGTGTGTACCTTGTCAGCACAGGTGTGTCACAACACCTGATTGGCCCCAAATATTACCCTTTCACAGTTTGATTGCTGCTGTACAGGGAATTGCCAGAGGCTGAAATTAAGGCAAATGTATACAGTGCCTTGAAAAAGTATTTATACCCCTTGTAATTTTCCACATTTTGTCATGTTACAACCAAAAATGTAAATGTATTTTATTGGGATTTTATGTTATAGACCAACACAAAGTGGCACATAATTGTGAAGTGGAAGGAAAATGATAAATGGGTTTCATTTTCTTTTACAAATAAATATGTGAAAAGTGTGGCGAGCATTTGTACTCAGCCCCCCTGAGTCAGTAATTTGTAGAACCACCTTTCGCTGAAATTACATCTGCAAGTCTTTTTGGGTATGTCTCTCCACCAGCTTTGCACATCTAGAGAATAAAATTTTTGCCCATTCTTCTTATGTGCCACTTTGTGTTGGTCTATCACATAAAATCCCAATAAAATACATTTACGTTTTTGGTTGTAACATAACAAAATTTGGAAAATTACAAGTATGAATACTTTTTCAAGGCACTGTATAGTTACACTAACTGCATGTGAAAATATATTGAATTATTTTTACTAAATACATCACTACATTCATTGGCATTTTTATATAGATTCCTGGAATTCAGCTTTTACCTTTTCTCACTTTTCACTTAATATTCTCCTCGACAGAACACTTGTTGGAATTTGGAAAAGAGGTGACCTCAATAGCTAACTGTGCCACTGCTCTGGTCTAATGACTCATATGTCCACTGGGTGGTATCTTCGGGTACCTCATGGGGTCAGGGGTGCTCCAGGTTTAATGTAATAATACTGAAGTGGAGAGGTCACACAACGATCAGCCCATGTATTGAGTATGGAACTGGAATGGCCTCAGCCTTGGCTCTTCCCAGACCATATTTTCTGACATGCTTTACCCCACCCACAAATGACTAAGCCCTGTAGGTGGATCAAAACACATCAGGGCGTAGTCTGGGAGGACCTGAGGCTGAGGCCTTCCAGTTCCATTTTCAATGCTGATCTGTGTGCAGCGACTCTCCACTTTAGTATCGCTGATCAGGTTTGGATGGGCTCTATGGATGCCAGAACCCGCTTTTTCTTCAGTGAATCACCTGAGCATTAGCAGTGGCACTTGAGCAGCACTCAAGACCACTTTAATTTATTCGAGATGCTGAATATCAGGTATATGGAGTTTCTCCTTGTGACTTTTGCCAGCACTTGCACTTGGGTGAAGGAGGCAGAAAGATACCCCGTCCCTTTTCTCAGAAGCAAAACTCTGCTTCTCTTTCTAAAGTTTCTCAAAAAAACAAATAAGCCTAATATAATTCATTAGCAAAAACAATAAAACCAACTTACTCACATTAAAATGTGCAATGAAGACAGATTTTTTGAGATATAATACTCCCTCTGGCCGATTGGACTGCCTGGCTTGAGTGCCTACGTCAATAGGCTCCACCCTGCGTCTTACATCCACAGGACTTTATCAGAGGCATGCAATCCTGTATACCCAACACATTATCACAATTATGGAGACACAAGAACTTACCCATTTTAACTAATAGATAGCTGCAGCTTATATATTATACT
This sequence comes from Aquarana catesbeiana, assembly GCF_042186555.1. Lineage (NCBI taxonomy): Eukaryota > Metazoa > Chordata > Amphibia > Anura > Ranidae > Aquarana > Aquarana catesbeiana. The sequence goes on from NC_133324.1 coordinate 168,912,741, forward strand.
GAATTACATTAAAATAGATTTTTTTTGTAACAAAAAAAATTATCTTGCATGAAGATATTTTAAAAGAATTTTAAAAGTTACTTAACCCAGCTGTGTTTTCACTATTTACTATCTGTATGTATTTTCGTGCATTGCTAACAAAACAATTACAATCCAGGTTTCAACTGAGATCGGAACTAAAAGTTTTGACATATAAATCTATTTGTTTCCTTTTTTTGACAGCCCTGCTTTTCAGATTGGACCCTCTTCAATGTTCAATACTTTTTCAATCCCCCAAAATTGCAGACCTCTTGGATCTTTATTATCTTAGAGAGTTACTTTTTTAAAATTATTTTTATTGAAAATTTTTAAATAAGGACAATAAAGAACAGCGGCAGCCACACAATACAGTGCCACCATACATTTAGGACACATTGGTGAGTTACTTGGAAATATTATGATTTTTCAATTCCTTTTTAATATTGTATACCTTTTCTTTAAAGTGTGTTTCTAGGCTGTGGGTTGTAAACCACATAAGTACTTTTTTTTTTTTTTTTTTTTTTTTTACATCTTACACATCTACATACACAACACTGTCCACAAAGAAACAAAATCAATAAAAATGGTAAAATTCTTGGCATCTATAATATTCACAAATTTATCCAAAGTGGGCACTTTCATTTTGGGCCTCCTCCTGAATTATCACTGGAATAATTCAGGAGGATTATCCTCCTGAATTATCACTGGCAGATAGCTGTCTTTATTTAGGATAAACCAATGTGTTTTATTCAGTTTTTGTACTTAAATTTCACATTAAAGAGGTTATAAAGCCAGACCAAAAAATTATTTCTGGACTTTTTTTGTTCCTTTTTCCCTCTAAATGAGTAACCTTTTATTTTATTTCCCCCTTTATTTTACCCTATGAATTTAGGGTTACAGTATATCCTTTTTGTAAAATCTCTTACCTAAAGTCCCTAGGCTTGTGCAGTCTTTTTCATCCTGACAAATTGTCCCTAGTATACTACCATATAGGATGATGACAATTTGCCATAGAATGTATTTGCTACGATTCATTGTTCTGTAATGAATTGTGATTCTGAATTTCATTCTTTTTGATATTAATTTCTAAATCTAAAAATTGAAAGCGGTGCCTATAGTGCCTATGCATATTGTACAAGACAGAACAATGTTTTTAGCATTCATATTTAAATATAGATAACTGACTACCTAAACACAGTACATTGTATAAAGCCATGTATATTTTTCTGTATGGTGGCATAGAAAAAATTTGCCAAAATGTAGATTTCTGTTCAATGCCACAAGTGCCTCCTTGAATCCTTCAGCGTAAACTTGTTCTAGGCCTGACATCCTGTGGCTACAACAGCTTTGGTGAATCCAAAATGTCATTTTTTTCTATGGATAAATATTTTTTATTGCAACCACTTACACCCCTCTCATCACTCTCAGCCAGTTTCCATGTTCTGTACTTCAGCTTTTTATCATAATCACCATGTGACCCACAGGAACACAGTTCATAATATAAAAAAATGTGGTTGTTTTACTAGAAGTAAGGAGTAGTTTCCTTTTCCTACCCTTACTTGTCCCATTCCTAGATTTGAAAATTACCACCATCATAGAATAAATTGCTCCCTCAATTTATTGAATCCTTCTTCTAAGATGGACTCCTCATCATGGTGCGAACATTGCGAGTTTTCATGCACCACTTCCTCTTCTACTATAATCCAAGCCTTTAGGGCATCAGATCAAAGATCGATATGCTGCCTGATCAGGCTTCCCAATTAACATTAGGGCCTGTCTGCACAGAGCCAGTCTGCACAGAGTGGTTGCTGTCTTTGTTGCACAGTAAGTGGAGGTAGAAGTGTGAGACATTACTGAGGTGGAGCCCCAGACTCCTCTGGAGCAGGCTTGTCAGGGTGAAGACGATTGAAATTGACCACAAGTCTGCGAGCATAGATTAAGGTGGCAGGAAGCCAAGAGTTTTCTTCACAGCCAAAATTCTTTAAATGGACATGGTTCTAGATTGAGTTTCTGACTTTTCTAAATTTCCAGATACATTGCCCAGCAACCAGTATGTAAGTGCTGCTGAGAGTAGCTGAGGGGCAGGGACAGTGGTAGAAAGGTGACACTGATTCACACTCCTACCAGTTTCTTACCATCTAACATCTACTTTTTCAATCATTTGTTACTTACCTGTGTGTTTTGTACTCTTCATTTATTCAGCCTTTTATTAATGTTACTGTATATTATTTGCTTAGATTTGGGTTAATTACATATTTTATTTCTAGTAACACTGAACTTCATTCTTCTTTGTTTTTGCTTGCTTACAATTTTGCTACAATATTTTATATTCTGCTGCCTGCCAGTACCACTGTTGACTCAGAGATGCAGCGCAAATAGACCCCCATTGTCTTTACTTCATCCAGCTAAAGAACATGGTTCATTTTCCCTCATTAAGTCAGGATGGTAGAACAAGCTTTGTGTTGGCTAGCATGAGCAATATATAGCAATTATGTGTGAAAGGCACAATATGTTCTTCAAGTTATTTGTGTCTTCTCTGCTTTTTGTAATTTAGTGCTCCAGTATGTTCAATCTAGGTCACTGCGGTGAGATAGGATACCTGGCTTAAATATAGGGTGGTTCAGTGCTGTAAACATGAAAGATTGCTGGTCACACACATTATTACAGGTCTAGTATATAGAAGTTAGCTAGCTAATTCTTTTTAGACATAAGTGGCAGTAGGGTCTAATGCCGCGTACACACGAGCGGACTTTCCAGCATACTTGGTCCGGCGGACCAGAGTCCGCCGAACAATCCGACCGTGTGTAGGCTCCGGCGGACTTTTCCGGCTGACTTTTTCCCAAAAGCCGGCCGGACCTAGATTTGAAACATGTTTTAAATCTTTCCATCGGACTCAGTTTCTGGCGGAAAGTCCGCTCGTCTGTGTGCTGGTCTGACGGAAAGCCCGCTCGTCTGTATGCTGGTCCAACGGACCAGATACGACGCAAGGGCAGGGTATTGCATTTCGCGCTCACTGTAATAGGAAAAACAATTTTTCCTATTGCGGCGACTGCGGGGCATACCAGGCCCTTAGGTCTGGTATGGATTATGAAGGGAAACCCCTATGCTGAAAAAACGGCGTGGGGTCCCCCCTAAAATCCATACCAGACCCCGATCAGAGCACGCAGCCTGGCCGGTCAGGAAAGGGGGAGGGGACGAGCGAGCCCCCCCTCCTGAACCGTACCAGGCCGCATGCCCTCAACATGGGGCGGTGGGTGCTTTGGGGGAGGGGGGGGCCCTGCGGGCCCCCCTCCCCCAAAGCACCTTGTCCCCATGTTAATGAGGACAAGGGCCTCTTCCCGACAACCCTGGCTGTTGGTTGTAGGGGTCTGCGGGCGGGGGGCTTATCGGAATCCAGGAGCCCCCTATAATAAGAGGGCCCCCAGATCCCGGCCCCCCACCCTATGTGAATGAGTATGGGGTACATGGTACCCCTACCCATTCACCTAGGGAAAAAGTGTCAATAATAAAACACACTACACAGGTTTTTTAAATAATTTATAAAACAGCTCTGGGGGGGGTCTTCTTCCGGCTTCGGGGGTCCCTCCGGTTCCTCTTCTCCCAGCGTCCGGTTGGTTCTTCTCCGCTCTCTCCGGCCTCTTCTCCCGGTGTTCCAGTTTTTCGGTCGGCTCCTCCGCTGTCTTCAGGCCGCTCTCTTGCCAGCGGAGGTCCGGACTTCTGGGCTTCTTGTCTTCTTCCCTCTTCTTTTCTCCAGATGTTGACACGACGCTCTCTCCAGCTGGACTGCTCTCTGAGGACTCCGTTGTGACTTATATATGCAGAGACCCCGCCCCCTTATGATGTCACAGTCCCTGGGCATGCTGGGACTGTGACATTTTAGGGGGGAGTGGTCAACATCACCCGGTGACCACGCCCCCTAAAACGTCACAGTCCCAGCATGCCCAGGGACTGTGACATCATAAGGGGGCGGGGTCTCCGCCTATATAAGTCACAACAGAGCCTCAGAGAGCAGTCCAGCCGGAGAGAGCGTCGTGTCAACATCTGGAGAAGAGAAGAGGGAAGAAGACAAGAAGCCCAGAAGTCCGGACCTCCGCTGGCAAGAGAGCGGCCTAAAGACAGGGGAGGAGGCGGCCGAAGAACTGGAACACCGGGAGAAGAGGCGCGAGAGAGTGGAGAAGAACCAACCGGACGCTGGGAACAGAGGAACCGGAGGGACCCCTGAAGTCGGAAGAAGACCCCCGAAGCCGGAGGAAGACCCCCCCGGAGCTGTATAATAAATTATTTTAAAAACCTGTGTAGTGTGTTTTATTATTGACACTTTTTCCCTAGGTGAATGGGTAGGGGTACCATGTACCCCATACTCATTCACATAGGGTGGGGGGCTGGGATCTGGGGGCCCTCTTATTATAGGGGGCTCCCGGATTCCGATAAGCCCCCCGCCCGCAGACCCCGACAACCAATGGCCAGGGTTGTCGGGAAGAGGCCCTTGTCCTCATTAACATGGGGACAAGGTGCTTTGGGGTGGGGGGGCCCCGCAGGGCCCCCCCTCCCCCAAAGCACCCATCCCCCCATGTTGAGGGCATGCGGCCTGGTACGGTTCAGGAGGGGGGGGCTCGCTCGTCCCCACCCCCTTTCCTGACCGGCTGCGTGCTCGGATCGGGGTCTGGTATGGATTTTAGGGGGGACCGTTTTTTCGGCGTAGGGGTTTCCCTTTATAATCCATACCAGACCTAAGGGCCTGGTATGCCCCGTGACGGGGCTCGCAAGGTGTCAATCTCGCCGATAAAAGCGGCAAGATTGACTTCCTTTTCTAGCCCCGTCGTACCCGAGTCACGTTCAAAATGAACGGACTTGTCCATGTGTGGGCAAGTATGTTCATTCTAAAAGTCTGCTGTAACTCCGGCGAAAGTCCGTCGGAAAGACGGGCGGACTTAGCCCGCCGGAAAGTCCGGTCGTGTGTGGGCAAGTCCGTCCGTTTTAAAGTCTGGTGCACCTGGCGGACAAAGTCCGTCGGAAAGTGTGCCGGACCAAGTATGCCAGAAAGTCCGATCGTGTGTACGTGGCATAAGGATGACCAGAGCCCACAATTTATAAAAAAGCAAAAAACGCCTAGTTATTTGTTACAAAAATGCTGGTGTAACTAACTGAAATATGTGTTTATATTAGCTTCCTAAGTTTCTACGTGCCAGAAATCAAACATATAGCAAAATAATTAGTTATACTTTAAGATTATTTAAGATTATTAATTAAGATTATTACAAATTGGGAGACAGACCAAAAGTTTTTTTTTTCTCTTTGTTTACTTTAGAACTGATTAAAGAGAAACTGTAAAGGTTTTGAGTCCATTTTTAAATTGTCTTTAAGTTTATACATATCTAACTAGTGCTGTGTGTATATATATATATATATATATATATATATATATATATATATATACACGTATATATATGTATATATGTGTATATATATATATATATATATAAAATGAAAGTGTAGAGGAGAACTGCACCCAGTTTTAAATATAGTGCCAGCAAACAGGTCTTCCCACTGACCTTACATATATGAAAGAAAGTTCAAAAGTTGCTGCACTTAAAAATCGTAGTTTTATTTCATCAAAATCTTGAAAAAGATTACATGGCAAATGAAGTCATTTAAGACCAAAATATTTCAATCATTTGTTCAGACAAAGATTTGCGCTTCGGGCTGGTTTGCTCACACCCTTCCTCAGATCGGTCAGAACATATCTAAAGGTTTCACCACACTCGTCTATTTTATATGCGCTCACAAATGTCAACACATGTGGAATCAATACATGGTTTGATTACTTTTCTATTCCAATTAAATCCTTATTTTAAATACTGATTTCATACCATAGAAACAAAAACGGCCAGTCAAACAGCTCTCATTCTCATTATTCCCTTGCTGATTATCCCATTATTAATCTGAAAAACATATATAAGTATAATGTGAAAATTTCATATAAATAAATAAAGATCCAAATCTACATTTAAACCATATGGGGCAATTGTATTGAGAAAATGAATCCAGTGTACCTCTCTATTCCTAAGGGCAAGTTTGCGATCTCCCCCTCTTCTATTTTTCTCAATGCCTTCTAATACAATTGTGAAACACTATGTCCAAATTCCACAAAGTGTTGAGCAAGTGGCAGCTGTATTAGTTTATCTCTGAGTATTTATGTCTTGCGATTCTATCCTTTACTTTCTGTGTAGTTTCACCAATATAAACTAATCCACATGGACACTTAATAGCATACACTACAAACGATGATTGACATGTGTAGTGTCCCTTAATGGGAATATTAAAGCCTTTGTGGGGATGTGTAAAGTATTTGCCCTTAGTCCTGGAGTTACATTGAATACATGATAAACAGGGACAAGGTCCTAAATTTTTTGGTCCCAAAAATGTTATTTTTGGTTCAGTTATAGACGATTGATCTGATTTAATTAATCGGTCACGTATCGTTCTGCCCTTCCTATACGATGTCATAGGCAAACTCCAAAATTCTTTGACCATATGATAACTGGTTCTAAGTGAGTTCCAATATTTTTAAATTATTTTAGAAATTTTATGTGAGAAGGGATGGTATTGCATAATGAAAGGAATTCTTTTAGTGGATTTTTTTGGGGTTCTGGTAATGTCCAGACCGTTCTCTTTTAACCAGCGCTTCAGGATATCTTCTACTTATAAGTTTCGCTTCCATTTCATCCAGTCTCTGAGGACAGCGCAGTGGGTCTCTAACTATCCACTGAACCTTCATCAGCTGACTTTTTGGAATGGAATTAAACACATTAGGGGGATGGAAGCTATTAACGTGCAACAATTGGTTTCGATCAGTAGTTTTAATATAAAGATCAATCATGGTCCTCATATTTTCGATCCTCAACATAGTGTCAAGAAAAGACATTTCAATTTTACAAATTTCAATATTAAATTTGAGACCGGGAATCAAGTAGTTAATATATCTTTTTTTTGCCCTCATTGGTCAACCTATACATGGGTTGGTGGGAGAGGAGCCGCATCTTTGGACATGATAGCCCCCGCCAGCTAGATACCATATTTTTCTGTTGTTACATAGACAACCTCCTATTCATTACATGAGATGATAGGGTTCAATTAGATATCTGGCTTTCTTACCTAAACAATAACTCTTTAAATCTAAAGTTCACTGGGGATCTTCGGGAGATTTCTATTGAATTTCTGGATGTTAAATTGTCTGGTATTAATGGTGAGGTAACAACTGGCATATACAGAAAATCCACAGCCGGACATGCTCTGTTAAGAGCTATGAAAGGTGTCCTGTTTGGTCAGTTTTTAAGATTAAAACGACTGTGTAGCACACCAGAAACCTTCCATAAAGAAGCCATGGATATGACCCATAGGTTCAAAGATAGAGGATACCCAGAGAAGGTCATATTTAAAGCTCTCTTTGCAGCCAATAAGATCCCTAGGAATACTTTACTTAAGGAAAATAAATGTAAAAATTATGCCAATAAACAGAAAAGTTCAATTTCTATGGGTAATGTCCCCATTTTTTCCACACCTTATAGTACATAATTTGCAAAAATTTGTAATACAGTAACTAAATATCTACCTTTCTTGCTCAATGACCCCATATACAATGAAGTACTCTCAAAAGGCATTAAGTCAGTTTCTGGAAGAGCCTCTACCCTGGGAGGATCCCTTTCACCTAGTCTATTTTCTAGTACACAATCGGGCTCCAATTGGCTTCACTTTAAAGGTAACTTTAAATGGCATGAAAGGATGCGACTATTGTCGCTACATCAAAAGAGGCCAATGTGTGAGCTCTAGTGTTAATGGAAAGGCTTTCGACGTCTCATTTTTCATTAATTGCAACTCCAAGTTTCTTATTTATGACATCACATGCGAGTTGTGTCATGTCCAATATGTAGGTCGCACTACACGTAGGCTTAAAGATCGATTGTACGATCATCTATACGATATTTAAAAAAATAAATCTACTAATGTGGCCAAACATTGGAACCTTATTCATTTTAAAGATGTCGCAAGTCTATCCATACAAGGTGTGGAGAAAATAACAACCCCTAAGAGAGGAGGGGATACATTCAGAATACTTTGCAAGCACAAAGTATTCTGGATATTTACTTTGCATACCAGAATTCCAACAGGATTAAATTTTGAGTGGGATGTTTCCCACTATTATGATTAAATTTGTGGTTGTTTACATGGGCTTCATTGCAGGCATTTTCACCGATATTTTTTGAAATCTTGTTTGGAATCCTATTCATTCTCTATTTGTGAGAATATGGTTGTTCGGTTTTGTCTAGTATATATAGGTATCCTTGGGTCTATGTACATGATACAATGTTAGCCATGGAGATATCTCAATCAATATCCACCATTTAGACTCAAGTTTACAATATGTCACAAACTCTACATCGTTGTGTGTATAACCGCTATTGATCGATGGTGTTGCAATACACTGGTTGTTTTGATACAGGCAGTTTTAGGCACACACGTTTGTGGGGGAACATTTATATATGAGCGGGTGTATGGTTTATCATGAGATTATATTCATATGTCGGGATTTTAGTTAGTCATTGTGATTCTGAGTGGGATATAGCTGATCATTTAGAATCAATAAGAAGAGTAAGAATACATCTTATCATCCAGAATATTGACTATTCATAAGTATCTCCATAACATTTTCACTTTTTAATTATTCTTCCCCCCGTCCCTTTTTTCCTCTCCCCCCCCTCTTTTTCGGTCACATTAGATGCGTTGACTAGGGCTTGTATTAATTAATGTATCCAGTCCTCGCTCATATAGGAGATACACTGGCTGAGGATTTTTGTATCCGAGGCTCAATTCAGGGGCCGACACGTTGTAACTCTACAATGTTGGTAATATCTATATTGACATGTATTGTAGCGAGTGCGTCAAGTGCGAGCAGCAAGCACGTTTTCTGAAGAATTCTGTATTTGATACCCTATCTAGGTGTACATATCGTAGCATGTATGTCGGTTACGAGTAGCAAATGTGCTTGCTGACTATTTTTGTATTTAATGCCCAATTTGGGGGCTGACACACTGCAATTTCATAATGGTTATAATGCCAATATCGATATCGATATGGTGCCAGACACTAACAGCAAATATACACACACTCGGTTTATGGTGCATAGGATACACTTGGGGACATGGACATTAGGGCTTGCATTTACATACACGCTATGTACATATTTACATGTTTGCATGACGATAACCCAAGCTCTATGTCTAATGCCTCAGTTATGGGTTGCAATTTTACAAGGGTTGTTATGCCAGTATCGTTGTATATTGTCGTCTGTATGCCGAACATCAACAGCCATCACAAACCGCGTTGATCATATTAATGGTTTTGACACGGATAGAAGCGCTTATTTGTGCATTGTTTATTTAGAGTTTTCATTCGGCTAGGACATTAACCATTTATATACATTATACACTGTTAGCCATCAGGATGTTCCAGCTAATATCCATCACTCAGGCTTAAGCTCACAATGTTTTATAAAGTCCACATCGTTGTGTGTATGCCCGTTATTGAGGGCTAGTGTGGCGACACCCTGGTCCTCTTGATACAGACAATCTTGAACACACATGCCTGTGGACATACATTTACATACGAGTGGACACATAGCTTACTGATGGGACCAAATTTACATGTCGGCTTTCCAGTCAGTTATCGAGATTCTGAGTGGGACATACTTTATCATTAAGGACCATTAATTGTGAGCAAGGAGACATCTCATAATCATTGATTATTGACCGTTTATGGTTACATCCTTTATTCTGTGATTCCAAAAATCCCCCCCCTTTCCACACCCCCTTCCCCTTTATCCTCTGTTGTTGTATATTTGCTAGTTTGGCTCTGTATTAACCCATACATTTGGGTCTTGCTCTTGTACTAGACACACTTATTGATGATTTTTGCATCTAATTTAATGTTTAAACCAGGGGATGACATTTTGCAATTCCCCAATGTTTGTGATACCGGCATCAATGTATATTGTTGCATATGTGTCTGATACAAGTAGCGAGTTTTTTGGTCTATTTGTTGATATGGAGGGGCTTGTATCTACATATACCTTACATATATATTCACATCTTTACAGGATGAAAACTTAAAGTGGGGTTCCACCCAAAAAACAAAAATACCTGGAAAAATTCTAAAAAACAAAAACAAAAAAACATTTGGATATTTTTTTTTTTTCACTTACCTCTAAATGCCTGTTGCTAGGTGGTCCCTCGTAGTCTGCCTGTTCCTTTGCCTGGGCTGGTGACATCACTTCCCCCCCAGGCACAGGAAGGGCTCCGCTCTGCTCCCTCCCTCCTGTCAATCATCTGGGACCCATTACAGGTCCCAGGTGATTGAGCGGCCAATCACGGCGCGTGGCGCCGCTCGCGCATGTGCAGTGGGTGCCAGGCTGTGAAGCCACAGCCTGGCGCCCACAGTTGAAATGCCGGCGCCGACGAGCGGAAGGGGGGGACGAGCGGGGCTTCGATCCCCCGCATCGCTGGACCCAGGGACAGGTGAGTGCCCAATTAAAAGTCAGCAGCTGCAGTATTTGTAGCTGCTGACTTTTAATTTTTTTTTTTTTTGGCGGCCCCCCTGGGTGGAACTCCTCTTTAAGCTCCATATCCAGTGTCTTGTTTAAAAACTGTGGCTTTACAATGATTGTGATGTTGACATTGTTGCAGATCGTTGCATATGTGCCGAACACTAGCAGCCAATACAAACTAGGTCAGTTTTGGCAATGATTAGGGCATAGATATGGAGACACTCACTTATGTATATATGTACACATAGGTATATAAAAGTTTTTTCATCAGGTTATAACTGTGACTACGTGGTTTACCATGTTCACTCTTTTCCGGTTTTGGATTTTTTGTCTTTTTGGCATCCTGGCTTCCGATTCCTTGATTCTCTGATTTGTTACTATTTTCATTTTCTCGTTAAAGGTAGTCCCTGGATCTCCTATATATTCATCATATCAAGAATGAGGGTTCTTGCTACATTTCTCTCTCCCCATGATAATTTTCTTTGTTTTGTCCGTTGTACATAATAAAGAATATTCACAACATAGTTTTTATATTTCTATCAATAGAAAAGTTCACAGGCTGGATTAGCTTAATAGTTCTTTTGGACATCAAAGGAACGCTCATAGGTGTATGTATATATACTTTTCATCTAGTGTATACATTACGATGATTTTTTTATAAATTAAAATATTTTAAATTTTGTTGTAATAACAATACATATAATTTTCATTATTTTCTTAATGATAATAAGTGTTTAAATAGAAAGGATATTACTAGTGTTTTATATGATGGTAAATGTTTTAAACAACTGTTCATATTTGGAGTCTACTTCCACAGCTAGTTGTGTAAATAGGGATTATATATATATATATATATATATATATATATATATATATATATATATATATATATATATACTTTTGGATATTTGTGTCTCCATGATACACCTATCACATATACAATAGAGACCTGGTGGATCTCATAAATATATATATATTTATATGTATATATATATGTATTCTTTATTATTATCATTATTATAGATTTATATTTATATTCACATTCATATTACTTTTATTCACTTTATTTAAACAATCTTCACTGTATAGTTATTATCACATTGTAATTAGTTTACTAACAATTTAATATATATCAACTGGATATATTCACAGTTCATTGGAACTATTTATTAGAATAATTTATTTGAACACTTCACTTAATTTGGTTTAACTTTAACTTAATTTTATGTATTTGTCTTATTTTTTACACAGGTTAAACATATTCATGTGCACTTCTTCAAATCACACACATTGATCACATTTGCCAATTGGGTTGATCTACCTGATAATACAATTAGGCAATTGAATTTAATTAATCACACATGGAGTCACATGTCCAATATATATTTTAGTAAATATATCGCTTTTTTATATATATATATATATATATATATATATATATATATATGCATTGCTTTTGGTGGTAGGGTAGCTATGATTAAGCACTGTTAAGTGTGAAACGCGTCAGTTTGTCCCATTTTCTGCTGTGGCTTGTATTTTTGGATTCTTTACAATAAAGGCTATATTCCGGCGTGCAGCTGTCCAGAACTTTCTTTTTGCTTCAAACTGGCAGCATGTGATGGGCACAGTGGCACCATTTGATGGGCACAGTTGCTGGGCTATAGTTATGTTATGTAACATTTTACTATTATAATATAAGTATTTCTTAATTCACTTTAATGAACGTAATTTTGAATTTATGAATTTATTGATATTTAATTCATTCATTTATTATTATACCTATAAAGGGCCTATTCAACTGACAGGTTATTGAGTCTAGAATATTATTTTGTTTGAGATAAAGAAATTCTGTCTGCGATCCCATACAAATAAAATATTTGCTTCATTGCAATCATGTGGATAATAGAAAAATATGAAATAGTTTTGTAGAAACCCCCCAAAATCAGCTTGTGTATGGTCAACCTTCCTTAGGTAGACCCTGCCCCCACCAAACAAAAACCGGTCGTACTGGTAAGGTTACTTGAGAAAGCTCTACAAGGTAATTTGAGAAACCATTGCCCCAAGTCACATGTCCTCTGCTTTGTAGCACCTCTCCACCGTGCCGTCTGCCTATTCATAGGCTCATTTTATTCATGAGTGTAATTTCGTTGTTTTTCCTATAATTTTCAGATATTCAGTGTCATTCTCAGTTAAATAACAGTAATATAATACAGAGGTGTAACGTCCTTATGTGTGCTCAGAGAAAAAAAAATCAGATATTGTTTTGTGTGCCCATATTTACCACCGCAGAATACATGCCTGTAATTATGTTCCATTTATGACGCATGTCTTTACAAAGCACTGACCCACATCCCAGGGTCACTTGAAGCAAAATGAATGTGTTGCATTGTGCATAGTACGCAGGCATTAGACAAATGGTATGGCAGATTAGCTGAATGGCTCTGAAAAAACAACAAAAATATACTAACCAAACATTTTTATTAGGCACAAGCGCGAATATGACACATTGAACCAACTTTGGCAGTTCTTGACGATGGTAAAAGGAAAAACAGAATTTAGATTTTTTTTTTTTTTTTTTCTGGAGAGTAAAACAGGTTTATTTACCAGCAGTGATAAACAAGGGTGTTGGACACACTTTTCCAGTCAAAAATAACCTCACTTACAACAAAAACAAGCTTGGCTTTTCACACCCAGCCCCCTTAAAGGGGTCAGTCTTGCTGCCTGGCCTCCACCAAAGGCAGATTTCCTAATCAAGAAATAGGATTATGTTGCAAACTGCATGGTTATCAGTTTTAGAGCTTAATTGCTTAAGAACAGCCAAGCAGATTCAGTCATAATTAGACTATTCCAAGGCAGTGACTTCTAAATGTTTTTTTTTAGGTTTAGCTAATTATAAGTCAATGCATTTATTCAAAATATTAGTAACAGTAATGGTGTCCTACATGTACTACACTGCTAAACATAGTTACTAAAAAATGTACGTAGTAAAGTAAAGGTGCATATGGCTATTTGTCTTTAGAAAAAAAAAAGATTTTTGGTTCAGTGCAATCAAAACTGAACGCCCTATCTATTTGGTTTAAGGCCTGGTTCACACCTATGCATTTTTCAGTGCGTTTTCAGTTTTGCAGAAACACACTATCCATTTAACATGGTTTCCAATGGGTCACGTTCACATCTGTGCCTTTTATGGAAAGGGCCAGGGACTTTTTTCTGGTTTTTGGTTCCACAGACTTCAATGGATCAAAAGCATGTATTAAAAAACCCAAAATGCACCTGCAATATGCAAATTGCAACCTGCATAGCTGTGGGCCTAAGGCTTGATTCACACCTATGCAGTTTTAGTACTTTTTGCATTTTGCAGATTTGCACTACAGTCCATTTAACATGGTTTCCTATGGCACACGTTCTGTAGCGCAAATCTGCAAAATGCAAAAACCACTAAAAATGCATAGGTGTGAATCCAGCCTTAGGCTGGATTCACACCTAGGCATGTTGCTTTTGAGCGTTTTTGGAGGTTTTTTTTTCATGCTTGGCACGTTTTTGTAGCGTTTTTGCGGCGTTTTTGCCGCGTTTTTGCCGCGATTTGCGTTTTTTTTTTTTTTTTTTTTTTTCATTTTTTTTTACAGTCTTAAAAAAAAATTACAAAAAAAAAAAAAAACGGCAAAAACGCACCAAAAACGCACCAAAAACGCTGCAAAAACGCTGCAAAAACGAGGCACTTGCGTTTTTGATGCTTGTCCATTGAAATCCATTACATGCAAAACGCTGCTTTTTGCATGAAAAAAAGTCCCCGACCCTTTCCAAAAACGCAGAGATACAAAAAAGCATTGATGTGAACATGTTCCATAGGAACCCATGTTAAAAAATTCCCATGCATTTCTGCAAAATGCAAAATGCATCAAAAAACGCGCTAGTGTGAATGGAGCCTAAGGCCTGATTCACAGCTATGCAGGTTGCAGTTTGCATATTGCAGGTGCATTTTGCATTTTTCAATACACATCCCTGGGTCAGTTGATTGCCTCCCATGGCTTTCAATATCATCTTTACGCTGCTGTCACCCAAATCTATCTCTCCACTCCTCAGCTCTCTCCATCTGTCTCCTCACGTATCACCAACTTACTAGCAGACATATCAGCCTGGATGTCACATCACTTCCTCAAACTCAACCTATCCAAAACTGAGCTGATGATATTTCCTCCTACAGGTGCCACTTCCCCTCATTTTTCTGTCAATATTAACGGCTCAACTATCAACTTGTTCCCCCACGCCAAGGTCCTAGGTGTAATCTTGGACTCTGAACTAACCTTTTGGCCCCACATCCTATCGCTATCCAAAATTTGCCACCCCAACCTCCGCAACATCTCCAAGATACGCCCCTTCCTAACCAATGTCACCACAAAGCTTCTAATCCACTCCCTGATCATCTCTCTCCTTGACTACTGCAACTCCCTCTTCATTGGCTTACCTCTAAATAGGCTATCCCCACTTCAGTCCATCATAAACGCTGCTGCCAGGCTCATCCACCTCACATACTGCTCAGCGTCTGCTATACCCCTCTGCCAATCCCTCCATTGGCTGTCAGTTAACCAAGGAATTAAATTCAAGATACTAACAATAGCTTACAAAGCCATCCACAACTTGGCCCCCAGCTACATCTCTAACCTAGTCTCAAAATATCTAATCGTTCTCTGCGCTTCTCCCAAGACCTCCAGCTCTCAAACTCCCTTGTCACCTCATCCCATGCTTGCCTTCAGGACTTCTCCAGAGTCTCTCCCATCCTCTGGAATGCTCTACCCCAATCTGCTCAACATCCTCCTACTTTGTCCACTTTCAGACGATCCCTGAAAACTCATCTCTTCAGAGAAGCCTATCTGGCCCCCACCTAACAACTGTACATTTATTTTCTCCATCAGCACATCCTCCGCAGTTATTACCTCTTGTATCTCTTGACCTTCCCTCTTAGATTGTAAGCTCTAAGGAGCAGGGCCTACTGATTCCTAGTGTATTGTATTTGTACTGTCTACCCTCAAGTTGTAAAGCGCTGCGTAAACTGTTGGCGCTATATAAATCCTGTATTATAATAATAATAATAATAATAATTGTGTAGCAGTAAGAAGGGTCGTTGGTTCGAATCCCAACCACGACACTACCTGCCTGGAGTTTGCATGTTCTCCTTGTGCCTGCGTGGGTTTCCTCCGGGTACTCTGGTTTCCTCCCACACTCCAAAGACATGCTGGTAGGTTAATTGGATCCTGTCTAAATTGTCCCTAGTATGTATGAATGTGAGTTAGGGACCTTAGTGTGTAAGCTCCTTGAGGGTAGGGACTGATGTTAATATACAATGTATATGTAAAGCGCTGCGTAAGTTGATGGCGCTATATAAGTACCTGAAATAAATAAAATAAAAAGATAAATAATAATATTGCAGGTGCATTTTGCGTTTTTCAATACACATTTTTGATCCATTGATGTCTACGGAACTAAAAACGGAAACAAATCCCTGGCCCTTTCCATAAAATGCACAGATGTGAACTACATGCATAGGAAATTATGTTATATGGACTGTAGTGTGTTCCTGCAAAACTGAAAATGCACTAAAAAATGCATAGGTGTGAACCAGGCCTTAAAAGAATAAGCTTTTATCTCAATGGTAAGGATTCTGAGGGGGTGTTTATAATCAGAAAATGCTCTCTGATAGCAGGCAAAGCAGGCAAACAGGAATTCAGTAGGCAACAGGACTGACCCCTGAGGCCTGATTCACACCTATGCATTTTTAGTGCTTTTTTGCATTTTGCAGATTTGCACTACAGAATGTGTTCCATGGGAAACTATGTTAGATGGACTGTAGTGCAAATCTGCAAAATGCAAAAAGCACAAAAAATGCATAGGTGTGAATCAGGCCTAAACGCCTGACAGTGGTTGCTCTGAAAAGAGACCTACTATAGATCACTTTTACAAGCATTGGCTAGTGTGAACCTAGCCTTAAGCCTGGTACACACTTTAAGTTTTTATTTCGTTCAACCCATTGGCAGAACGAAAAAAAACTGGGGGAAGCTTGCTGTACTAACTATGCCATGTTAGTACAGTGATCTCCCCGCTGAACTATTGTGTTCTGACAGGGGGACTGCATCCCCCCCACCCAGAACACTCCGTTCAGTGCACGCAGCCATTGCCTGCAAGCGCTGATCAGATGCCGATTAGCTGCTGCACACATGGGCCAAATTTAGGCCGGTTTCTGTTGAACCAGCTGATATTCAGCCTGTGTGTACCAGGCTTTAATGTTTCCTAGTTGCAGATTCTCCTAATTTCCTGTCTGGTAAAAGATTGTACTCAGAATAGAAAGTAGATGGAAATTTTTACCAGAGCTCCCAATCTATTTAAAACTAAAATAAACTTGTAAGTATAGAAAAACTTCAACCACTTGAGTATCAGCCTGTTATACTGTTTCATTACTATGTTTTTTTTAGTTTTCAGAGATGTGATACTTTGTCGGACAATTACTCGGTCATGCTACAATGTACCAAATTAATTTAAAATAATTTTTTGAAACCTATAGAGCGTTCTTTTGTACAGGTGGAGATGAAGGAGATATACTGGATAAAAAAGGTGAAAGAGTTAATATACGGGTCACATATAGAGAATGTATATGAGCAGGGCCGTCTTTAGGGCGGGGCAAAAGGGGCAGCTGATCTGGGCCCAGTCATTGTTGTGGGGCCCAAAGCAGCTGCTCCATACTTGTCAACTGTCCTGGTTACAATTCCCTTGTTTCTTGAAGCCTTAGTCCCACTCTGTGTCCCAGTGTGTCAGTGTGAAGTGCTGTCACTAAGCCCAGCTTTGCCCTCCAGACAGCGTTCAGATGACTCACCTACAGACCTTGTCTGCATTCACATGTAAATTACCGCTATATTGATATGAAAATAGTGTCGGGCCGGCTGCTTTATTGTGTTAATAGGATGGGACGGCTGTAATGATATGTAAATAGGGGCCGACCAGCGGCATTGATATATATATCATGCCCCCCAGGTCCCATCCACCATCACCTATGCTGAATGCTGCCCCCTGGGAGGTAAACAGGCACACTTTAAAGACATGCCTGCAACTGTGGTCTAACATCATCAGCCTGTTCTGCAAAGGTAAGCAAAGTGGAGGGGGGTTTGGTGTGGGGTGTGCAGAAGTAGGTAGGCAAGGAATTACAGTTTGGGGTGCACAGTTGAGCAAGGAAGGGATGTCCAGAGGTAAGGAGAGTGGGTGCAAAGATGAGCAGTGGAGGCATGTAGAGTTAAGGTGGGAGGGAGTTTGAAGTGGAGATAATAGGGGAGGTTTGGGGTGCAGAGGGATTTAGTATGCAAAGGTGTACTGATTAGGTGGATAAAGGTGTAGGGCAATGCTGTATCCTAGCCTAGGCCGACAAGGCCCAGGCCTGGGGCAGCACTTTGCAGGGGGGCAGCATGGAAAGAGTCCCCGCCTGCTTTCGCTACACTGTTATTGTAGCGCCAGTCTTACGGGGCGGACTGGGCTGAAAGGCAAATGAGTCTAGTGCCCCCATAAAACGGCCTCACTGCTTCCTGTATGCGGGCGGCTGGCATTCCACAACTGTGAGGAGGGGGGCGCTGCTTCTCATTTTGGCTGTCCTCTCATCCTGGACCACAAACCTTCTTCACTGTGCTCTATGTTTTCTGCTGCACCATTGGCATGCTTAGATCTTCTTAGTCCTCTCCATAAAATGATCAGAAATTTGTGCTTAAAGTAGAACTCTAGGCAACACTTTTTTTTCATCTTGGATAGAGTAAGGGAGGGTTATAACCCCTGTCAGTTTATTTTTTACCATCCCTGTCCCATTGCAGAGATTTCCCTTCACTTCTTGCCCCATAGCCAAACAGGAAGTGAGAGGAAATCTATGCAAATTAAAGGAATCCATTCCCCCCCAGGCCCCCAGAACTAGTGTCCCCACTCGAAAATTTCTGGGCGGGTCTTAAACAACAAGGGGTGTTGACAGGAAGGGGTGGGTTATATTTAAATTAGGGGGTGCAGGAGTTTAGTCAGGCCTAGGGCAGCACAAAACCTAAATACACTACTGGTGTAGGGCAGCCCATTCATTTCAATTGGCTGCTCTATGCGCTAGAAAGGCGGAAATACATTTCTGACCTTCTTCAAAACCACACGGTGCCACAGTGCAGTAAATGTTGGTGCATGCGAAAATGAGCAAGTCAGCAGATGCGTAAGGGTGTCATTTACACTAAATGGCACTGCTGTGTATCTGCTAAAGGGCACATTTCTATGGAGTCTGGAAAGTGAATTTACATGCGTCCCCGACACACACAAATGTGAACATCGACTAAAAGTCTCAATTACATTGGTGGTCAGTGTAAATCTTCTCATTACTTTGGGGTTTGGTGTAGAATCCTTTCATTCACACTAGTGGTTAGTGTGAATGACCCCCTTACATTGGTGGTCACTGTGAATGCTCCTATTACATTAGTGGTCAATAGGGATGAGCTTCGTGTTCGAGTCGAACCCATGTTCGACTCGAACATCGGCTGTTCGATCGTTCGCCGAATTGCGAACGATATGGGCCGTTCGCGCCAAATTCGTGTGGCGCGTCACGGCCCATAATTCACTGCGGCATCGCAGTGCATTGCTTGCTGATGATTGGCCAAGCATGCACTATGACCCGCATGCTTGGCCAATCACAGCGCCGCCTTAACAGAGAGCCATAATTGGCCAAAGCCAAGGAGGCTTTGGCCAATTATGGCTCAGGGGATTTAGTACACGCCCCACACTATATAAGGCCGCCTGCACGGCGGCCCTGTGCAGTGTGTTCCGGTGTGCTTAGAGAGAGAGAGAGACAGTGTCATTTCATTTGAGTTAGCTAGATTAGGCAGGACAGTCAGTCAGTTAGCTGCACTTAAAGTGTATTGTGTATATATATGCATCCCAGGTGTTGCATATATATATATATATATATATATATATATATATACACACTGTATTCAGTTTAGCTAGATCCGTTCCTGTTATCTTCTAGACTATTTACATTTAGTGCAGTGCGTCCTGCTCACAGTGTTCAGCTAGATCCGTTCCTGTTATATTCCTACTGACAGGCAGGCTTGTCTTGTTACAGTATTTTGAAGAAAATTACTGGTGTTCTTTTGATCCTATTAGTACCACAGTCAGGCAGCTAGACTATTTACATTTAGTGCAGTGCGTCCTGCTCACAGTGTTAAGCTAGATTCGTTCCTGTTATCTTCTTACTGACAGGCAGGCTTGTCTTGTTACAGTATTTTAAAGAAAATTACTGGTGTTCTTTTGATCCTATTAGTACCACAGTCAGGCAGTTAGACTATTTACAGTTAGTGCAGTGCGTCCTGCCCACAGTGTTCTGCTAAACCTACAAGTAAGTGGGGTGCGTCCTGCTCACAGTGTTCAGCTAAACCTACAAGTTAGTGGGGTGCATCCACCTCACAGTGTTCAGCTAAACCTACAAGCTAGTGGGGTGCGTCCTGCTCACAGTGTTCAGCTAGATCCATTTCTGTTATCTTCTTACTGACAGGCAGGCTTGTCTTGTTACAGTAAATACAGCTACCTGAAGAAAATTGCTGGTGTTCTTTTGATCCTATTAGTACCACAGTCAGGCAGCTAGACTATTTACAGTTAGTGCAGTGCGTCCTGCTCACAGTGTTCTGCTAAACCTACAAGTTAGTGGGGTGCGTCCTGCTCACAGTGTTCAGCTAAACCTACAAGTTAGTGGGGTGCGTCCACCTCACAGTGTTCAGCTAAACCTACAAGCTAGTGGGGTGCGTCCTGCTCACAGTGTTCAGCTAGATCCGTTTCTGTTATCTTCTTACTGACAGGCAGGCTTGTCTTGTTACAGTAAATACAGCTACCTGAAGAAAATTGCTGGTGTTCTTTTGATCCTATTAGTACCACAGTCAGGCAGCTAGACTATTTACAGTTAGTGCAGTGCGTCCTGCTCACAGTGTTCTGCTAAACCTACAAGTTAGTGGGGTGCGTCCTGCTCACAGTGTTCAGCTAAACCTACAAGTTAGTGGGGTGCGTCCACCTCACAGTGTTCAGCTAAACCTACAAGCTAGTGGGGTGCGTCCTGCTCACAGTGTTCAGCTAGATCCGTTCCTGTTATCTTCTTACTGACAGGCAGGCTTGTCTTGTTACAGTAAATACAGCTACCTGAAGAAAATTGCTGGTGTTCTTTTGATCCTATTAGTACCACAGTCAGGCAGCTAGACTATTTACAGTTAGTACAGTGCGTCCTGCTCACAGTGTTCTGCTAAACCTACAAGTTAGTGGGGTGCGTCCTGCTCACAGTGTTCAGCTAAACCTACAAGTTAGTGGGGTGCGTCCACCTCACAATGTTCAGCTAAACCTACAAGCTAGTGGGGTGCGTCCTGCTCACAGTGTTCAGCTAGATCCGTTCCTGTTATCTTCTTACTGACAGGCAGGCTTGTCTTGTTACAGTATTTTAAAGAAAATTGCTGGTGTTCTTTTGATCCTATTAGTACCACAGTCAGGCAGCTAGACTATTTACAGTTAGTGCAGTGCGTTCTGCTCACAGTGTTCTGCTAAACCTACAAGTTAGTGGGGTGCGTCCTGCTCACAGTGTTCAGCTAAACCTACAAGTTAATGGGGTGCATCCACCTCACAGTGTTCAGCTAAACCTACAAGCTAGTGGGGTGCGTCCTGCTCACAGTGTTCAGCTAGATCCGTTTCTGTTATCCTCTTACTGACAGGCAGGCTTGTCTTGTTACAGTAAATACAGCTACCTGAAGAAAATTGCTGGTGTTCTTTTGATCCTATTAGTACCACAGTCAGGCAGCTAGACTATTTACAGTTAGTGCAGTGCGTCCTGCTCACAGTGTTCTGCTAAACCTACAAGTTAGTGGGGTGCGTCCACCTCACAGTGTTCAGCTAAAGCTACCTGTAGAAGGTTGGTGGTGTTCTCATACTACAGGCAGGCAGTTGATTTTGCTAGCTGCAGTATCAGTACATATATATATATATATATATATATATATATATCCCAGCTTAGTGCAGCTACAGGCCATTAGTATGTCTGGAAGGCCAAGAAGGAGAGGCAGACAGTCACAAGCCAATAAGAGAGGGCAAGCAGGCTCTGTGTCTAGTGCTGGTCGTGGAGACGGTGCATCCTCATCAGCACGTGGCCATGGGACACGCTTGGTCTTTTTTTCGGCAGCTGGCCATGTTGAGCCGCAACATGCGGAAGACTTGGTCGAGTGGATGACCAAGCCGTCCTCATCCTCCTCATCCTCTCTCACCCATGCCCAGGGTACTTTGTCTGGCAAAGCAGCGGCCTCTTCCCTCGGCTCAATGTCATCAGTGACTCCTTCCCTAGCCCCACCATGTCCTCCTGAGGAGTCCCTCGAACTGTTTTACCACAGTGTTGGGTACATGCTCCAGGAGGATGCCCAGCGTTTGGAAGGCTCTGATGATGATACTGAGCTCGATGAAGGCAGTAACACGAGCACGGACAGAGGGGGTGCCCAAGAA
This sequence comes from Aquarana catesbeiana, assembly GCF_042186555.1. Taxonomy (NCBI): domain Eukaryota; kingdom Metazoa; phylum Chordata; class Amphibia; order Anura; family Ranidae; genus Aquarana; species Aquarana catesbeiana. Next base: position 168,934,882 of record NC_133324.1, read on the forward strand.
GGACAGCAATCTGGCAGTCATGCTCCCCCTGCTGCAGCATACTGCCAGGTTTGCTCCAGTGATGAGGAGGGAGGGGATGATGAGGTCACTGACTCAACGTGGGTGCCTGATAGGAGAGAGGAGGAGGAGGAGGAGGAGGAGGAGGCGGCACATCACCAACAAGGCAGGATGCCCTCCAGGGGCCAGCCTAAGGGCAGCACATTGACTGCATCACACCCCAAAGCTCCACATGTGCAGGGCGCTGCAGTCTCTGCGCGTTATTCAAAAAGTTCTTTGGTGTGGGCCTTTTTTGAGACGAGTGCATCAGATCGCACCGCTGCTATTTGCAACATATGTCTCAAGCGTATCTCGCGTGGCCAAAACATCTCCCGCTTGGGTACCACATGCTTGACCAGACATATGTTGACCTGCCATGCAGTTCGTTGGCAAGCGTATCTAAAAGACCCACACCAAAGAACAAAGAGGACCTCTGCTTGCTCCTCATCAGCTGAGATTTCCAACCCCACTAGACCTTCAGTCCTCTCTGAGACCTGCACTGAGAGGAATGAAGGTGTAGAATTAGGTGTGTCACAGCCACGTATTTGTGGGCAATCTGATTTTGGTACACCGACGTCAGATTGTACCAGGCAAATTTCCCTGCCCCAGCTGCTGCACCGCCGAAAGAAGTTTGCTCCCAGCCATCCACATGCCCAACGGTTGAATGCTAGCTTGGCAAAATTGCTAGCACTTCAACTGCTGCCTTTTCAGTTGGTAGACTCTGCCCCCTTCCGTGAGTTTGTGGAATGTGCGGTTCCTCAGTGGCAGGTACCCAAACGCCACTTTTTCTCACGGAAGGCGATTCCGGCTCTCTACCAGCATGTGGAAGGCAATGTCCATGCCTCGCTGGACAGGGCGGTCAGCGGTAAGGTGCATATTACCGCTGACTCATGGTCCAGCAGGCATGGACAGGGACGTTACCTAAGTTTCACGGCGCATTGGGTGACTCTGCTGGCAGCTGGGAAGGATGCAGGACAAGGTGCAGTAGTGTTGGAGGTTGTTCCGCCACCACGCCTCCAAAATGCTAATGATTGTGACACACCTCTCTCCTCCACCCCCTCCTCTTCTTCTTCCTCCATGGCCTCTTCCTCGGAACCAGCGGTGCTCCGTAGTCGTTCAAGGGGCTACGCAAGTACGCAGGCCAAAAGATGCCATGCGGTGCTTGAGCTGGTGTGCTTGGGGGACAGGAGCCACACTGGGGCAGAGGTTCTGTCAGCTCTGCGGGGGCAGGTTCAGAGGTGGTTGACGCCACGCCAACTTAAGGCAGGAATGGTGGTTTGCGACAATGGCACCAACCTCCTCTCTGCCCTCCGACAGGGACAAATGACCCATGTGCCCTGTTTGGCTCACGTCCTTAACTTGGTGGTGCAGCGGTTCTTGGGCAGGTACCCGGGCTTACAGGATGTCCTGAGGCAGGCCAGGAAAGTCTGTGTGCATTTCCGCCGGTCATATAATGCCAGTGCTCGGCTGACGGACCTCCAAAAGGAGTTTAACCTGCCCAAGAACCGCCTAATCTGTGACATGCCCACCAGGTGGAACTCAACGTTGGCCATGCTGCAGCGGCTGCACACGCAGCAGAGGGCCATCAATGAGTACCTGTGCGACTATGGCACCAGGACAGGGTCAGGGGAGCTTGGTTTTTTTTCCCCACGCCAGTGGGCCATGATCAGGGATGCATGCACTGTCCTGTCACCATTTGAGGAGGCCACGAGGATGGTGAGCAGTGACAGTGCATGCATCAGTGACACTGTCCCCCTTGTACACCTGTTGGAGCACACGCTGCGTGGAATAATGGACAGGGCACTTGAGGCAGAACAGAGGCAGGAAGAGGAGGACTTCCTTAGCTCTCAAGGCCCCCTTTATCCAGACAGTGTTCCTGCGTGCCCGCCGATCACACAGGAAGAGGACGAGGAGGAAGAGGAGGAGGAGGAGGAGGAAGATTGTGTCAGTATGGAGGTGGAGCCTGGCACTCAGCATCAGCAGCAGTCTTTAAGGGATCAGTCCCAAGAAACACATGGACTTGTACGTGGCTGGGAGGAGGTGGCTGCGGACCAGGCTGTCGTCCTTAGTGACCCAGAGGACTCCGGACCGAATGCCTCAGCAAACCTACGCTGCATGGCCTCCCTGATCCTGCAAAGCCTGCGTAAGGATCCTCGTATTCGTGGTATCAAGGAGAAGGACCAATACTGGCTGGCAACCCTCCTTGATCCACGTTACAAGGGTAAGGTTGCGGACCTTATCTTGCCATCGCAGAGGGAGCAGAGGATGAAACATCTTCGGGAGGCCTTGCAGAAAGGTCTGTGCAACGCGTTCCCAGAGACTGGGAGGTTACAAACTCCTGTTTCTGGACAACGTGTTGCTGAGGCTTCGGTCAGTCAAAGAAGGAGCGGTGGAGAAGGTAGCCGTCTGACCGATGCGTTCAGACAATTTTTTGGTCCGCAGCCCCAAGGTATGATCGGTTCCAGCAACCATCGCCAGCGTCTGTTTTACATGGTGCAGGAATACCTAGGGGCAAGATCAGACTTGGACACCTTTCCCACCGAAAAACCTCTGGGTTACTGGGTCTTGAGGATGGATCACTGGCCAGAGCTTGCACAGTATGCAATTGAGCTACTGGCCTGTCCTGCATCCAGCGTTCTTTCGGAACGCACATTCAGTGCTGCTGGAGGCGTGGTAACCGATCACAGGGTGCGTCTGTCCACTGACTCGGTCGATCGACTGACCTTCATAAAAATGAATGAGTCTTGGATCACCACCAGCTACCAAGCACCTGATGCTGATGTAACCGAATAATTTTTTTTGAAATCTCAGATCCCTTCAAAGACTGCCTATGCTGATGCTGAGTGACTATCCCTGAGTAATTATCCTCTTCCTCCTCAATCATCACGCTGATAGCTTGTAAGAACATTTTTGGTTCTGGGTGCCACCACCAGTGCCTAAGGCACAATTTTTCAGCCCCTGTTTAACAGGGGCGTGTAATTACGATTTTTGATGTAATACTTTGCAGCAGGGCTCGTTCCTGCATTCCAACTAGAGTGTCTGTGAGGGGTTGCAGTGTTGTGGCACCAGCACCAGTGCCTAAGGCCCAATTTTTCAGTCCTTGTTTAACAGGGGCGTGTAATTACAATTTTTGATGCAATACTTTGCAGCAGGGCTCGTTCCTGCATTCCAACTAGAGTGTCTGTGAGGGGTTGCAGTGTTGTGGCACCAGCACCAGTGCCTAAGGCCTAATTTTTCAGCTCCTGTTCAACAGGGGCATGTAATTACAATTCTTGATCTAATATTTCACAGCAGAGCCCTGTGAGGGCTTACAGTGTTGTGGCCACAGCAACACCTAAGGCCCAAATTTCTGCTGAGTATATAGGGCAGGACCCTACTTTCAAACAACTAACTTACAAACGACTCCTACTTGCAAACGGAAGGAGACAACAGGAAGTGAGAATAAATCTACCCCTAGGAAGGGAAATTCTCTCCTGTAAGAGTTAATATGGGAAAAACATTTCTCCTTTCCACTGATGCTTTCCAATCCATTGGGACAAAAAGTGAGGTGAAATCTTCTGAAGAGGAGGAAAGACAGCAAAACAAATGTCACAGGGGTGATAACCCTTCCCTATGTTTTCCAAAAAGCTTAAAAAAGATTTTTTGGCTGGAGCTAAACACGTTAAAAATGTACCCGTTCAAAATTACAAAGAGATTCTACTTAACAACAAACCTACAGCCTGTGTACTGCTGTTCAGAGTATATAGGGCCTGGTGGCCCCACACCTTTCCTTATTTTAATTTGGGTGCGGGGTTCCCCTTAATATCCATACAAGACTCAAAGGGCCTGGTAATGGACTGGGGGGTACCCATGCCGTTTGTCTCACTGATTTTCATCCATATTGCCAGGACCCGACATTACATTAAACCCGCAAGCAGTTTTAAATGAGATTTTTTCCTTTAAAAATGACATTTGGTGCAGGGACTGTTCTAAACACGGGAAACACGCGTCACTTTACAGGCATACTATAGACACCCCTCAGGTACGATATTTAAAGGAATATTTCACTTTTTTTTTTTTTACTTTAAGCATCATTAAAATCACTGCTCCCGAAAAAACGGCAGTTTTTAAACGTTTTTTTTGCATTGATACATGTCCCCTGGGGTAGGACCCGGGTCCCCAAACCCTTTTTAGGACAATACCATGCAAATTAGCCTTTAAAATGAGCACTTTTGATTTCGAACGTTCGAGTCCCATAGACGTCAATGGGGTTCTAACGTTCGTGCGAACTTTCGGTCCGTTCGCAGGTTCTGGTGCGAACCGAACCGGGGGGTGTTCGGCTCATCCCTAGTGGTCAATACAAATTCCCTTTACATTGGTGGCAAATGTAAAAACTCCTCTTGATATTGGTCTATAAAAAATCCTAACTTGCATTTTTAGTCAGTGTCAAATCCTTCCCTACATTGGTGGTCCATGTAGAAGCCCCCCTTAAATTGGTGGCCAGTGTAAATTTCCAATGTAGTGGCTAGTGTAGAAACACCCTTTTATTTTTGTTGGTGTAAAATTCCCCATTACATTGGTGGTCAGTGCAAATTGCCCGCTACATTGGTGGTCAGTGTAAATCCCACTTACATTGGTGGTCAGTGTAAATGCCCCTAACATTGGTAATCAGTGTAGAAATGTCACCTTACATTGGTGGTCAGTACAAATCTCCTTGACAATGGTTGTCAGTGTAAATTCCCCTTACTTGGAGCTCATTGGTGTAAATGTTCCTATTACATTCGTGTTAGTGTAGAGATCCCTCTTTATATTGGTAGGTGGCATAAAATCCCCCATTACATGGTGGTCAGTGTAAATCCCCCTTTCACATTGATGGTCAGACAAGGATCCCCCACTACATACAAACGTTTTCAAGCTCTACATGATTCAGAATTTGCCACAGTGTACTACTTCCTAACTAATTTTATTACCCAGGATCAGCAATCGCAACAGGTGTTGCAGTACTTTGCAGAAAGGTCAGTGGTCAAATTATGTTTTCTAAATATTTTACGCCTAATGTGTTTGCAGATCAATTCATGTTTATTCTCTGTATTCTGTGTAAGAATTGCTGGATCGCTGCACTTAAAATAGATGGTACGGACTAAGGCTAGCCATACACATGAACATTTCTCTTGTTCAGCCCAGAATGAGAGAAATCTATTAAATGTGTGTATGGGAGAATCTCCTCTGGTGGCTATTGTATTTAGACAGCCGCAGCAGACGTGGCTGTCTGAATACCCAAACAGTGACTGCATTTGTTTGGATGATACATCTTATAGGATGCAGTCACTGTTCAGGCAATAATTTTCCAACTGGCTACTGATCACACCCTCCCTCCCAGCACTGCCGTTGATCACACTGATCACAGTAGTCCTAGGATCCCTAGGAGTTTTCTGTCTATTTGTGGGTCTCCTCACCTCCCCAGTCCATGGTGTGCACGCAGTGAGGAGATGATGTGCTGTAACCTTCAGCAATCAGTGAACCATAATGATATGCTGTAACCTCTAGCAACCAATCAGTGATCGGTAATAATGTGCAGTAACCTCTAACAACCAATCAGTAATCAATAATGATGTGCAGTAACCTCTAGCAACCAATCAGTTAGCAGTAATGATGTGCTGCAATCTTCAGCAACCAGTGAGCGGTGAGGATGTGAAGTAACCTCTAGCAACCAGTGAGCAGAATTGTTGTGCAGTAATCTCCGGCAACCAATCACTTAGTGGTAACAATGTGCAGAAATCATATGCTGTACCCTATAGCAACCAATGGGTGAGCGGTAATGTTGTGTAGTAATCTCTAGCAACCAATCACTGAGTGGTAATGATGTGCAGTAATCTCTTTCAACCAATCAGTGAGCAGTAATGATATCCAGTAATCTCTAGCAACCAATCAGGAAGCAGAAATCATGTGCTGTAACCTCTAGCAACTATGTAGTGAGCAGTAATTATCTGCTGTAACCTCTGCCAACCAATCAACATCTCTGTCTCATTAGACAACTCAGATCACAGAAACAATAAACAGGGCTAATTAGAGTGGCTTTGCATCTTCTGATCACTGTGATAATCACCAATCACAGTTATCACAAATGTAAACATTCTAGTTTACATTTGGATCCATCCCCTTCCTAAACAATGGAGGAAATAGGGAGATAGTATTTTATCAATGAAGATTTATGAACGAATGGATCAAAGGCAGACACAGGTTCATGGTGAGGGGTTTTGTGGGACAGTTTTTTAAACCTTGCACCCCCCCATATCTCATACACAAGGCCGTCTTTAATACTGATTGGACCCCGGGCAAACATTTTCTTGGGCCCCCCCATGCAATTTCGCTCTCCACCTGCTCTGAGACATACAATGAATAGCAACTAGACTTAAATGGTAAGTTCACCTTTACAGAAAAATCAGAAAGGTGAACCTACACAGGTCCCCCTCCTCGCCCCCCCCAGTCCCGCTGACCTGGACCTCCGCTATATCTGGTTCTAACCCCCTGTATATCCGCGTCAGGAGCCCGGGGCTTAGAAATCCTCTCTTCTTCCTCTAGTCTTCTCTACAGCTGACTGGATGGCTATGCGGCTGCTGGTTGGTCAGTGCCGCCCATGTGACAGCGCTGACCAATTAGAATGCTCCAAACTTCCCTCCTGACGAGGGACATTTTGGACATTCAGTAGAGAGGATTTCTAAGCCCCGGGCTCCTGGCGCGGATATACCAGGACTTAGAACCGAAGATATCGACGGTCCAGGTCAGCGGGACCGGGGGGGGGGGGCGAGGAGGGGGACCTGTGTAGGTTCACCTTACAGAGTTTTCTGTAAAGGTGAACTTACCATTTAAGTCTAGTTGCTATTCATTGTATGTTCAGAGCAGGTGGAGAGCGAAATTGCATGGGGGGGGCCCAAGAAAATGTTTGCCCGGGGTCCAATCAGTATTAAAGACGGCCTTGTATATGAGATATGGGGGGGTGCAAAGTTTAAAAAACTGTCTCACAAAACCCCTCACCATGAACCTGTGTCTGCCTTTGATCCATTCGTTCATAAATCTTCATTGATAAAATACTATCTCCCTATTTCCTCCATTGTTTAGGAAGGGGAGGTATCCAAATGTAAACTAGAATGTTTGCATTTGTGATAACTGTGATTGGTGATTATCACAGTGATCAGAAGATGCAAAGTCACTCTAATTAGCCCTGTACATTGTTTCTGTGATCTGAATTGTCTAATGAGCCATTAATAGTACACATCCACCACTTCGCCATTGAAAAATCTACTGTAGTATTGAAGTAGTTAAGTTTCCTTATCTTTAATTTGTACTTTGGTGAAACCATTTCCATGATGCATAACATAGTAAGTAAATAAGCAGAACTATCAGCAGTGGCGGCCCGTCCATTTGGAGCGCATGAGCACCGCCCCCCCCATCCATGCGTTGGCCCCTAATCTACATGCAGAGCGCCAGACGCATGGATTCCAATGGGCGTTTTTAAAGCAAGTAATTAGAGCAAGAGGCTATAATAGGCTTCAGAAAAGGGTGGGCTCGGGGCACAGAGCACTGCACCCTGAGCCCACCCAGTTGTGCGAATTAATATTCGCTATTGTCACACTGATCCTCCTCCCGGCCATTTAGGATGTGGGTCTTAAGACCCATCACCCGATTGGCTGAAAGGACAGGCGATCCTATTGCACGCCTAGGAGAAAGGAGACGCACGGCAGAAGGTGCTATGATGCAGAGGAGGAGGAGGCGCGATGGAAGCTGCCACCCGTAGGAACGCTGCCCGTCCACGACCTAGATGGGATAAGTGTGGGGCTGGCTGACCATGTGTGAGGAAATAACAGTACAAAGAATGATTTGTAGTATTCAAATTCGAAATATGCTGACAGGAAGAAAAAGCAGAGTGACTGAGAGATGAGCTCATCACTGTGCTGCTTCTTCTTTCACTGTGCAGTCACAGACTGGGGCAAGTTCAAGGCAACCTGGGCTCAGAGGAAATGGGTTAAATAATTCTGGCTATCTGAGGACATCTAGCGGCAGAAAAAAGTACCGCATGGAAAATATCTGGATTGAAGGTGAATATTGCATCAAACCATGAGATGGTTTTGTTATTTTATTTTTAATGGGCTATTTATTTTAATCTTGGTATTCTCTGTTGAAGTTCTGCTTTAGGTCCTGATTGCTGCCACGCTAATCCCCAGTGTCAAAAGACCAGTGCAGCCAGCAACTTAGTTCTTGATCACCACCACACCAGTGCAATGTTGCCTCTGCCTCCCGCCTGTAGTGACCTTTTATTTGGCCTGTTTATTGACCACATTCCTGCCTGTTGCCTGGACCAATCCTTTGCCTGTTTTCTGACCATGTTTTTGTCTGCGTCCTGAACTGACCCATCTGCACGTCCGACTGAATATGTTCCTGAAAGACACCAGTCCCAGCCATCCCCTGTGGACAACTGCACCTCTGGATCCACAGGGACTTTTTTGTTTATCCTTTCTTCAGCCTCCTGTATTGTATTTCCTGGTCAGTGTACATGACATTCCTCATGGTAGCCATATACCAGTAGGCTAGGCTTGCTTGGCTTATAGGAACTGGGACTGCTATAGGTGATGCTACACTAAGTTATAATCCCTGATCACTCGTACAGAGGCGACCATTACAGTTCACTGGTTTGATACAACTGTCTGATTTGTGTGATACACAAGTTACAATGTCCGGTATATATTCAGTTGAAAAAGTCTCAAATTAAGTCTTCAAAAGACTCACTATGCTTCTTAAAAAATATCTTTGGGTGTTTGCTTTCCAAAATGTGGTCATTTTGCGGGTGTTTCCACTTTCCTAGTGCTCCAGGACCTCCAAAAATGTGATAGGTACTGAAGGTACTCCTTGGATTTTGGGCCCTTGTATGTGGCTAGGCTGTGAAAAAGTGTCACACATGTGGTATCACCATAGATGGAAGGAGTAGCAGAATGTGTTTTGTGGTATAATTGTAAGCATACCTATAATTGTGTTAAAAAATCTTATTAATTGAAATCTTTGTATAGAAAAATACATTTTCATTTTCTTTCCTGAACTTTCCAAAAACTTTTGGCAAAAATTACGTTTTCAAAATACTCACTGTGACTATCAGAAAAGCACTGCCGCTTGAATCCCTGTGATCTGAAGGAGGCGTAGCCGTGACTCCAAAATGCGTTTTAATTGGCCCACCACAGCAGTAGGCAGCTCTCTTGCCTGACAACTCGATAAACCTCCTTGCTGAATCACCCGGCCAGCGTCCTCCCGAGTTTCCTCGAGGCTACATTTCCCTGCTGTTAGACGGCATTCGTGGACCACAGATCATAGGGATTCAAGCGGCAGTGTTGTTCCTTGTTGGACGTGACAAGCTTCCACTTATTGATTACGTACTGAGCATGTAAGTGCATCTTTTACTGGAAACTTTTTACAATTTTATATTAAAATAATGCTGCACTAGGATTGACCTGGCGCTTCTCTCTTTTTTTCCTCTTCCTTTCGATCTTCCACAGTACTTGGGTTCCCAGCCTGTGCTTGAAGTAGCCTTGTCACCACCTGCAGTAATCATACCAGAGACCCATTTAAAGGGGCTCACCCCCTGTACATTTTTTCCTAAACATTGACTTTCTTGCTCTCAGCACTTTTATTTACAACTTTATATGTGTTTATGTGTTTTTCTGATATTGCTTTCAAAACACTAACCAGACCCCAGGGTGTGTGCGGCATTCACCACTTTTTTCTACTATTAGGCTTTAGCGCTGAGTTTCACACCAGTTTTTATGTGTATGTTTTTTACTTTTTTGATGTTATTGTGTCTATCAGTAAATACCTTAGACTGCTTTCAAAATGGGTCATTTTATAGGTGTTTCTACTGTCCTGGTGCTCCAGGGCCTCCAACAATATGTTATGTAGTCATAAAATTATATGCGTAATTTATGCTCCTTGAAAGCCCAAAGATTCTCCCTGGATTTTGGGCCCCTTTATGCATCTAGGCTGTGAAAAAGTCTCACACATATGGTATCCCCATACTCAGGAGACATAGCAAAATGTGTTTTGGGTGTAATTATAAGAATGCCTATGCTGTGTTTGAGAAAAACATTGTTAAAATGACAACTTTGTGGAATAAAAAATGTATTTAATTTCTTAATTTTCAAAAAAAATTGTGACAAAAAAATTACAACTTCAAAAACTCAAAAACTGCCTCTTACTAAATACCTTGGACTGTCTACTTTGCAAAAAGAGGTCATTTGGGGGGCATTTGTATTGTCCTGGCATTTTAGGGCCTCATGAAATGAGATCAATTTTTAGGTATGTATACAGTGGCGGCTAGTGCTCCAACCGGGGAGGGGAGGTGCCAAACTAACCACTCGCAAACAGACCACCTGACCCCCCCCCCCCCCCGGTGGGTGGTACTCACATGTTCGGGCTCTTGGCGGTGATGCAGAACAGATGACGAATGCAGAGCTGATGATGGCGGCCATCTCCTGGATCTCCTTGTACATCCTCCCTGCCCCCAGTACCGGCCAATACAATCACTTCTCTTGGCCAATCAGGCTGCTCCCTCTTCCTGATTGGCCAGGAGGAGAACCAGGCAGACAAAAGTGGATATTAATTCTTTATTGTCACAAAAGTGGGTGGGGCCCATGGCCTACCCACCCACCCTTTTTTGAAGCCAATTAGAGCCTCAGGCTCTAAACACGTGATTAAAAAATAAAAACCCATTGGAATCCATGCATCCGGTGCCCAGCATGTAGATTAGGGGCCAGACACATTGATTAGGGGGGAGGCACCCCTGCGCCCCGTATGGTGTGGCCACCACTGTATGTTTACCATAGTTTGTAGACTCTATAACTTTCACACAGCCTAAATAATATATACTGATTTGGGCTATTTTACCAAAGAAATGTAGCAGAATACGTTTTAAACTTATGAAGAATGATTATTTATTTGCAAGATATTACCGGTAATAACAGAAACACATTTTCAGTATTTTTTCGCTTCTCTAGCAAAAATAAAAAACCCAGTGGTCATTAACCACTTCAATACCAGGCACTTCCACCCCTTCCTGCCCAGGACAATTTTCAGCTTTCAGCACTGTCGCACTTTGAATGACAATTGCACGGTCATGCAACACTGTAACCAAACTAAATTTTTATCATTTTCTTCCCACAAATAGAGCTTTCTTTTGGTGGTATTTAATTTTTGAAAAAAAAACTGATGGCCACTGATAGGCGGCACTGACAGCACTGATAGGCGGCACTGATGGCACTGATAGGTGGGACTGATGGGCACAGATGGGCACTGATAAGTGGCACTGGATAGGCAGCACTGATGAGGAGCTACTGACAGGCATTACTGAGTGGCACCTGAAGGGCACTGACAGGCATGACTGAAGGGGCACTGATTGGCACTGTTGTGGGCACTGATTGGCACTTTTATGGGCACTGACAGGCGTTCTTTGTGTGGCACAGGCTGGCAGGTGATGGGCACTGATTGGCAGCTGATGGGCACCTCTGATGGGGGCTGCACTGATAATCAATTTGCTTTTTTGATTATCATCGCTGACCCCCCCTCTGTCAGTCCCTGTCAGCGTGAACAGGGCTGCCATCAGAAATTTTGGGGCCCCTTACACAGCTTCAGGCATGGGCCCCCTGGAGTAGAGAACTGGGGGGGGGTGAAAAAGTCAAAGTGTCATCTCATCTCCTCTTCCCTCTCCTGGGGGGGGTGCTGCCTGTACCCCCCTAATGGCGGCTCTGGCAGTCTATGGCGGGGGGGTCAGTGAATAGGGCGCAGTCTATGACGGGGGGGTCAGTGAATAGGGGGCAGTCTATGATGGGGGTCAGTGAATAGGGTGCAGTCTATGACAGGGGGATCAGTGAATAGGGGGCAGTCTATGATGGGGGGCAGTGAATAGGGGGCAGTCTATGACGGGGAGGTCATTGAATAAGACAGACTATGTTGGGGGATGAATGGATGGGAAGTAGTGTATGCCATGGGGAGTATCTGTGAGCTGCACATCTGTATACTGGCTCTGCCCATGATGTCTGCCATACATTGGCACATCCATTCCCTGAGAGGTGTCACATAGCCATGAGAAGGGTATGTGGCCACTTACTGCTCTGTCTTCCTCTGACAGGAAGTTGGGTCTGTCATCCAGGCCTTCCTGCTACAAAGAGAGAACAAAAAACACACTGTTACCCTCCTCACAGAGCCCCCCAGGCCCCACAGCCAGCACTATGCCCTGCACAGGCGCCAATCCATTCTCCCGCCCTCCCCACCACCGCTCACCATCATGGCTGAGATGGTCACTGGCAGGCTGGGGACAGACTCCACTGCGGATCAGGGGGAGGAGCGTTCGCCGCGGGGACACATGATAGGAGGAGGGGGCCCGGCTGAATGACAGCTGGCCCGAACTGCAAGTCTGCTGGTGGGTTAGATTATCATGTGACCATTTTCTCTCCTCTCTCCAGCGTGACATGAGAGCGGGGGGAGGAACTGCCGAAATGAAAGTGTTTTCTCTCCTCTCAGCCGCGAGCTGAGAACAGGGGCGGCCGGGCCCCTAGGAACATTCGGGCCCCTTACAGGTGTAATGTCTGTACCCCCCCTGATGGCGGCCCTGACCGAGGAAAGCCGTTTACTGGCACTTCCTGGTTCATGCAATGATCAGCTGTGATTGGTCACAGCTGATCACATGGTAAGAAGCCTCTTACTTACACACAGCATGACCAATCGCCGTGCTGCACGCCGGATTGTTATCATGATCACGTCATATGACATCCAATCAAGATAACTAAACCACTTTGCCGATGTCATATTGCTATATGGCGGGCGGCGAGTGGTTAAACACCACGAAAAAAAAGCTCTATCGTTCTCAAAAATGATGAAAATTTCATTTAAATTTAGTTTTGTCATCCAAAGTGTGACAGTGCGGAAATCTGAATATTGGCCTAGGCAGGAAGGGGGTGAAAGTGTCCGGTATTGAAGTAGTTAAACTCAAAAAGACTATGGTACTTGAGTAGTAAATTTAATTGAGGTAAAAACAACAATTAGCTAAAAACTCTGTACAGGCTTTGACGGGCAATAGATAAGATCAGTGTGTAATGAAGCCACATTCTATAAACAGGCAACTTCAAACAACCAACTTGAACTTAGAGTAATTTTTACACTAACATACCTTTTATCATTCTGAGATGGGAGAGACAATGTAGCATGGGAAAGGTAGGCAAAGGTCACTCCTATACCTCCAGCTACAAACCATAAACAATTAGGCTGATGTCACACTGGCATCTCTGCCACTAGTGACACACCGTCAGTGGCAGGGTCACGCAGGAGAGCCTTCCGCTCACCTCTGTGGAAAGCACGCTAGTTATGGGGGAGCGACATCTCGCTTGCCCTTCTAGTAAAGGAGTAATTTTATAGAAAGTGCCAGGCACTTCTGATGCTGGTGGTGATTTTTTGTCAGTGCCAAGATCACTTGAGTGACATCCGCCCTGATAGTCAAACAATGGTTAACTGAACCTGCTCATGCCTTTTATGCTGCTACTTTTCTTTTTTATTACTAGGATTTGAAAACATATTATATCACCTAGGGGTTTGTTAAAATGTTTAATGCAGTATACCCTTACATTAGTTTGTAAGTTAATTTAAAGGTTTGTACACCAGAATAAAAAAAAAGGACATTTGAGGCATAAACAGGGACAAAGGGATATTGATTTTTTTTGTATAATGTGCCGTTTGAGGTCTCTAACAGGTTTACTTTAAACTGTCTTATTCTTTACTAACATTGGTAGTTCAATGAAAGAGAATAATACCCCAGTTCACGATACTTAACAAAGGAACAAGTCTTCAATCTGAACAGCGGTCCTAAATGTGGCTCTATAGAATATATACCCACGTGCTTAAAGAAAGTCCCATGTGACTGGAAGCTACAGGCAGGTCACCACTATGAATCTGGAGTAAAACAAAAGTCCACAATTCTATTGGCATTCACAAAGCCTAGCAGGTCTTTAAACAGTTCTTTTTGTAGCGTCTGTAATGCTGATCCATGGCAGAAATTATGTGGGGCAAATGTTATGCTTGTAACTTTAGAGAGCATTTCCTGATCTAAACATTTGCAGGAATAGCTAACTCCTATTGCCCCTTGTTAAATCCTATTGAACTTCAAGGGGACCCCTGATGAACCCTCTAAACATGCAAGGGGCAACATTTACTTCCAGGTAAGGATGAGCCAAACACACCTGGGTTTGGTTTTTGGAGGTTTGGCCAAAGATCAAAATGTCTGATGCCTAGTCCAAATTTCATTGAAGTCAATGGAAGCTGACACTGTCAAATGGTTTTTCTTAATTTTTAAGGCTAATGGTCAAGTGATTGGCAAAATAACTGCAATGCCCCAGAGAGCTATGTACCCATGCAAAAATAAAAAATACAGTTTTGCCTGAAGCAGTGATTTTAATAATGCTGAAAGTGCAACATTAAAAACACACTATTCCTTAAAAGAAAAAAAACACTTGGAGGTCCCCTAAACCTACATGTGAAGTGGTGCATCTCTACCATATAAACAAAGTAGTATACAGTAATTAAAAATGGCATTTGCTAAGGCAAAAAAGTCATTTAAAATGCTGTTAAAGCCTAGTACACACGGGCCACACGTCTGGTTTGGGGCGGCGTACGGGGGAGGGGCATCCCCCATCCTTGGCCTGCTGGTTGTGAGGGTGGAATCTGGAAAGTCTGTATACGATAAGAGTGCTCCCAGATATTTGACACCACCTTTACATGAATGAATAAGTAGTACACACTATTTTTTTGTCCTTATTTTAAAAAAATAACCCCCCCCCAAAAAAAAAAAAAAAATCTAACTTTGTAAATCCAGTGTCAATCAAGATGAACATTACTCTTTATACAGTGCAAAGGGATAGGGATGTGTTGATATAACTGACCAAATATTGACATGCCCATATTTGGTCTATGGCCATAGCCATATTTGGTCAGTGATGTCACCACCGCCCTGTCTCTTTACTTACATAGCCGGGAATTCCTGGCCATGTAAGTGAATGGGGACAGTGATGTCACTGGTTTTCAAGGACTTGGCTGTGCATCCACCCACCAGTGTCCTTAACAATCACTGACAGCAGGACCTGTCATATATAATAGTGGTATTAATATTAAACGTTATATATAATAGTGGTATTATAATCGCTATTATACATAATATTTGACTCTTGCCAAATGTATGGACCAAACATTAAGCTCATCCCTACCCCCAGGTTAAATGGTGCATATCTTTATAGCCAATGCTCCTATATCTTGTTTGAGGCACCACATCCTGCCTTTTTATCTTATAGGTTCTTCCACACAGATGATACAAATGACTCTCCCATGTCACTTCCAAACACTTTATTAATGCTCACATGCTTCTGTGCCAGGACAGCCTGCATGCTGAACAGCAATCAACAAGCGATCATATCTCACTAATGTGGGAAAATTCCTTAGTCCCCAAGAATCACTTTTTTGTAAAGGGCTTAAGCTTGCTATACACATAAAACATCTAACAGGTTTCCAAATTGAAACTTTATAGCACCTATGGATGAATCACCCACTGCAGCTATTGCATTTTTACAAAAATATAAAGAGAAAGATCAGACCAAAAAGTAGCTACTGGCAATAGAGGAAACACCCCCCCCCAAATAAACAAAAAATTGCAGTGTCAGGGGCCCCAGACGACAAGCATTGGCTGGAAACACCTTGGGCGGTGCCATTCACATGAAGTCACATTCACATGTGAGTGACAAGTGATTTTACATTGTTTTATTATCATTTTATTTAGCTGCTCTAGTATTGTGAGTTTGCATTGCATATGGGGAAGATAGAGTGATGCACTGATTCAATACTGTCTGTCACTATCACGGGTGTACCTTCCTTTTGCGTTCACGTATTATGATTTACTACTATGAGTTATTCTCTTTTTCTGACTATGGTATGATGTGGAGGAGGCGTTAAATCCAGCACCAAGAGTAGACTCCCTTTGAAGCACCCCATTGGCACAAAGCGAGTGAACTGTTCTCTTAGTTGAGACAGCACTCCTCTCTGGTGGGTGGCCATTCCTTCCATATTCATACACGGGAAGGAGTATTGCACATTGTTTATGGACTATTATTGATGGACTTTTTCTCTTTATTGTGGGTTTTCACTGATGTTATGATTGTCCAAAGAAGCACTATTGTTTTGTAGTTGTTTGTCTGTTGATTACATCAATATTAGCGCTGCAATTTTTTTGTTTTATTGTACTTTTACAGCCAACCCCACCAGCAGTCAAAATCAAAATGATTAATAAAATGAAAGCAGTCAATATCAAAATATCCATATAATGAACTCTGGGATAAGCAGAGATAACGTCTAAGTAGACGAAACACGTCGGATCGAGTCCTGCCAACATCATTGCGCTATTCCATGTCTCTGCAAGAGCTTTTTATCTACATTTGAAACTTGAGTGTTCCTATTTACCTTCTTTTTATTAAATAAATCTTTTTAAACTATATCACACCATGTGGAACCTTTCTTTAATTTTTGGTTACATCATGTGAGTACGTGGATATCCTTTGGTCCTCCTTTTCTCCATGTGAACTTCACCTATATGTTCCACTGTGAACTTGCTGATGACCAGTGTTGTTCAGACCCAGATCTGGGATCGTAGTGACCTGGATCTGTGCCTGTCTACGAAATATCTTCACTTTAAACGGTGAATATCACCACAAGCCTGCATGACTTAGGAGGCATTTGCCCCTTAAGGCTAGGTTCACACTGCTGCAGTGCGAATTTAGCGCGGTTTTGTTCCGATTGCGTTGCGAATTTGCATTGCGAATTCTATATGTGTTCTTGCGATTCTACTGCAAATTTTGCAGTCTATGGAGCTGAATTCGCATCGCACACGGATCAAACTCGCACAGGACCTTTTTTTCACGCAGGTTATATTCGCAATGCATCGATGTGAACGGCACTAATGTTAATCTATGAAATTTAAATGACTTGCGAATTTGAGCGATCGCAACGGCTCAAATTCGCAATAGAATTCGCAGCAGTGTGAACCTAGCCTTAAGGCCACTGCTTCCGGTAAGCCTTCACACAGTTGGTGGTGGTTCTCCTGGCAAGTTCTCCTTTTTGTCATGTTTCCATTGATGCCCCATTTTCCCATTGATGTCAACGTTCTGATAGTTTCCATTCATTTACATCAGGACTCTTTGACACAATCCTTCCCCTCTTGTTTTGTACACTTTTTTTCTTCATGCATACATTTTTACATCTCATTGGTGTTCTCACACTTATTACGGTGTTATCACTTATATTTGGTCACACAATTATTATCATTATTTTTGTGATTGGAGTCTTGGTGTGCTTTGTGTATTTTTTCCAGATCTATGCAGTAATCCAGTGTGAAACTTTGCCTCCACCAGTGTTAATTTTGTCGACTAAAATATTTTCGTTGACTAAATTTAATACTATTTTAGTCGACTAAAATACGACCAAAACTAAAACAATTCAGATGACTAAAATACGAAAAATAGGACTAAAACTAAAATGGCATTTTAGTCAAAAGACTAAAATACAACTAAAACTAAAATGCCATTTTAGTCAAAAGACTACGACTAAAACTAAATTGAAATTAGACGTCAAAATTAACACTGGGCTACCACATAAGAAACTTAGGGGCATCTACTAAGCTGCTGAAAGAAAAAAAATTAAGAAAAAGGCTTTTCTTATTTTTTTTTCTTAATATTTAATGTTGGTAATATATTCAGGTAATATGTGCAATGGCATTACAGCCAATAGAGTTTACAGTTTTTTAAATTTTTTTTTAATATATTTTCAAGTTGCACTTCTGCTTGTCAAAAAGCAATATTTTTGTTTGTTTATAAAACTTGGTTTTATTTATAAAGACGTAAATATCACAATGGCTAAATCTGTGTTATTCGATTTTTACTCTAGGAGTATATAATGTTTGGCAATTCTAAAGAAATAATGCATTCAAATTTAACTAAACCCATTCAATTTTAGTCCAATAAAATGTACTGGAGTTTTTGTAGACTAAAATATGACTAAAACTAAAACAATTCAGATGACTAAAATACGACTAAAACTAAAATGGCATTTAGGGCCTCATGTACACTGCTGCTGGTAAACGGAATTTAAGAGCAGTTTGGCATTTTTTCAACTGCTCCTGAACTCTCCTCTGTTATCTTATTAGTACATGTACACAGGGTCGTTTATAGTCGTTTCTAGCTAGTTGCGTTTAAAGGCTTTTTTTGGAACACAAAAAAATGCATTCAGAAGCTGTGTTTAGAGGCATTTCAAACACCAAACATTGTTAAATACAGCTAAACATGGTAACTCGCATTTAGCCGTGTTTCGTTTGCAGGCTTTTTTCATTTTTGGCTATTTAAAAAAAAACGCTTCTAGACGCAAACGCGGCTAAACGTGACTAGATGCGGCATGTAAACGCAGCTAAACGGCAGTTTTTAGACACCGGTTTCTACCTGTCAAGTTAAATCATTCAGGAGAGGTTGAACAATGTCCCGAGTACATTAAGCCTTAGTCAAAAGACTATAACTAAGACTAAATTGGAATTTGACGTTAAAATATACACTGGCTTCCACGCAGGAGCTTCTTGTAATAAAGACCAGTCACTGCTGCTATCTCTTTTTGTGCAGGGCGACTTGTCGTATCTCCGCCCCCTTCTGTAGTTTTCTATAGGCAGCCCATGTTAGATGGGCCTACCGGGCCCCTCCCACAACTCTGCTCTCTGCTATGTACAACACACTGATGATGTCACCAAGGTAATATCTGGGTTTGCAAAGGTATTTGGTGCACACAAAATGGATTTAGATCCTTAGTGGCTATTGAGGAATATATATTTAATTAAACGGTTTTGTGCCCAGAGATCATCTTTAAGCAATCCACAGGTTTGTTATAGTTGGGGGCTCACACAACTTATGTTGAATGTATGTAGTATATGCTTCCAGTATACCGAGGCTAGCCTGGATAGCCTTGGTGTGCATAGCTACACTGATCAGCTTCTCAGCTAAAAGCTAAATATGAAGTAGTGTGGGGGTTAGTGGGTTGTACCTTGAGCTCTAATAAATGTCTACAACTTTTAAATGCATATTTGCAAATGTTTGTGTTAAACGCACTCCTCTGTAGACCAAATTGTGATACAAGTTTACTGGCCCTTTAAACGCAGTAACTTTTTCCTAGACTGAGAAAATGAGAGTATCTCTACAGGCAGTCCTTAGCCTGAATTACCAGCTTTGATATCATATTACCTGCCAGATCCTCTGATCCTATGAAAACATGACGGCATACAGTTATAAAGGAGCCAGGAACTTTCTGTACTGAAAAGCCCCCACTGATTACTGATTTACTATGATCTTCTCTTTTTGGTCATGACATTGTTTAATGTGTATCATTTTAGTAGGCTGACGGAAAGCTGCAGTTGTATCACTACCAGCTGATGGAACACTCAGTGCTGACTGCAGATTTGTCAACAAAAGGACACATTTTTCCAGATTGTGTACTTTGACAAGTGCTTACTCGGGTCTGTCCTACTTGTCTTCAGGCTAGTCACTCACAGCAAGTAGTCAGATATGTGTCATTAAGATAACTAACCCTGGCCATACATGTTAAGGTTTAAAAGAAATACATAGATATCCCAATCCACACTCAACAACATTAATGGACAATTCTGTTAAGATAACTAACCCTGGCCATACATGTTAAGGTTTAAGAGAAATCCATTGATATCCCAATCCACACTCAACATTAATGGACAATTCTGTTAAAATAACTAACCCTGGCCATACATGCTATGGTTTAGGAGAAATCAGTAGATATCCCAATCCACACTCAACAACATGGATGGGCAATTCTTTTAGGATGACTAATCCTGGCCATACATGCTAAGGTTTAAGAGAAATCAATAAATATCCCAATCCACACTCAACAACATGGATGGGCAATTCTGTCAAGATGACTAACCCTGGCCATACATGCTAAGGTTTAAGAGAAATCAATAAATATCCCAATCCACACTCAACAACATGGATGGAGGATTCTGCAGTGCTGACTATTGTATTCTGATGGCTGCCACCCACCACGCCTGAATCTGGTTGGATGCAGGTGCTATTTTACTGAGAATTTTTCTCCTGGCTTCTTCTAAAAAAGTTGATTGAAAAATCAACTTTTGTCAAGCTGGGTGGTGCTGATTTAGGCTGGGTTCACATATATGCGAATTGGAATGCGTTTTTAACAGCATCCAATTCACATAACATGTGAATGTTACCGACTTTCAATAGAGCCCGTTCACACATGGGGCTGGGTGTGGTGCAGGTTTAAAATGGGTCCTGTGTGTTTTTGGGCCTGGTTCAGGTGCGAATTTGGGTAAAAATTTGCACCTGAATTGCACCTGAACCAGTGAAGAGAAACACACCAGACTCCGGACTGCAAACCGCAGCCACATATGTGTGAACTCAGCCTTATTCTGCTAGAAAACTATTAGACCCCTTTCACACTGGGGCTGCGGTCTCGTTAGTGCTAAAGCGCTAGCGGGGTGCTTTTAACCCCAAAGGAGGGGTTAAAAACTCCCGTGTTGCGGCGCTTCAGAAAGGGGTTTTCCAGTACTTCATTCCAATAGGCAGGGCGTTTTGGGAATACAGTGCTCCCAAACCGCCCCAAAGATGCTGCTTGCAGGACTTTTCGGAACGTCCCGTAAGCGCACCGCCCCAGTGTGAAAAGTCACACTAGAATGAATTGGAGGCGGTTTTCAGGTGCTTAGCAGAGGCTATTTCCAGCGCTAAGGCCCATGAAAACCGCCCCAGTGTGAAATGGGTCTTAGGTGAGTCGGGAAAAATAGACAGAACTGTTTAAACTTTCCCACGCACGTCAGAGAGCACATAATTGTGCAGGCAAGATGTCTCTCTCTTGCAGTAGTGCTGCACCAGACCCTATACATTTGTATGCTCCACTTGGCCAAGGCTACTTGTAATTTTATGGAAAAGGTGAGTAGAAGGAGGCTTCTCAGAGAGGTAACGGCAGTGATTGGACTTTTTTTTTTCCTCCAAATAGTGAGTGGCCAGCTGTCTTAGGGTAAACCCACAGACATAGTAAAACCACTGACTTCTCATTTTTATGAGTAGTATAGAAGAGACAAACATAGTTCAAACCTTGAAAATTACACACTCAAATTTAGCATTACTTGTAGCAATCAGGTAAGGATCACAACACAAATGTTTCCCTAGGTGTAATGAGTACTTGCAACAGCAAACGTTGCATCCACAATTTTTTTATTCCAGCTTTATGGAAAATCTGAGAGCGAGTGGTGCCAAGTAGTGAAAAAGGAGTTTCACTGCCCTTACACCCAAAGAAGTCCAATCATGCCATGCTGAATACAGTATATGTGTAGGCAGGGGTTCCCTTGAAGGGTGTGCCATCTGCATTAGCTCCACCCTTTCCCTTTAAATTATTGAGGGGAGGAGCTACAGTAATAGAAGTCTTTGGTCTGCAGCATGACAGAAGGATGGAGTGATAAGAGGAAGCGAATTCCCTAGGGGTCTGAGGGAGGGAAGCCATGAGGCGGCCTGGGGAGGACTTTATGGGAACCCTGTTTAGTAAGTAGCACCACAGTACCCCCTCCTGTGTAGTCAGTGAGCTATGCATCGTTATCCCAGTGTTTGGAGAGTGTTTATGCCATATGTAGTGGAATGCAACACCATTGTATGGACAAGTTTGTAGCTATCATATACTTTAAGTAAAGTTCAAAGAAAAGCCACTTAATGTCTCTTACTTGTTTAAGCCTGGGAGTACAAGAAATGTGATAGAGTAGGTTCAGGCTCATTTGTAAATTTGATTACTTGTGCAACCCTGATCGACTAAGGAGCAGATGGTGATTAGGGAAAAGAGGTCTGCCTCCTGGTGGAGAAAGCGAACCCCCTCATGGAACACCTGGGCTTCTGTTTGACATGGGCCCCAAATGTTTGTTGGACTCCGAGAGCCCTAATCTAGTCCATAACAAATTGCAGGGTGCTCTGTGAGAAGTGCTCTGAACATTTGGGGTTAATATGGACTTTAATCAGGGGGATGTGGTGAGGGGTGTCGGATCCACATCTGTGCCTCAAGTCGTGCTGAGATGAGGACAATCCATCCCTGATAAGCTGACAAATCAATCTTTAGGAAAAGTGACTGGCGAGATCCCTCTGGATATCCTAACTGGGTGGAGCAAGCTGCAGAGGCCCTACAGACCACAAGTAGTCATAAACGGACCACGAGCAGAGTCACCAAAGGGTGTCATCCTAGGCTATCCACACATGCCCATTACCCCTGCAGGGGTCCAAGGAGCTGGTGAGTAGGGACCCATCAGGGGGAGCACACAAGTCACTTGATTTGCTGAACACAAGAGTCACCTGATTACTTTGGACACTTGGCCATTTTGGAGCTTCACCATTTTTTATATATTTTTCATTTATTTCTTTTGTGATTTTATATTGTTTCTACCAGTTTTTTTGTGTGTATCATTTTTGGACTTTGTTTCACTGGTGTTTTTATATTTTTTATGTATTTTGATATTATTTTCTTTGTGATATATGGCTTTTTTTTAGATGATTTATTATTTCTTTTGATGATTTAAGGCCATATCAATTTGATCTATACTTCACTAGTATACTCATTTTGAGCTATATTTTACGTATATATTTCACATTAACATATGTATAGGCTCATTGGGTACCTTTTATCACGTTTTGTTTTTACATTATACAAAGTGTTAAGAATGCACGCTGTCTGCACTTTTGGGGCAAGCTTTTCCCATATAGGCAGATGTATCCGGTCACATATATTTTTGTCTGATTTACCCTCACTTGACAGCCAATAAGGTAGCGCCACTCACCCCAATCTGCTTATTATTATTTTTTCTTTGTAAGTTCCCTTTTGTGAACTGATTAGGGGAGGCTGCAACCTGACACTATCCTGAGCGCGGAGTATATCTTAATTTTGTCAACCAGGCATACGCCTACTGAGTCATCAGGGCTTGTGGTGCAACCGCACCAATAAACGAGCATCCACATCTACAACTAATGGCACCAACGGATGATGGTCACGCTGTCATTCAGATGACACCCAACAGAGAAGGAAAACTCAGAGGGGGTTGACCAATTCTTTCCCGTGTGCTCACAAGATACGGCCAGAAATGAAACAAAAGTTCCACATCTGAGTGTCTCACAGATGATGTCTCCTTAGTCAAAACGCATCGGGACAAGTCTTGCTGATGTCATTAAGTGAACCTACAGTCTGTTTTATAAGCGCTTTTTATCTACCAAAATTGTGAGTGTTCCTTTTACTTTTAAATAAATTTCCATTGTTATGTGGATTAAGTCTGGATTCACATCTTTGCAGTTTCAGTGCTTTTTGCATTTTGCAGATTTGCACTACAGAACATGTTCCATAGGAAACCATGTTAAATGGACTGTAGTGCACATCTGCAAAATGCAAAAAGCACTAAAACTGCATAGATGTGAATCCAGCCTTACACTATGTGGAACTTTTGTTTAATTTCTGGCCGCATCTTGTGAGCACACGGGAAATAATTGGTCTACCCCCTCTGAGTTTTCCTTCTCTGTTGGGAGCCATCTGAATGACAGTGTGACCATCATCCGTTGGTGCCAATAGCTGCAGACGTGGATGCTCGTTTATTGGTGCGGTTGCACCACAAGCCCTGATGACTCAGTAGGCGTATGCCTGGTTGAGTCCACAAGCTCTGGTAAGCCTTCCATATGTTGGTGGTGGTTTTGCTTCTATCATCCACTTTTCACGAATGCTTTTTCCACTGATGTCCTAAGGAAGCTATCCATTCATCAGGATCTACATTATATTCCAGTTGCCACTTTATTCATTTTACTTGCTATCACGTTGTGGACTGTTTCAAGTGTTTATATACATATATTTGCACGTTTATTAAGAGTATATAAGGTTTATGTTTATACATTTACATTTTTTTACTCTTATGTTATATGCATTTGCTATTACATGGTCCTATTTTTATACGATTGTTTTTGCTTAGCGCTGCACCTACAATTATTATCCTAAATTGCAATTGTCTTTTGCTGTGCTAGCTGCTGATTCCATTTTTTAGGTAACAGCGCGGTATTTTTTAAAGTAATTTATTAAGAAAGCTCCGGCGTCTCAAGCAGGAATTTTTATTTTTAGGGGGGCATTCCATACACCATCTGAGTACAGAGCTCCTCAAGGTTGCCCTATTGCATTTTACAGATAATTACAGTGCTGCAGCTTGAAAAGTAAAGCTATGTTTTAACAACGTTATATTGCAATAGGGCTTGTGTCGCAATTGTATATACTATATTATTTTTTTGCAATATTTTTTCCCACAAAAGTAGAGTTACCCTTTAAGTATTTCAGTCTCTCGATCCCACACAAATTATTATTATAGCTTTACATCATAATTTTAATATAGATTTATTTTAAAACTAAAACCATTTACTCCATAAAATAGTTTTCAGGGCTTTCCTGACCACTTTTATTTAAAAGAAAGTCAAAAGTTCATACGGGTATGTCTTCCCACGCAGGAGGTTCTCACCATCGATACGAACCAAACATAACATTGAGCCTCCTGACTGTCTTGCAGCTTTACTGCTCTGATTAGTACCTCTTGGTCCTTCTGATCCTTAGTACCTTTTAGGTCCTCCTGATAGGGTTGCCACCTGTCCGTGATTCACCCAGACAGTCTGGGTTTTGAATCCTGTGTCTGGGTTTCAGTGACTCTGATACTCGGACACAATATTCAGACAGGAATATAGCTTGAAATAGGGCCTGACAGGTGAGGGGGCACTATGTGCACCACATTACTATTCTCTTTGGAGTGCTCAAAGGTGTCCCAGGTCTGTTACAATCCTATAGTGTATACAAAAAAAAAAAATTACTGTGCGCCTCTTAAGTGTTCAGGTTTGGCTTGAAGAAAAAGTGGCAACCCTACCTTCTGACCATCAAACATGTCCCAGTGTTTATGCACAGATGCTGCACCTCAGCTCTGCATCTATCCATGCAGCTCCCCAGCTGCTCTGTTCCTCATGGACTCTCTCAGGCTCGGGCCTTGGGCTGTCCATGCCAGCACCTCTCACTGCTCCCTTCACACACTGACCCCCTCGGGAGGATAGGGCTTTGAGCTCTAACTCTGGCTCTCATATAAAGCCAGCACACACCTGTGCCATTAGTGTGTTTGCTTCTTACAAAATCTGGTTGTAGCACCCTGGTAGTAGGCATGGCCGCTAAAAAATTTAGCTTGCTAGGTGGTAACTAGCCTGGCTGATTGATAGGGGATTCACTGGCTTTTCCCTAACTCTGGATTTGATGCACCCCTCTCTTCTGTCACTAGGTGGCATTGTTGCCTCTGGCATTAGAATGACCAGGGCATAGTGAATTCAGACTAGGTGTGGATGGGTTGTTTCAGCCAATTGGCAGGGGTTTCTTTAGTCCCTTGGCCTGCTGAGAGAGCCTATTTATTTGGGAGGAGTCAGGTGATCTAGGTTCTGTGCCACCAGGACAGCTGTCTGGGTGGACGTGTGCTACAAGGCTCCGGGTTGCTAGGCCAGACGCCTGAGGCCTATACTGGGAGCACCTGGCTGCTAGGCTGTCTGAGGCTTATCCAGATTTGAGAGAAGCAGCGCAGAGTTGGGGCTTTCGGCTGGAAGCACAACCAAGTTGCAGAGGTTCCACCGGACGGGGAACTGCATCATTGCCAGCGGTGAAGGAGAAGCAGTTGCCACAAGGGAAAACCACTCCTGTCGCCAGGGGCAAGTGATCATCAAGGCCAGAGGTAAAGGGAAGAATCGTCGCCAGCAAGGGACAACCATTCCTGTTATCAGAGGCCAGTGTATGGAAGTCTGAAGAAGTACCAGAGCAGCCTTTTCACCAGCCAGGGACAGTGAAGAAATGGGAAAGCTTCAGCAGAGTGCCAAGCCAGGGACCCAGCGGGTTAGCAGGGGTGACGCTTGAGGAGAACACAGCGGGTTAGCTGTGAAAAAGCTCAGGGGATCCAGTGATGACTAGAATCTTGAAGTCTAGCGAGAGACCCAGAGTTCAGTGAGTGAAGATCTACAGTAGGATACTGTAAGATGTGATAGAAGATCTATAACGGGTTACTGTGAGTTACATGTATGGATCTCTATTGACTGTTCAAAGTTCAGTTGCCATAGGAGACAGCAGTTCTACATATACAGTTGCTGCATCCAGTATAAAGGCCCTCTACCTGTATAGCTGTCTACCTATTTTTGTCTCGGAGTCTACCAATTAATAATGCATCTGCCTAAGGGTGTCCTGGCCCTAACCCTCTCTCCCCCAGTAGAGACAATAAAACTCTTTTCTTGCATTCCAAAAAGTGACTGGCACCCATGTTTCCAACTTGCAATACACCCACCATGCCTAATAACCCGCACTACAAGGAAGGATTTCAGCTCTCCCTGACCCTGGAGGTCACCATTAGGCCTTTGGAGGTCGGGGATGCTGCTACATGGTGTAAACCCTCATTTTGAACAGTGGCATGGGCTCGCCCTGCCACAATATTTAAGGGAGCTGTTTTACAGTACATATCAAAGGATTTCTGTCCATCCAATCCTGAGATTTACTAACCTATGCTATACAGCACAGACATAAGATGACACCACTTTTTTTGTAAATGTTATAGACCATAGAAGGCACACAGCACTGTCCTCTCTTTACCTCCATCTGCTAACTGGACAGTGAATGAGCAGCAAGAGACTGATGAGGTTATCTCTTTTTTAAATGATGCTCTTTCGTCTCATCAGAATGTCTTATAAGCACATTTGCATGCAGCATGTCTGATTGGCTCACAGTTCTGCCCCATTCTCTTTTAGGCCCACATGGGGTGGTGGGTGCGTCGACGGTAAAGCGCGGCTATTTTTAGCAGCACTGTACCGTCAATTTAGCAGCGCTATTTGGCCGATAGTGGGTCGCTTTTAGCCCCCGCTAGCTGCTGAGAAAGGGTTAAAACCACCACAAAGTGCTGCTGCAGCAGCGCTATGCCGGCGGTATAGCCGCGCTGCCCCATTGATTTCAATGGCCAGGAGCGGTGAAGGAGTGGTGTATACACCGCTCCTTCACTGCTCCAAAGATGCTGCTTGCAGGAGTTTTTTTAATGTCCTTGCAAGCGCATCGCTCCAGTGTGAAGCACTTGGGCTTTCACACTGGAGAGACAGGAGCGTCTCTTTACAGGCGCTATGCAGGTGCTATTTTTAGCGCTGTAGCGCCTATAAAGCGCCTCAGTGTGAAAGGGGTCTTAGTCTGATTGGTGCTGTATAGGAGATTGCAAGAGACAGATAAGGGATTGGCAATGCATTTAAATTAATTTAATTATTTTATTCATGTAATGTATTTTCATCTGCCTGGAGTTAAGCTTTAAGGTGGTTATGGTTATTTAGAACAGAAATTCACAACATATGGTATGTGCACCCCCAGGGTATTTCTGGTAGGTCAAACCGTACTCCTGCTTGTCAAATAACTTTAGTATCCTTCACTGAAAATTTAGGTAATACCAAATATTTTCTTATACATACTGGGTTGCTTGGTGATGTTTATGTGAATTACATATGAGATGCATTAATAAAAGGTATATAGTATATTTAAAAAATGTATACATTTTGAGGGATCTTTGAAATAAACTGAAATGGACTTGGGTGTACTTCATAAATATTTGTTGCAATATAGGGGTGTAGATTAAGCTTATAACATTGTGTTCGTTATTTGGATGTATGTTAGATATTCTCAATAATGGAGAACTGTTGTGAGGTTCTGGTTTACAATTTGCATAGGGGCCCTAAGAAGATTTGTTATGGTTCTGATGCAGACAATACCTTACCTTTTGTATTCAGGAACACAGTTATTGCAAGCTATACATTATTTAAACAACGGAAAATATCTAATTACAGGACATACAGCTCTAAACACAGTATACTCTGAAATTACACAATCACAGTGTTTTTTTTTATATGTAGCTTCAATACAATGTGGCTCCTCAGCTGGTATGGTACCATAAGTTGCAGAACTTTATTGTACTTGGGGTGTTTTTTTTTTGTGGTTCCAAACCATCTGGATAGTTGCACTTTGTATACGCTTTTATCTGAAGCAGAGAACAAACTGCAATATGAGAGAGCCAGAATGAGAAACAATTTGCATTGCACTGCTCTCTGTTTTTCTAGTTATTTCTGTTTTTGCTGAGTGTGTGAGGTCAGTTAGGAGCCACTATCTCTTCTGTGTGTGGCAGATTGTCCCTGAAACTGACCGGTGCAGATAATAAAAATAAAACAGGTTAACTCTGCAACATTTCTCTGATCTTTTTGCTAAGTAATGTGTTTGCAATAGGCAGCTTTTCAGAGTGGCCCTGAGATTTGGCCCTCAATAAAAACCCTGGGCAAATTCCATGCTAATATAGTGATTCCTAATTCAAAATTATCAATAATATACAAAAACAGTGAATTTAAAGAAATGTTTTGTACACATGTAGCACTGTCCCCGTAGGGCTTGGTAAGTGTTGACTTCTTAGGCCTCTCTCTGACTACCTACAGCTGGTTTCTAGGGATTTTCTCTTATCCCCCCTTACTCCCACTTGCTCGTTAATCAATGACCAGTCCAGTGTATTTGGGTTTTTGTATTTTATTTTGGAACTTGGATGGGAGAGGGGATTAGTGGGATACTCCAGCTGGAACTATTCACAGTGGATAAGGATACTCTCACTTGGCCTCAACAGAAGATTTGTGGAAGCAGACACACTGTTTAACCATACTGCCACATGGAAGAGTTAAGTTTCTTGCTCTCACTAGCAGCAGACTTGATGAACTACTTTATCTTCAGGATACTCTCTAGCATCCCCTTTACTGACATCCATCCACTGACTCTTCTAGCTGAAGGGGAGGCCCTCACAGGACAGGCCCAAAGACACAGATCTGTACACACTGTAGGCAGAATCAGATCCTGGTGCCCCCCTTCCAGTCAGCTCTGCAGGACCTCTGGGTTCAATTCCCCTCTAAGTTTAGGCCCTTGGATCGACCACCCAAGGCCACGTGACAGCCTCCACGGAGGAGGGGCAGCCGTCCCCTCCCTCCTGGACTCTGCTCTCTAACTCAACTACTGAGCACATGTGCCCCTGGCATTTATACAGTATTCCAGCGTGCAATCAGCACTTTTTCTCTGCCAATAGCCAGGGCTGTAACAATGCCTGTGCACTTACTTGCCAGGTCCCCTCCCACTGTCCAATATGCCTACCTATTAGACCAGTGTGGGACAGTCAGACAAGCTGAGCTGCACCTGAGCACAATGAGCAGACCTAACCAATAGATCCTGCTCCCTGATAGGCAGAGAGCACTCTAAGTTTTACCTTACCATCTTCCTGGTAAGCAGAAAGACCAAAAACTATACTCTCTTCTAGCACCTACCTAGGAGGTGCTACACACGCACTGTCGCAATAATGATTAAAATAATATTTGAAATTCTTAAAGGTCTGAAGGGCCCTCTCTGCAGGAACGTATTCCCATGGTATTGTCTTCGAGGGAGTCAGCAGCCAGGTATGAAGGGCAATGTAGATAGAAGTCAGCCAGTGTGTGGAGAAGCATGTTTTTGCTTCTGGGGGAATAACAAAGCCACTCAGCTGAATCCAATAATGCTACTTATGTGCTCCCTGAAGGTCTGGATGAAGCGTTGAAAGTTGTATTTTATTCATCGCATTCCTTACAGTATCTCACAAAAGTGATTACACCCCTCCCATTTTTGTAAATATTTTATTATATCTTTTAATGTGACAAAACTGAAGAAATGACACATTGCTACAAGCTCAGGTCACACCGATCTCCTTTTAGTATAATGCCTCCTTATTGCTGCCCACGAACTCCAGTCTTGTCGGCCACATACAAAGCAATCTGGTCTTGCAATATTGCTTTAAATTTATTTAAAATCGTCATATAATAAATATACACTCACATTTAAAATGACTAAATCAGGTCTTTGTGTATATGCCAACTGTGCTAGGACAAATGTATCACCTCTCAAACGACTCTGCAGCCCCAGCCGTCAGTCCTCCCTCTGTCCTTTACACACTGAATATCCCTTCCTGGTTCCACGTTCGTCAGCCTCTCATGTCCCTCCTCAGGGATTTTCCAAAATTCTGGTAACTCTAAGATTGTCCTGACCCCCCCACTGTTGCCCCTATAGACCAGGAAGGTGAATCCCAGAAATCCACTGAGAGTGGTGAGGACTCTCCAGAATTTCCCTCGTCAGTGTTGGCAGGGGAGACTCGGGAAACTAGGGAGGAGTCAACATCCTCAGAGCAAAGCATGCCGTCTGTTGAGTTTTCTGATTTAGAGGTTCACAGGGAAAATTTTGTCACAGAACAGTTAAAAGATCCCACACTGATAAAAGCACGAGGAAATGTGGTAAAATAGATGGCGAACTAGTGAACCCAGATAAGTCTCTGCGCTTACTCATACTTCATTGTAGAAAGAGATCTGCTGTATCGCATTGCTCAAAGGGTGGAAGAAACCATTGCGCAACTTGTTTTGCCCAAAACTTACAGGAAGTTGGTGTTGGAGTTAGCCCATGGGCACATTCTTGGAGGTCATTTGGGGGCAGAAAAAACAGAGAGAGAGTTTTGCAGAGATTCTATTGGCCTGGGGTCATGAAGGAAATAGAAAACTATTGTTCCTCCTGCCCTGTGTGTCAGAAGTCGGCACCTATGCCACATTTCCGTAACCTGCTGGTATCTCTTCCCATCATTGAGATCCCCTTTGAGAGGATCGCAATGGATTTGGTAGGTCTGATAATGAAGTCCGCTAGGGGGCATCAGTACATTTTGGTTGTACTGGACTATGCCACCCGCTATCCAGAAGCGATTCTTCTTCGAAATACCTCTGCCAAGATGATAGCCAAAGAGCTATTTCTTGTTTTTAGCCGTATAGGTGTTTGCAAGGAACTGCTTATGGACCAAGGTACACCCTTTATGTCCTGGGCGATTAAAGAGCAAGTTGTTTAAAGTGACACAATTGTGGACATCTGTGTATCACTCCCAAACAGACAGGTTGGTTGAAAGGTTCAACAAAACCCTGGTGGACAGAGATAGAAAGGGTTGGGACTGCTTAATTGCCTATTTGATGTTTGCCATCAGGGAGGTACCACAATCTTCTAGGGGTTTTTCACACTTTGAGTTACTCTATAGGAGACACACAAGAGGGGTGTTGGACATCGCCAAGGAAACTTGGGAAAGTGAGAGTTCTCCCCACAGGAGTGTGATTGAGCATGTCGCCCAGATGCAAGATAGAATTGCACAGGTAATGCCAATCGTAAAAGAACATTTGACCCAAGCACAGTTAGCACGGGGTGTACAATCGTGGGGCCCAGACCCGTACCTTTTCCCCAGGGGATAGGGTACTGGTAATAATCCCTACAGCTGAAAGCAAATTCCTACCAAATGGCAGGGCCCATACGAGATAATTGAAAAAGCGAGTGAGTTGAACTACAAGGTCAGAAAACCAGGAAGGCAAAAGCCAGAACAGATATATCACATTTATCTGTTGAAAGCCTGGAGGGTTAGGGAATCCCTAGTCGAAGAGACTGTGTTGTCATCGGCTCAGTCTGATTGCTTGGTTCCTGAGGTTGGAATTGACCGCTGGGAGCAGTCCAGTACATGACAACACTTGATCTGCCCAAGGGGTATTGGCAGATTCCCCTAGTCGAGTCGGCAAAGGAGAAAAATGCATTTGTAACCCCAGATGGAGCATTCCAGTATAGAAAGATGCCTTTTGGGTTACAGAATGCACCGGCAACACTTCAGCAGAAAATGGACAAGATTCTGCGGTCTCATCAGAAGTATGCTGCAGCTTACCTGGACAATGTGATTGTCCATAGTACAGATTGGGCCTCACATCTTCCAAAAGTGCAAGCCGTGTTAGATTCCATATGAGAAGCTGGGTTTACAGCCAATCCAAAGAAGTGTACCATTGGACAGAAAGAGGCCAGATATCTTGGGTAGACTATTGGGAGGGGAGTGATAAAACCCCAAGTCATTAAAGTTGAGGCCATACAGAGCTGGCCGCGTTCGGCCAGCAAGAAGCAGGTACAAGCATTTCTAGGAATTGGTGGCTACTATCGGTGATTCATTCCCCATTTTGCTTCTCAGGATGTGCCTCTAACCAACCTGATAAAACGGAAAGAGTCTGTCATGGTTAAATGGACCCCAGGGGCTGAAGCTGCATTCCAGTCTTTAAAAAAAGCCCTATGTAGCCAGCCAGCACTGTACTCACCCAACTTCTCTAAGGACTTCATTGTACAAACCGATGCATCAGCTGTTGGGTTGGGAGCAGTGTTGTCTCAGTTTTAGTAGGGGGAGGAGCAGCTGTCATTTATCTTAGCAGAAAACTGAAATCCCATGAGGTGAATTATGCCACTTATCAATGAATTGAGAAGGAGTGTTTAGCTGTGAAGTGGGCTCTAGATTCCCTTTGGTACTATCTGCTAGGTAGACATTTTGACCTGGTTACTGATCACGCTCCCTAAAGTGGATGGCTCAAAACAAGGAGACCAATAGAAGAGTAAATAGGTGGTTTCTGGCCCCACAAGAATTCAACTTTATGGTAAAGCATCATCCTGGGGTTTAGATGGGAAATGTAGATGCTTTATCCCGGGTTCATGCATACCTGACTACTGGTGTTCCAACCCCAAGGTTGAAACAAGAGGGGGGGTTATGTGACAGCAGGCAGGTAAAATTGCTTGGTTGCATCCGGGATGGCAGTGGTAGAGGTAATGAGCCCAGCTGAATTAAGTTGGCTCATTAGGGACTCTACAAACACTCCCAGCCTGCTTAGAGAGTTGCTCCATCCTGGAACCAGTTCTGTGTAGACTGGGGAGCTTGATACATGTCCTGTGCGGTGAGACAAAGCCTGTGTGGCAAACCTCTTAAATAGGGAGATAGGTGCTGGGGGCAGCACAATGCTGCACCTAGTTGATAGATAGGGAACCTGCATGTGTAGTTGCCAAGTTGGCAAGTATTTAATTTGATGTTTCTTTTTGTTTTGCTGTTATTCTTTTGCAAAAATTGAAATAACACTCCTGCTGCCGAGCTAACCTCCTCACACCTGTTTTTGTTTCCACTACGGTAAAAATAAGTCGACGGATTAAATTACCTTTGAGGTCTCAGGTAACCCCTGCTTATAATTACTATCTATAGCTCCCAGTACATTGGTGTCATGGTCAATAGGAAAAATGCTCCGTACATTTGTGGACAGTGCAAAGAGTCCTCCCACCCTTCCACCCTTACAGATAGTTGAAATGATATTTTTAAAAAATGGAGGAACCCTTGAAATAACACTTATGGTCTCAGGGAAACCCTGTTTATAATTTCTATATCTAAAGCTCCTAGTGCATTAGCATCATGGTCAATAGGAAAAAATGCTCTGTACATTTGTGGTCAGTAGGAAGACTCCCCCTCACCCCTTACAGATAGTTGAAATTATATTTTTAATACGGAGGATCCCTTAAATTAACTTCTGGGGGAGCGTGGCCGGATGTTGGGCTGAACAGAAGCGTGGGTGAATAGCTCCTGCCATCCTGATCATTTATCCTCGATTTTCGGACTCCAGCAGACCTGCCTTGCATCCTGTGCAGTCCTCAGAGTCTCCCAGCTTGTTGGAGCGCTGCCCGGAGTTGTCAGCACAGCACCTCTCAAACCTGCAGCCGCCTGGGGGACAGACCTCGGCTCCGGCCTAAATCCCGGAGCGGCGGCGGCCTCGGCGGGATCTCCTGGCCTCTCTGACTGCCTTGGGCCCGATCTCCTCCTGCTGCAGCCGCCCGACCGCCCGAGGCCACCATAACGGCGTTTCCTCTCCTCATCCTGCAGCTGCCTGAGGGACGGATCGCGGCTCTGGCCTGTATTCCGGAGTGGCGGCCATCTTGATACACCCAGCGACAGCCCAAGCAAGTACTCCCGGCCCCCCTGCACATCTTGGACTCGGTTTCCTCCAGCTGCTGCCGGCCGTGCCATTGCGGTGCTCCCTCGCCCTGTGGGTGCCTGTGAGATGGGTCGGGGCTCCGGCCTAGTCCTAGTTCCCAGTGAAGACCTCGGCAGATACTACGGGACCCTCTGACCACTCTGAGCCCAGTTTTCTCTTTCCACAGCCATCGGACCTCGCAGCTAGCCGACTGCTGCCTGCTGCCCCATTTGTGACATTCCAACTAAACGGCAGAGGGGGGAGATTGGGGATCCAGCCTGGTAGGAGGCGGCCATCTTGATACACACGGGCGATCACCTGCAGCCCTCCTGTCTCCTTAACATCAGCTGGGGGACAGAGGTGTTCGGCCTGAGCTCCTGCCATCTGTGACTCTAGTCTATCTCCATTCTGGTTCATTTTCAGCAACTCTGCTCAGCAAATACCTTCCTCCGGTCTGGGGGGCTCCCCCGATCCTTCAATGACTGGGAAACGGCAATCGGCAAAGAAGGCAGCTACTTCCATCTCCCGGATCTTGCCGCCGAACACACGTGCAACGGCCACCTTGCCTATAGCACCATCCTCTCCGGCCTCTGTAGCGGTACAGACACCTGGATGGCGGCACTCAGGGCCTCGGGTCAGGAGGGGTCCCCGACGGTCATGGAGGAGCCATTGCAGACAGTAAGTCATCCGTGGAGGGGAAAATAGATACCCTGACGATCGAATGTGGGCTGATAAGGCAGGATATGGACAAAATTAGGGGCCGTTTAACAGAAACTGAGCAGCGCATTTCTGCAGTGGAAGACGTGGCGGTCTCCACGGCACAATTGGTGGTGGAGCTGCAACAGCAGGTCAAAACTTTAATGGCCCATTCAGAAGACACAGAAAATCGCCTCAGGCGCAATAATGTCCGGGAGGTAGGGCTCCCTGAGGGTGAAGAAGGTGCCAACCCGGTGGGGTTTGCGGAGGCCTTTTTCAAAAAGCTCCTGGGCCTGCAACATCTATCTCCTGTCTATGTTGTGGAGCGGGCGCATAGGATGCCCACAGGCCAGAGACCGGCGGGAGCGTGGCCACGTGCATTTCTTGTGCGCCTACTGAATTTCAGGGATAGAGATTTGATCCTGGCGGAGGCCCGCAAGCACCCTGAATTGAAACATGAAAATGCTGTCATCCATTTGTATCCTGATTTCTTGCCAGAGTTGCAAAAGAAAAGACGCTCCTTTTACAGATATCTGCAGATGCCTGAGGGAGAAAGGTCTGATTTATAGCATGCTGTATTCTAGCCGTCTAAAAGTACTTCATCGTGGAGCTGCAAAATTCTTTGAATCCCCTGCAGAGGCGGCTGAGTGGCTGGATGCCATCGCCTAATGATAGGATCTGGTGGTGGAACCTGTCTCATGGAAACATGTGGATTAGGCCCGGAAGATACTTACCTTCATGTGGTACTAATGCTGGGAGTGGTGGTTCCTGCTGCACCTTTTGGAATCCTGTTGTCCCAAAAAAAGTTTTTTGTCCCCCTGGCGGTCTGCAATGGAGGACAATCTCTGAAACTTGCCATCCGTGCACTGCAGGAGCTTCAGGTACTGTTCTAAATGTTTGCACTACCTACAAGTCTTCCCAAACCCCTTTTTTTTGAGTGGATAGACTCTAGGAACGTTCCACTTTTTGCTTACCAAGTTGATGGGAATAAAGTTTCTCAGTTTACAGGTTTTGCTCTTTTTTTGGTTCTGTTCGACTGGAGCAAACAGGGAGTTGGGTTCTTAGAATGTTTTTTTTCTGTGACTTTTCTTTTTTTTTCTTATTTTTTGCAAGT
This sequence comes from Aquarana catesbeiana, assembly GCF_042186555.1. Taxonomy (NCBI): domain Eukaryota; kingdom Metazoa; phylum Chordata; class Amphibia; order Anura; family Ranidae; genus Aquarana; species Aquarana catesbeiana. The sequence goes on from NC_133324.1 coordinate 168,970,774, forward strand.
CCTTTTTTATTTTTTTCCCTTTTGTGTCTTTTGTTGGGAAAAGAATAATGTTTTTTATGCTTCCCTCTGTGGCTCACCTCACTGGTGTGACCACCTGGGGGTGTAAATTGCCTATCAAGATATATGCTGTCCATTTGTAGTGATGTGACGCTTTATTGCTCTCTGTACCGGGGTCCCTCCCCACCGACCTCCTCAGTTTACAGGACAACTCCTGTCCCTATCCAATACCTAGCTCCACTTTATGAGTGATCTCAAAATAATCTCATTAAATTCCAAATTTAAACGTTCATTGGTCCTCCAATACCTCAAATCCCTGAATCCCCATATTATCCTCCTGCAGGAAACCCACCTAGTGGATAACAAAATGTTATCCCTGAACAGGAACTGGGTGCAGAGAGCCATACATTCTACGCACTCCTCATATGCCAGGGGAGTGGCCATTTTAATACATAAGAAATTAGCCTGTGCTATAGAACATGTAATAACGGATCCCTATGGGAGATATGCAATCGTGGTCCTTGCCATTGAATCTCAGTTACTGGCAATAGCGAATGTATATGTTCCACTCCCCTTCAAAAATGAGATTCTATACCTGGTTCTAGAGAATATTGCCCATTAAAAGTGCTTGTGGCGGGCGATTTTAACAACATCCTAGACTATGGGCGGGACACCTCTAACCCGGTTCGGGTGCGGAATCTAGAATTGGTCCACTGGGCAGACACGGCGGCGTTGGAGGAGGTGGAAACATCCTGGTGAGCGCAGTTATTCTTACCTTTCCCACGTCAGTGCCTCCTCATCCCGTCTGGATCTGGCCTTTGCTAATTTAGCACTGTTGCCACAGATTGCGGAAGCCATTTACCTGGCGGGGGGGCTTTCTGATCATACCCCCCTACAGGTAATGTTGAGCCGATCCACAGGCAAGAGTCATAGTAGTTGGAGGCTGCACTCGGGGTGGGTGAGTGAGACCTCGGTTGAGGCATTGGTCTCCCGCACATACAGGACTACTGGGACAACAATGAGGGTTCAACAGATGGGCTCACGGTCTGGGATGCGTTCAAGGCATCCACCCGTGGGGTATATATAGCCGCCATTAAAGCCGCTAGGGTGAAGAAAAATTCTGAATCGGAGGTGCTTCAGGCCCGTGAACTACGCTGTGCAAAGCTCCATGCTGATGCGCCCTCCTCCACCCTGGCGGAGTTACAGATGGCCAGAAGGGCCTTGTTGGTCCATTTTCAAACTCATACTCAATGTACATTTAAGAGAAGGGCTGAGGAACTATTTGAAAAAGGTGATAAGAATGGGAAGCTGTTGGCCTACTTGGCGGCAGATACCCGAACACATACAGTTATCCCCTGCATTTATTCAGCTGGAGGTAATCTAGTGAGAGATGGAGAGGGTATTATGCGGGTACTACTCAGAGTTATATACTGCTATACCCAAATATGACGACCAAGTGCTAGTGGACCTGTAGGGCTCCCTTCAGATACTGGAGCTGCCGGGGGAGGTGGAGGCGGAGTTGGAAGCTCCTTTTACTCCTAAAGAACTGTCTTCGGCCATTGCCTCCTTCCCCAATGGTAAAGCTCCGGGTCCTGATGGGATACCAGCAGAATGGTACAAAACTTATATGGAGCTATTGTCTCCCAGACTCTTGCAACTTTATGGAGAATGCTTTAAAGCAGGGAGATTGCCTCCTTCGTTGTACGAGGCTCATGTGGTGTTACTTCCCAAGCCTGATAAAGACCTTCTTCAATGCTCCTCCTACAGGCCCATAGCACTGTTAAACATGGACCTCAAAATTTTGACCAAAATGATTGCCAATAGATTGATGAAGATTCTAGAGCACTTGATATCACCAGATCAGACAGGGTTTATGCCCAAAAAAGCCACTCACATTAATATCCGCTGAGTGTACACCCACACGCAAATAGATGAGGAGATATCCTCTGGAGGGGCTCTGGTGTTTTTCGATCTGGAAAAGGCATTTGACTCAATTGATTGGGGATATATGACCCAGGTACTTCAACGCATGGGATTTGGTCCTATATTCCTCAAATGGATATCAATGCTCTATGAGCAGCCGGTGGCAGCACTCCGCCTAAACGGAGGGGTGTCTGACAATTTTCCAGTATCCAGAGGCACCAGACAAGAGTGCCCATTGTCACCGGGCTTATTTGCGTTGGTCATGGAACCTCTGGCGATTGCACTGCGCTCCTCCTCTCAAATTCAGGGTATTAGGGTGGGCACCCTTGCCAAAATCACAGCCCTTTATGCAGATGACCTAGTCCTTTTCATTAGAGATACTGGACCTTCTCTACAGGCTGCACTGGCGCTACTGGAGCACTTTACTGGGGTCTCTGGACTCCGGGTCAACTGGAATAAATTTAAGATACTTCGGCTACGTTCCCACATGGCAAATAGACAGACAGAACCAAGTAATCCCTTGCAATGGGTAACACAAATTAAATACCTGGGTCTTCAAATTACGAATTCGGTGACGGAATTCATCAGTCTCAATGTGTCCCCATTACTAGACATTATCTCTAAAAAATTACATTCTTTGAAAAATCTCCCATTGTCACTAATTGGGAAGATAAATCTACTCAAAATGAAAATACTACCTTTACTCCTGTATACCCTTAGAAATTCTCCGGTGTGGATACCAAAAACAGTCTTCAAGTCAATAGACAGTATGATCTCTTCTTTTCTGTGGCAGGGAGGAATTCCACGCATTAAACTGAACATTTTGCAGCAACCGTGGGGGGAGGGAGGCCTAGCGGTACCAAATTTCCATAAATATTTTTTAGCTGGCCAATTAACGGTGGCGCACCGTTGGTTGACCACACCTTCGGATGACGCTGCGGTGTCACTGGAGGCGGCGTGTGTGGGTTCATATGAAGCACTATCCCACTTGGTATACAGGGGTTTATGGGCCCCCTACCCTCTGACACCCTCCATGCGTTCTGTAATTAGGGCATGGTCTGTGACTCAGGGGCTCCCGCCTTCTAGTAATGATAAATTTTCTCCAAATCTCCCCTTGTGGAGGAATCCTAGTCTGCCGCACTTCTTCGAATACCCGGATCCGATAGCGTGGACAAAATATGGAATTAAGACACTAAATCACATTGTAGCGAATGGCACCGTAATGTCCTTTGACGTGTTGAAATCACGTTATGAACTACCAAATACGCATTTTTTTCGGTACATTCAATTAAGGCATGCCTTTCAATCCCAGTTTGGAGGCGAGCCTCTTGACCTTGAGCCCAGTGATTTAGAACTGCTGACTCGCAGTGACTCTTTATCTAAACCAGTTTCCAGCTATACAGAGATCTCTTTCAGGAAACAACGAAACTGTTAGAACCCTACAAACAAGCGTGGGAGGCTGCAACCTCGGGGTTGGATAGAGATGACTGGGATGATGTATGGGGAATTGCAACTCAGACCCTGGTCTCCACTAGGGACAGACTAATTAACTTTAAATTCCTGCACAGGATTTATCTGACCCCAGCTAGACTTGCTAGAATGTTTGGGAATCAGCATTCCTCTTGCTGGAGATGCTCCTCGCCGCTAGCGAATGTTATGCATATCTTTTGGGAATGCCCACAGGTCAAAGCATACTGGCAGGATGTAGCAGGCTGCATAAGGTCGGTAACCTCTATTTCGATTCCCATGACAGTTGAGGTATGCTTACTGCATCTGGTAGAGCCCCTAGCTACTACCAGGGCTATTAGAACTCTTCTTACTCTATTGTTGTTTTATGCCAAAAAGCGGATTATTCTCTCCTAGAAGAGTTCCTCAGCCCCAACTCTGAAGTCCTGGAAGGCATTGGTTAACCACTTGAGGACCGCCTCACGCCGATGTACGTCGGCAAGGCGGCACGGGCAGGCAGAATCACGTACATACACGTGATCTGCCTCCCGCGGGTGGGGGGTCCGATCGGACCCCCCCCCTGGTGCCCGAGGCGGTCCTCTTTTGTCCCCCGGTGATCGTAGGTGTGGGGGAGGCCATCCATTCGTGGCCCCCCCCTCGCGATTGCCGCCGGCCAATCAGAACATTCTTTTGCTGATTTATGCTAAACAGCAGCAAAGGAAATTATGGAAAAAATAATAGTAAACCCGCGCAGTGGAGATGATGGAGATGTAATTATAACCAGTTTGGAACTGCTGCCTCCCAACATGCAGTCACCATATATATGGGGACAGCTAGATTAGTTGGTTTGAGAGAAGGGTATGGCGCTGTTCCTTTAAAAGAACTTTTTTGTATCCTATGTATGTGCTACATACAGTTCATGAGAACAGTGTAAAAATCAAAAACCATACATGGTGCTCCTATTTAGATCATATGTGTCAAGTATCCTATTATGTATGGGATATTATTGCCAGTCCAAGAAAAAAATGCAGCAAGCGTGAATGTGCTATGTGCAATTCAAGAAACCAGTGTAAACATCAAAAACCATACATGGAGCTCCTATTTAGATCATACGTGTCAAGTATCCTTTTATGTATGGAATATTATTCCCAGTGTAGAAAAAACCTGCGGCAAACCTGAAGGCAAAAAGGTGAGGAGGAGGGGAGGGGAGAAGGGGAGGGGAGTGAGGTGATTGCAATACAATATATGCAAATTCAATCTAATAAAGTGCACATGTGCAATCAAATATATATATATATATATATATATATATATATATATATATATATATATATATATATATATATATATAATATAAAAGTCCTTTTGTTTCGGAACAACTTAATTCACGTGATGTTTGTGCTTTTGGTGATAAAATCCCGTGCTCTAAATGTGCAGCAACTCACCAGCTCACTTCACCCCTGCTGGGGTATCAGGCAATCACAGTCTATACCACTGTGCAGCAATCTCTGGCCGTATCAGGATCGTGGTGTGTCATATAAAAAAATAGAAGGGGTGCCCATAGTGTAAGATCGTTTAAAAAAGTTTATTCAAAAACAAGCAGAGAGGTACTCACAATTTAAAAGCATGTGGTAAGCGAAAAGAGACAAAGTACTCGGTTAACCATCAGCTGTTCAGTGTTGTTTGGGAAGCACAGATTAGGCCATGCCCTACGCGTTTCGTCATTGGACGTCTACGGGAGCGTGACCTCTGCTGTGCCTCCCACCTTTATATAGCATGCAGTGTCCCCTAATTGGCTGTATAACTAGCTGCCATTTTGCCTGTGTTTTGCGAACGGAAGTCTGTCCGTGGCCATTTTGTCTGTGATAATGCAGACCGAAGCCCGTTTCCTCTTTGTATATTCCGCCTCTTATATGGGAGAACGTGAAGGCTCCGGCGGCCATTTTCCTTGTGATTCCATGGACCGGAACATACTCGCGGCCATCTTGCCTGGGATTATGTAGACCGAAGCCTGTTACCCCACCATATGAGCCGCCTATGTGTGTGTAAACACATAGACGCTCACGGCCATTTTGCCTATGATTCTGCGGACATGATATGCAGCGGTGCTAAGTATCCAGTAATCATTGGCTCGAAGGTGACACTGTCCCCTATAATAACGTCTCTTATCTCAGTGTCACCCTCGTTCTTTGTCTGGGTATGATTGTTTTTTGTTTAATTTGGAATTAAATGGACGGAGATCCTGCATGGTATATCTAGGTCATTCACTACCGATTACAGCAGTTACATAAATGCTCATGTTTTGCCCCAATAAAATCAATATTTTAAAATACACCAGCGTGCTTAAAACAAATATAAAACCTTTTTTACAAGGGGAGGAGACCTTGAAACGAAATTGGCATTGTCTAAATACATGTATGCAGGTGGAAATATATATCCAAGTAAAACATGTATGCAGATAAAAGTTAAATGTGAACTTATAAGATTATATCCAATTTCACAAGAAAAATGCCCAAATGCAGAATATATACATACATACATGAAGGGAAAAAGAAAAGAAATTCTCGTTTCAAAATTGTAAGGAACTAAACTCGAGAGCTTCTTTGCCTTATTCAAGAGAGCCTATATTGTCGGTATATTTTGTATATATTTATAGATACCTTTATGACCCCCCCAGCCTAATCTAGGGTTCAGAGGTCACAATTGTATATATACGGCTTAAAAATAAGCCGTATCGGTCTGTACTCATTCATATCCTATCTATCCACTTGGTACATACTAGTCCGGAGGGGGATTCGGTTGAATATAGAACACCACCCTTATTGTGGGTATATATCTATCTTTATATGCCGAAGGGTTATATTAAGCCTATGTTGAATATATTTAAAAGTATTTAAAGGGATAAAACACATGTAAAAATCTTTAAAAATCCTTTAAGGTTATAAATCATAGGGTCCGTGTGAAAGATTCATATCCCTAAACCCATAAAATCTAAATCTAAACCCGTATCTTCTTTTTCTTACGTGGTTCAGATGTATTTCCAGGAGGTATTTGAAGGGAACTTTTTTAATATGAATAGTCCCTACATGATACAGGTGTGTTTCAAAGGAATATCTACAGGGACACTCCCTTGGGACACACAGGGCACCTTGTTTGATTATAAATGTTTGGACTAGGGTCAAAATCCCTAATCCCACTTTTCTATAATGCCTGCTTAGTTGTCAGAGGTGTTTGACAGAGGAACTGAAAAGCAGTTGGAAATCAAAGATTAAAAGTGTATGTATGTTGATGTGTATTTATTACAAAATTCCCTCGGGATAATTAACATACCCGAGTAGCTTACATCCAAGTTATTACATTGTTGGAAAAGGGAATGGAGAGATACCCTGAGGTGATATTTATCTCATTCTTGTTTATATGTTCTTATGTTATATGTCACATTAGAGTATTGTGCTGGCCACTGATGTTACTTTGGGTCAAGTGTGTTGGTGATATAGACCCCTTCCCTATTTTCTCTTGTTGGTACTATCAAAAGTTGGTTAGAAAACAGTTTAGATCGAGGTCTATATTCATCCCCATAGGTTGGAGGGTATCCAGCAAAAATATCCATTTGGTTTCATTTTGTGAAACCTTGATCTTTTTATTTTCACCCCTCCAGTGGCCTTTGATCTTATCAATCGCATAGAATGTCATACACGTTGGGTAAAGGAAATTATGTCATCTCTCCTCGGCTCGGTATTTTCCGTTCCGGCGCCGAGGAGAGAAGACATCACTGTGAGTGCACAAACACACACACACACTCAGTAGAACATGCCAGGCACACAAAACACCCCTGATCCCTCCCCGATCGCCCCCCAATCAACCCCCCCCCCCCCCGTCACACTGACACCAAGCAGTTTTTTTTTTTCTGATTACTGCATGGTGTCAGTTTGTGACAGTTACTGTGGTAGGGCAGTTAGTATTAGCCCCCTTTAGGTCTAGGGTACCCCCTAACCCCCCTAATAAAGTTTTAACCCCTTGATCACCCCCTGTCACCGGTGTCGCTAAGCGATCATTTTTCTGATCGCTGTATTAGTGTCGCTGGTGATGCTAGTTAGGGACGTAAATATTTAGGTTCGCCGTCAGCGTTTTATAGCAGGGACCCCCATATACTATCTAATAAATGTTTTAACCCCTTGATTGCCCCCTAGTTAACCCTTTCACCACTCATCACCGTATAACCGTTACGGTAACGCTGGTTAGTTCGTATATTTTTTATAGTGTCAGGGCACCCGCCGTTTATTACTGAATAAAGGTTTAGCCCCCTGATCGCCCGGCGGTAATATGTGTCGCCCCAGGCAGCGTCAGGTTAGCGCCAGTACCGCTAACACCCACGGATGCACCGTACACCTCCCTTAGTGGTATAGTATCTGATCGGATCAATATCTGATCCGATCAGATCTATACTGGCGTCCCCAGCAGTTTAGGGTTCACAAAAACGCAGTGTTAGCGGAATCAGCCCAGATACATGCTAGCACCTGCATTTTACCCCTCCGCCCGGCCCAACCCAGCCCACCCAAGTGCAGTATCGATCGATCACTGTCACTTACAAAACACTAAACGCATAACTGCAGCGTTCGCAGAGTCAGGCCCGATCCCTGCGATCGCTAACAGTTTTTTTGGTAGCGTTTTGGTGAACTGGCAAACACCAGCCCCAAGCAGAGTCAGGTTAGCGCCAGTACCGCTAACACCCACGCACGCAGCATACGCCTCCCTTAGTGGTATAGTATCTGAACGGATCAATATCTGATCCGATCAGATCTATACTAGCGTCCCCAGCAGTTTAGGGTTCCCAAAAACGCAATGTTAGTGGAATCAGCCCAGATACCTGCTAGCACCTGCGTTTTGCCCCTCTGCCCGGCCCAGCCCACCCAAGTGCAGTATCGATCGATCACTGTCACTTACAAAACTGCAGCGTTCGCAGAGTCAGGCCTGATCCCTGCGATCGCTAACAGTTTTTTTGGTAGCTTTTTGGTGAACTGGCAAGCACCAGCGGCCTAGTACACCCCGGTCATAGTCAAACCAGCACTGCAGTAACACTTGGTGATGTGGCGAGTCCCATAAATGCAGTTCAAGCTGGTGAGGTGGCAAGCACAAGTAGTGTCCCGCTGCCACCAAGAAGAAGACAAACACAAGCCCGTCATGCCCATAATGCCCTTCCTGCTGCATTTGCCAATCCTAATTGGGAACCCAACACTTCTGCAGCGCCCGTACTTCCCCCATTCACATCCCCAACCAAATGCAGTCGGCTGCATGAGAGGCATTTTCTTTATGTCCTCCCGAGTACCCCTACCCAACGAACCCCCCCAAAAAAGATGTTGTGTCTGCAGCAAGCGCGGATACAGGCGTGACACCCGCTATTATTGTCCCTCCTGTCCTGACAATCCTGGTCTTAGCATTGGTGAATGTTTTGAACGCTACCATGCACTAGTTGAGTATTAGCGTAGGGTACAGCATTGTACAGACTAGGCACACTTTCACAGGGTCTCCCAAGATGCCATCGCATTTTGAGAGACCCGAACCTGGAACCGGTTACAGTTATAAAAGTTAGTTACAAAAAAAAGTGTGAAAAAAAAAAGTATATATATAAAATAAAAAAAAATAGTTGTCGTTTTATTGTTCTCTCTCTCTCTATTCTCTCTCTATTGTTCTGCTCTTTTTTATTGTATTCTATTCTGCAATGTTTTATTGTTATTATGTTTTATCATGTTTGCTTTTCAGGTATGCGATTTTTTATACTTTACTGTTTACTGTGTTTTATTGTTAACCATTTTTTTGTCTTCAGTTACGCCATTCACGACTTTGAGTGCTTATACCAGAATGATGCCTGCAGGTTTAGGTATCATCTTGGTATCATTATTTTCAGCCAGCGGTCGGCTTTCATGTAAAAGCAATCCTAGTGGCTAATTAGCCTCTAGACTGCTTTTACAAGCAGTGGGAGGGAATGCCCCCCCACCACCGTCTTCCGTGTTTTTCTCTCGCTCTCCTGTCTCAACAGGGAACCTGAGAATGCAGCCGGTGATTCAGCCAGCTGACCATAGAGCTGATCAGAGACCAGAGTGGCTCCAAACATCTCTATGGCCTAAGAAACCGGAAGCTACGAGCATTTTATGACTTAGATTTCGCCGGATGTAAACAGCGCCATTGGAAAATTGGGAAAGCATTTTATCACACCGATCTTGGTGTGGTCAGATGCTTTGAGGGCAGAGGAGAGATCTAGGGTCTAATAGACCCCAATTTTTTCAAAAAAGAGTACCTGTCACTACCTATTGCTATCATGGGGGATATTTACATTCCCTGAGATACCAATAACAATTATTAAAAAAAAATGAAAGGAATAGTTTAAAAATAAGATAAAAAAGCAAAAAAAAATAAAGAAAAAAAAAAAAAAGCACCCCTGTCCCCCCCTGCTCTCGTGCAAAGGCGAACGCAAGCGTCGGTCTGGCGTCAAATGTAAACAGCAATTGCACCATGCATGTGAGGTGTCACCGCGAACGTCAGATCGAGGGCAGTAATTTTAGCAGTAGACCTCCTCTGTAAATCTAAAGTGGTAACCTGTAAAGGCTTTTAAAGGCTTTTAAAAATGTATTTAGTTTGTTGCCACTGCACGTTTGTGCGCAATTTTAAAGCATGTCATGTTTGGTATCCATGTACTCGGCCTAAGATCATCTTTTTTATTTCATCAAACATTTGGGCAATATAGTGTGTTTTAGTGCATTAAAATTTAAAAAAGTGTGTTTTTTCCCCAAAAAATGCGTTTGAAAAATCGCTGCGCAAATACTGTGTGAAAAAAAAAAAATTAAACACCCACCATTTTAATCTGTAGGGCATTTGCTTTAAAAAAATATATAATGTTTGGGGGTTCAAAGTAATTTTCTTGCAAAAAAAAATAATTTTTTAATGTAAACAAAAAGTGTCAGAAAGGGCTTTGTCTTCAAGTGGTTAGAAGAGTGGGTGATGTGTGACATAAGCTTCTAAATGTTGTGCATAAAATGCCAGGACAGTTCAAACCCCCCCAAATGACCCCATTTTGGAAAGTAGATACCCCAAGCTATTTGCTGAGAGTCATGTCGAGTCCATGGAATATTTTATATTGTGACACAAGTTGCGGGAAAGATACAATTTTTTTTTTTTGCACAAAGTTGTCACTAAATGCTATATTGCTGAAACATGCCATGGGAATATGTGAAATTACACCCCAAAATACATTCTGTTGCTTCTCCTGAGTACGGGGATACCACATGTGTGAGACTTTTTGGGAGCCTAGCCGCGTACGGGACCCCAAAAACCAAGCACTGCCTTCAGGCTTTCTAAGGGCGTAAATTTTTGATTTCACTCTTCACTGCCTATCACAGTTTCGGAGGCCATGGAATGCCCAGGTGGCACAAAACCCCCCCAAATGACCCCATTTTGGAAAGTAGACACCCCAAGCTATTTGCTGAGAGGTATAGTGAGTATTTTGCAGACCTTTTGTCACAAAGTTTTGAAAATTGAAAAAAGAAAAAAAAAGTTTTTTCTTGTCTTTCTTCATTTTCAAAAACAAATGAGAGCTGCAAAATACTCACCATGCCTCTCAGCAAATAGCTTGGGGTGTCTACTTTTCAAAATGGGGTCATTTGGGGGGGGTTTGTGCCACCTGGGCATTCCATGGCCTCCGAAACTGTGATAGGCAGTGAAGAGTGAAATCAAAAATTTACACCCTTAGAAATCCTGAAGGCGGTGATTGGTTTTCGGGGCCCCGTACGCAGCTAGGCTCCCAAAAAGTCCCACACATGTGGTATCCCCATACTCAGGAGAAGCAGCTGAATGTATTTTGGGGTGCAATTCCACATATGCCCATGGCCTGTGTGATCAATATATCATTTATTTTTGCAACTTTGTGCAAAAAAAAAAAAAAAAAATTGTCACTTTCCCGCAACTTGTGTCAAAATATAAAATATTCCATGGACTCAACATGCCTCTCAGCAAATAGCTTGGGGTGTCTACTTTCCAAAATGGGGTCATTTGCGTGGGGTTTGTGCCATCTGGGCATTTTATGGCCTTCAAAACTGTGATAGGTAGTGAGGAGTAAAATCAAAAATTTACGCCCTTAGAAATCCTGAAGGCGGTGATTGGTTTTCGGGGCCCCGTACGCGGCTAGGCTCCCAAAAAGTCCCACACATGTGGTATCCCCGTACTCAGGAGAAGCAGCTGAATGTATTTTGGGATGCAATTCCACATATGCCCATGGCCTGTGTGAGCAATATATCATTTAGTGACAACTTTTTGTAATTTTTTTTTTTTTTTTTGTCATTATTCAATCACTTGGGACAAAAAAAATTAATATTCAATGGGCTCAACATGCCTCTCAGCAATTTCCTTGGGGTGTCTACTTTCAAAATGGGGTCATTTGGGGGGGTTTGTACTGCCCTCCCATTTTAGCACCTCAAGAAATGACATAGGCAGTCATAAACTAAAAGCTGTGTAAATTCCAGAAAATGTACCCTTGTAGACGCTATAACTTTTGCGCAAACCAATAAATATACGCTTATTGACATTTTTTTTACCAAAGACATGTGGCCGAATACATTTTGGCCTAAATGTATGACTAAAATTGAGTTTATTGGATTTTTTTTATAACAAAAAGTAGAAAATATCACTTTTTTTCAAAATTTTCTGACTTTTTCCGTTTATAGCGCAAAAAATAAAAACCGCAGAGGTGATCAAATACCATCAAAAGAAAGCTCTATTTGTGGGAAAGGACGCAAATTTCGTTTGGGTACAGCATTGCATGACCGCGCAATTAGCAGTTAAAGCGACACAGTGCCAAATTGGAAAAAGTCCTCTGGTCCTTAGGCAGCATAATGGTCCAGGGCTGAAGTGGTTAATAAGGCAGTACCATTTTATAAAGCCACTTATTTGAGTAGGGGGGCACTGACCAAATTTGACAGGGTGTGGGGGGTTGGATGGCATTGGTGGATACGGTATCAGACTAATTACAGTTAACCTATAGCTATTGATATTGATATTGGTGTATGAGGCCATAACGGAAAAGTTTTAAAAAAAGACCACTAATACAGCTACTACAATGATGGTAGGCTGCAATATATTACAGTTTTGGTTTTGGGTTTAATTCTGATTTGAGTCTCAAAAAGCCTCCATTTTAAGACAGTTAGTATTCAGAGAGAATTTGCAGAGTCCTGTGTGTTCGCTAGCGCTACCTAAAAGCTTTAGCCTCACTATCATAAAACAAGGTTGACTGGCTATAGCTAATTTGGACCGAGAAAACCTTTGCACCACTGCATACCAACAGATTCCAAATGGTTAGATTCATGGTCCCTTCCCATTTGTAAGTATGTTTTCATCTGCATGACTTTTTCCGGTGCCATTTTTTTCAGTTGGCCTTCAACACACAATCACAGGCCAAAAAAGATACCAACCTCTTTTTCCAGCTTACTGCAATGCAGCACGTGTTGTTTCATACATGTGTCGTGGTCCCCCGAGGGTCAAATGCACTTGTTTTCCTCATATATGCAGATTGAAATCCATTTAAAATTATTAACTAAGCACTGTTACGTGCATGCATAGCACATTGTAGTACTTTGCATTAACTCACATGCAAATGTGCAGCCTATCATGTACACAAAATGTATTGATCGCTATGGACTAAGACTGGGATGTGAACCTAGCTTTAGAGATTGAAAGTAAACAGCAGGAGGAGAAGGAGAAGCTGCAAAGCATGCTGTGAATCCAGGAAGTTGTGGAAAGTAACGGACAGGAGACAGGAAGAACTCACAACATGAAAGGAGATTTTACAAGTCCCCCCTACTGACTGCCGTACCGGACGAAGCCATCCTGTTTGTCTCTGGCCCTATACTGGAAAGTTGTTGTGTGATGTTACCAGTGATTGAACGTCAGGTTGCCATACAAGCTTACTTAAGCTCGCCTTCTGGTAAGTGTGCAATTCATGCGGTGGTGGATCTCCTCACGTGGTGGTGTCTGTGTGATCGATTAACCTCATTTTCACTTTCTTTGAATACCTCTGGATGTTTCACTCACAGACTTTTTATTATTACACCCACATTTCTTATTGTTGTGACTATTCAGTTAGTTTTTTACCACTCTTTTATGTTTTTTTGGCCCTAATATTGCCTGTTTTGTAATACCTCTTTGGGTCCATCGCGGATCCTTTGACTTTATTTATTTATTTATTCATTTATTTTCAATATATATCTTTCACTTTTGTTTTTGTAGCGCTGCTCATGTTTTCATATTATCTATTGTATCTATGTATATCTCACAATATTTGAGCTGTAGCTTTTTTATAATTATTTGATTCAGGTAGCGCGGTAAACATTTTTTTCTGTTTTACATATCATGTACACAAAAGTGTAACGGGGCCCTCAAAAGTTGTGATTGTTTATTGAATTCAGCTGTGTTTCATCTATTTCCAGAATTATATAGAAACTAAATACTGAGCAGTGTTAATCATCCCATCTGATCAGTTATACTGACAGATTTTTAAATGCCAGTATTTGCACACAAAATGTAATATATTTAAAGTGGTTGTAAAGGCAGAAGGTTATATGCATTAATGCAGCTGCTGTCCTTGTGTCACAGACCTAAAGACAAGATCAGCAGTTGTATGGGTATCCTCCAAGTGTTGTCCAAGCAGCTTGGAATGGTACGTCTCACCGGCAGGAACTGTGGTGTGGTATGGAACTCAGAGTCAGCTTATCTACTCTGCACTTTAGTCCCTCCCTAATATTGTATAATAGTCTTTTCTGGTCCAGGATTTGGTAGCATGGATAGGACACGTGGCTGAAACTTTCTCTCACTCTCCATTTTCATAGCTCCCAACTGTCCCTGATTTCGAGGGACTGTCCCTGATTTGGAACAAAGTCACTCTTTCCTCCTCATTAGTCCATAATTTTGATCTGATCTATATAGTTGTTTATAAAATGCACTATTTATCTTTCAAAAAGTTTTTTTACAGTGCTAAACCTTTCATCCAATTTCTAATTTGCTGCATTTGTAAATTTCAAAAGCCAGTAAAAAGAAATAGTACTGGTTAAAAAAAGTACTTATGGGTTTTACAAATAATTTTTCTTTATACAATTCTCCTTTAAGGGGGTGTGGAAGGGGGTGTGTGTCTTATGCCGACATAATTTTGCTAATAGGTGTCCCTCTTTTCCACCTCAAAAAGTTGGGAGGTATGCATTTCCGACTTCCACTGTTTCAAAACCAATGACCTGGGGACAGGAAGTACATACATAATTTTATTTACAGGCATTTACAAATAAATACAGAATAGGGCAGTAGATCCCTATATCCACAGTGCTGAATTGATAAATAAATGATCTACCTATTTTTTTTTTATCATAGGCCAATGTTTCCACTGTGTAAACTTCAATTAGTGAAACTGTGTTTTCACAGTGTAAACCTCAATGTGTGCAGCAATATTTTCAATCTAACAACCATATAAATAAATAAATAAATAAATCTACCTAAATATATATCACCATACACAAGTGTTTCCACGATGTAAACCTCAATAAGTGCAACAGGGTGAGATCTTCCTTCATTTCTTGTCCTGGAGACGCAAAAGGAAATAGGGGGAAATTTAGGGCAATTCCCCTGTTAAGGGGTTGATGCAAGAACAGATGTCTCCATTGGAGGATTAATCACTGTTTTGGTGACAACTCTAAAAATGTTGATCTCCCATCACTTTTTGTTTCATTGACAGGGGTCTCTGGGGCAACTAGAGAAAGTGAATCCACCCAGCAGGAGACAGACAACAATAAAAACTTGACAGGGCTTTTCCCTACACCATTCAAAACTAAACAAAGTTTTTGCTATACATATACTTTAAAGCAGGGGGTTCAAACTGGCATCAATACGGACAGAAAAAATATATATTTCTCCTGCGCTCGTGTAGGCAGTATTAGTATAGAATGGTAGTACTTTCAAATGGTGTAAAGTAAAAGATGATCATGCGTGTCCCGCTGCCTAAACTGACCAGGGGTGGTCCGAAGAAGGCAGAGTGAAAGAAAGGGGTGAAAGGTTCGTGATCTAACGCTTGAATCAAGATAATGCAGTTTATTCTTATACACAATAGATAAATACAAAAAAGTTACTACGTATTCATAAAAACCAGGTTACAAAATATACATTTTCTCAAACTAGCAGCCCTCCAGCTGTTGAGAAAATACAAGTCCCATGAGGCATTGCAAGGGTCACAGTTACAAGCATGACTCCCACAGGCAGAGGCATGATGGGACTTGTAGTTTTGCAACAGCTGGAGGGCCGTCAGTTTGAGACCCCTGCTTAAAAGGGATTTGTTCTGTAATGTTGTAATAGGGTAATGTTATGTGGCCATGGTAGCTACAAAGTGTCCTGACAAAGATAAATGAGAATGAGAACCTTTACAGACAATCATGACAGGGGCTTTCAACAGTCCTTTATGATCATGAAAATAAAGTGGTCTAATTTTCTCATTTTCCTCAATGTGTAACCCCCAGATAATAAAAAAAAAACTATGTGTAGAATGCACACAAGCTATTTAATGTAAGTTTGATGATCCATCTAACCGTGACCCTGTCTCTTGTTTTTAAGTAGGATTGCTGCCAATGCTACTCGTCAGGGGGCCATGTGAACACAGAAAAAAATGTTTATTTTGCAGGCACAGCCATTTTTTTATTTTTTTTTCTAAAATTACATGGCACCTTATCAATGTGCTCAGGGAAATAATTTTCTCAGGCTGTGTTACTCATAGAAACTATTTTTTTTTAACATAGCAATCCCAGGGAAGGAACTGAAAAACATATTGGTTGCTATAGGCAGCACAGCTAGGAAAAACTATTCTCTTCTCAGAGTCATTGATAAATAAAGCACAACAGGCTAAGGAGAAATGTTCATGCTTGGTAAAAAATAGTGTTCTTCAATAAAAAATGTGTGAGGTACATCTCTCTTGTCAGAAAAAAAAGAGAAAGAATGATAATGTAAGGAATGTCAACTGGCTGAGTACATTTAAATGCACTCATCAATTATCGTTCTCATTATTGTAAAAATCCCGATTGCCCTTTCGTGTGAAAGGCATTCTGACTTCTGTGTGGCTTTTGTTGGGCCCTTTGACATGCAGCATTTTGTTACAAGAATGCTAAGCAAATGTTCTCCATCTGTGTACAAAGTGTGTGCTTTATAAATATGTCAGTGATCAGAAACTAGTGGCAGACAGCACATTTAGAAAGTGACTGTCTATGTGCCTGATAATGAAGGTGTCAATCATTGCCAGAGCAGAAAATGCCTATTTAATACCCTTTCTGGCCATCATGTCCCCATGGGATATTTGGCTGCTCTCCATTCATGTTCTGCTGGTACATTTGACTGATTTACTTTGGCATCCATAAATCCCTCTGCGTATAATATTTAGATTAGGAATCTCATATCAGAGATAACAATCAGATTAACCCATGGCTTCTGCTCTAGATCCATTTTCCCTTAATGAACCATTAAGACTGCCAGAGGAGCATATGTTAACTCAGAAATGAAGGAAAATCTCTTGTGTTTTGGCAAAGATCTGTCCCATTGCTCTGTATTTTATTTTAGGATAGCAAATACATTCAGCTATTGACCTACAAAACTCCAAGCAGCATAATGGCATAACGTAATAAATTAACAATGCAAGGAGAAATAAAACTCTGCAAATAGCTTTTTAATTGTTGCTAGTTTGGCTCAGCTCCCAGAATGATAAATTGCTGACATGTTTTAACATTCAAGTGTCCAGATTGTCATCTCAATTCTATATGAGCTTGTTATTCATTCCTGTTTGATGGGGCCATTGGGTGAGTGTTATGTGCTTGTACTCCATTTCAACTAGCTCAATGAATTTTGGACTTGAGATGGCAATGGAATGCAGAGCCTACTCATATAGGATATTTTAACTGTCACAGGTCAGAATGGATCTATAAGTGTTAATAGCTGTCACTGAGGCATAGGCTCTGGAAGTTTCAACTCTAGACTGAAGACCTCAGGATTGGGTTGCAGGTAATAACTGACAATTTAGATTGGACTAGGCAGAATACTAGATCGTGAGGAAGAGTCATAGTCAGTTTTGGTTAGTGCCTCACAGGGCAGACAGCAGAAACCAGAATTCACTCATAGCCAAGTACAACCCATTCGAGACAGTTGTCAGAAACTTCATAGAAACCAGTATTAGGAAAATAGTAGCAGAAACCTAACACTTGTGTAGCAACCTTGTCTTAAACGTGGGCTACTAGTAAATTTAGCTTTGCTAGGTTGTAGTTAACCTGGCTAATTTGTAGTCTTTGTGATCATTTGGGTTTTCTCCAAGCCTGGTATAGCTGTAGTTCCTCCCTTTTGCCAGTAGGTGTCTTTGTTACCTTTGGCATTAGTATGATGAGCTGCAGTGAAACTGAGTTATGAATATGAATACTTCTCTCAGCTAATCAGTAGGAGCTTCATGGCCACTGAGCATGCTGGGAGAGAGTATAAATATTTGAGGAGGTCAAGTGATCAGGGTCCTCCCACCCAGACCTTGGTCTGGTGTGGATGTGTGAGGAACTGCTGTTCTGGGTAGGCCTGAAGCCTATGGCCTAGATATGTGCTCGAGGCTCTGCCAGAGAGAGCCTACTTGTTGCCCGAAGGCATGAAAGAAAGAATGGAGACCTGAGATGAAGTACCAGTGGTTACTCTGCTATAGACCGGGGAACTATGGAGAGCCTGGGAAGACGGCCTTATCCAGAGAATTCCTGCATTTTCGTGTGAGTTCTCCTTCATTTACTATAGGAGACAGCTGTTGTTACAAAAGTACAGATTGCTGGTTACAGCTTGAATGCTCTTTTTCTGTACTGCTTTTTACCCTTCTATTTTTGTCTAACCAGTCTGCTAGTCTTCTGTTTTATTTAACTAAAGCCTAGTACACACTTCTAGTTTTTTTTTTTTTGTTCAACCCAGCATGCTGAACGAAGAAAAAACTGACAGCTCAGGTGGGAGCAGCTGTGCTAACAATCTGATGTTAGTACAGCGATCTCCCATGCTGAGCTATTGTGATCTGACAGGGGGAAGGCCCCCCCGCCAGAACATTCTGGTCAGCCCTCTCAGCCATTGGCTGAGAGGGTTGACCTTGAGCTGGTCAGCAGACCTTTTTTCATCATGCCCCAATACACACGGGCCGAATGTCAGCTGGTTTCTATTGAACCGGCCGATGCCACCTGACATTCAGCTCGTGTGTACGGGGCTTTAGGGTGTCCTGTGCCCCACCCCTCACTCCCTGAATTGTTTGTTGTTCTCTGAGCAAATCTTTTTTTGTTGAGCATAAAAGTGACTAGTGCCTATTTTTCTACACTGTCCATCACCCACCATGCTTTGCAACCTGCACCCTGAGATGTCAGTCCTCCCTGTCTCTGGGGGTCACGACCATGCCTCTGAAGGTCAGGGGGGCACTACACTTGCTTGCTGGTCACAAATTAACAGTTTTCCATGAATCATTGATGAGCTCTGGATGTTTACAGCATAACACTAGTATCTCTTGGTTCTCAGCTTTCAGCAAAGTGTGAGGGTTTGGCATGCGTTGACCGCAGGATGAAATGAGCATCCAGAAGAAGGTGGTATAATTATTCCCAATGCTGACATGGTATTTTAGAACAAGTGTAAATCTTGCAACCCCTTTAACAGATAACATGTTGTAAAGTATCCATAAAATAAAATCACCCCCTAACACTTAAAACCTTCTCCCATAAATCACATGAATTCTAATGACTTAACTAAACCCATCATGAGAGATATATGAGTGCAGCCATTGTTAACCTCTCCTTCTAAAAATATTACTTGCCCAGCTTTTCTTCTGCCCTCCTGCTTAGCCATTTTGTGTTTCTGACTTGCATCAAATGTGCAAATAAGGACTTCTGAATTTTTTTGACTTTCCTTCTCTGCATGCTTGTCCTGGGTCAGTGAATCAGACAATATTGGAATGGGCGGCACAGTGGTGTAGTGGGTAGCACTCTTGCCTAGCAGTAAAAAGGGTCGCTGGTTCAAATCCCAACCATGACACCATCTGCCTGGAGTTTGCATGTTCTCCCTGTGCCTGCGTGGGTTTCCTCTGGGTACTCTGGTTTCCTCCCACACTCCAAAGACATGCTGGTAGGTTAATTGGCTTATGTCTAAATTGGCCCTAGTATGTATGAATGTGAGTTAGGGACCTTAGATTGTACAGCTCCTTGAGGGTAGGGATTGATGTGAATGTACAATGTATATGAAAAGCACTGCATAAATTGACAGTGCTATATAAGTACCTAAAATAATAATATTAGATCAGAATAACAGCTAGGCAGGAGGTGGTCAGCAGTGGCAGTCCACATATTTCTTTCAGGACAGCTTTACTTAGGGGCTTGTTCATACTACCTGCACAGTAAAAAACTCAAATTTTAGCATGCGGGCTGGTGTCCATTTTGAACATTTTGGATTGCCATGCATCTCTCAGTACAGCTGCGCGGTAGGATGCACTTCACTGTGGTGACCTGTAGTGCCATCTGATGCGCTGTGGAAAAATGCTGCATGTCCACATTTTTCCAGTCTGCACATCACCAAAGCATTGCAGTGTAAACAGGGCACATGGAAAATAATTGTTTTCTATATGCCCTAGCATTTTTTAGTGGAAGGGTGGGGTAGGGGGCTTTATATATGTGAATAGGGGAAAACTGAGAAAACATCACTTTTTACTCTCCTTCTGTAAGCGGACACTTTACTGACCAAGTAGGTAGGCATTTGTCTACTGACCAGCAAAGTCCCTACAGTTCTGATATGACACAGTAACATAGCGATTGGCAGATGGAACCACAGCACACTACAGATGTTACATGTTGACTATCCTACCAGGACTGGACTTACCAAACCTATGTACAGGTAAGTATGATACATGTATCATGTATTAGACACTGCCCTCAAAGGGGAACTGCAGTCTGCTCACGTAATTTGTAATAAAACATCTTTGCCATTCTGAAGCTTCCCTCCAACCACTTTGCATATTATTTCATATATACTGTGATTCTGTACTTGCCAAATATGCTGCAGAAATCTTCCTCCACTAAGTCTGGCTGCAGCCATTTTAACTGTGGGCAGCTGAAGCTGCTGCATGTTCACTTCCTGGATTTACACAGACACACACAGAGGCACACCTCCAGCTCTGCAGCCCTGCAGCTCTCATTGGCGCTCTTATGACTCATCCCACTCCCTTCCTGGCAAACTCTCACAAGAGTGAGAGAGATCTGTGCATGATAGACAAGAAACAGAAGTGGGTATAAGGTATTTACTGGCAGAAAAATAATGTTTTACTATCCAAAGTTAAAATAACAAGGGCAGAAGATTTAATAGATGGAAAGTTGAAAAAAATGACTGAAGGTCCGCTTTAAGTTTCATGTCTCTTGAATAAATAAGCATTCCATTAAAAAATAAAAAAAAGTAAGAGTAAAGTCAGGCTTTGTAACATCAAACAATTAATACATCATAAGCAAGTAAATAAGTAGGATAAAATAAATAGAAATGCAGGCTGCACAGTACTGTTTTTTGAACACCCCAGTGATCCTGCCTTCTGGAAAAATAATACAGTCCCTTCTTGCTTTTGTCTTTTGTAGAATATTTCCTCAAAGTGATGGTTCAACATCATCGTACAAGTATTTCTGGCATTGCCAGCAATAGATTGATCTTCTGGCAGCAAGAATCTAGAAAGTTTTTACTTCAATCTGGGAACCTTTACCTGACAGTTTAACAGCATTGGGGACTGTAATACTGTATGTAAGTATTTAACATTCCATGTCCAGACTGAAACAATGAGCTACACGCTGTCAGCTGTCTTCAAATGAAAGGTCTTCATTTTTTTTCAACTAGGAAAATTGATACTCATGACCATATTGTAATTGTCTGAGCTGTCTGAGCTTAAATTGGACCCTTCTAACCATACACTGCAAATTACATTTAGGAATTTGTTTTTTGTTTTTTCTATGCCACTTTAATCTTCTGTCCTTAACCACTCTAAAAAAAAATAAATGCTGAGTGTATTGTTACCCTATTCTTACTAAATATCCTCCTAAAATCATAAAAGACCGTATATGTGTAGGCATTTAAAAATAATCTGACAGAGCTTCAAAATTTGGTGTGGTCATCTTATTAAACAAAATTCAGGCTACACGTATACACAAGTGTGCACAGAATCAAGACCAGATCCAAGACAAAAATTCTATATATTCTGACATGCACTCCCATCCCTGCCACCAGATGACCTTATACAGTATCTCACAAAAGTGAGTACACCCCTCACATTTTTGTAAATATTTTCATGTGACAACACTGAAGAAATGACACTTTGCTACAATGTAAAGTAGTGAGTGTACAGCATGTATAACAGCGTACATTTGCTGTCCCCTCAAAATAACTCAACAAACAACCATTAATGTGTAAACCACTGGCAACAAAAGTGAGTACACCCCTAAATGAAAATGTCCAAATCGGGCCCAATTAGCCATTTTCCCATCCCTGGTGTTTTGTGACTTGTTAGTGTTACAAGGTCTCAGGTGTGAATGGGGAGCAGGTGTGTTAAATTTGGTGTTATTGCTCTCACACTCTCATACTGGTCACTGAAAGTTCAACATGGCACCTCATGGCAAAGAACTCTCTGTGGATCTGAAAAAAAGAATTGTTGCTCTACATGAAGATGGCCTAGGCTATAAGAGGATTGCCAAGACCCTGAAACTGATGCCGCGTACACACGAGTGGACACTACGGCGGACTTTGCCCGGCGGACTGGATTTCGTCAGACAATTCGATGTGTGTGGGCTCCAGCGGACTTTGTTTTCTCAAAAGTTGGACGGACTTAGATTTGAAACTTGTTTAAAATTTATCCGTTGAAATCGAGTCCGGTCGAAAAGTCCGCCGTCTGTATGCTAGTTCGACGGACAAAAAGCCATGCTAGGGCAGCTATTGGCTACTGGTTATGAACTTCCTTGTTTTAGTCCGGTCGTACGTCATCACGTACGAATTCGACGGACTTTGGTGGATTGTGTGTAGGCAAGTCCGTTCATTCAGAAAGTCCGTCGGAAAGTACATCGAAAAGTCCGCCGGGCAAAGTCCGCCGTAATGTCCGCTCGTGTGTACGCGGCATGAGTTGCAGCATGGTGGCCAAGACCATACAAGACAGGTTCCACTCAAAACAGGCCTCGCCATGATCAACCAAAGAAGCTGAGTGCACATTCTAATGCCCCGTACACACGGTCGGACTTTGTTCGGACATTCCGACAACAAAATCTTAGGATTTTTTCCGACGGATGTTGGCTCAAACTTGTCTTGCATACACACGGTCACACAAAGTTGTCGGGAAATCCGATCATTCTGAACGCGGTGACGTAAAACACGTACGTCGGGACTATTTATGGGGCAGTGGCCAATAGCTTTCATCTCTTTATTTATTCTGAGCATGCGTGGCACTTTGTCCGTGGGATTTGTGTACACACGATCGGAATTTCCGACATTGGATTTTGTTGTCGGAAAATGTTATATCCTGCTCTCCAACTTTGTGTGTCGGAAAATCCGATGGAAAATGTGTGATGGAGCCTACACACGGTCGGAATTTCCGACAACAAGGTCCTATCACACATTTTCCATCGGAAAATCCGACCGTGTGTACGGGGCATTAGTGTTATATCCAGAGGTTGTCTTTGGGAAATAGACGTATGAGTTCTGCCAGCATTGCTGCATAGGTTGAAGGGTGGGGGGTCAGCCTGTCAGTGCTCAGACCATACACCGCACACTGCATCAAATTGGTCTGCATGGCGTCCCAGAAGGAAGCCTCTTCTAAAGATGATGCACAAGAAAGCCCGCAAACAGTTTGCTGAAGACAAGCAGACAAAGGACATGGATTACTGGAACCATGTCCTGCGGTCTGATGAGACCAAGATAAACTTATTTGGTTCAAATGGTGTCAAGCATGTGGCGAAAACCAGGTGAGGAGTAAAAAAAAACAAGTGTGTCTTGTCTACAGTCAAGCATGGTGGTTGGAGTGTCATGGTCTGAGGCTGCATGAGTGCTGCTGGTACTGGGGAGCTACAGTTCATTGAGGGAACCATGAATGCCAACATGTACTGTGACATACTGAAGCAGAGCATGATCCCCTCCCATTGGAGGCTGGGCTGCAGGGCAGTATTCCAACATGATAATGACCCGAAACACACCTCCAAGACGACCACTGCCTTGCTAAAGAAGCTGAGGGTAAAGGTGATGGACTGGCCAAGCATGTCTTCAGACCTAAACCCTATTGAGCATCTGTGGGACATCCTCCAGGTGGAGGAGCGCAAGGTCTCTAACATCCACCAGCTCCTTAATGTCGTCATGGAGGAGTGGAAGAGGACTCTAGTGGCAACCTGTGATGCTCTGGTGAACTCCATGCCCAAGAGGGTTAAGGCAGTACTGGAAAATAATGGTGGCCACACAAAATATTGACACTTTGGGCCCAGTTTGGACATTTTCACTTAGGGGTGTACTCACTTTTGTTGCCAGCGGTTTAGACATTAATGGCTGTGTGTTGAGTTATTGTCTTGGCTTTGCAGTAATGTTTGTCTGTCAGCTTACCTCTCCATGTGTTCAGCTTAAGAGGCCAGCCACTCTCACCTGGCTGCTTAAGTAATATCTCCTCAAAGTATGGCTCCACCCCAGCCTTTATCAGGGAACTCTATATTAACCTGTGCACTGAAAGCCAGCCCTGCTGATCAATATTGTGTTTTTGGCTTCCGTGTGCTACTTGCTCTGTGTTCTACTTCTGATTCCAGCTACTGATCTTGGCTTGTTCTTGACTATCCTTACCTGCTTCTTACCCCGACCTTTGGCTATCTCCTGACTCTCCTTACCTGCTTGTTATCCGACCTTTGGCTATCTCCTGACTATCCTTTGTTGTCGCAGTCTGCTGCTTCCTCTCTACCTCCCTGTAGTCTACCGTGAGTGTGAGCTGGGAGGCCCTTCGGGTCGCGACTTGGGGCCAGACTGCAGCAAAATCCATCCCCACCACTAGAGGCCTCTGGTGAGCACCCACTGGCTCTAAGATTCCACACCCTGGGAAATCTCATGCTCTAGCTCCCAGTGTCATCCGTGTTGGTACTACAGAGTAGCTGCTCTCCTGTATTACCTAGAGCTCCATCCGCAGCAGTCAGCCGTAGGGTCCACTACCTTGCGGTGCACTCCAGACCCCAACGGGGTGCATCTGTCACCTGGACTTAGGTGACCTGACAGTTATTTTGAGGGAACAGCAAATTTACACTGTTATGCAAGCTGTACACTCACTACTTTATATTGTAGCAAAGTGTAAATTCTTCAGTGTTGTCACATGAAAAGATATAATAAAATATTTACTCACTTTTGTGAGATACTGTATATTTACTGTGTAGATGCATAAAACCCTGAGGTTTCTTTTTTGTGTGTAGTGGGACCATTCTGTCAAATGGAAATATTGAAAACGTTTTTCTCATTCAACCCGCTGGCTGATCAATAAAAAAAACAAGTCATCTATGGCAAGCTTAGGTAAGCACCACAGAAGACCCTCCTGAATAGGGATGAGCTTCGAGTTCGAGTCGAACTCATGTTCAACTCGAACATCGGCTGTTCGCCAGTTCGCCGAACAGCGAACAATTTGGGGTGTTCGCGGCAAATTCGAAAGCCGTGGAACACCCTTTAAAAGTCCATGGGAGAAATCAAAAGTGCTAATTTTAAAGTCTTATATGCATGGTATTGTCATAAAAAGTGTTTGGGGACCTGGGTCCTGCCCCAGGGGACATGGATCAATGCAAAAAAAAGTTTTAAAAATGGCAGTTTTTTCAGGAGCAGTGATTTTAATAATGCTTAAAGTGAAACAATAAAAGTGTAATATTCCTTTAAATTTCGTACCTGGGGTGTGTCTATAGTATGCCTGTAAAGGGGTACATGTTTCCCGTGTTTAGAACAGTCTGACAGCAAAATGACATTTCAAAGGAAAAAAAGTAATTTAAAACTACTCGCGGCTATTAATGAATTGTCAGTCCGACAATACACATAAAATTTCATTATAAAAAACGGCATGGGATTTCCCCACAGGGGAATCCCGAACCAAAATTTTTAAAAAAATGGCGTGGGGGTCCCCCTAAATTCCATACCAGGCCCTATGTATGAAAGGTGGTGGCCTGAAGCTAGTGTTGCACTTGATGAGATGGTAGTGCTACTGATACACTGTCCTTTTTTGTTGCACAGAACTGCAAGGCCTTGCTCATATGTCCTGAAGTAGTGTGGCTTCTGACCATAGGTGGAAACGTGCTGCGGACCTTTTGGTCATTATGGTGCTGGTAGGGAATCAATAGCTCCTCTGCTTCCTGACAAGCTATAACCCAGCCCCAGTATTGCCATCCTACATGGAGTGGAATTGTTTACTGTTGGCCCTTGGTTGGAAGTAACTGGTCACAACACCTTCTGTAACTAGAGAGTACTACATACCTCTTGTTCTGCCTTCCAACTCCAGCTGGCAGCTACTGATGCAAAAGAGACTCTGTCACTTTTGCCCACCCATTTATATTCACCTTCTTAAACACTGCACTATGGCAGGAGGTCACATGGTTCTTCATACCCTGAAACATGAGGTATTTTATGGTGGGTCTGACAAAGCTGAGGTAGGTGAATAAAGGTGTATCGGAAGAGCATTTTAAAGAGATTCTGTAACTTTGCCCCTTCGGGGGGCTGACTTTTCAAAAATCTACAGCCTCAGAAGATGTCCTTTTGCACGTCTATCTTCTATGTAGAAGAGGGATGTGCCAGATGTAGGACACGTGAGGCGCTGTCAGCATTGGGTGAGGATTGCAGCAATTTCTGGCACTCCTGACAGTTGTCAGAGGAAGCCAGATTTCTCTCTATTTAATACACACAGGCCTATTGGAATAGCAGGTAAAGTCACAAAAACACATGCTTTATGCAGTTTTTTTATTTGTTCACACATCTGCAACATGGAAAATCCATATTCTATATGTTGCTCCCTCGCTTTACATAATGAATGAAAAAACACCACTAATAACACATTACAGTCTTATGCAATCTGTAAATGTATGAAAGTGCCCTGGTATCATAAGGTAATATTTATATTAAAATTCAGCACAAATTTTATGAAGTGTTCTGTACACTGGGGTCTGCCAGGCCAACACAGCTCATTATGTGGTCCGATATACCGGTTTAGTGCAATGTGTTCTTTTAAGTTGTTTTAAAATGTTGGCAATATGATGAGTCCATTGTGTTCCATTTGATGAACTGAATTACAATAGTTTTTTTTTCCTCAGTACTCGTGTCCCGTGCATATTGATAATAAAAAACATAAGTCCATTTGGGAAAACAACATAATATTTACATGTTGTCCCTGGGAATAAGGAATGGTCAACCTTGAAGTAATATGAGTATGATCCCACAATACATAAATATTTAACCACTTCCATACCTCAAAACGTCATATGACATCCTAGGCTTTCAGTGGAGAGATCTGAATGATGCCTGCAGCTACAAGCACCATTTCTGCCGGTGATTCCCTGCATCGTAAAAACAATCATAGCTGCAGTTCAGCCGCTTGATTGTTTTTACAGGTGGCGGGATGGGACGACACCCCTCCCGCTGCCCTCTGGTGCTTCTACCAGTGTTCTGACAAAAGAGCCAACTCGTCAAAATACCCAATTACATTACTTTTGTTGATTCTTCCAGGGACGTGCAGTCAGGAGAGGCAAGTGAGGCAGGGCCTCACCTGCCATGAACATTAAAAAAAATAAAAAAATAAATAAAAATCGAGCTTCGAGGGTCGTAGCTCAATGACCTGGGGTCACATAGACTTGGGGGTATAGATATGGGGCTCCTTCAGCAGCCTGTCAGAAGCTAAATACAGAACGGCCACTTTAAATACAAGCTGACACACTCTGTTTGCAGCAGACTGAGAGGTTGAGCTCACAGTGCCTCTCACTTCTTGTCAGAGGCACTGAGCTCAATGAACAGCGTGGAGTTTTGGACCAATGGTGAAGTACCATTGGTCCCAGCTGTCCAATAAAAAAGCTGCAGTGGAGGCATGCCTCTCACTGTAGTGTCATAGAAGGGGCATGTGTCTAAAAGACAAATGCTCCCTTCCAGCCCAGCCCTCTTAACTACAAGGAAAAACATGTGTTTATGTATATAAGATTTACCCACAATCCCATGTTTTTCTCACACAGTTAAGAGGGAGAAACTGATTCTGTTGAAAAGGTACTGTTATATTCAAGTTAAATCATATATTTATATGCTATATGTTATAACATATTAATTTATTATTTATCTATTTACTGTGAACAGGGGCAGACTGACCATTCGGGCACTCGAGCACTGCCCGAGGGCCCGGGCCACTAGTGGGCTCCATCAGGTTTGCCAGCCTTAGTAACAGCAGGGACAGTTTGTAAAAATCAGTGTATTTTTACATCTGTCCCTGAAATGGCCACTACCGACATGCTTTTGCTTTACAAATCTCGATATTATAGCTGCCCCGCCTCTCCACTGCCTCCTCAACCAATGGGAGCACAGTGTACACGCCCCCTTCTCCAGCACTGCTTCTTTGACATAGGAGCAGGAGATGCCGACTGCTGGAGGACAGGAGAGGGAGGAGGGGACAGCCTGCAGTGTGGGACGGACTTCTGTCTGATACAAGGTAAGCTGGGCATAAGCTGAACGAAATGTATTATTGTCAGTGTTTACCCTGGTGAGCAGGGGGGGGAGGGGGAGGCTGTATTTCCTCTAGCAGGGCTCCTCCTGTCTCTTAGGCTGCTGTTAGATGTTCTGTGTGTGAGAAGTGCCTTGCTTCTGGGGGAAGGATGTTCTGAACTTCTCCTCCAATCTCTGCTACCCCACCCTACTCATTGCCTGCCCACCAGTACACAGGCACATCATCCTCCTCTCCTGTATTACCACATCCAATATCTGTGAGCTGCTGGGGCACTACAAGTACCAGCATGCCAGGAGATGGGGGCAGCAGCAGTGTGTTCTATCAGGGTGATTTTTGGGTAAAAAGTGCTGGTGTGTGTATGTATGTATAATATATATGTATACTGTGTGTATGTGTGACTGTGTGTGTATGTCTATGTGTATGTACAGTATACTGTGCATGTGTGTGTATACCAGTGGTGGCCGTCCATTAAGGGTGCACGGGCGCCACCCCGTCCATTAAGGGTGCACGGGCGCCGCCCCCTCTATCACGCCACCCCCTATATGAATAATAGATAGATTCATGCATAACATGAAACTATCCACAGCCGACATGGCCACCCCCTATTCATGCTTCCGGCCCCTTTCAGGATCCAGGGCGCCTGATTTACAGCGGGGAGTTTTTTTTCAGCACTTGATTAATGCCAGAGGCTCTAATAGGCTTCAAAATAGGGTGGACTCAGAGCGCAAAGCACTGCGCTCGGAGCCCACCCAGGTGTGTTAGAAAAGCAAATTAATATTTGCTTTTCTAACACTGAACTGCCTCTCCGCCAATCAGAAAGTGCAGGTCTGATACCCATCACCTGGTTGGCTGAAAGGACAGGCGCTCCTATTGAACGCCTAGCAGAAAGAAAGAAGAGATGCACGGCGGAAGCATGGAGGACACAGCTCGCCGCTGCCTGACCCACAGCTCACTGCCGTCACCCGCTGCCTGACCCGCCACCAAAATGGAGTAAGTGCTGGTCAGACAACGAGCGGGAGGGCGGGGGGTGCTGGTTAAATGCCGCCAGGGGTCAAGGTGGCTGCAATTGATGGGCACAGTGGCTGCATTTGATGGGCACAGTGGCTGCATTTTATGGCACCGTAGCTGCATTTGATGGGCACAGTGGCTGCAATTGATGGACACAATAGCTGCATTTGATGGGCACATTTTGTTTGTGCCCCCCCCCAAAAAAAATTTGAGCTCCAGTTGCCACTGGTGTATACAGTGTGTGTATACTATATGATCAATGTGTGCCCACTGCTGCTCAACAGAAATCGCTCTAACAATCCCATGCCCATGAAAAATCCACTTGTTGCCATTTGGGGCCTTCTGAATGGTGCACTGCAGAGCTCGGCCTTGGATCAGGCAGCAGGGCAGGTCTGGGTGCACACCTGTGCAGTGACATCATGGCACACATCAAGCATGACTTTTATTCACATGCCCCACTGCCCGATCTGAGGCCAACCACAGCTGTTCACTATTGAGCGGCCTCTACGACTCACTTTCGCAGTTCAGAGCCTGCAACATGTGGATTTTTTTTTAAAAGCCTTTTCCCGCCAGCTGCTTACCACACCAAGCACTAAGGACACCGATGGAAGGTGACACTGGGGGCTCTGCCATAGGGTGGCACACTAGTTGCTCTGCAGTAAGGTGGAACTCTGGGGGCTCGGCCGTAAGGTGGGACTCTGGGGGCTCTGCCGCAGGGTGGGACTGTGGGGGCTCTGCTGCAGGGTGGGACTTTGGGGGCTCTGCTGCAGGGTGGGACTCTGGGGGCTCTGCCGTAGGGTGGTTGTTCTGTCTTAAGGTGGGACTCTGGGGGCTCTGCCGTAGGTTGGCACACTGGGGGCTCTGCCGTAGGGTGGCACACTGGGGGCTCTGCCGTACGGTGGGACTCTGGGGGCTCTGCCATAGGTTGGCACACTGGGGGCTCTGCCGTAGGGTGGCACACTGGAGGGTTCTGCCATAGGGTGGCACACTGGGGGGCTCTGCCATAGAGTGGCACACTGGAAGGTTCTGCCATAGGGTGGCACACTGGGGGGCTCTGCCATAAAGTGGCACACTGGGGGCTCTGCCATAAGGTGGCACACTGGGGGCTCTGCCATAAGGTGTTACTCTGGAGGCTCTGCCGTAGGGTTGCACACTAGGGGCTCTGCCGTAGGGTGGCACACTGGGGGCTCTGCCGTAGGGTGATTTCTGTGGACTGTGATGTATATGAAAATGTTGAGACTTTGATGTAAGGGAGGACTCTGATGTGAGCGTGGCGCTCATCCTGACTTCTGTACTCTATATGTTGTTTTATTTGTTACTTACTCCTGACCCCTGTACTCTGTACATTATACTGTACATAGACCTGACTAAGGTGTTCATTGTTTCAACAGTTGCTGGTTTTAATTAAGTTCTTCTGTAAGGTTCCCTCAGTAAGCCAAAAATTATGCTTTTTTTGTGCATAAAAACCAATGGAAACATTTATTTTAAAAACAAATGACCCTTTGACTGAGATTTATTTGTGTCTGTGAGATTATCAGTTGCGACACAGTAATTAGAATTTTATGGGTACAAGGTCTGTGGTATGTTTGCATTGTTTACAGCAGATGCAGATTCTGTTTCTCCCTTTATACCCACAATCGCACATCCCGACAACAAAATCCATCGGATTTTTTACGACAGATGTTGGCTCAAACTTGTCTTACATACACACGGTCACACAAAGTTGGTCGGAAATTCCGAACGTCAAGAACGCGGTGATGTACAACACGTACGACGAGCCGAGAAAAGTGAGATTCAATAGCCAGTGCTGCTCTTCTGCTTGCTTCTGAGCATGAGTGGCACTTTGTGTGTCGGAATTGTCTACACACGATCGGAATTTATGCGAACAGATTTTGTTGTCGGAAAATTTTAGGTCTAGCTCTCAAAATTTCTGTGTCGGAAATTCTGATGGAAAAAGTCCAATGGAGCCTACACACGGTCGGAATTTCCGACAACAAGCTCTAATCGCACATTTTCCATCGGAAAGTCCGACCGTGTGTACAGGGCATAAGACTCTCCCACTGGCCATGCCCATTGTTCGTCATGGTGCACTATGCATGCCGCAGGTCATCATCTCCCTGGTAGGGGTCCCAGTGCAGTATTTTGCCCAGGGGCACATGATGCTGTTAAGGTGGCACTGCCCATGAGAGGCTCCTGGTGAATTTACTGGGTCACCAGATCTAAGTCTACTGCCACTCTGCATGTCACTGAGCTTGGTGTGCCTCCCCTCCGCATGGGTATGTTGCATCAAAAAGATGGCTGCCACGTGGCAGCCATCTGTAAGCCTGGGGGCCCCATAATCTCCTATTGCCCGGGAGCCCCATGAGTTGTCAGTCTGCCCCTGACTGTGAAATTACTGGTTGGAAGTTATAACTTCAAACTTCAGTAATTTGTCCGTTAAGCCACCTGCTTGAGTACAGATTTTGAAAATATAGTAAATTACCTTATAAACAATATATAATAATTATTTGTATATTACGTACTTATGGTAATTAACCCCTCGCCACCCAGGCCAATTCTGACACTTCTCCTACATGTAAAATCATATTTTGCTAGAAAATTACTCAGAACCCCCAAACATTATATACATTGTTTTAGCAGACACCCTAGGGAATAAAATGGTGGTAATTTTTTGAAAAACACCAGAAGAAAGAAGATGGAAGAAGAAGCCAAAAGAAGAAGGAATTAATAAAGGACTTGTCAAAAACCGTCTCTTGTGTTTTTTAACCTTTTTGATACTTTTTTTGTGAAATGGTAATTACCAATTCACACGGGGGGGGGCGGGATCTGGGGGTCCCTTGTTAAAGGGGGCTTACAGATTCCGATAAGCCCCCCACCCGCAGACCCCCACAACCACCGGGCAAGGGTTGTGGGGATGAGGCCCTTCTCCCCATCAACATGGGGACAAGGTGCTTTGGGGGGCTACCTCAAAGCACCCTCCCAATGTTGAAGGCATGTGGCCTGGTACGGTTCAAGAGGGGGGCGCTCTCTGGTCCCCCCCTCTTTCCCTGCGGCCTGCCAGGTTGCGTGCTCGGATAAAGGTCTGGTATCAATTTTTGGGGGGACCCTACGCCATTTTTTAAAATTTTGGCACGGGGTTCCCCTTAAAATCCACACCAGACCTGAAGGGCCTGGTATGGATTTTGAGGGGGACCCCCACGCCATTTTTTTAAAATTCTGGCGCGGGGTTCCTCTTAACCACTTAACAACCGGCCCATAGCCGAATGAAGCATCACGGATCCCAGTAAATGGCCGCTAATCGCGGCCGCTTACCGTGTGATCGCTCCGTCAAATGACGGAGTGATCACATGTAAACAAACCAGCGTCATCTCATGACGCCGCTTCCTCTCCTCCCCTCTCTGTACCGATCGGTACACTGTGAGCGGAGAGGGGGAGGGATCGGATGACAGCAGCGCTGTGGGGCTGGATCTGTAGTGCTGCTCTGTGACAACTGCCGTCCATCCATCCATGCTCAGCCATCCCTCAATACTCTGCAATACCCTGCACTACTCTGCAATGCCCTGCAATACTGTGCAATACTCTGCAATACCCCACAATACTGTGCAATACTCTGCAATACCCCGCAATACTCTGAAATACCCCACAATACTCTGCAATACTCTGCAATACCCCGAAATACTCTGCAATACCCCGCAATACTCTGCAATACCCCACAATACTCTGCAATACTCTGCAATACCCTACAATACTCTGCAATACGCTGCAATACCCCGCAGTACTCTGCAATACCCTGCAATACTCTGCAATACCCCGCAATACTCTGCAATACCCCACAGTACTCTGCAATACCCCACAATACTGTGCAATACTCTGCAATACCCCGCAATACTCTGCAATACCCCACAATACTCTGCAATACTCTGCAATACCCCACAATACGCTGCAATACCCTGCAATACTCTGCAATACCCTGCAATACTCTGAAATACCCTGCAATACTCTGCAATACCCCACAATACTCTGCAATACCCCACAATACTCTGTAATACCCCACAATACTCTGTAATACCCTGCAATACCCTGCAATACTCTGCCATACCCCACAATACTCTGCAATACTCTGCAATACCCCACAATACTCTGCAATACGCTGCAATACCCCGCAGTACTCTGCAATACCCTGCAATACTCTGCAATACCCCGCAATACTCTGCAATACCCCACAGTACTCTGCAATACCCCACAATACTGTGCAATACTCTGCAATACCCCGCAATACTCTGCAATACCCCACAATACTCTGCAATACTCTGCAATACCCCACAATACGCTGCAATACCCTGCAATACTCTGCAATACCCTGCAATACTCTGCAATACCCCACAATACTCTGCAATACCCCACAATACTCTGTAATACCCCACAATACTCTGTAATACCCTGCAATACCCTGCAATACTCTGCCATACCCCACAATACTCTGCCATACCCCGCAATACTCTGCCATACCCTGCCATACCCAGCCATATTCTGCAATACTCGGTGAGACCCAGCTATACTCTGCCATACCCAGCCATGCTCAGCCATACTCGGCAATACCCTGCCATACTCTGCAATACCCCGCAATACTCTGCCATACCCTGCCATACCCAGCCATACTCTGCAATACCCAGCCATACTCTGCAATACTCAGTGATACCCAGCCATACTCTGCTATACCCAGTGATACTCGGCGATACCCTGCCATACTCAGCCATACCCAGCCATACCCAGCCATGCTCAGCCATACCCAGCCATGCTCAGCCATACCCAGCCATGCTCAGCCATACTCGGCCATACTCGGCTGTACTCGGCCTCTGTATGTGGCCAGGCTGTGGAAGTCTCACACATGTGGTATCGCCATACTCAGGAGGAGTAGGAGAATCTATTTTGGGGTGTCATTGTTGGTATGTACATGCTATGTGTTAGAAATATTGTATAAATGGGCAACTTTGTGTTAAAAAAAAAAGTTTTTTAACCACTTCCCACCCGCCGACCGTCATACGACGTCCTTGTCTTTGTGCGGGGATATCTGAATGATGAGTGCAGCTACAGGCATCATTCAGATATCAGCTTTTTCAGCCAGCGATTCCCTACACCATAAAAATAATCATAGCGGCTGTTCCACTGCTTGATCGTTCTTACGGGAGCCGAAAGGGGATGTCCCCCCCTCCCGCCGCCCTCTGGTGCTTCTACCGACTCACCGCTACGATCGAAGCCAGGATCTTTTCTTTATTTTTAAATTTCATTTCAGGCTTCCCAGCCTAGAGGTGCGATGTGGGGTCTTATTGACCCCATATCTCACTGTAAAGAGGACCTGTCATGCCATATTCCTATTACAAGGGATGTTTACATTCTTTGTAATAGGAATAAAAGTGATCAAAAAAAATTTGGGGGGGAAAAAAGCGTCAAACTAAAATAAATAAAGTAAAATGAACAATAAGAAAAAAATTTCTTTTAAAGCGCCCCTGTCCCCGTGTGCTCGCATACAGAAGTGAACGCATATGTAAGTCCCTCCCACATTAGAAAATGGTGTTCAAACCACACATGTGAGGTATCGCTGCAATCGGTAGAGAGCAATAATTTTAGCCCTAGACCTCCTCTGTAACTCAGAACATGTAACCAGAAAAAATAGCGAAGTTTGGCGCCATTCCACAAGCATGTGCAATTTTGAAAGGTGACATGTTGGGTATCTATTTACTCGGCGTAACTTCATCTTTCACATTATGCAAAAACATCGGACTAACTTTACTGTTTTGGGTTTTTTTAAAGCACAAAACTGTTTTTTTTTTCCAAAAAAAACGCGTTCGAAAAATTGCTGTGCAAATACCGTGCGAGATAAAAAGTTGCAATGTATGCCATTGTATTTTCTAGGAACTTTACTAAAAAAACATATACAATGTTTTGGGGTTCCTTGTAATTTTCTAGCAAATAAATTATGATTTTTACATGTAGGAGAGAAATATCAGAATTGGCCTGGGTGCTCCAGAACGCCTGAAGGTGCTCCCTGCATGTTGGGCCTCTGTATGTGGCCACGCTGTGTAAAAGTCTCACACATGTGGTATTGCCATACTCGGGAGTAAGGATGAGCTCCGGCGTGTTCGTATGCTGCACATGCAGAGCCCGCCAGGAAGTCGGCACGGCGCCGCGCTAATCACAGGCAGTGAGACATTTCCCGATCTCTGCAGCCGCACATCAGGAAATGTCTCACTGCTTGTGATTAGTGCTGCGCCGTGCCGACTTCCTGGCGGGCTCGGCATGTGCAACATACGAACACGCCGGAGCTCATCCTTACTCGGGAGTAATAGCAGAATGTGTTTTGGGGTGTAATTTGTGGTATGCATATGCTGTGTGTGAGAAATAACCTGCTAATATGACAATTTTGTGAAAAAAAAAAGAAAAAAAAAACTTGATTTTGCAAAGAATTGTGGGAAAAAATGACAACTTCAAAAACCTCACCATGCATCTTTCTAAATACCTTGGAATGTCTTCTTTCCAAAAAGGGGTCATTTGTACTTTTCTGGCATGTTAGGGTCTCAAGAAATGAGATAGGCCGTAAGTACTTCAGGTGTGATCAATTTTCAGATATTGGCACCATAGCTTTTGGACTTTCACAAAGACCAAATAATATCCACCAATTTGGGTTATTTTTACCAAAGATATGTAGCGGTATAAATTTTGGCCAAAATATATGAGGAAAAATTACTAATTTGCAAAATTTTCTAACAGAAACGAAGAAAAATGCATTTTATTACAGATTTTTCGGTCTTTTTTCTTTTATAGCGCAAAAAATAAAGAACCTGAAGGGCCTGGTATGGAATTTAGGGGGACCCCCACGCCATTTAAAAAAAAAAAATTTGACGCGGGGTTCCCCTTAATATCCACACCAGACCTGAAGGGCCTGGTATGAAATTTAGGGGGACCCCCACACATTTTATTTTTTATTTTGGTCCGGGGTTGCCCTGTGGGGAAATCCCATGCCGTTTTTAGCAATGAACTTTTATGTGTATTGTCGGACCGACAATTCATTATAGCCGCGAGTGGTTTTAAATGACTTTTTTTCCTTTTGAAATGTCATTTTTCTGTCAGACTGTTCTAAACACGGAAACATGCGCCCCTTTACAGGCATACTATAGACGCCCCCAGGTACGAAATTTAAAGGAATATTACACTTTTATTGTTTCACTTTAAGCATTATTAAAATCACTGCTCCCGAAAAAACGGACGTTTTTAAAACTTCTTTTTGCACTGATACATGTCCCCTGGGGCAGGACCCAGGTCCCCAAACACTTTTTATGACACTACCATGCATATAAGCCTTTAAAATTAGCACTTTTGATTTCTCCCATAGACTTTTAAAGGGTGTTCCGCGGCTTTCGAATTTACCGCGAACACCCCAAATTGTTCGCTGTTCGGCGAACTGGTGAACAGCCGATGTTTGAGTCGAACTCATGTTCGACTCAAACTCAAAGCTCATCCCTACCCCGGACCCTGATGTGTTGGCAGGAGACCTGCCTTTGTTTCAGCAGTGCCTCATTTGATAGGATCACAGCAGGATGGCCTCTCTCTGGGTTAATGCTCTAGTACAGTTTATTCAGAGATGCAGCCCTCTAGGCTCTATGGCTGCCAAGCCTACACAGCACAGCACACAGGGTCTCCTTTCTCCAGCAATGCAGTTCTCATCCTGAAGTCCTCCAGTTCTCTCTGCAGCACACACTGTCCCCTTGCAGCTAACTCTGGTTTAGTAGTCACAGGAGCTTCAGCCAGCACACCTTTCTCTACTCACTCATCACATGAGACTGACTTTGCAGCCTGGGTTTTCCAAACATCTCCTCCAGCCCCCCAGCACAATTGTCATGAGACTTGTAGTCCCTCACAGTCTTTTTCTGATCTGGGGCACTTTCCTTGAACTACATCCTCCATGAGTTCTTGCAGCTTCCAGCATTATTGGGCAAACCTCAAAGGGTTGCAGCTGCTGTCAACGACAGTGCCCTCTTCTCTTGCTTTACAGCGAGCTTGGCTTTGGGCTGCAGCCAATTGAAATCCTCCAACTCCTCTTTCTGTCTACCAGTGAAGCCACTCCCACTGATAGAAGCATTGGAGACAGAGAGGAATTGCAGCAACACAGCAATGTGAATGAACTCTTCCAAGACCTGGAGACCCTGCTGAGCAGCATATGCCTCCCCGAAAAAGCCAATGCTACCTGGCTACAAAAGGATGTGGCTCAGGCTGTTTTGGCCCCGTCAATTAATTGCATTATTTTGCATTTTTTTCTACTCTGTTATAAACACTTTTTGGGGCCCGGTTTTTATTTGCTTCAATTGAATTTTCTGGTTTGGAAATCCAGAATTTAAAAGTTGGGCCAAACTTTTAAGAAATTCTCTCACCTCACACTAGGTGATCAAACCTTCTTCCAAAAAATGCTAGTAGGTTCAGTGGAGGGTGATTAACTTTGGGCGATTTCAATGTATGGGTCTACTTCCTAGGTTAGAAGTAACAAATACAGACAAGAATGCACGGCTGGAACTTTTCCAGACCCTGAGGACCCAACTCGTCACCACCAGAACAGTAGTGATCGGCGGTGATTTTAACTGCCCGATCGAGGAGGAGCTCCAGCATATATACGCAAAACTTGATGCTACTTCTAGGCTGCTCAAGGAGATGATCTCGGAAGCCTCCTTGCAGGACGCCATGGGATCCATAGGGAAAGGGACTGTGAACTATTCGTGGTGCCGACCCGATGGATCTGTGCGTTCCAGGATTGACTTCGTGCTCACTTCAAGAACAGTCAAGCATCGCGAGTTCTCCATGGTCCCCTTTTTCTTCTCTGACCACAGGGCTATTCACTTTCGGGGCGACCTGGGCGAGGGCTTTGCCCGCAGACCGGGTTCCTGGAAGCTGAATAGCACCCTGCTGGAAAACGAGGAATTGATAGGGGAACTCCGGGAGGCCTATGCCACCTGGACGGAGGAAAAGAGATTCTTCGGAAGGGTAAGTGACTGGTGGGAGTTTCTGAAGGTTAAGCTGCGCAGCTTCTATCAGGCAAGGGGATGCCAGCAAGTGTGTGCCAGGAGGAGGGAACTCAGGAGACGGCAGCGTCAGTTGCAGTCCCTGCAGGACCTTCATCAATGTGGCTTGGACGTTAGGACCTGGAGGACACCAAGAAGAGCCTGAAAGGACACTTCGAGGAAGAATCCAGGCACATTGTCTTCCATGCCAAGGTGAAGAATCTTGAGAAAGGTGAGAAGTGTAACTCTTTCTTTTTCAGGAAACTTCACTCAGGACACACACCCTTGTCAGAGCTGCGTGATGAGACCGGAACACTCCAGAAGGGGAAGAAGGCTGTGATGCAAGTGGTCAGCGACTACTACGCCAACCTCTACTCCCCAAAGGAAACGGACACACAGGCGGCCGACAGGTTCCTGTCAGGTATCTCTAACCAAATTGATCCTGCAGGTTCATCAACCATCAACGCCCCCTTGGTGTTGGAGGAGCTGCACTCTGCCGCTAAATCCTTCAGGCGAGGCAGGACCCCGGGCTGCGATGGTCTCCCAGTTGAGCTCTATGTAGCACTGTGGGATCTCGTGGGCCTGGACCTGCTCGAGCTGTACGAGGAGATGGTGGTGGAGGGCAGAATGCCTCCGTCACTGAGGGAGGGGATGATCACGATTTTGTATAAGCGGAAGGGGGAGAGATCGGATCTTAAAAATTGGCATCCGATCTCTCTTCTGAATGTGGACTACAAAATCCTCGCCAAGGTCCTGGCCAACAGGCTGAAGTCTGTCATCGGACAGATCATCCACCCGGATCAGACTTGTGGCATTCCTGGTCGCAGGATTGCAGACAGCCTTGCGCTTGTCCGGGACACGGTCCAGTACGTTCATGGCCGCCGTGTGCACACGCCCCTGGTCAGTCTTGACCAGGAGAAGGCCTTTTACCGTGTCTCTCACGAGTTTATGTGCAGAGCTCTGCGCAGGTCTGGTCTTGGGGAATTGTTTTGTTCGTATGTGAATGTAATGTACAATGACATTTCTAGTTTGGTGTTGGTAAATGGCTGGAAAACTGACCCCTTTCCAATTTTTTCTGGGGTCAAACAAGGCTGCCCTCTCTCACCTCTGCTTTCTGTTTGTTGTATAGAGCTCTTCGCCCGAAGCATCAGACGGAACCCAGAAATCAGAGGGATCACCGCACCAGGACCGGACAGACGGGAGGTCAAGTGCTCACTCTACATGGACGACGTGACGGTGTTCTGTGCTGATCGGCGCTCCATCGACACACTTGCCCAGACCTGTGAGGACTTCGGCCAAGCTTCAGGGGCAAAGGTCAACTGCGGGAAGTCAGAAGTCATGCTCTTCGGAAGTGGATCCTGCCTTCTTCTGCACCCATTCCTTTCAGCATCAAGACAGACTTCATCAAAATTCTTGGGGTCTGGTTTGGAGCTGAGGGCGCAGCCCTGAAGTCCTGGGAGGAAAGACTGTCAAAGATGCGACAGAAGTTTGGACTTTGGAGCCTCAGAGTACACTGGTACTCCGCAGCGAGATTCTCCCTGTGTTGCAGTACCTCGCCCAGGCCTGGCCCCCCCGGGTTAACACCTGCAAGGCCATCACCAGGGCGGTGTTTCACTTCATCTGGAGCTCCAAAATGGACAGAGTGAAGCGAGCGGTTATGTTCAAGGAACCCCTCAAGGGCGGTAAGGGCGTGCCCGACATCGCTACCCTACTGAGGGTGTGCTTTGCTTGTAACTGCATCCGCAGGACATTGGTTGACAGAACTGTGGACTCTGGTGGTAACTCCATGTCCCGTTTTTTCCTCCTGCCTCTTTGGAGGACCCTCGGATGGGACAAATTGGAC
This sequence comes from Aquarana catesbeiana, assembly GCF_042186555.1. Classification (NCBI taxonomy): domain Eukaryota; kingdom Metazoa; phylum Chordata; class Amphibia; order Anura; family Ranidae; genus Aquarana; species Aquarana catesbeiana. The sequence goes on from NC_133324.1 coordinate 169,010,798, forward strand.
AGCTCCATCCCCTACAACTGGGACACCCCTTGGTACTACTTGGACACCTTCAAGTTTATTAAGGAGCTGGGGCTACATGGAGTGAAGCCCGACTTGTGGAAGCCAAAAACTATCCACAAGTTGATTAGAGCATCGGACATTGTTGAGACTGTTCCAGGCCTCCCTTCAGCCACATGCAAAGTGGTCTGGAGGAATGTTTCTTCGAAGAGACTCACCAACAGGCACAAAGATCTGGCATGGATGGCAATCCAAGGGGGGTTGCCACTTAGGACATTCATGCATGCCAGAAACCTGTGCAGATACAGGCACTGTCCCTTTTGCATCATCCAGGAGGAAACTGCTTTTCATGTTTTCTGGGAGTGCCCCTTTGCACAGGACCTATTGAGGGCCTTGGATCCTGAACTGAAAGACTTTGTACCACAGACAGCTATCACACACTTCGGTGTGTTGAACGGACTCTTCTGTGGAACTCATTCAGAGGAGGACATTGACGGTGCCTGGCGGGTGCTGTGTTGCTTTAAGGATGCTTTGTGGTGCGCCAGAAAGTGCCTCATCCAACAGCAGGAGAGGATGTCCATCGAGGACTGTCGCAGACTGGTACACAGTCTGCTCAGAGACTATCACTTGATGGACTTCAAGGAGGAAGAGGAGGTCTGAAGATTTCCCCTTTCCCCCTCCCTTTCCCCCGTGTATCCTTTTGGCAGTTCAATAAAGCTTTGGGCCTGTGAACTCTTCCCCCCCCACCCCATCTCCTCCACCCCTCCCTATCTCACCCGTTGCCCATTTGAATGCTACTAGACTGTATGACCGGATTTTATGTGACATGTTTTTGAAAGTAATGCCCTCAGGGTAATGTGGCGTCATGCATGATGTGATGTTTCGGGGTATTATTACTCTGCACAACACAGCAGGCATCATACCGCAGGATGAATGTAATTTATTTTGTATGCTTGGAAATGTATTATTATGTAGTGTATTTATGCTCTGCGTCGCAGTACAGAGTGGAATGTACCCTGTTGAAGTATTTGTTTTTTTGTATATTTTCTTGCAAAATAAAGTATACATTTTCAATCAAAAAGAAGTAAGAAATACATTCTGTTGTTTTGTAACATGCCATAAAAGCCCTTTTAGACCTTGTTTACAGTTGTGGTTTGGGGTACAGTAAAAATGCACAGTTTTTACTGCTCCCTGTTAAACTGCAAAGGCAGTGAAAGGGGGGTGTACATGTACCAGAGGTGCTATGCTTTGCATTGCAGAGCAGCAAAAATGATCCCCACTGTCATGTTCTGCAGGCACTACTAAAGGCAGTTGAGGTGTGCTGGTGTGGAATTTAAGGAGTTAAAACAGGCAGCAAAGGAGGTGATATAACTTCCCACTGCCTGTCAAGCCAGATCGCTCAGAGGGCACTGAATGTGTAAACAAGACCTTACATTGGCAGTCAGTGTAAATTCTTGCATTACACTGATGGTCAGTGGGGAGGTGCCCATCAGTTTAATTGGTGGTCCATGCAGTCAGCATTCACTCTGAGAAGATTTATCCTCTCTCTTTGTACTTTTATGGTTTTGGCCAGCAACCACATCATAGTGTATTTTTTTTAACAAAGTTCAAATAATTTTTTTTTTTCAAATATTTCTTATGCCCCGTACACACGGTCGTATTTTCCGATGGAAAATGTCCGATCGGAGCGTGTTGTCGGAAATTCCGACCGTGTGTGGGCTCCATCGGACATTTTCCATCGGATTTTCCGACACACAAAGTTGGAGAGCAGGAGATAAAATTTTCCGACAACAAAATCCGTTGTCGGAAATTCCTATCGTGTGTAAACAAATCCGACGGACAAAGTGCCACGCATGCTCAGAATAAATAAAGAGATGAAAGCTATTGGCCACTGCCCCGTTTATAGTCCCGACATACGTGTTTTACGTCACCGCGTATAGAACGATCGGATTTTCAGACAACTTTGTGTGACCGTGTGTATGCAAGACAAGTTTGAGCCAACATCCGTCGGAAAAAATCCTAGGATTTTGTTGTCGGAATGTCCGAACAAAGTCCGACCGTGTGTACGGGGCATTACTGTTGAAGCCTAAGACACAATTTCTCTGTGTTGATCAAAAGATGATGCCTGCTATCATCAAATGGGGTAACATTGGGCCAATAACTTCCAAACCTTTTACTTTTTTCTGCTACTACTCTTTTCAATAATTAACTATTAAATTGTTGCACAAAGATGGCAAGATCTATCAGGCAAGAAAAAGCTCATAGTATAGTCATATTTATCAAGCACCATGACTCTTTCAATCTTTTCATTGCATGATGCCCAAGCAAAAGTCAAACTCAATCTTGATACAAAATGGCAGTTGTTTTATTTACAATATCTATATAATTTTACATTATTTACTTTGGACCGGCTTTTTATTGCCATCGGTATTTCAGTATTTGAGTACCGGATGAGTTGTTTGCTTTTGTATATATTTTTTCTTGCCAGAATTGTGGCCTGTGTTATTGTCTTGCTTGTTTGTTAATTTCAGCACACCAATAGCAAAAAATAAATATTTATTCTGGAACTTGATTGTCAAGTTGTTCATCATAGAGTTCAGTCAAAAGTTAATCTTGTTCTACTTTTGTTTACTTTTACACCACTAAGATGACAAATACATGCATTATAATTTTAATATGAATAATATCACATTCAGATTTATACAAGATAGAGCTCACAAGGTGAAGATACTTCCACTATTTGAAATAAATATAGCAATGTGTTACACATGTTATTTGTATAAACAGTTACATTGGAAACCCTAGGGTTCGACAAATCCCAGGCGTCAGGTTGCCTTGGTGACTAAAAATTGTGTCCTGGCACCTGGGCTTTTGTCAGCCCATTCATTGTTGCAGGGCTGCACAATTTGTATTGCCCGACACCCGAGACATGCAGTTCCAGGCGCCAGGCAGGTAGTTTATTTCTACATTTAGTCCTGCTGCGGGCAAGCAGCAGGGCTCACTTGTCAGGTGGAAGCATTCGGGCAGCTCTGCTGCCTCACAAGTACTTTCACACACACACAGGTAATGTGCCCCACCCACGCGTGCCCTTGCTATGTATCCCGGGGTCCACTTGCTCATCTGCGGGCCCAGGACTGGCATAGCAGATGCCACAGGGTAGAGGGGAGGAAGGAGAGCGGACACACGTCCACTCTCCTCCCCATCTTGTTCATGACCCAGAAGTATATGATGTCAGTTCCGGGTCCCTGTTGACAAGTTTCCCTGGCCACTATGGCCTAGAAAGAATGTAATGCAGTGCGATCTGCACTGCATTACATTTAGTGGAGAACAGTGGAGACATCCAGGGTGTACACCTGACTCCTACATTCAAAGCATTTGTAAAGCCCTAGGTAAAGTGTGGTTTAATAGAAGGAAATGTTCAGTTCTGGGGAAACTGTAGCCAACAGTAAAAAACCATGATGGCATCAATGGTAAAGAAGCCTTGGTTCATCCTTTCTTTGTAAGGGCCATAATGACATGGATGAGCGAGTTTGGGATGGAGGAACTTGACTGTCCTGACTTCAACCAAATAGAACACCTTTGGGATGAACTAGAGGATGAATTAGAGGGGAGACTGCGAGCCAGGCCTTCTTGCCCACATCAGTGCCTGAACTCACAAATGCGCTTCTGGAAGAATGGTCAAACATTCCCAAAGACACACTCCTAAACCTTTTGCACAGCCTTCCCTGAAGTGTTGAAGCTGTTATAGCTCCAAAGGGTGGGCCAACTCAATATTGAACCTACGGACTAAGACTGGGGTACCATTAAAGTTCAAGTGCGTGTAAAGGCAGGCATATCAATACTTTTGGTAATATACTGCATCTGAATTTGATTTGAATTTAAATATTATTATTGTTGTTATTATACAGGATTTATATAGCGCCAACAGTTTACGCAGTGCTTTACAATATAAAAAGGAGACAATACAGTTATAATACAATAAAATAAAAGAGGATTAAGAGGGCCCTGCTCAGAAGAGCTTACAATCGAATAGGGTGGGGCAGGTAATCCCTATATAGCAGGGGCCAATCTGGTAAGCAGCATGCAACTATGCTGACACGGAACATTGTGACAGTAGGAAAGTGATGACCCTAGCGGCCTGTCCATTCATAGCCTGGAGGTGGGGAGGTGACCTAACTGTGTTTCTTAGCTGCAGTTGAAAAGTCAGGTCACCAAGCTGGCTCTGCTGTGTTTGGCAGGATTGGATAGACAGAATTACAAAAGAACTCCCTTATAAAATGTTATCAGTGTATTTAGCTGTTTACCTGAACTTCAGCTTTAAACCAGTCAATGGTTTCCTATGTTTTTGAGCGCTATTGGAAAGATCTTAGCGTTTCAGTTCCTGGATCTGCCACCTACTATGGCCATTAGAGGGGTTCCCACGATTCTTTCTTTTTTTTCTTTCTACCATTGTATCCCCCTATTTTAAAACCTGGTCAAAATGGGTATTCAAAGAGGAGAGCATGTGCTGAAAACTGCAGTAGAGGGTTTCTTTTCAATGTCAGTTGAGAACAGTGGTAAATTGAATATAAATCTCCAACTTGTGTGGTCAATTCTCACGGTACGGTCCCTGGTTCTGGTACATCCTACCTAATGAACTGCCTAATTCTCAGCTGAGTTTATCATATTTGCAGATAACAGATGACAGCAATGAAACGTCTATCGATAGCTTTATTAACACAGTTACACAATTATACCTTCATATAGTACAGTACATAAAAATAAATACAGGTAAGCCGTCTTGAAATGTCATATATCTAGTAACCTGCGACTGGGTGCCCAAGAAAACCATCATTCATTTGTGGTTTCAGGAGAAATATGATGCACAAAGGCATAACGTAAATAACGTAATAATATTACATGTGCATTATGATGCTCATTCACACTGGATGTCAGTTGTTCAAAAGCTGCTTCTTCAGCCAAATGTGAACGATCTATGTATTTTTTTCACAAGAAAAATTTTTTTATTCAAGATTTAAACATTACAAGCGATGCATAGGCACATTTAGATATGGTAACAGTATATATATAGTCACAAGATAGATGATTAATTTTCCACATAGACAATATGAAGAAATATGAGAGCAGTACATGACATTGCAGCAAAATATTGGTGTAGAGGTAGCATATTAAAACAATCAATCAAGAAGGTCTTGTGGGAGGGGATGGAGGGGGGGGGAGGGGGGGGATTAAGGATATTTAGAAGATGAGGGGGGGGGGGCAGGAGGAGGAGACAAGGAAGGAACCACAAATACCTCAATAGCTTGACTGAACATATACGCTAGGTGAAGTTTAAAGAGAACTCAATCATGTTGTATAATCATATAGCTGGTATCTCTGCGTCACCCCTCAGCACCCCATGCGTCTATCCAACCCGACCATATCTTATCAAATTTCTTGGGGCAGTTACGATTAAGATACCTAAGTTTATATAGTGGGAGTATAGAATTCATTGCTAGGTGCCATGAAGATACTCTAGGGGGTGACTCATCCTTCCAATGGAGAAATATTTATTTTCGGGCATAGAACGTAGCATAGCTCAAAAATAGTTTGGTATATTTACCTCTAACATTGGGACTGAAAATGTTCAACAGCATTGCCTTGGGATGAGCCCCCACATCTAAGGAGGTAACCTGGTTGAGAGTGTTAGCTATTTCCGTCCAATAGTCTCCGAGGCGAGGACAAGACCATACCATATGGAAAAAGGAGGCAGACTCCAGACCACACCTGGCGCAGGCCACTGGACTGTCAGGTGCCATGATTGTCAGACGTTTTGGGGTGTAATAGGCCCTGTGGAGGAACTTGACCTGCATAAATCGCTCTCTGGCCGATATCGTGTTGATCACAAAGGAGGATACACACGTTTCCCATTCCTCCTCTAATAAGTCAGGAATGTCTGCTACATGTGCCATGGCCGACCGGTGATCTAGAGACGTGCCTCCTTTAGTTACTGGCCTGATCATCACTTTTGACCCAGCCGGTTCCCTGTGTGCTTTACACCAATGTGCCTTACGGTAGACGGGAGCCCGGGGGTCCATTGGCCATGATGGCGCCTTCCAGGGTCACTGCCGGGTTATCACGTGGTTGAGAGAACCACCACCTAACCGTCACCAGGACGACCGCCCAGAAGTATACCTGGAAATGCAGTAAGAGCCCTTGCACACTGGGGCGGGGGGCGGCGTCGGCGGTAAAACGCCGCTATTATTAGCGGCATTTTACCGTCGGTATGCGGCCACTAGCAAGCGGTTTTACTCCCCGCTAGCGGCCGAGAAAGGGTTAAATACCACCGCAAAGCGCCTCTGCAGAGGCGCTTTGCCGGCGGTATAGCCGCGCCGTCCTATTGATTTCAATGGGCAGGAACGGTAAAGGAGCGGTATACACACCGCTCCTTCACCGCTCCGAAGATGCTGCTGGCAGGACTTTTTTTACCGTCCTGCCAGCGCATCGCTCCAGTGTGCAAGCCCTCGGGGCTTGCACACTGGAATACAAGCAGCGGCACTTTCGGGGCGGTTTGCAGGCGCTATTATTAGCGCAATAGCGCCTGCAAACCGCCCCAGTGTGCAAGGGCTCTAAGGACAAACCCAGCTGGAGGGTAGTCATGGCTAATTTCGGGGGTCTTCCGTTCCAGATAAAGGAGGATAACATACCTTTCAATTTAGCAAAAAATTAGGCTGGGGGGATCAAGGGTGAATTTCGAAAAAAGTACAAAAATTTAGGCAAGTATATCATTTTAATTAAATTTACCCTCCCCACTGGAGAGAGGGGGAGGGTTTTCCATGTTATACATTTTTGTGATAGATTTTTTAGTAGTGGCTGAAGATTCAGTTCAAAATATGTGGACAGTGGAGCTCTAACCCCTACTCCTAAATATTTAAATTAAGATGTCCAGTTTAGGGGGGTACCTGTCGGTGGGTTTTGACTGAATGCACTTAATGAGAAGATTATCAATTTTCCCCAATTTGCCCTAATGCCCGAGAAGATGCCAAACTCATCAATTATTTGAAGTGCTGGTGAGAGGGAGGATATGTCTTTAAGAAAAAGTAGGGTATCATCAGCATAAAGGGATATTTTGTCTATCACTACTCCCACCTGGATACCCTGTACCAAGGAGGAGGCTCTAATACGAGCAGCCATGGGTTCCATGGCCAGGGCAAACAGTCCAGGAGAAAGCGGACAGCCCTGCCTGGTACCCCTAGATAAAGGAAAGGACGATGACAGTGAGTTGTTTGTTCGTATGCGTGCTGAGGAATTATGGTATAGCATCCTCACCCAGCCAATGAAGCGAGGGCCAAATCCAAATTTGCGCAGTACAGCCCAGAGGTAGCGCCACTCCACCGAGTCAAAAGCTTTCTCGGCATCAAGAGAGGCTACTACTTCCGGACCATCCCCGCCTGCCCTAGAGAGGTGTGTAAGGAGACGTCTGATGTTTATATCCGTCCCCCTTCCTGGCATGAATCCAGACTGGTCTGGATGGACCAGTGCCGTGATCACAGTGTTCAACCGTCTAGCCCAGGGGTCCTCAAACTTTTTAGACAGGGGGCCAGTTCACGGTCCCTCAGACTGTTAGGGGGCCGCACTATAGTTTAAAAAAAATATGAACCAATTCCTATGCACACATCTTATTTGTAGTGCAAAAAAAAAAAAAACAGGAAAAAAACAGTACAATATTTAAAATAAAGAACAATTGTAATCAATATGAACTTATCAGTATTTCACAGACTCCCCTCATTACAGAACCACTCCCAATCACAGACCCCCCTCCCCATCACAGACTCACCCCATAACAAAGCCCCCCCATGACAGATCCCCCCATCACAAAGCCCCCAAACACAAACTCCTCTCCATCACAAAGCCCCACACAACAGATTCCCCCCATAACAGACTCCCCCATATCACAGACTCCCCCATAACAGACTCCCCCATATCACAGACCCCCCCATAACAGACTCCCCATCACAGATCCCCCCCATATCACAGATCTCCCCCATCACAGACTTTCCCCATAACAGACTCCGCCATCACAGATCCCCCCATAACAGACTCCCCCATAATAGACTCCCCCATCACAGATCCCCCCATATCAGTCCCCCCCCCATAGCACAGACTCCCCCATCACAGATCCCCCATAACAGACTCCCCCTATCACAGACTCCCCCATAACAGACTCCCCCATATCACAGACTCCCCATCACAGATCCCCCCCATATCACAGATCCCCCCCCATATCACAGATCTCCCCCATAACAGACTCCCCATATCACAGACTCCCCCATCACAGATCCCCCATATCACAGATCTCCCCATATCACAGACTCCCCCATAACAGACTCCCCCATATCACAGATCCCCCCATAACAGACTCCCCATCACAGATCCCCCCATATCACAGATCTCCCCCATCACAGATCCCCCATATCACAGATCTCCCCATATCACAGATCTCCCCATATCACAGACTCCCCCATAACAGACTCCCCCATATCACAGATCCCCCCATAACAGACTCCCCATATCACAGACTCCCCATATCACAGATCCCCCCATATTACAGATCTCCCCATCACAGATCCCCCCATAACAGACTCCCCATCACAGATCCCCCCCATATCACAGATCCCCCATATCACAGATCCCCCATATCACAGATCCCCCATCACAGATCCCCCCATATCACAGACTCCCCCATATCACAGATTCCCCATCACATATCCCAGATCCCCCCATATCACATATCCCCCCCATATCACAGATCCCCCATCACAGACTCCCCATATCACATATCCCCCATATCACAGATCCCCCAATATCACAGATCCCCCAATATCACAGATCCCCCATCACATATCCCCCAATATCACAGATCCCCCCATATCACAGATCCCCCCATATCACAGATCTCCCCATATCACAGATCCCCCCATATCACAGATCCCCCCCATATCACAGATTTCCCATCACAGATCCCCCTATATCACAGATTCCCCATCACAGACTCCCCATATCACAGATCCCCCCATATCACACATCCCCCCTATATCACAGATCCCCCCATATCACGGATCCCCATCACAGATCCCCCCATATCACAGATCCCCCATCAGAGATCCCCCATATCACAGATCCCCCATCAGAGATCCCCCCATATCACAGATCCCCCATCACAGATCCCCCCCATATCACAGATCCCCCATCACAGATCCCCCCCATATCACAGACTCCCCCATATCACAGATCCCCCATCACATATCCCCCCCCCATATCACAGATCCCCCATCACAGATCCCCCCATATCACAGATCCCCATATCACAGATCCCCCATATCACAGATCCCCCATCACAGATCCCCCCATATCACAGATCCCCAAATATCACAGACTCCCCATATCACAGATCCCCCATATCAATATTACACTGCCGCCCCCTATAATATCACAGCACTCCCACTCAACACTCACACCTGTATCACGCAGGACGCGAGGCATGGTAGATCCGGACGGAGGGCGGGACTTTGGAAGTGAGGGGCAGGTGATTGGTTCCTGGACCGCCCCGATGCCTAGTAACCAATCACCTGCTTCTTAGCACAGAAGGTGCTTTGTCCGGGCCTGTCATGTTTCCCGTCCTGTGTGATGGAGGGAGCAGATGGCAGGGTGAGTGCTGCAATGTTAAAGGGGCAGTCCGCGGGCCGGATAAAAACCGCTGGAGGGCCGGATTCGGCCCGCGGGCCATAGTTTGAGGACCCCTGGTCTAGCCAGTCCACATTGAGAAGTGATATTGGCCGATACGAGGTGCACTGATCAGGGGGCTTGTCAGGCTTAAGAATGACCACAATGACTGCTTCAGCCATAGTCGGGGGTAGTGAGCCCCTCTCCGTGGCTTTTTGGACCATTAACCTAAACGATGGGAGAATTTCTTCAGCGTATGTTTTGTAGAATTCGGCTGGAATTCCGTCTGGACCTGGTGTCTTACCATTTTGCAAGGCGGCTACTGCTTGCTGAATTTTTTCTAATTGGATCGGGCCATCTAACGCTTCCCTAAACGTAGATGTCAGGCAGGGGAGCTCCACCCCGTCGAGGTACGCAGTCAGTTCCTCATCCGAACATCCCATCCGAGAACCGTAGAGGTCCCGATAGAATGAAGCAAATTTATTGGTAATGTCCGCGGGATCAGTCAAGATCGTCCCGTCCGAATCACAAATAGTTGAGATGGTCACCGGGGAGGAGCTTTCCCTCGCCAGCCATGCCAGCATACTGCCTGTTTTTTCTCCATGTTCAAAAATTCTTTGTGACTGGTGTAAGAATTTGGTTTTTGTGGCCGCTGTGCGTAATAAAAGAACATCTCTCAACGCTGCCTGGAAGTCTGAGTATATCTCAGGGGATCCCGTTGTAGAATACTCCGCCTCCAATGCTGCTACCCTCCCCTCGGCTGTCTGTTTCTCTCCTCAGATCCTTCCGGATCTTTCGGATATGTGTCTGAAAACTGCCCCTAGTGAAGGCCTTAAATGCATCCCAGGATGTGGTCAGAGTCACTGATTGGTCTAGGTCTCTCCAATATTGTATCGCCTCGGATCTATAGGGTTCAGATACTCTAGTGTCAGTCAACCAGAATCTGGACAATCTCCAAAGATTCTCCCCTGGGGCATTGGACACACAAAGCTTTAAAGCAAGCGGAGCGTGGTCAGATATGCCACGGGGGAGTATACTGATGTTCCCGAACCATGGGCAGGACAGACCCCCCCACATAGGCAAGATCTATCCATGACAGGGTCTTGTGGGAGGCTGAGTGACAAGTGTAGGCATGTCGAGAAGGATGACGCCACCTCCACACGTCGGTCAAATTAGACGCCTCAGCCCATGAGGACAATTCTGATGGTAAGCCCGTCCCCGATGTGAGCCTGTCCATTGCAGGGTCCAGGACCAGGTTGAAATCCCCCAGTATTACCACATTATCTGTACCAAAGGCAGCTATTTTAGAGATAATTTGGTTAAGTACCCTTATAGAGGCCGGGGGGTAGGTACAATCCCACCACCACCAACTCTAATCTGTCCACAATGGCATGTAAGATTACAAACTGATCGTCAAGGTCAAGCTCCAGCGCCAACAATCTAAACGGTGTGGATTTGTTCACTAAAATGCTAACCCCCCTGGAGTAGTTAGTGTACATGGAGTGGTATTGGTGTCCCACCCAGGGTTGCCTTAAACTCAGAAGTTTGCTTCCCATCAGATGGGTCTCCTGTAGTATGCAGATTTGGGGGTGGTATGTTTTGAGAAATTGGAACACCAGTGACCTTTTAACAGAGGAATTCAAGCCCCTGGTGTTCCATGAAATTATGGTACAATCAGCCATCTACGCTCGAGAACACATTTTGCATCAATATATCACCATATAGAAACAGATGCAAGGCCCGGACCCTTAACAAGGTCAGGACATGGCACCTGGCGCATCTTGTGACAAACATAAGTACATCGCTTGTGAAAAAACAGCAAATCAACAAATTATAACAAAACTTTCCCAACCAAGCCCCCCACCCCCCACCCCGCCAGCCCCGACCCAAACTTCGGGGAGGCTCAGGATCCCAACTCAGAACCAAGACGAATACGCCTGTAATGGGGTACCGTGAGCAGAACAGCAACCACAGTGCAGCAGTCAGATGATGGAGAATATCCAGTCCTCTGCTGGAGATCGGATCATAATAATAAGTGGGTGCAGACTTAAACCTCAACGTTGCAGGAACAATTATATTTTCTTGGCCATGACCGACATTATCGGGGAAAATAAGGGGGGGGGGGGTGGATGTGCAAAGAAACAATTGACTCCCATTCCTCCTGTTAAAACAGCTCAGGGAACCAATAGACAGCTAGGAGGCCAGTGGACCCCCGGGCTCCCGTCTACCGTAAGGCACATTGGTGTAAAGCACACAGGGAACCGGCTGGGTCAAAAGTGATGATCAGGCCAGTAAATAAAGGAGGCACGTCTCTAGATCACCGGTCGGCCATGGCACATGTAGCTAGAAATAAACAGATTTTCTTGTATGGTGAAACTTATCTGCGAGGTAGCGTGTCGATCCACGTGGAAGCATCCTCAGGAGAATTGAAGAACTGCACTGATTCACCATCTTCCACTCGCAATCTTGCCGGAAACAGCATGCTGTACTTGATATGCTTGGCTCAAAGTCTGGCTCTCACTGCGTCGAAGGATTTCCGTTGTTTCTGCGTTTCCAGCAAATAATCTGGAAAAATCAGGAGTTTGGCATTTTCAAAGCGGAGTTCTCCCTGTGCCCTCGCCTCCTTCATCACCAGGTCACGATCACAAAAGTGAAGTAATTTAAAGATGAAGGTGCGAGGTGCCGCACCTTGTGGGCCCTTGGTGAATGGTATGCGATGCGCTCTTTCCACGGTGAAGAATGGCGAAAAAAGTGCCGAGGGGAGCAATTGTTGCAAGAGACGTTCAGCAAACACGGTGGGGTCCGATTCCTCTGCCCCCTCCGGAAGCCCCAAAATTCGCAAGTTGTTCCTTCGGTTGCAGTTCTTGGCATCTTCTGCCCTTGCCTCCAACACTTTAACTTTGGCTTTTAGCACATGCAAATCAGCCCCATGGTCACGTACCGTGTCTTCATTTTGTGAAACCCTCTGCTCCACCACGTGCATGTGGCCTCTCAGGGTATCAAAGTCCTTCCTGATAAATTCCACATGAGTCTGTATATGATCCACTTTTTCTGTTAGGGAGGTTATGGCCTGCATTACAGCTTTGAAATCCGCCGCCGGGTCCAGGAGCCGCTCCGGTTCAGTCGATCCGCTGGCCCGGTTCTCCATGTGGGCAGGGAGTTTAGGCGAGACCGCGGCTTCGGCCTTGTCCGCGGTTCTCAGCGGTGCGGCCTTTTTCCGAGCTTTTTGCTGGAAGTTCCTCCTGTATATACCCCAGAAGTGTCTCAGGGATGAAGGGGGCACAGGATGATCGTTTTGCCAGCGTTTGCACCCCAAGGAAGAGGACTTTTTTCCGGTCCGTGCCGGCCTGGTTCTCAGTGTGGGCAGGAGAATCAGGCGAGGCCGCGGCTTCGGCCTAGTCCACGGTTCTCGGCGGCGCGGCCTATTCCTGAGATTTTTGGTGGGGGATTTCCCTTGTATACACCCCAAAGGTGTCTCAGAGGTGAGGAGGGGCACAGGAGGGTCTTTTCCCCGGCATCTGCACCCCAAAATAGCAGGATTTTGCTCCGATCTGCGGGAGCTCAGGCCTCACACACCTGCTCCCTCTGCCATCCCGGACACTCCCCTATGTCGAACAATCTATGTATGACCAAGGTCTGAACTTAGTTGACAGGTTTGATATTTTTCGACAATGTGGCTTTTTATCTATTGTTAGAAAAGGAATTATAAGTTCCTAAATTGATGTTTTATATTTGTTAAAAAATAAATAAAATATGGGATATGGGACAAGTATTTGGCAATAACTTATTCAGTTATGTGTGCAAATTTCACTTTGAGCTATTGACCTCTGTAAATAACAGGCTTTTTTCTACAGATGGTAAATAATGTGTGTGGACAGAAGATTGCTGTCAATGACAGTAGTCCAATCCCACTATGGGGCATATTGGCTAAACAGGAGTTAGTTGTAGCAGCTGGGGCTAGGGAATAGTATGGCCATAAAGGAGTGCTATGAGGGTTCTTGGATAGGCAAGGTACCCATTGGCTCCCTGTGTTAGAGGCCAGTATGCCCACACATACAATGAAAACAAGAGCTCTTAGAAGGGTGGAGGTGTAGAGTCTATGGAGCTGCCTTACTTTCACCAGAGCTCATGCAGGCGGAGATCTGTTTTGCTGTACTTAGCTCCCAGGTTTAGGTCCTCAGACTCACCTGAATGGGCAGCTACTGGGAGTGCTGATATGCAGGTAAGAGTCTTTTGCAGTGTTGATCACAGGCCACTAGGCAATACATCCCAAGCTGGCAGGTGTACATTGAAACTGGTTGTGGGTAGGAGTGCATGAAATCACACATGATCACTGGAAGCAAGCTGGAGTGCATGGGGACACAAAGCAGGAAGCAGACTAGGAGTGCTGGTCACGAATGGCGGTCTGAAATACAAAATGGAATTACAGAGGTGCAGGAAGGTTGGAAGTTGGCTGAGGTACACAAGGAAGTCAGAGGTGCAGATACACAGGAGTGCTAAGAAAAAATGACAGGTGTTGGGATTCGGGTTGCAGACACACAGAGTCACTAGGCACTTGCGGCCAATGACTGGCTAAACGCTGACTAAAAAATTGCATATATATAGTATAAAATGAAACATGGAAGCAACTGTAAAACACTAAAGGCTGTCTCTAAAACCCATAAAAACTCATCTGAAACCACTGTCCTTGTGGTTTCCCTCCCAGTTGCATTGGTTCTTCTCTTTGCTCTCCACTGCTCAGGTGATTGGTGTTTACCCCTCACCGTGATGTCATCCTGTAATCTTTTAGGATCCTGGTGATGGACACTTATGGCAAACGATTGGACAGTGCCTATGTTGCCAAGAAGAAGTGACTGCAGACTAGAGCTTACAGAAAAGAAGAAGATCTGGAACTTGATGTGTCATGTGACTGGAGTTTTAGTCAAGTAAATGGACCTTTTAAAAACAAAATAATTGATTAGGTAAAAGAGCATGGATATGAATGTCAACAACCACTGATAACATTATTTGTACTTGGAGTCTTTATGAAAGATCGAGTAAGAAACAGGATAAAGGAAAACATAAGTGACATGGGGTGTGCCAAAAGTCATGTGGTCAGTACGCCTAAAGGGGGCATACTCAAATATGAAATGAAAAGATAAGAATAAAAGGGACCGGTGGGTGGGAAGGCCGACAGGAGAAAGGAGGAGGAGGGCGGGTTTAATTACAGCCTGACTCCTCCTACAAATTCAGGCTAACCTGCCGCCGGCTTTCTCATTCGTCCTCGGGCTCTTTATGAAAGATCGAGTAAGAAATGTGATAAAGGAAAACATGACCAGGGGTGTGCCAAAAGTCACGTGGTCAGTACACCTAAAGGGGGCAAAAATAAAGACAGTAGGATAAATCAGCAAACATATTTATTTGAAGTAACATATCTGGAGAAACATGCTGAGTTCCATCTATCCAATTTCTTAATAATGTGAGCCGGGATCCCCTCAGCTACCCAACTTCTTAATAATGTGAGCCGGGATCCCCTGGAGAGAAGCTGCGAAAGCCGCCCCTAATATACAAGAGTGACCAGAAAAAACTGCAGGGTTTAACCCAAGGTTGGTCAATAATGTACGGCAATGCTTGGTAAACTGTACCACCATGAGAGGAGCATGAGGAAAGGGTAACAAGGGACTATCCCTAGGTTTGTCTATGACCAGTGCTATAAGCTGGTCCAAAACTGCAATATCGCACCAAGCACCAAGAACTGCCAGTCTCAAAAAACCTGACATCCGTACAGGCCCCAAACTGCTGCATCTTGCACGCAACCAAATGTAACCGGAAATGATCTGAATGTCTAGCCAGCTGGCTAATTGTGAGCACACGGGAACTTGAGCCGGTACAAGTAAACTCACCCGGCCTGAGGAACCCATAGAACGCCAAATATATAGCTGCTTTGAGGACCATGCTGGGCAGCCTCCCCAAAGGCGACCTGATCAGCAAATCAGACATGCCCCGGAAGATATGCCCCGAGATAGGGAGTCTGCTGATAGAAGGAGGGCTACTCCTCCGATTAACCCTAAGAATGGCCTTGACGGAATGGGCTGAAAAGATGGACGGTCTGTTCGGGTCCTGCAAGGACAAAAAATGCTGAACCCCTGCTAGATACGTTTTGATCGTGCCATATGACAGCTTCAGTTGAGTGGCAAAAAGCAACAAACACCAGCAGGTATCGAACGATATGACCATTAAACCAAGGCTAACGGGACTGGAAAACCTGGAAGGTTTTCCAGGCCGTGACAATAGCCCTCCTAGTGTTGACCGATAAAGATTTATCAATCAAAGCTGCTGCGTTAACCCAATGGGAAACAAATCCATCATCGATAGCGAGGACTGTGGGGATGGCATGGCGCAGGCATCTGCTTCTGGGATCTGTCGAAAAAACAACGGGTAATTAAGCCGTGACAGTGCATTACATTCTCTGCCCCACTGATAAACCTACAATGGATGTGAAAATGAAACTGCAGGGACAGCCAAATCAGCCTGTGTACGAAGGACATGATTAATGACCTAGATCTGCCTTTGTTGATAATCTCCATGGCGGTTTGATTGTCCGTTGAGAAAACAACTGAGGAGAGGACATGGACTCCGTGGGGATAAACATGGCAATCCCGTTCCATTGCTGGAGGAACTCGTCCCACATGTGCAGGTCAGCCAGAGCTGCAGCATCCAGCTTGACCCAAGAGTCTGAGTCAGGGGCTGATGGCAACAAAGCCAGTAACCTTGAAATAAATGACCAACCCTGAGGAATGATTCTCATGGCGAAGTTTAACATGCCCAACAAAGATTGCAACTCCACTCTGGAACAATCTTGAGAGACAGTAAAAGTATGAATACAATCTTTGATTCTAAGAAGCTTATCTGCCAGTAGACTGGCCTGCATGGCCTGTGTATCCAGAGTGGTCCCCAAAAAGGTAAGCACCGTCACCAGGCCTTCCATCTTCTTGACTGCCAACGGGACGGTGAGAGCTGCAAAAACTGACAATAATCAGCAGGGGCCTGCTTGGAACTCTCTATGAGGAGGAAATCATCCAAATAGTGAAAGACGTCATGACAGCCTTCCATATGTGTAAGAATCCAACTGAGCACCTGAGCAAAGGTATCAAACAGCCAGGGGTTGCTCTTGGAACCAAAGGTGAGCTTGGTGGCAAAATAATACAGCACCTTCCTCTTCACCCCATGCCACTGCCAGAGTGATGGTATGATTGGAAGGAGTTTAAACGCATCTGCTATATGTGCCTTGGACAGCCAAGCACCCTCCCCAATCCTGATGATTTGTTGGATTGCCTGATCCACAGATGCATATTTTAATGAAAATTCTTCTGACAGAATTAAGGAATTTAAGCTAGGTAGCTTAGAGCATTGAGGGGCGGACAAATCAAAAATTAACCGTAGTTTAGTTGGAAACTTCCCTTTAATCAACCCAAGAGGATTGACCCTCCAATACCAGAAAGGTGGTGAGGAAAATGGACCAATGACAAACCCTTTATCCATTTCAAATTGGAGCAGTGCATCTACTGATGTCTGGTGCTGATGACCTTAGATTTAGACTTTCAAATGTGCCTGAAGGCAAAGTGATGAACCCTGTGTGGAAGCCTCCACCAGAAACAGACACAAACTAGAAGAAGGGTGAGAGGTCAACCAAGCCTGTAAATATGTCACATTGATGCGGCTTAGTCAACTGCTCTTACCCTGTCTAAGAGGACAGGCCGACTTCGGGTGGGCCCTGAAACAGTTGGAGCATACGTGCAAAAGACGGCACTGACTGTAGTTGCACACGCCATGATTAAAATGATTGCAAATCTGAGATTTCCCCAGATACTGAATAGGTCGACCCAACTTATCAAAAGCAGCCGCCTGAGCCGGGGCCGGAAGGGAACTAGGTAAAGCCCTGGACGTGCCTGGAGAACAGGAAGTTCAGTATTAGGGCACCAGTATGCAGTATGTGAGGATGACTGGCATGTTGCACAAACCGGTGACCTCAGCCCAGGAAAATGTCGGCAAAATAGCTCAGTATCCACCCTACTCCAAACTGTGACCACCTGATGCTGAGCAAACATGGCAGCGGCTTTGGCGGAAAATGATCGATGTCCCAACTCCACCACCGCATATAGATAATGGTCCAGCTCCTCCCTCCCATGGGGACTCACCGAGCATACAATATCCCTAAACATGCTGAAAGCCAAGAAAAATTCCGGGATAGAGAGCTTGCAGTTCAGCCTGTGGTCCCTGGTCTTAACAATCACTGACACATCACCACAGGCATAAGACTTATTATCAGCCACATCATGGGTGGCAATCAACAAAGATGCCAGATTTACATCCTTGTCCTCTAAAATGTCTTTCCTAATACTCCTGGGCATAAAATGAATCTGCGTGAGAGACGTAGCGACCGTATGCAGGGTGCCCTACTCAGCACTGGAACCTGAAGTGCTGGGAAATAATAGTCTAAAAAGTTCCGCCTTGTGGGCTGATGCTGGGTATGAAATATTCCTAAGAAGTAACTCTGCCATCAGTCTCAGGACGGTCCAGGACCTCAGAGAAGACGTGCTGTCATGTTCCGAACCCCTAGCTTGAGAAGGAGGGATGGAGACAAAGTCCTCAATGTCCGCCACTTGAGACATGACCTAAATAACCCAAACAAACCATCATAAGCAAACATCACATACAAACTGGTTCTACACTGACCCCAAATAACCCTCTTTAACCCCTCCAGCTGCCTCCCGTTCCTATCAGAAACATGCCCTCATGTGCCAGCCGAAAACCGGAAATTACGTCAGCTGGTTGCCCGGAAATGACACAAAACGTCCGAAGCGTCACTACGACAGGGATGGCCGACAGGAAAAAGGAGGAGGAGGGCAGGTTTAAGTACAGGCTGACCCCTCCTACAAATTCAGGCTAACCTGCAACCAGCCTTCTCATTTATATCAAGCTGTTATCTGTTAAATGTATATTTAAAGAAATAATTAAAAAGACTATAAAGGCCAGTTAAAGATAAAAAGAACTTATGTAAATCATACGCAATTGAGACTTCCTCAGTTTGGACAGTCCAAAATCTATAAAGCGTGTGTGAATTTTTTAAAGGTACTCTAGACCCGCATTGAGTTTTTGACATGTCAGTATGTACAAAGCCTGTGTGTTTTCATTTTTTCATAAGGACGCTTGTTAAAACAGTGAAAATATTTAGTATTTTGCCCCAGGGCCAATTTGCCAGTAAACTATTCCCACTGAAAAGTTTTACAGTTAAATAGCCTTTGGAAAAATAAATATATTCTCTGTTCAACTTCAGGAAATTTATCCTTTAGGCAATGACAATACGTTAACACATAATAAGTTCTTTATGTATATTCTACAGATTATAACTATCAGCAATAAGATGAATTTGTAGATTAATCATATAGATTTGCCTCTTTATCTGCATATAAATTGGACCTATGTTCAGATGTTGTTAAAAAGCAGTTTTAGGTTGGAATTCCAAGCTGCCACCTAACTAGCCTTTAGGCCCGGTTCACACTACTGCAACCTGTAAGTCGTGCGACTTACGGTGCGACTTTGCCAGGCGACTTCCTGGCGATTTGCTGGTGACTTGAGTACTACTTTGATGTAACTTAGAAGCGACTTCCATTAAAGTCTATGGGCACAAGTCAGATAGAAATCACCTTGAAAGCAACTTCAGTAGTGCTAATTAAAACAGCCCTCATTGACTAACATGGGATTTCAAATGTCATGCGACTTGGGGTCTCCCAAGTTGGATCCCAAGTCGCGGCAGTGTGAACCGAGCCTAAAACTGTTCCCTCCCAGATCCTAACACCTATGTTAACTAACCTAAGAAAGATGTAAACACCTATTTTAGACCGCTCCAGTCTGGTCACGTGGTCTACGATGTGTCAGCCTGCAGGGAAGAGACGAGAGCGTTCCAACAATGGCTAGTAAAGCCTGCAGCAGTAATGTCACCCATAGGATTCAATAGCCAATCCATTGTCAGCGCTTCCTCTTTTAACCTGCAGCCACTACTTACTGACACAGGGGAGCCATATCATGTGACCGTACCGAAGCAGCCTGAAAATAGGTTCAGTGGTTGATTTAGTAATGGCAAAATAGGCTGTTCACTCAGGGAAGTTGCACTTTGGAAGGGAATTTTCCCCAGATCTTAGCAAATGTGGACAGGTTACAGGTTAATTTAAACAAAAAAGGAAGAGGAAAGAACGGGACTTTATACGAGGCATGTCACTGAATAAATATCTAGTTTATATTGATCATTACATTGTTTATTATTTCCAAATCAAGTTAAAAGTATCAGTAATCTTTGGTACAAGACATGATATACTGTAAATAACAGTTCACTTGTATACACATACAAGTATTATACAAAGTAAAATACTACATGATTAGCAGTACAATTTCATAGATCATTCATCCATTAATAAAAAAAATAAGCAATTGCTCTTAGTGAGCCAAACTTGTCTGGGCATCAGTTCAAAGTGTACTCGACGCACGTTTCATGGCTCACGCCACTCATCAGGAGTTAAAGGGCTGATGTTGGCCGAAGCCCCGAGTGGGTCCCCAAAAAGCCCGGGGTCTCAGGTGGGCATGGTTCTATTATTAGCCCCGAGCGTGGCCACCGAGCGGGCACTGATCTGACCCAAGCGCGACCGAGTGTAATAGCAGGTCTCGCCTTCTGGAGCCTGTAGCGTTGATGGACGTGTGACGTCCATCATAGGCGCTGCAGGCTCCAGAAGGCGGGAATTACAATGCGGCTGCCGCGCTACTGTCAGAAGATCCCGACCTCATTCTGCACTCGGGCGGGCGGCTCTCCTCTCCTCATCATGGCGATGGCTGCCTGGAGTCTACTCTACTGTGTGATGGGCGTGCCACTGAGCTGCAGGAGGACACCTGAAGTCTGGTCAGGTAGGTCAGTGTGTGTCAGTGTATGTAAGGTAGGTCAATGTAGGTCAGGTAGGTCAGTGTGTGTCAGGTAGGTCAATGTGTGTCAGTGTATGTCAGGTAGGTCAGTGTAGGTCAGTATGTGTCAGTGTATGTCAGGTAGGTCAGTGTGTGTCAGTGTATGTCAGGTAGGTCAGTGTAGGTCAGTGTGTGTCAGTGTATGTCAGGTAGGTCAGTGTATGTCAGGTAGGTCAGTGTAGGTCAGTGTGTGTCAGTGTATGTCAGGTAGGTCAGTGTAGGTCAGTTAGGTCAGTGTGTGTCAGGATGGTCAGTGTATGTCAGGTAGGTCAGTGTGGGTCAGTATGTGTCAGGTAGGTCAGCGTGGGTCAGGTAGGTCAGTGTGGGTCAGTGTATGTCAGGTAGGTCAGGTAGGTTAGTGTGGGTCAGTGTCACGTAAGTCAGTGTGGGTCAGTGTATGTCAGGTAGGTCAGTGTAGGTCAGGTAGGTCAGTGTAGGTCAGTTAGGTCAGGTAGGTCAGTGTGGGTCAGTGTATGTCAGGTAGGTCAGTGTGGGTCAGTGTCAAGTAGGTCAGTGTGGGTCAGTGTATGTCAGATAGGTCAGTGTAGGTCAGTGTCAAGTAGGTCAGCGCATGTCAGGTAGGTATTACCCAGCCCCCCCTCCCCTCAGTGCTGGGAGTGGACTTTGGGCTGAAGCTCCTGGTGTTTTTGCCACCTAGCAACGCCCCTGAAACATGCACACACATCCTTTTTGGTATCAGTCCTTTTAGTCAGCAGACTTCAGCTCACTGCAGCAATCACACACCATATATCACCTTAATTTAGTCACTGGTATAGGTTCACCTTATCAACAGTTCATTCATCTCACATGGTCTCATTTACATATCCTTGCAGAACATTGTTGGTTTAAGCACACACAAGATTCACATGGTCGTGATATGGTCGCCTGGTCTTCACCTGGCTGCTGTTACCGGTTTGGATGGAATTCCTCACCTCAGCCCCGAGGGAGATCATCATCCCGTCGAGTACACTTTGAACTGATGCCCAGACAAGTTTGGCTCACTAAGAGCAATTGCTTATGTATATTATTAATAGATGAATGATCTATGAAATCGTACTGCTAATCATGTTGTATTGTACTTTGTATAATATTTGTATGTGTATACAAGTGAACTGTTATTTATAGTATATCATGTCTTTTACCAAAGATTACTGATATTTTTTAACTTGATTTGGAAATTATAAACAATTTAATGATCAATATAAACTAGATATTTATTCGGTGACATGCCCCCTTTAAAGTCCCATTCTTTCATCTTCCTTTTTTGTTTAAACATATATTAGGGATGGAAGTTTGCCAGTGTCACATTGTCACATCACGGTTGAGGTTGTCACATCACGCCACATTATTAGGTTACAGGTTAGTCAGCATATACAGCAGGGCCGGACTGGTCACCGGGATACCGGGAAATTTCCCGGTAGGCCGCCTGCCCTGGGGCCGCTTTGATCTGTGGCTGCAGGCTACAGCACTCCCCTCCCGGCTCCTGCCTCCTCCTCTTGTTTGTCACACACATTGGGAGCGCTGTTTGTCACGGAGCTGGGTCTGTGTTTGGCGGCGCTGTAACAAGGTCCCGTCCCCCCTAGACCGGCTTGTGTGATAGTAGATAGAACACTGATTGACTCAGGGTCCTGCCTATCACACGAGCCGGTCTCGGGGGGGGGCAGGGCGCCGCCAAACACAGACCCAGCTCCGTGACACACAGCAGGAGATGTCCGCTGTGTGTGTGTGTGATCCAGGGCAGGCTATGATGAGTCTGCATTCATGGGCACAGTGATTGTGGGCACAGTGAGGCTGCATTGATGGGCACAGTGAGGCTGTGACTATGGGCACAGTGAGACTGCAATTGTGGGCACAGTGAGGCTGCATTGATGGGCACAGTGAGGTTGTGATTATGGGCACAGCGGTAGGCTGCATTTGATGGGCACTGGTGAGACCGCATTGATCTCTTGCATCATGTCTGCAGTCTCTGACCATGTCTTGTACCATGTCTGCAGTCTCTGACCATCTCCTGTACCATGTCTGCAGTCTCTGACCATCTCCTGTACCATGTCTGCAGTCTCTGATCATCTCCTGTACCATGTCTGCAGTCCCTGGCCATCTCCTGTACCATGTCTGCAGTCTCTGACCATCTCCTGTATCATGTCTGCAGTCTGACCATCTTTTGTATGATGTCCTCAGTCTCTAACCATCTCCTGCATCATGTCCGCAGCCTCTAACCATCTCTTGTCTTATATCATGTCTGCAATCTCTGAGGGAGTCTGGATAGGAGTCAAGAGTGGGAGTGCCGCCAGGATGGGGGTCATGGGAGAAGTCAGACATGTGTGGACTGTGGAGAGGAGACTATAGAATAAAACCAGAGCCACCAAGCTGGAGCCGACTGATGGAGCCCTGCACGGTGCACCTGAGAGGAGGTCAGTGACGGCGCCTCCAGGCCAGTCTAAGGGGGGGTCACTGATGTAAGGGGGCGTGAATACAATAATGTAAGAGGGCTGAAATATCCCCCTTATATCAGTAACCCCCCCCCCTTACCTTAATGTATTCTTTCTGCGGAAGGTGGTTTCTGGTCACCAGAGCCCCCCCCCTCCACGTTTCCAGAGTTCCCGGAGTCCCCCTTTATGATTGACCACATATATATATATATATATATATATATATATATATATATATATATATATATACCCTATGCGCTTTCATATATGTCTTCTCTCTATATAATACACTCTTCAAATGTGCTTTAAAATGCATGGTTTTCCCTTTCAGGCCAGGTTCACACTGGTACGACAAACGCTCCGACTTTGGGAGCTCATGTCGCATGACGTGTGAAAATCAATGTTTCCCTATGAGAGCTGCCTTAACTGGTCCAACACAAGTCGGTCCGTCTTTGAAAATGCTCCCTGTCCGACTTTGATCCTACTTTAGCCCATTAAATATCACTGAAGTCAGATCTAAGTCAGGTTGCAGTACTAACTGATCCAACTTTGGCAGGTAACTTGTGCTCTGATCATCTTGAAGAGGAACCCCAGCCAAATAAAAAAAAGGCATGGGTTCCTCCTCCAAGAGCCTACCAGGCCCTTATCCGAGCACGCAGCCCGGCAGGCCAGGAAAGGTGGTGGGGACGAGCGACCCCCCCCTCCTGAACCATACAAGGCCACATGCCCTCAACATGGGGGGGTTGGTGCTTTGGGACATGATGGGGAGGCCCCACCCCTTGTGATGTCACCGCCTGGGGCATGATGGGATGTGACGTCACTGGGGGCGGGGCCCCCATGTTAATATAAGTCATTGCACACGGCGGACCCAGCATTACACCGGGAGATCGCGTTGAGTCAACATCGGAAGAAGTACAGAGGGAGAAGACCCAGCAAAAGAGCGAGAAGACTCTGCAAAAGAGCGAGAAGACGTCACGGCCCGAGGCATGATGGGGCGGTGATGTAATAAGGGGCGGGGTCACTGGGTGACATCACCCGGTGACCACGTACCATGCCTATATAAGTCGTTGTGCACCGCGCACACGGCATTACAGTGGGAGAGAGCGTTGTGTCAACATCTGAAGAAGACCGGAGGGAAGAAGATGACGGAGAAGACCAGTCCAACGCTAGCAAAAGAGCAGAAGATAGAGGAGGAGCCCGGCAGAAGACACCGGAGAGTGGGAGAAGAACCAGAGACCGGGAGAAGAGGCCGGAGAAGTCAGAAGAGACCCCCCTGAAGTCGGAAGAAGACCCCTGGAGCTGCCTAATAAGTTACCTTAAAAATTGTCTAGTGTGTTTTTTTTTTATTGACACTTTTTTTCCCCAGGTGAATGGGTAGGGGTACGATGTACCCCATACTCATTCACATAGGCTGGGAGGCCGGGATCTGGGGGCCCCCTTATAAAAGGGGGCTCCCGGATTCCGATAAGCCCCCCCCTGCCCGCAGACCCCGACAACCAATGTCCAGGGTTGTCGGGAAGAGGCCCTTGTCCTCATCAACATGGGGACAAGGTGCTTTGGGGTGGGGCACACTCTTCAAATGTGCTTTAAAATGCATGGTTTTCCCTTTCAGGCCAGGTTCACACTGGATTTTGGGGGGACCCCCTCACCGTTTTTTCGGCGTAGGGGGTTCCCCTTAAAACCCATATCAGACCGAAGGGCGTGGTATGTTCCTGGAGGGGGAACCCATGCCGTTTTTTTTTTTTTTAATTTGGCATGGAGTTCTCCCTCAAGATTCATACCTAACACAGTGCCTCGGATCCCTGTTCATTGAAAGTCGGACGTATGTCGGCTTCAAGTCGCAGGGCAAAGTCGGATCGAAAGTAGGACGGCTGTTGTGTCGCACCAGTGTAAATCCGGCCTCAAGGGGAACTCCACGCCAAATTAAAAAAAAAAACGGCATGGGTTCCCCCTCCAAGAGCAGACCAGGCCCTTTGGTCTGGTATGGATTTGAAGGGGAATCCCTACGCTGAAAAAACAGCGTGAGGGTCCCCCCAAAATGCATACCATACCCTTATCAGAGCACGCAGCCCGGCAGGTCAGGAAAGAGGGTGGGAACAAGCGAATGCCCCCCCCTGAATCGTACCAGGCCGCATGCCCTCAACATGGGGGGGTGGGTGCTCTGGGGCCCCCCCTGCCCCAAAGCATCCACCCCTCTCATGTTGAGGGCATGCGGCCTGATATAGTTCAGGGGGGGCACTTGCTTGTCCCCACCTCCCTTTCCTGGCCTGCCAGACTGTGTGCTCAGATAAGGGTCTGGTGTGGATTTTGGGGGGTGACCCCAACTGTGGGGGTTCCCCTGAAAATCCATACCAAACCGAAGGGCCTGGTATGCTCTTGGAGGAGGAACCCATGCCGTTTTTTTTCTTTTACATTGTGCGTCGAGTTCCCCCTAAAGATTCATACCAGACACAGTGCCTGGTATTGTCGGGGATCAAAGTCGGATCTCTGTTCATTGAAGTCGGACGCATGTCGGACTTCAAGTCGCAGGGCAAAGTCGGTTCCAAAGTGGTATGACTGTTGTGTTGTCCCAGTGTGAACCCGGCCTAAAAGGAATTTATGTCACACTGGGATTGTTTTGATTGGTCAAAGGACAAGTCAGACTAACACAAAGTTGGATCAAAGTAGTATCCTGTTCATTCAAGTCGGATGGATGTAGGGCCCATGTAGGATTCACTGATGTCACAGAGCAAAGTAGGATGACAGTCGTATGACTGTCGTGTAGTATTAGTGTGAATCCAGCCTAATGAATAAGAAAATAATGCACTTATGCTGTTGGCCTGGTATGACATTTTTTCCAGGGCTGGTTTTTATTCCCAGTCCGGCCCTGATATACAGTATGTTTGGAGAGGGGAGGGGACAGTTTTAAGGCTAGTTAGGTGGTAGCCTGGAATTCCACTTTACCAGTTTTTTGGGTTTGGATAAACAAATCGATACATAAAGTAGAACTAAGCAATTGGTCATGTGATCTCTGCTAAAGGGGAGAATCAGAGTTCACACTTTCTAACCCCCTTTAGCTGTGACCATGTGACTAAATGTCTGGGGTTTTGGTCACATGTCTGAGGAGGAGGCTCAGAGTAGGGCTTTCTCCAGCAAAGGGAAGTACTTTCAGTCCTTTTGTTACTCTTTATTTATCCTTTCCAGAACTGTTTACATAAGAGTATAGGAGCACTTTAAGACCCCTTTCACACTGGGGCGTCTGTGCCATTGGCGGTAAAGCGCCGCGTTTTTGCAGGGGTTTTCGGACGCTGGCGGGGCGCTTTTAACCCCCGTTAGCGGTTGAAAAAGGGTTAAAACGACCCGCAAAGCACCGCTGCAGCCGGCTGTTCGGCGGTGCTGCCCATTCATTTCAATGGGCAGGAGAGGTGAAGAAGTGGTGTATACACCACTCCTTCACCGCTCCAAAGATGCTGCTTGCAGGAGTTTTTTTTTTAACGTCCTGTCAGTGCATCGCCTCAGTGTGAAAGCTCTCCGGCTTTCACACTGAGACTGCAGGGGAGCCTATTTTCAAGAGCTTTACAGGCGCTATTTTTAGCCCAAAAGCGCCTGAAAAACGCCTCAGTGTGAAAGGGGTCGTAGTAATTCAACCCCTTTACTTCTAAAGTATATTAAATGTTCTCATTTTGATATTTACATTTGACAAATATAAAATGTCTTACCTTTCCAACATTCAAATGCATCTCTTTGACTACTTTAATCTGGATAGTTTTGTTCTTTGACAAACAATGCCTTTAGTTAAGTATTGTCATGAAACACCTACAGACCTATTTGCTTATAGGATTTGTCTTGTTTTATAGATGGCTACAGATAGGGCATCTATCATTAACAAGAATGACAATGTCAGCATTCTGAATATGGAAGATTATGAGATTTTCTTTCAAATCAGAGAAACTGGCAAATCCAGCTTGGAGTCACGTATATGTTTTTAGTCCTAAAATGCAAGCTTTATAGCACTCCTGTTATATTTCTGAGTCATGTATGGGAGATTTTCTGGCACACCCCATTTCTGTTTCATCTTGCAGGCTCGAAACCATTTCAATCCTGCTTTTCCCATGTATCATCAGCTCTATGTGTTTTAACTGTTCTTCTGATAATTAAATTGTGCCCTGTTGGGACACTTTACTTAAAGTTTGAGGTCATCAGGACCAAGCTACCACACAATTGAAAACATAGATATACACTATATTACCAAAAGTATTGGGACGCCTGCCTTTACATGCACATGAACTTTAATGGCGTCTTAGTCCGTAGGGTTCAATATTGAGTTGGCCCACCCTTTTCAGCTATAACAGCTTCAACTCTTCTGGGAAGGCTGTCCACAAGGTTTAGGAGTGTGTCTATGGGAATGTTTGACCATTCCTCCAGAAACGTAATTTGTGAGGTCAGGCACTGATGTTGGAAGAGAAGACCTGGCTCGCAGTCTCCACTTTAATTCATCCCAAAGGTGTTCTTTCGGGTTGAGGTCAGGACTTGACCAGCCAGCCAAGTTCCTCCACCCCAAACTCTCTCATCCATGACTTTATTGACCTTGCTTTGTGCACTGGTGCGCAATCATGTTGGAACAGGAAGGGGCCATCCCCAAACTGTTTCCACAAAGTTAGGAGCGTGAAATTGTCCAAAATGTCTTTATATGCAGACGCCTTAAGAGTTCCCTTCACTGGAACTGGGGGGTCAAGCCCAACCCCTGAAAAACAACCCCACACCATAATCCCCCTCCATTAAATGATTTGGACCAGTGCACAAAGCAAGATCCATAAAGACATGGATGAGCACAGTCCCTGCTCTCTGTACGCAATGCACTCCTGAACCTTGCACTCCTGAACCTTGCACTCCGTACATAGTGCACTCCTGAACCCTTTACTCTGTACATAGCATGCTCTTGACATCTGATGTATGGGGAGGGGGGGATGCTCTGGATGTCTGCTTATAATTATTATGAGACTAATACAGTTCCATGCCAGTTGGAAAGGAATGGTAATAGCCACAAGAAAACTTTATTGGAGACTGCTCAGACCGAACACCATGGTGGAGTGCAGATACAACCGGCCCTTTGAGTGCAACCAAACTGTTGATGCGGGCCTGGTGAATTTGTGTTTGTCACCCCTGCTCTAGACTGACTAGATGTGAGTGTTGAAACCTTTTTGTATATTTTGTCACCAATAATATATTACTCTGGAAAATTGAAACCATAATGCTTTATCAATAGATTGTACACTTTTGTATTTTATGAGTTGCTGTAGAAAGTAAAAGAATATCTGGGTTTGGTCCGGGACTAAATTCAGGTAGGCCATTTAAAAGAAGAGATGTTGATTTTTGTGACTACCCGCAGCAGCATATCACATTTGTGATTTGCTGCTGAATTTACAAAATATTGTGCACATGAGGCCAAACTATGTAAGGTTTAAAGATATTGAAATTATATGACTATATACTATATACTAGACTATTATAATCACTGTCTGGAAAAACAGCCCACTTTTTTATTTTTTTTATAAGTGATCAAATGTCCTCTGTTCTTAGCTGCCTACATACAGGATTCAGAGAGGTGGGATGGAGCAACAGCAGTACACTGTTCTACCCAGTAATTAGCTGTGGGGGGGGGTGTCAGGACAAGTCTGATCATTGCAGGACAGGAAGGCTGTGCTCCCACCACAGCCAGAAAACTGACCACACTGGGATGTGCTCTCAAGCCTATCGTGTTCAGTTTGAAATAGGAAAGCAGGGAGGCTGGCAGGATCACCAGGTTTTTCATAAAAAGGACACAATGCAAAGAAAGCTGGATACTTTTTACCACAAGTACATAGTATAACATACACTTATCAGGAATATAAAATGTTGGGGTAACAAACGTTTTAAACACAAGTTTTGAATGTTGTTTGATGCTGACCTTTTATATGCATAGAACCATGTGTTCTTCATGGTAATAAGCAGGGCTTTTTTTCAGCGGGAATGTGGGGGAACTCAGTCTCGGCACCTCCACCACTGAATGTTTGCAAGGGGTGCTGGAAGGTCTTATTTATGATTGCTGGTGTGGGATCTATTGTTGCTGGCTGGATTTAATTTTTGAATAGGGGTCTATTGTTACTGGGGAGGTCTATTGTTGCTAGGGGGTCTTATATTACCGGGGGGGGTCAACTGTTGCTGAGAGGGATCTACTGGTGAGGGAGCGGTCTATTTTTGCTGGCTGCCAGGGGGTCTATTGATATCACACAGGGGAGCTTCAGCACACAGCAGGTGATTGACAGCCTCATCTGTGCATGTTTCCCTATGAGATTGTATATGGGGGGGGGGGGTGGATTTGTTTCACCTCTGTGTATCACCTGAGGATAGTCACTTCACTGGGTATATGTAAGGTTTAACAACCACTTTAAGCAAACTAAATTATGCTAGGGTATATACTGTATCTACTGATATAAAAACACCAGTGAATACAGTGTATTCATTATACTATGATTAAATCCCAGCTCCAGGAATTACAAATTACCCTTGCAGTGCACTCTCCTCCCCCACAATGCAAGGGTCAAATGCTCATTTAGGCTGGGTTCACACTATTGCGAATTGGATGCGGTTCTCCGCATCCAATTCGCAATAGCAGGAGATTTTGACCTGCTCTCTATGGAGCTGGGTCATATACAGTATCTCCGCTGCGGCTCCGGTGTGAATTTGCACAGGAGCACTGTGCGTCTTTTGGTCCATTTCAGGTCCGAATTCAGCCTAAAATTTGGGCTGAAATCGGACCTGAAACGGGGAACAAGGACGCACCGGATCCCTACTGTGAGCCACGTACAATGCGGGCTATTGGTCCTGCATTGTACAGTATGACATTATTGTTCGACCATGGGCTAGGATACCTTATGCAGTGGCGTCGCTGCGGGGGGTGCGGGCCACACCTGGGTGACACCTGCCAGAGGGGTGACACCCATGGTAGCGGCACTGCTAACACCGCCCGCTGCCCTGATCTGCGCCTCTCGGGTCTCGCACTGCGTCACTTAGCGGAGCGGACTGAAGCCACCACCTCCTCCTCTCTGTTTACTTCCACACAGGAGGAGCCCGAGGGACACACAACACTGTGTGTATCCATCCGTGCTGTTCTGAGGTCTGTACACTTTACTACCGTATATGTAGATGGACATGTGCAGGGGGGGCGCTATATATGGGAGGGGAGAGGGGTGTCTATACTGATGGAGGGGGGGTCTACACTGAGGTGGGGAGTGTCTATACTGATGGGGGGATCTGCACTGAGAGAGGGGAGTGTCTATACTGATAGGGGGGTCTGCACTGTGGGGGGGGAGTGTCTATACTGATGGGGGGTTTGCACTGAGGGGGGAGTGTCTATACTGATGGGGGGTCTGCACTGAGGGGGCGAGTGACTATACTGATGGGGGGGTCTGCACTGAGGGGGGGTGTCTATACTGATGGGGGGAGTCTGCACTGAGGGGGTTGTCTATACTGATAGGGGGTCTGCACTTGGGGGGGTTTCTATATTGATGGGGGTGTCTGCACTAAGGGGGGGATTCTATACTGATGGGGTTGTCTGCACTGAGGGGGGTCTGTACTGAGGGCAGAGGTCTATACTGATGGTGGGGGTGTCTGTACTGAGGGAGGGGGTCAGTACTTAGTGGGGGGGTCTATACTGAGGAAAGGGGGTCTGTACTGAGGGGGGAGGTCTGTACTGACGGAAGGGGGTCTATACTGATGGAGGGGGGTCTGTACTGATGGAGGGGGGTCTGTACTGATGGAGGAGGGTCTGTACTGATGAGGGGGGTCTGCACTGACAGGGGGTGGCTATACTGATGGGGGGTCTGCACTGGGGGGGTGTCTATACTGATGGGGGGTCTGCACTAAGAGGGGGGATTCTATACTGATGAGGGTGTCTGCACTAAGGGGGATTCTATACCGATAGGGGGGCCTGCACTGAGGGGGGGTGTCTGTACTGTGGGGGGGTCTGTACTGAGGGCGGAGGTCTATACTGATGGAGGGGGTGTCTGTATTGATGGAGGGGATCAGTACTTGGGGGGTCTATACTGAGGAAAGAGGGTCTCTACTGAGGGGGGTCTACACTGATGGAGAGGAGTCTATACTGACGGAGAGGAATCTATACTGACGGAGGTGGTTCTGTACTGAGGGGGGAGGTCTAGACTGAGGGAGAGAGGTCTGTACTGAGGGGGGAGGTCTTTATTGATAGAGGGGGGTCTGTACTGAGGAAAGGGGGTTTGTACTGAGGGGGAGGTCTATACTGACGGAGGGGGGTCTGTACTGAGGGGGGAGACCTATATTGATGGAGGGGGGTCTGTACTGAGGAAGGGGGGTCTGTACTTAGTTGGGGGGGTCTATATTGATGGAGGGGGGTCTGTACTTAGTGGGGGGGTCTATAATGATGGAGGGGTGGTCTGTAGTTAGTGGAGGGAGGTCTGTACTGAGGGGGGACTATAGCTAGTAGAAGGGGGTGACACCAATTTTTTCGGCACTGGGTGGCACCAACCCTAGTGATGCCACTGACCTTATGGACATTCTTCGGGGGACCAGTTGCACAGATGGAGGGAGCCTGCCAAAATGAGGAGTATGGTAAGTATTACACCTTATTCCTCATCCCCTAGAGTTAATGAGCAGGTGACCCTTGCAGTACAGGGGGAACTACTGCAGGGATAATTTTTTTGTGTAGCACTGACCTTACATGCACACTTCTCAGCACTCCTCTTTCTCTTGCCGCTGCGCCAACACATTGGTGGGGGGGGTGAGCAGGAGATGAGTGAGCCGCACTTGCGGCTACCAGCTCTACCCATTCAGTTCAAGCTGGGGTCCACCTATCTATCGTTTTTTTTTTTTTTGAGTTCATTCACAAACTTTTCTTCTCAGCATTACATACTCACTTACATATGTCCGCCTGTGTCAGATTTCGTTGGAAAGAATAACTTATATTATTCACTGCAGGCGGTTTCCATCTTCATTGTGGGCATTTGAAGCCCAAAAGCATTTATTTCCTGGATGTGGTGAATGCTGTGCTCGCAGCATTCACCGCTCGTTCCCGCACATGCTCAGTGGCATCCTGGGAAGCCTGAGACTAGCTCCCAGGAGTCTGGGAGAGGCTAGAAACACGCCTACTCCCACGGCAGGAGAACCAGGAAGTGCAAAGAAGAATAGAAAAATAAAAGGTAATTACGGCGATTTAAATTTTTTTAAACGGCATGTCAGCATCTAGGCAAGGAAGAGAATACATACAGATATTGTTCAAAAATTGGGTGGAACTCCGCTTTCAGCAGTCCACCCGGAGGTGGGAGGTGGGTGAAATGAGCAGGTGATCACATATCCGGCAGCACCCTTCTACATTGTAATTCCCAGAGAGGAGCTTTTATTACAACTTTAAAAGGCATTAGTGTACAGTATGTTCATGAATTTGATAAACTAAGAGGGATCAGTAACCACTGCTTGCTGTTCAAGCCTTCCGCTTAACTAATGGAGTAATACTATAATTTCTGGGAGCTGTTTTACCTGCTAAAGGATTTGTTTCTGTCCGTTCATTCCAGAGATTTACACATTGTTATCACTCAGCATGGCCAGATCAA
Organism: Aquarana catesbeiana; assembly: GCF_042186555.1. NCBI lineage: Eukaryota > Metazoa > Chordata > Amphibia > Anura > Ranidae > Aquarana > Aquarana catesbeiana. The sequence continues at coordinate 169,043,517 of NC_133324.1, forward strand.
TGACCTGACATATTTCTGTTGCAGTTATATAGCACAGCTTGGTTATCGCCCCGCCCCCAGCCTTTGATTGGACAGTGAAAGACTCATGATTTGATGCTATGTGCTCTTCCCTCCTATCAACATGTTCCTTTCAGAACATGTATACACAGGACGCCCCAACGACTGTCCCTATCTAGTGCCACCGTACATAAGATTATAAAAGGCTGTAATACAGTAAAATTCAGGGATTTATATTAGCTGCATTTAACATGCATTTGATTTTTAACAAAAAATGCAACTAAATCAATTTGTGTGTATAAGAAGTGTATTTTTTTTTCTTTTACTAGCTACTGTACATTCTAGGAAAAATGAAAATCATGGAATACCCCAACTTCTCAAACAATTAAAATGTTTCTTCTGGGTTTTAAACAATAATAGGAAATGGTGTAAATACTTTATAAAAAATTCCCAGCAATGTGGGAGTGATCACTAATTCAGAATTGTCTGGAAATGTTATTATTCTTGTGTATATACAGGGACTGAACGGTAGTTATCTCTTCATTCCGATTAGTCTGCCAGCTGAGAGTTCCCATCAATTAAAATGTCACCCGAGGCACCGATTCTTCTACTAGATGTCACAGTAAGCATTATTACCAAATTATTTGCCATGTATTCACTTCAGGCTAGACTGTGCTGCCCATTAACTGCCATAATATGCATACTGTCTATGATAATGGTTCTTTGTGTTTTCTATAGTCATTAAAAAGGAACTGTAGCTAAATGACCAGACTACACGTGAATGTCATATGTCCAGAGGAGTGAATAAAGTTACTTATTCCTAATCATTTATAAATGTAAAATTTACTTTAGGAGATACAAAGTAAAAACTTTTACAGTAATATGGACAGGAGGGTCTGGTCACTGTATAGACATGCACGCTAAGGCAGGATGAATATGCATGTCTATGTACACATCTTTCTGCAATACAGTAGCTGAAGTGTACATTCCATTCATTGCGGGTCAGTTTTAAAGCTGAACTCTGGACACAAAAACTAAAATTTTATGTTTTAATGGCCACAAGGAATATACACCGGTACCCATTTTGTGTGAATCAAATGCTTTTACCAACCCAGTTATTACCTTATAAAGTAGCAGTGGCATCACTGTGCTGTACATAGCCTATGGCAGTGTTTCTCAACCCTTTTCCATTTAGGGCACCTGTTAAAATTCTGCACAATCTTGAGGCACCGCAATAGTTTTACGTAAAGCAGCAACATCTACACATGTAGGACACCCAACGTTAGAGGTGATTTATTCTTACAAATATACCTTTGCACACTGGTACTGACTAGTATTCCAATGTTTCTCTTCTTCAGTTTCTCTCCATCACTCAGCTAATGTGACCCCAGTGCTGACGGAGAGGGGCAAACAAGGACGTCCTCAGGTTTCCAGTGTCCTCCTTATCAACTAATGACATCATTCGTTGTTAGGACACCAGCGGTTAGACGGTTGTAATGGTGCACAATGAAAAACTGTGGCTTTGTAACTAAAAAGCAGGCTTTATCCACTCGCTGGCTTGTATACAGTTTTTGGCAAATTTTTAGACATTTTGCCAAGGCACCCCGAAGCAACTGAGAGCACCCCAGGGTGCCTGGGCACCCTGGTTGAAAAAAGCTGGCCTATGCAGAGAGCACAGCTGTAGGAGGGGTAAAATAGCTACACTACAGCCTGCCTGCAGAAAACTACAGGACAAGGTACAGACAAGACCAATCACCCTGCACAAGAGTAGAGGGCAACAGTGATTGGTCTTTATTACAGGAAGCTCCTGCACCTGCACAAAGGAAACATATCACACACACAGACCTGGAATATATACACAAACCACGTCAAGATTCACGTAAAAATACACATGACTAATGTATTTAGACAATATTAGCTTTGGTAGCCGGTTCACACCTCCTGTGATTCCTGTGCAATTCAGTGCTGTGTGATTGTCAGTCCATCTAATTGGATGGGTTGAAATCGCACTGGAACACACAAAAAGTAGTGGATGAAAAAACGCACTACAACAGGTTTGCATGTTACTGCGGTACCATGTGATCCAGTGCAGGCAAACGCACTGTGTTTGCAATCTGTGTTTGGGGTATTGTTAGGAATACATTGACACCTGCAGCAGATTGCATAGCCTGTTTAGAATGTGGTGTGGCAAATGCGCACGGATTGCGGGTTTCTCTTACTGTGTTCTGGTGTGAAAGGGCCCTAAGCGCAGCTGCAATGACAAATCAAGCCACACAATCTTCAGTGCTGACAGCCTGTTACTATCTTTTTTCATGGATGTAAGGATGTGTGGGTATCAGTCAGCCTAGTGATACCTACACATACCTGATTTTCTACTCCCCTGCCTCCTGCTGGCATTCAGCGGCTGCAGGAGGAAAATGAAGGTGATTGGTTCCTCTATATGCCGCCGCCCCTCCTATCCAGGCCCTGCTGCCCCTGGGTCACCCTGTGTGCTCTTCTGGCCCCCCTTGTGCCCCTCCCCACAGCGCTGCTGGCTTCCCTCCTCCCCTCCCCTGCCGGCTGCTGCAAGGGATGTGTAAAGATGGGGAGCAGGTAAGGTGCCGGTAAATATGCAATTTACCGGCCCCTTCCTTTGTGTTCTCTATGCTTCAGTTTGTAAATGATCGGGAAGCTCTGTACATTCATGTCCATTCATTCTGTGCAGCTGAGGCTGCAGAGGTGGAGATTGAGGGCTGTGTCCTCAATCTCCTTTCTCTGTCTCAAAGTTGGAACATCAGAGGTTTGTTTAGACCTGACATTTCATCAAAGCCCCCAAAGGGGCTCCTAAAAGATAGTAAAAAAATTATAAAAAATAAAATTGTAAACATAAATATATAAGTAAAATAAAATAGTAAAAAATGAAATGTCAAAAATAAAAAACTACTGACACCAGTGGCAGAAATACTAGGGTCACAAAGGTCGCATTTTCGACCCAGCACTGGTATTCTGCCACTGTATGGAGGGCCCCAAGACAGCAGGAAGTGGGCCCACTGCAGAACACGTGAAAGAGTCCCAGTGCAGGACCATAGTAAAGGGTCCCCTGATGGGAGTAAAGGCCCCTGGGTCCAGTGGGAAGGGCCCTGGGCCTGAAGGGAAGAGCTCTGACCAGGGGTCAGGGGGATCCTTCATGATTTCATGCACCAGGACCCTGTAGGTTCTAGTTATGCCTCTGGAATAGAGACTTACTGGCCAAAAGGAATGTGCAGAAATGAAGAGGCCACTATCAGAAAGCACCAAAGCTTTGCTTATCAGAATGGCTTGGGTTTTGGTTGTAATAGGAAAATTAAAAAGACTTGCGTATGAATATGTCTGAAGCTTTTCTTCCTAGTGACAGAGTATTTTTAAAGTGGAACTGAAGTCCGCAAATACTTACCTCTGCTCCATTGATGCAACATTTGCAAGCTCTCTGGCTGGTGTTGACATCTTCTGTCCGTACACATGATCAGACTTTCCGACAACAAATGTTGGATATGAGCTTGTTGTCAGAAAGTGCGGCCGTGTGTATGCTCCATAGGACATTTGCTGTCAGACTTTCCTCCAACAGGTTCTCAGAGCAGGTTCTCAAATTTTCCGACAACAAAACTTGTTGTTGGAAATTCCGAGCATGTGTACTCAAGTCCGACGCAAAAAATTCCACGCATGCTCGGAATCAAGCAGAAGAGCCGCACTGGCTATTGAACTTAATTTTTCTCGGCTCTTTGTATATCTTGTACGTCACCGAGTTCTTGACGTTCGGAATTTCCGACAACATTTGTGTGACCGTGTGTATGCAAGACAAGTTTGAGCCAACATCCTTCAGAAAAAAAATCCATAATTTTGTTGTTGGAATGTCCGATCGTGTGTAGGCGACATAACGGTACACAATTGTCGTGCCACAAACATGAACGTAGTGACGTACTACAAGGAATTTCAGCTCTTGAGCCTCACCCTTTGGGCCCCTTCTGCTAATTTCGTGTTTGGTGAGCATTGATTCCGAGCATGCGTATTTGTACTTTCGACTTTTGTGTGACGGATGTCACAAACCGTTGTCCACCAAAAAATTACTAGCCTGTCATCCAACATTTGTTGGCCAAAAGTTGGACAACAGTTGTCAAAAGGAGCATACTAACGGTAGGATTTTAGGACAACAGTCTGTCAACAGACAATCCCCTGCCAACAATCGTACAGTTTGTACGAGGCTTAAGACTGCCTCCTGGTCCTGTGCTCTTGACTTGGCTTTGTTTGATGCTGAGCACCTAATTCGAGAAATCGCATGTTTAAATGTGAATAAATGAATGAAAACATGTGCTAAAGAAATCATGAAAAAAACATACGTGCGAAGCCAACCTCAGGGATTCTAGTGGATTCATACCGTTCAGTGTGCATTGCATTGTTCATGATGACACACGCGTGTAGGCGTAAAGGGGCCCATATCGTTTTTCTTCCCCTTTCACACTAAACTTCAGGGCATACTGTATAATTTGCATACTGGGCAAGTTGTGGCCAGGGGTCTATTCTCATGACCCAGTAAGTCAGTGGATCCTCAGCTGGAAAGCTCTCCATTTCTGTTTTGGCTTCGAGGTAATCGTCCACCATGTGATGCAGACGCTGCCGATGGGATGTGGAAGCTGACAGTCCTGGGCGGCGAGGACTAAAAAAATTCCAAAATGCCTCACTTAGGCAGACGCCTTCTCCAACGCTCCTCTCTTGACCAACAGATGTCTCAAAACTATGTTTTCCATGACACTGTAACCTACTGAAGTCAGGAAAAACATTCAATAAAATCCTCAAGAGATTTTATCTTCTGTACTCTCTGTGGGGACGGGATGAGTTCTGAAACCTTATAACGGTGGTCAAGGAAGGTTGGCAACCAGTAATCAATTTTCTCATTTATGCCACATATTCTTGGGTCCTTTCGCAGGCTTTGAAGCATGACATTGCCCATGTGCCTCAAATTTTCAGAGGCTTGAAAAGCAGACTCCTCTGGGTCACTCAGAATGACAGCATCTGGAACTTTCTCCTCCCAGCCACGTACTACTCCCAAGGGTCCTGTGGTTGGAAAGCCATTGCTTACAGATTGACGCATGTTCTTCGAAGCCTATGAAAGTGCCAGAATCCTCCTCCTCATCCTCCTCCTTCTCCCCTCTCCCCTTCTGTGTGTTCTGTGACATAGGAATGATGGTGTCTGGATAAAGTGAGCCTTGAGAGCAAAGGAAATCCTCTTCCTCCTGCTGCTCTGCCTCCAGTGCCCTGTCCATAATGCCACGCAGAGTTTGCTCCAGCAGGCACACAACAGGGATTGTGTCACTGATGCATGCACTGTCACAGCTCACCATCCTTGCGGCCTCATCAGTTGTTTACAATACAGTGCATGCATCCTTAATGATCAGCCATTGGCGTGGGGAAAAAAAGCAGAGGCGGCCTGAGCATGTCGTTGTGCAGTATTTGCACAGGTACTCGTTGATGGCCCTCTGCTGCATGTATAGCCGCTGCAGCATTGACAAAGTCCAGTTCCCCCTGGTGTGCATGTCACAAATCAATCAGTTTACGGGCAGGTGGATTTCCCGCTGAATTTCAGCCAACTGAGCACTGGCTGTGTATGACCACCTGAAATGGCTACAGACTCTTCTGGCCAGCTTTAGCACATCTTGCAACCCTGGGTACTTGTTTAGGAAGTGCTGCACCACCAAATTGATGACATGTGCCAGGCATGGCACGTGTCAACTTTCCCTGTCTAAGGGCGGACAGGAGGTTTGAGCCCTTATCGCACACCACCATTCCTGGCTCCAGCTGGCGTGGTGTGAACCACCTTTGGACCTGTCCTTGCAGAGCTACAAGAATCTCTGCTCCGGTGTGGTTCCTGTCCCCTAAACACACCAGCTGAAGCACTGCATGGCACCTTTTAGCCTGACTCTGTAAATAGCCCTTTGAACGCTTAGGGGGTACCTGATGTTCATAGGACAATTCTGCAGAGGAAGGCATGGCGGTGGCGGAGGAGGGGATAGAGCTCACAGGTCTGGCATCATCACCACCAGCTGTATGGAGACGTGGGGGCACAATAAGCTGCAGCACCGAGCCCTGTCCTGCATCCTTTTGAGTTGCAAGCAGCGTTACCCAGTGTGCTGTGAACAAAATATATCGTTCATGCCCATGCTTGCTAGACCACGTGTCAGCAGTAAGGTGGTTTTTATGGCTGACTGCCTTGCCCAACGATGCCAGAACATTCTCTTCCATGGGATGGTAGAGAGATGGAACGGCCTTACGTGAAAAGTAGTAGCGACTGGGAACCTGCCATTGTGGTACAGCACATTGTGTGAATTCACGGAAGGGGGCAGAATCCACCAGGCTGAAAGGCAGAAGTTGGAGAGCCAACATCTTTGACAAGCTTGTATTTAGACACTGGGCATGTGGGTGGCAGGGACTGTATTTTTTTTCTGCTGCAGCAGATGGGGCAGAGAAATTTGCCGGCTACAGTCTACAGCCGGTGGTGTGCTGCTGGCAGATGCGCTGCTAGGACCTGGGACACCCTGGACTTGGTATAGCAGGGGCAGACTGAAGTGGGCAAAGAGGAGGAGGAGGGATAGATTTGTGCCCCTTTTATGTGGCTTTTAGGTGCTCTTGCCAACGGTCCAATGTGGTTGGAAGTTAAATGCCTTGTTAAGCATGTGGTTCCCAATTGGTTGGTGGTTTTGCCGTGTTTGATGTGCCTGAGACACAGTTTGCAGATAGCAATAGTGCAATCTGCTGCAGATGTGCTGAAAAAGGCCCAGACAGCTGAGTTTGGGGAGTGGGTTGGGAGATAACAGCTGCAGAATGTGATGGCATAGGGTGCCTGCACTCTACTCTTTTTTGATGTCGGCCTCCTTGGGGTTGTGCCGCCTCACCTTCAGTTTCCTTCTCTGCTCTATCTGGCACCCAAGTCGCGTCGTGGTCTCTACCAGTGTTCTCCCCTCTCTCTCTAGGCTCATGTTGGCTGACACTGTGGTCAAATAACTCAGCTGACTCCTGAATAGATGTGGACAAGGAGGCAGGTTTATCCACTCTGGCAACTGCAGGGAACTGCACACTTGTCTCTGCTTGCGTGACAGAGGAAGAGGAAGGTTTAGTAAGCCAGTCCACCACTGTGTATAGTGATAGCACAGGCAAACTCACTAAACAGAGGAAGTGATGCCCTGCCTGAGGATTGACCACCACGTCTACCTTTGCCTGTGGACACATTTGTTGCTGGCCCCTTACTGTGCCAAGGGAACATTTGCCTCTCATTGTTGTCCTCCCAAACATTATTGGGAGGGAGGGGGCGGTGCTTAAAAGAAAATGTAAAGAAGAAGTTGAAATCTGTACGTAGATGCACTTTAATCAATGTAAAGAGGTGTTTGGTGCACTTTAATTTGAGGACTCACACAACACAGACACACTCCACGGATACACTATAATATACTGCAGTATAATGCGCAAAAACGTACACTGACGCACAGAACTATATGGCATTAAACTGTCAGTAATGCACACAGAACTATATGGCGTTAAATTGGCAGTAACACAATCAAATAGATGGTGTTCAACCGCCACTACACTGACGCTATCTGAACTGTCCCTACTCTAGCTATACACTAATGTCAAGATTACTGACACCGTCTCACTACACTAAACTGAAACTATATAAGCTGTCCCTACTCTAGTTGCACACTATGCAAGGCTGAATGATGGTCCTCCCCACTACACTCACACTATCCCTAGACTGACACTTAACTAATATTCTACACTGACAATTGAAGCAAAATAGCACAGTATAGCACACTAACTAACTATTAGCACTGAACAGAACCCTGTTCTAGCTCTCTCCACCCCAAAATCGCACTGAAAATGGCTGCCACTGAAAGAATACTTTTATACTGTGGGGCGGGAATGAGCCATGATTGGATAAAGTCATGATAACAGTGTCCAATCATGACTCTGACAGTGCTCTATGCCCTGATTGGCTGAAGCTTTCACTGCTTCAGCCAATCAGGGCTTGCAATGCACTGTCCAATGCCGCAATGCATCGTGGTCGGTTTGGGGGCCCAAACAAACGGTCGAATGACCCAACGAAAGTTCGGCCCGAACTTATGCTCGGGCTGAACCATCCCTAGTGCCCACCTTTAGAGGGGCTTATTGAAATATACAGGTCTCCCTTATCAGTTCAGAGGATGTCAACCTTAGTACCAGCAAAAGAAGCTCACTGACAAGGTTCAGGCTCAGTCTAGGGGTGCGTTTTGAAGATTTATTGCAGATCCTGCATCCAGGCACTAAGGAGGGATGAGGGTGCAGGAAAATCAAAGCCACATGCAGGTTTTGTAAGAAAAATCCTGTTTCAGTAGTATTGGGCCCTATAGTCACAGTGAGTTTGTGAAAGGGCATGTGGGAGACTCCCCAAATGTATGGAGGAAGGTGCTCTGGTCTGATTAGACTAAAATTTAACTTTTTGGGCATCAAAGAAAATGCTATGCCTGGCGCAAACCCAACACATCACATCACCCAAAGAACACCATCCCCACAGTGAAACATGGTGGTGGCAGCATCATGCCGTGGGGATGTTTTTCAGCAGTCAGGACTGGGAAACTGGTCAGAGTTGAAGGAAAGATGGATGGTGCTAAATACAGGGATATTCTTGAGCAAAACCTGTACCACTCTGTGTGTGATTTGAGGCTAGGACAGAGGTTCACCTTCCAGCAGGACAATGACCCCAAACACACTGCTAAAGCAACACTTGAGTGGTTTAAGGGGAAACATGTAAATGTGTTGGAATGGTCTAGTCAAAGCCCAGACCTCAATCCAATAGAAAATCTGTGGTCAGACTTAAAGATTGCTGTTCACAAGCACAAACCATCCAACTTGAAGGAGCTGGAGCAGTTTTGCAAGGAGGAATGGGCAAAAGTCCCAGTGATAAGATGTGGCAAGCTCATAGAGACTTATCCAAAGCGACTTGCAGCTGTGATAGCCGCAAAAGGTGGCTCTACAAAGTATTGACTTTAGGGGGGTGAATAGTTATGCACATAGACTTTTTCTGATATTTTGTCCTATTTGTTGTTAGCTTCACAATAAATAAAAAACATCTTCAAAGTTGTGGGCATGTTCTGTAAATTAAATGATGCAAATCCTCAAACAATCCATGTTAATTCTAGGTTGTGAGGCAATAAAACACGAAAAATGCCAAGGGGGGTGAATACTTTTGCAAGGCACTGTACATGAATTATGCATTGTTTAATAATGTAGGGAGTCTTTAGTGTCTGTTGCTTGATAATGATCACAGAATTAGTTGGTTATAGACGGGTACCTCACATCCCTGCTAGCTGGGTCAGAAACCCCAATTGGAGGATTGTGTAAAGTGGAGTTTCCAGGAAATAAAGACATAATTAGACCACATGATGTTCCACACAGCAGCTACTGCTGCAACTGTATTTGATCCAGACCAGAAGCAGAGACTGTTAGGCAAGTGTTCCTGTGTTTGAATAGTTTATTTTTTCTCAATCTATGTGTGTATCTGAAGCCTGGTGACAGAAGTATCTCTGTCCCTTTGTTATAATCACACACGCACAGTTGCCAGATAGTTAAGTGTGTAGTAGTCACCTTGAAGTATATTATTAGGTCTTTATTAAAACCGCATTTATTTGCAGCTCCTGTTACTTTAGGTAACTGCTGTCCCTTCTGGTCTGGGATTCTCTAACTAGCTTTAGCTCAGGCCCCAGTAAAAAGCATTGGGTAGAGCCAGGGTAGGCAACCAACGACCCATAAGTAGCTAGTGGTTCGGTTGCATGGCAGTTTAGAAACTGTTAGAGAGAGTAGATAGACTGACACTGAGTTCCAGTGTCACACCACAGATTTTGTCCCAGTATATTTGAGTACCAGTTGGAGGATTTATGCAACATTACTGGCCCAGTATTCAACTCTTTTGAACCAGAATGGAAGTCATATCTACAATCATCTCACAGGGGCCCCTACAGCTGGACTTTGCTGCAACTTTCATCCAAGGGAATCTTTACTAAATGACTGTATATACACTGGGTTTATTTGCTAATGTACTAAGTTTGTATAGTGCAGAGGTACTAAATTAACTTTCACGGATGTCCGGTTGGTAACATTTTCTCTCAGCAGAGGTCCAAATCTCATTTTTCTGCTATGACTCAGGTCTGTCACATCACAGCCCCCTTTACATTAGTATGCCCAGCCCCCCATATCACATCACAGGTCCCCCTTCTCACATCACAGCCCCCCCCCCATATCACATCACAACCCCCCATATCATAGCTTCTCAAGCTCACATCGCAGCCCTCAGTATTACAGCTCCCTCCCCTCTCACAGCCCCCCAAATCACAGGACCCCATTCACAGCCTCCCTCTCACTTCACAGCCCCCCAAATCACAGCTCCCCTTTGACATCACAGCCCCCATCCCCATAACCTTCCCACTACCTTAACGCAGCATTGTGGAGGGCAGGAGGAATATGGCAGGGTGGACTCCTCTTCTGTATGTACTCGCCTGCCACCGCTGCCGCTGAACTCACAGCAGGGAAGAAGTCGGGAGGAATAGCAGAGTGGACTCCTCTTCTGAATGTATTCGCCTGCTGCCACCGCTGAAATCACTGCAGGGAAGAGGGTGGGAAGGATGAAAGGTCTGCACTGAGGGTGGGAGCTGCCCAACTCTTGTTAAAAAGCTTGTTAATATAAAAGGTTTGGCAGCTGCACTCTGCTGTGAGTTTAACGGCGGCGGCAGGCAAGTGCATACAGAAGAGGAGTCCATCCTGCCATTCCTCCCACCCTCTACAATGCTGTGATTTTTAACAGCTACAGCAACAGGAGGAGAGGAGTCCACTCAGTGGTGCAGCCATGGTCTGACAGGACTGTCATCGGTCCGTGTCCAGACCGCGGCCCTACATTTAGTGACACCTGGTATAGTGGTTGTACTGTACATACTATTATATGCTGGTTGCAGTTAGTTCCTCTTCTCCCAACTACTTTAATTAGATTATTGGTTAACTTCCCAGGATGGAAATTCCCTCTGCTAACAGAGACCCTGTCCTGGGTGGAGGCATTACCAAATTTTTTATTATATCCATTCTTCCACTTGGTGCTGGCTCTGGCCCTTTTAGTTACCCACATGTTTAGTGCCACAGCATTTATGGAGAAGACAGTTTCCCATAACCACTCAAAAGAAGGCTACAGCAGTTTTCCCATTGGTCTCAATGGTCCCTTGTTAGTTTTTTGCCACCTTTTGTGATGTCAACTTTGTGAACTGTACATGTTTTTTTGAGAAAATCGTGTGGTAAAATATGAATGGAGTTAAAGAAACTCATGCATCTTAGTAAATAGAATTGAGGTGGGGATGCAGACCAAGGTCAATGGTAAGGCAGAGGCATAATCAAGTCAGGAGGCAAGCTGGATTGGCAATGAAATGGCAAAAAAAAAGGTCAGAGTTGCAGACCACAGATGAGTAGTAGTTGAAGACAATTCAGTTGTTTCCAGCCACAAAGCTAACCCTTAAATAGGCCTTTTGCCACCAAGTATGCGCACCCATAAGCACAGAGCTGCCTGCCAGAACACATGCATGTGCCTGCATTGTCACATGCAACGGCCAATGGAACCATACTGACAATAACCTATGAATATCATGATACAAAACCCTTCAGTGGATGCTAAGTCCTGCTGGGTTTGGCAACAAATAGGACAGTATATTTAACTGCACAAAACTATAAGACCAAAGTCGTATGAATTGAAAGCGCGTTTACATTTGTTTTAATTATAGGAATCATGACAAGTCACTCCAAAAATTCTTAAAGGCCCTTATAATTACTTTTACTTAGGTGATCTGTCATACTGAATGCATTCTTAATCACCATTTTTGATTTATAGTTGTCAAGAGGCAACATGTTGTTGCACTTATTACTGGCTGCTGATTGAGAAACAGAAAGATAATGTTACCAAAATAGTGTGTGTTATATGGGGATTGTCACAGTCTGCTCTGCTCCTGATTGTTTGTGTATGCTGTATAGGCTGTACTGTGACAGGACATGACAAAATGTCTGCATGTCAATCGATGCAAATATGATTCTAAATCACAGTAAACATGCACACACTAGTTTCAAATGTAATATATTACTGTTATATTTAAAGTGTCATTCTACTTTCTTCAAATTATTTATTATTATAGGCTTTTTTTAAATTTAAAGTAGATGTAAACCTCAACTGATTTACTTTTAGTTTGTTAAAGTATCTTAAAGTAGAAGTCCACCCTAACACTAAAATCCCTGCATCTACAGACATCCACTATCTAATTCCAACCTATCTAGCTCTGTAAAGAAGAAATTATTTATGTATACATACAGTACCTTTTTTGAAGCTGATCCGGTCTCCAGCGGCAGAAGCTCTGCAATGGACTAGTGGTGGCTGGTGCACAAGACGGACCTGACCCTCCCCCCAGTCGCTCTAGACCAATAGGATCTCTTCTGTTTTTGGCAAATTGGGAATAAGTGTGACAATAGCGAATATTCATGCGCTATTGTCACACAACTGGGTGGGCTCAGGGCGCAGTGCCCCAAGCCCACCCTTTTTTGAAGCCTATTAGGGCCTCTGGCTCTAATCACATGCTTCAAATAAAAACAAAAAAAGAAACATTGGAATCCAATGCTTTTGGCACCCCACATGTAGATTTGAGGGCCGGATGCATATATAGGGGGGCAGTGCACCTGCACCCCTAATGGAGCAGCCGCCACTGCAGAGGACACGGCCGACGACGGCTGTGAAATGAATGGGAAGTGACATTACCCATAGAGTTACTATGGAGCTTCCGTTGTCGGCTGTGTCCTCTGCACCCGCCTACACAACGAAGCCGCCGCTGACAGCTCAGCATGGGTTTAGGTCGGATCGGCTTCAAAAAAGGTATGTATACTGACTTCTTCTTTACAGGGCTAGATAGGTTAGTGTTAGATTGTGGATGTCTGTAGATGCAGGGATTTTAGTGTTAGGGTAGACTTCTACTTTAACCATTTGCGGACTTTGAGCATGCTCTGTCCCTCTCTCCCTATTGTGTCTCTAATTGCCGCTCTTCCCTGAAAACCCCAGGTACTAATAACAGCCAGGTCTTGCTCTGTAATACAAAGCAGTTTAATGCAATAGAAGCGTTTAATTCATGTTCAAAACAGGTTTTAGCAGCTTATGCTCGGGCTGAACCATCCCTAGTGCCCACCTTTAGAGGGGCTTATTGAAATATACAGGTCTCCCTTATCAGTTCAGAGGATGTCAACCTTAGTACCAGCAAAAGAAGCTCACTGACAAGGTTCAGGCTCAGTCTAGGGGTGCGTTTTGAAGATTTATTGCAGATCCTGCATCCAGGCACTAAGGAGGGATGAGGGTGCAGGAAACTCAAAGCCACATGCAGGTTTTGTAAGAAAAATCCTGTTTCAGTAGTATTGGGCCCTATAGTCACAGTGAGTTTGTGAAAGGGCATGTGGGAGACTCCCCAAATGTATGGAGGAAGGTGCTCTGGTCTTATTAGACTAAAATTTAACTTTTTGGGCATCAAAGAAAATGCTATGCCTGGCGCAAACCCAACACATCACATCACCCAAAGAACACCATCCCCACAGTGAAACATGGTGGTGGCAGCATCATGCCGTGGGGATGTTTTTCAGCAGTCAGGACTGGGAAACTGGTCAGAGTTGAAGGAAAGATGGATGGTGCTAAATACAGGGATATTCTTGAGCAAAACCTGTACCACTCTGTGTGTGATTTGAGGCTAGGACAGAGGTTCACCTTCCAGCAGGACAATGACCCCAAACACACTGCTAAAGCAACACTTGAGTGGTTTAAGGGGAAACATGTAAATGTGTTGGAATGGTCTAGTCAAAGCCCAGACCTCAATCCAATAGAAAATCTGTGGTCAGACTTAAAGATTGCTGTTCACAAGCACAAACCATCCAACTTGAAGGAGCTGGAGCAGTTTTGCAAGGAGGAATGGGCAAAAGTCCCAGTGATAAGATGTGGCAAGCTCATAGAGACTTATCCAAAGCGACTTGCAGCTGTGATAGCCGCAAAAGGTGGCTCTACAAAGTATTGACTTTAGGGGGGTGAATAGTTATGCACATAGACTTTTTCTGATATTTTGTCCTATTTGTTGTTAGCTTCACAATAAATAAAAAACATCTTCAAAGTTGTGGGCATGTTCTGTAAATTAAATGATGCAAATCCTCAAACAATCCATGTTAATTCTAGGTTGTGAGGCAATAAAACACGAAAAATGCCAAGGGGGGTGAATACTTTTGCAAGGCACTGTACATGAATTATGCATTGTTTAATAATGTAGGGAGTCTTTAGTGTCTGTTGCTTGATAATGATCACAGAATTAGTTGGTTATAGACGGGTACCTCACATCCCTGCTAGCTGGGTCAGAAACCCCAATTGGAGGATTGTGTAAAGTGGAGTTTCCAGGAAATAAAGACATAATTAGACCACATGATGTTCCACACAGCAGCTACTGCTGCAACTGTATTTGATCCAGACCAGAAGCAGAGACTGTTAGGCAAGTGTTCCTGTGTTTGAATAGTTTATTTTTTCTCAATCTATGTGTGTATCTGAAGCCTGGTGACAGAAGTATCTCTGTCCCTTTGTTATAATCACACACGCACAGTTGCCAGATAGTTAAGTGTGTAGTAGTCACCTTGAAGTATATTATTAGGTCTTTATTAAAACCGCATTTATTTGCAGCTCCTGTTACTTTAGGTAACTGCTGTCCCTTCTGGTCTGGGATTCTCTAACTAGCTTTAGCTCAGGCCCCAGTAAAAAGCATTGGGTAGAGCCAGGGTAGGCAACCAACGACCCATAAGTAGCTAGTGGTTCGGTTGCATGGCAGTTTAGAAACTGTTAGAGAGAGTAGATAGACTGACACTGAGTTCCAGTGTCACACCACAGATTTTGTCCCAGTATATTTGAGTACCAGTTGGAGGATTTATGCAACATTACTGGCCCAGTATTCAACTCTTTTGAACCAGAATGGAAGTCATATCTACAATCATCTCACAGGGGCCCCTACAGCTGGACTTTGCTGCAACTTTCATCCAAGGGAATCTTTACTAAATGACTGTATATACACTGGGTTTATTTGCTAATGTACTAAGTTTGTATAGTGCAGAGGTACTAAATTAACTTTCACGGATGTCCGGTTGGTAACATTTTCTCTCAGCAGAGGTCCAAATCTCATTTTTCTGCTATGACTCAGGTCTGTCACATCACAGCCCCCTTTACATTAGTATGCCCAGCCCCCCATATCACATCACAGGTCCCCCTTCTCACATCACAGCCCCCCCCCCATATCACATCACAACCCCCCATATCATAGCTTCTCAAGCTCACATCGCAGCCCTCAGTATTACAGCTCCCTCCCCTCTCACAGCCCCCCAAATCACAGGACCCCATTCACAGCCTCCCTCTCACTTCACAGCCCCCCAAATCACAGCTCCCCTTTGACATCACAGCCCCCATCCCCATAACCTTCCCACTACCTTAACGCAGCATTGTGGAGGGCAGGAGGAATATGGCAGGGTGGACTCCTCTTCTGTATGTACTCGCCTGCCACCGCTGCCGCTGAACTCACAGCAGGGAAGAAGTCGGGAGGAATAGCAGAGTGGACTCCTCTTCTGAATGTATTCGCCTGCTGCCACCGCTGAAATCACTGCAGGGAAGAGGGTGGGAAGGATGAAAGGTCTGCACTGAGGGTGGGAGCTGCCCAACTCTTGTTAAAAAGCTTGTTAATATAAAAGGTTTGGCAGCTGCACTCTGCTGTGAGTTTAACGGCGGCGGCAGGCAAGTGCATACAGAAGAGGAGTCCATCCTGCCATTCCTCCCACCCTCTACAATGCTGTGATTTTTAACAGCTACAGCAACAGGAGGAGAGGAGTCCACTCAGTGGTGCAGCCATGGTCTGACAGGACTGTCATCGGTCCGTGTCCAGACCGCGGCCCTACATTTAGTGACACCTGGTATAGTGGTTGTACTGTACATACTATTATATGCTGGTTGCAGTTAGTTCCTCTTCTCCCAACTACTTTAATTAGATTATTGGTTAACTTCCCAGGATGGAAATTCCCTCTGCTAACAGAGACCCTGTCCTGGGTGGAGGCATTACCAAATTTTTTATTATATCCATTCTTCCACTTGGTGCTGGCTCTGGCCCTTTTAGTTACCCACATGTTTAGTGCCACAGCATTTATGGAGAAGACAGTTTCCCATAACCACTCAAAAGAAGGCTACAGCAGTTTTCCCATTGGTCTCAATGGTCCCTTGTTAGTTTTTTGCCACCTTTTGTGATGTCAACTTTGTGAACTGTACATGTTTTTTTGAGAAAATCGTGTGGTAAAATATGAATGGAGTTAAAGAAACTCATGCATCTTAGTAAATAGAATTGAGGTGGGGATGCAGACCAAGGTCAATGGTAAGGCAGAGGCATAATCAAGTCAGGAGGCAAGCTGGATTGGCAATGAAATGGCAAAAAAAAAGGTCAGAGTTGCAGACCACAGATGAGTAGTAGTTGAAGACAATTCAGTTGTTTCCAGCCACAAAGCTAACCCTTAAATAGGCCTTTTGCCACCAAGTATGCGCACCCATAAGCACAGAGCTGCCTGCCAGAACACAGGCATGTGCCTGCATTGTCACATGCAACGGCCAATGGAACCATACTGACAATAACCTATGAATATCATGATACAAAACCCTTCAGTGGATGCTAAGTCCTGCTGGGTTTGGCAACAAATAGGACAGTATATTTAACTGCACAAAACTATAAGACCAAAGTCGTATGAATTGAAAGCGCGTTTACATTTGTTTTAATTATAGGAATCATGACAAGTCACTCCAAAAATTCTTAAAGGCCCTTATAATTACTTTTACTTAGGTGATCTGTCATACTGAATGCATTCTTAATCACCATTTTTGATTTATAGTTGTCAAGAGGCAACATGTTGTTGCACTTATTACTGGCTGCTGATTGAGAAACAGAAAGATAATGTTACCAAAATAGTGTGTGTTATATGGGGATTGTCACAGTCTGCTCTGCTCCTGATTGTTTGTGTATGCTGTATAGGCTGTACTGTGACAGGACATGACAAAATGTCTGCATGTCAATCGATGCAAATATGATTCTAAATCACAGTAAACATGCACACACTAGTTTCAAATGTAATATATTACTGTTATATTTAAAGTGTCATTCTACTTTCTTCAAATTATTTATTATTATAGGCTTTTTTTAAATTTAAAGTAGATGTAAACCTCAACTGATTTACTTTTAGTTTGTTAAAGTATCTTAAAGTAGAAGTCCACCCTAACACTAAAATCCCTGCATCTACAGACATCCACTATCTAATTCCAACCTATCTAGCTCTGTAAAGAAGAAATTATTTATGTATACATACAGTACCTTTTTTGAAGCTGATCCGGTCTCCAGCGGCAGAAGCTCTGCAATGGACTAGTGGTGGCTGGTGCACAAGACGGACCTGACCCTCCCCCCAGTCGCTCTAGACCAATAGGATCTCTTCTGTTTTTGGCAAATTGGGAATAAGTGTGACAATAGCGAATATTCATGCGCTATTGTCACACAACTGGGTGGGCTCAGGGCGCAGTGCCCCAAGCCCACCCTTTTTTGAAGCCTATTAGGGCCTCTGGCTCTAATCACATGCTTCAAATAAAAACAAAAAAAGAAACATTGGAATCCAATGCTTTTGGCACCCCACATGTAGATTTGAGGGCCGGATGCATATATAGGGGGGCAGTGCACCTGCACCCCTAATGGAGCAGCCGCCACTGCAGAGGACACGGCCGACGACGGCTGTGAAATGAATGGGAAGTGACATTACCCATAGAGTTACTATGGAGCTTCCGTTGTCGGCTGTGTCCTCTGCACCCGCCTACACAACGAAGCCGCCGCTGACAGCTCAGCATGGGTTTAGGTCGGATCGGCTTCAAAAAAGGTATGTATACTGACTTCTTCTTTACAGGGCTAGATAGGTTAGTGTTAGATTGTGGATGTCTGTAGATGCAGGGATTTTAGTGTTAGGGTAGACTTCTACTTTAACCATTTGCGGACTTTGAGCATGCTCTGTCCCTCTCTCCCTATTGTGTCTCTAATTGCCGCTCTTCCCTGAAAACCCCAGGTACTAATAACAGCCAGGTCTTGCTCTGTAATACAAAGCAGTTTAATGCAATAGAAGCGTTTAATTCATGTTCAAAACAGGTTTTAGCAGCTTAAAGCTGGACTCAGAGATAGGAAAATATTTTTATGCATATGAGGTTTATGTATTCATAAGATAATCTAGGTTTGCTTTGTGTATTTCTTCCAGATCTGTGCAGTAATCCAGCATGAACTTTGCAAGAACTTCTTATTTCTTACTTCTTACTTCTTCTTCTTGTGCATGGTCACTGGTCTTGTATCGGCCTCCTCTTGTAGTTTTCTGCAGGTAGCCTATAGTAATTGGTTCCTTCCACAGCTCTTCTGTCTGTATTAAAGTGGTATTAAACTCAAAAGCAAAAATGTATTATATTGCAGCATTTCAATTCTAATGCTCCATACACACGATCGGACATTGATCGGACATTCCGACAACAAAATCCATGGATTTTTTCCGACGGATGTTGGCTCAAACTTGTTTTGCGTACACACGGTCGCACAAAATTGTCGGAATTTCCGATCGCCAAGAACGCGGTGACGTACCCCACGTACGACGAGACTAGAAAAGGCCAGTTCAGAACCAAGCGCGGCACCCTTTGGGCTCCTTTTGCTAATCTCGTGTTAGTAAAAGTTTGGTGAGAGACGATTCGCGCTTTTTCAGACTTGTGGTTTTCAGATCGCTTTCTGCGGTTCAGTTTGTGCTTGTGGGTTTGTATCTGGTCTTCAGTGCATGCAGCGAGTTACGCGTAACTCTTGTCATTGTGTTCTTGTTCGTTCGTTACTGTTTTTCAGGTTGCTCTTCACAGGCCTTGCTGTTCTTCAGTGTGTTCTGTTACTTTGTTCTGAGCAGCCGACCGTTTTCTAGCCATGTTGCGTATGCGTACTCCTCGTAGAGTTCATGCTGTGCGGGGGCTTGGTGTTTGGGTCCTTACCTTGACACAAGTCCAGTCCATGAATAGGGTGGGGAAGAGTTCATGGACCAAGAGTTGGTTGCTCCAGCGTGACCAGTTCTGTCATATGCCTTTGCTCCGTGAGATCCGTGAGAATAATCCTGATGATTTCAGAAACTTTCTCCGGATGACGGACCCCGTATTTCACCGTTTGTTGGCTTTGCTGACCCCTTATATTAGCAGGCAGGATACCTGCATGAGACAAGCCATCACTCCGGAGCAGAGGCTCGTCGCCACCCTGCGGTACTTAGCGACGGGGAGAAGCCTGCAGGACTTGAAGTATTTGACAGGCATCTCCCCCCAGGCTCTGGGGATCATTATCCCAGAGACCTGTTCTGCCATCATCCAGGTCCTGCAGAAGGAGTATATGAAGGTGAGATTTTTATCCTTTAATATCACATTTTATTGTATTTAATGTTTGATAATATATTGTATTTCTTTCCTCATTCCCTAATTACCATGATTGTAATATGCTGTGAATGTCCCCTTTGTCCTCATGCATGCTGGATTTTTCTGTAATTTTTTTGTCCTTCATACATATTTGCCTTCACTTACCTTCCCAGCATGGTCTCCTGGCCCTATATTCACCTCATGTAGTCACTTAACAATTTATTTTATCAGCTCCATAGTAGTGCTTTACCCCAAACACCCCCTAAAATGTTTTTAAATGTGATCTGTGCTTTAAATTCAGGCAGAGTGCCAGAGGCTTTTTTTGGGGGGTCCCCAAATCATTTGGAACCCTCCCTCCCCCCAACTGCTAAGTCAGCTGATTCCAATTCTCTATCTATCCTCAATCCTCTATCTGCTGACTTTGCCAAACCCATACACACTATACCCATCTCTTTTGTGGTCAGATGTATGGATGAATTCCCCAAAGCATGTAGTGCAAGGGCCTGCCTGTATACTTTCAAATGGTACTGTTTCAAGTTTTTGTATCCTATTATTATCTTGATAGGTAATAGCAGAATTTCCAAATGTGCTCAAATGTGTACAGTGTGTATTTATATCTTTGTATTATGACACTTCCTACCTGTCCAGTGGGCTGTCAATAGTGTAACTAAGGAAGGGCTGGCCAAAGTAATACACATTATTTAGGCATTCATCTCTAAATGAGGTGGAGAGGGTTACCTGTCCAAAAGATCTCCCCCCCTAAAATTTTAGAAATGGCCCATGAGAGGGGGGGGGGCGGGATCTGATAGGTGTACCTTATACTTTGGTCTTTAAAAACTCACTCAAATAAATGTTATCTTGACGTTGGCCAAGAATGTTTGTGTCTAACCTGCTTTCCCTGTTTATGTGCAAAATGACACATTTTTTTTTCTTGTTTGACTCCACAGTTTTCTTCCAACCCACAGGAATGGCAGACTGTGGCCTCCCACTTTGCCCAGCGGTGAGACTTTCCTAACTGCGAAGGGGCAATTGATGGGAAACACGTCCACATCGTCCCACCACCCAACTCGGGGTCATACTATTTCAACTATAAGGGGTTCTGTTACGTACCTTACAGCGGAGCCCGAAATGATGAGGGTGGCCTCTTGCACGGTTCCAGTCCAAGCACGCCTGGTGGTGGGTACAGGGAGTGCGAGGGTAACGAAAGGGTGAAGGTGCCTGCAGGCAGGAGGCTGGAACTTGGAGATATAGGAACCTCTGCTGAGAAGATGTGGAAACTGATCACCAAACTTGTTCAGCAGGAGCCAGATCAGGATCAACTGCAGAATCAGGAACAGGCAGGAGTCGGCAACAGGCTGGCAGCGGGGTACCAAATCAGAAGGCAAAACCGTAGTCAGAAACAGGCAGGGGTTGGCAACAGATGGGCAGCAGGGTACAGAATCAGGAGGCAGAGCCGTAATCATAAGTTCAAGCCAAGGTCAGTATTGCAGGTAGAGGCAGGTTTAGCAGGCAGGGAAGATCCAAGAGAATGGTCAGAAGATAGCCAGGTATTCAGGAACAAGGTCAATCAGGCAGAGTAACAACAGGAACACAGGAACAAGCTGAAGACAATCCAGCACTGATGCTAGGCAGACTCTCTGTTTATATAGGGTGCTGTGTGGCAGGATTGGTGCCAGCGTACGTGCATACGCGCATGCGCATTAGCAACTTAGCACATTGGCACATGCGCGTTACCACATTAGCAACTTGACACATTGGCGCATGCGCGTTAGCACATTAGCGCTTTGGCACTCGCGGGCGCGCGTTAGCGCGCGTACACGTTCCACCTGGATCTCATTTGTCTCTGGCTATGGTTCCGTGCATGCACCTTGGCATTAGCAGAACGAGGATTGGCAGCTGCTGCATGGAGACGGGTGCTTGCTGTGTGAGTTCTCTGACAAGTTCAATAGTATTGTGATGTTGGTGGTGGTGTCGGCTACTTATGAGTTCCTGTATGTGGACACGGGGAAGAATGGCCGGATGTCAGATGGTGGAGTCATCGCCCAGATGGAGTTCTACAGGCGTCTCCAGAATGGCAGCTTGTACTTGCCACCTCCAGAAGACAATGTGGAAGGACTCCCATTCATCTTCGTAGCGGATGAAGCGTTTGCGCTGGGGGACCATCTTATGCAGCCATTCCTGATGAGGACCCTCACCCCGGACCAGAGGGTTTTTAATTACCGGCTGGCCAGAGCCAGAAGAGTGGTGGAGAACACAGTTGGAATCATGGCCAGCCGGTTCCGCCTATTTCTTACACCCATACACATGGCAGAGTACAAACTGAATCATATCATCCTGGCGTGCTGTGTTCTACACAACTTTTTACGGCAACATTCTGCCAACTATGCTGGCTCAGTTGGGCTTGAGGCCAGAATTCAAAATTAACCAACCCTGACGGCGCTTGAAAGTGGCCGTCCTGGCTTGCCCCCCCTGAGTAAAAACCAAAACGTGTAGCGCTGAATGAGTAATGCACCTTCAATAAACAAATAATAAACTTAAAATGAGTGAATATCCAGTGCTCTAAATACAAAAGTAAATGTCCAAAAAAAAACCAGCAAATTAAATGTCCATCAGTGGGTTAATAAATAAAGTCCGTACACATAAGGACTCTAGTAGTCACCACCTGTGAAGAATGTGCAAAATGCCATCACCAGCGTATAGCTCTATGAAAACTATTCAGAGGATAATGCGCAGCTGATTATTTAATAGTCCAACCTATATGTGTGTTGGATGATATATAGATGGACCAATTCTATGCAACACACCACAGTGTCTTCATGAAAACATGCAATTCCCGCAGCCGGTGAAGGTGGAGGCTTACTGGAGGGTTTGAACCCAAAACAGTGTATACTGTGAGGGTCAAACCAGCTTGTATTGCACACCGGCAATAGGGGAAAGACCTTGACAACCGGGAGATGAAGGAATCCCAAGAGGCTTCATGGAAGTGTCTTCTTACAATTTTGGCCTTTTAGTCCCCTTGCAGTTTGACACCACAATCAAGCTATGAGTAAGCACTTGGACAAGTGTGAAACGCGTTAGCCTATGATCTGTACATTCTGTCTATGATGTCCTGTATCTGATGTGTTCCTGATTTTAAAATAAAGAAACTTAAATTATTACTTCCTGGAGTGCGGCTGTCTAGATCTTCTCGTTTGCATATAGTCTCTACTAGCATGAGCCAGCACCTGGAACCTCTCATCTCTGGAGAGCAAGATCAGCTTTACACCTGGTGAGACCTAAACTAGTGCGGGGATAACTTTTGTATTGGAAAAAAAATCTGCTGTAATTGCTGCTTGTGTAACTGCAGTGTGAGCTGGAGTTTGGCTTCAGTACGTTGGTGTATCCAAAGCTAGTCCATACCCCACTACCCTACCCCCAGATTACCAATTCTGCTGTCTGCTGTGTCCCCTGTGCTCCTTCATCCAGAGTGTAGGCACTCTAATACAGGTGTGTTACTGGCCAGATCATCAGATAAAAACAGAGGGGAAAAAAGAAAAAAAAATACAGCCACCACATCTAAGGACTGGTAAGTTTCAATATATTACATATTTTCACTTTCTATACTCCTGATGATGCACGTATGTGCAAAACATCTGTAGAGGTTTATTACTGTACAATGCCTGAGGTCCTGGCCGCCACTCTGTTTCAGAATGGCGGCGCTTCATGTAAGTGCAAGCTCACACGTGATGTTTTGCATTTGAGGTCCTGCTGCCATTGTCCCTGGTTGGATTGGTGGTTTTATATGGCCCAATTGTTTTATATGTTTGTTTTTATGCTGGTTCACCAATAAATACTGCACCATGAGATTGATTCTTCTTTGTCATAGGTGACTTATTATTACGGATGGATATGCTGATGTGTTTTTACCTTGAGAAATAAAACTTCCTGGTCATGATCCATGCACTTGGATACATTCTGAAGCGGGTCCTGTGATTCGGATAAAGGGGATAAGTGCGAGCTAATGATGACTACATACTGTACCTCTGATGACCTGGATCTTACACTATGCATTTTTTGCTGTTCTATTCATTAGACAGCAACAATATCTGGTGAGTGCGTTTTTCTGACATTGGTGGAGGTCGCACTGGGTGATTGAAGCACTAGAGGAGGGAACTCACCTGAATCGTATCACTTGATACTTCTTAATAAGAACTATTCTATGTTTGATTCTTTTGAAAAGTTTCAATGTTGGACTCACAATCATAACACTTCATATGTTTTGCATTTTTTGATATTATGCTGAGCGCTGCAATTTTTTTTTTGTTATTGTTATCACAGTGTTTTGTATATCTACACTTATTGCTAGCAGCTATATACCATTAAACGCTGACATCATTTTTTCTTATATTACATTTTTGGTTTTGGGTTTAATACTGCTTTAACCCTAAGGTTTACACTACTGCAAATTCCTTCAGACTTAATTCAACTTTGTTGCAACTTTGACGAATTGTGATCTGATTTTGATGCGACTTTGATGTAGTGCGACTTGGGCTTTGACCAATCACATCAATACCTTTTGTGACAAAATTCCTTTTCCTGCTATTCTGAATTCCTTTTCCTACTTCCTACTTTTGGTCTTTGCTGTTGGTCATCAATAATGTCCTCTCTGTCGTATGCAGTGTAAGTCGCGTACACACGACCAGACTTTACGGCATACTTGGTCTGGCGGTCCGGAGTCCGTCTCACAATTCGATCGTGTGTGGGCTCCAGCAGACTTTTTCTCCCCAAAAGTTCGATGGACGTAGAAATGAAACATGTTTCAAATCTTTCTGACGGACTCGAGTCCGGACGAAAAGTCCGCTCGGCTGTATGCTTGTCCGACGGACAAAAACTGACGCTAGGGCAGCTATTGGCTACTGGTTATGAACTTCCTTATTTTAGTCCGGTCGTACGTCATCATGTACGAATCCGTCGGACTTTGGTTGATCGTGTGTAGGCAAGTCCGTTCATTCAGAGAGTCCATCGTAAAGTCTGTTGAAAAGTCCACCGGACAAAGTCTGCCGTAAAGTCCGCTCGTGTGTACGCGGCATCAGTCTTCATCACAGCAGGTTTGTCAGTATTGATGGAAGCACAACAGGAGTAAGAGAGGAGGAGCATAAAGAGGAGGCACAGATACTGGATCCATCCTGTCATCTCAAACAGAGAAGAAAGAGGACAGTTCTGGGTCATCTATGAGGTGCACATGAGGACAAGTTCTTCAATTATACACATATGTCAAAATCAAGAAGGGAACATATGTGTGAAGTCATAATTCCAATGCAAGATTTTAGTTTTTTACTATTGTGCATATGTGAGGTGAAGATGTGTCATCACTTCATGTGCGTGCAGCTGCCATCAATGGAGATTTGCTACATGTGCCAATGAAAACCTACAGATGATTAACGAACTCTAAACAATGCAAATATAGTACATTTTCACAGAATTGTTTGCTCTTGCAGTCTGTCATCACAACTCATTGATATTTATCATTTGCTTCGTGCTTGATTTTATAAGCGTTGTAGTTAATAGTCACTTTTTATTTTTTGCACAGTTTTGATGAATTGCTGGGTTTAGTTTCCAGCCAGCTAGAGCAATAGAACATATCCTTCTGAAAGATTATTCCGCCTGTGGAAAGACTAATAATAACCTTGAGGTAACCTACTGATATACCTGTTTTATAATTCCCTTGGGACATTTTTACAACAATTGCACCCTTGCTATACTTGCTTACTATAGGCAATCCATTTTTCCTCGTTTTGGATGGAGTAAGGGAGGGTTATAACCACTGTGAGTTTATTTTTCACCATCTGTGTCCCATTGTGGAGATTTACCTTCATATCCTGTCCCATAGCCAAAACAGGAAGTGATAAAATCTCTGCAAATTAAGGGAATTCCTTGGGGACCCCGGGTTACCAGAACTGGTGTCATTATTGGAAGATTTCCCCTCTATTGCTTTTCTGTGGACAACCCAAAATTTAGGATTTTCTTTCATTATCAATGATAATGGTAAACAGGACAAATAGAGAGGGCGAATCTCCCTAACAGGTGGCACAGACAGCAGTAAAAACCTGACTGGTGTTTTTATCCCACTCTGTCCAAAAATAAAGAAAGGTCTGCCTTCAGTTATACTTTAAAAAGAAAAGACAAACAACACGGACAGAAACATTTTTTCCATATTAAAAAATTCTGTTGTAACAACAAAATTTCTTAAATATAAATAAAAAAACAACCTTTTCTCAGGCTAAATAAAATAAAAATATTATAAATACATGGCCTTTCAGAGAACTGTCCGTTATCTGGAACAAATGAGTCTCCTCTACCCAACATGTTCGTAGGAGATGAGGCATTCGCATTGGGTGAACACCTGATGAGGCCATACTTTAATAGCAATGTGAGTTTAGACAAGACGATTTTAATTTATTGTCTAACCAGGGCAAGAAGGGTTGTGGAGTGCGCTTATGGTATTCTTGCCAATAAGTGGCATTTGCTGCATATGCCAATTAATTTAAACCTAGAGAATGCTATATCTGCTGTTCAAGCCACTTGTGTCCTCTACAACTTTCGTAAGGCAGTGTGATGGATAGCTGTTTGAGAATTCATTGATGTATGAAATGGAAAGTGCACATTAGACTGCTAGTAGGGGCTCCACCAATGATGCCACTATTCATGGAAAATGTAATGCTTTCTTTTTGTCTCCCGCTGGTGAAGTTGCATGGTAGCTGGATGCTATAGCATAATATACACATACATACTTTATTGTTATAAACCGCTTATGTTATATGTATATAAAGTATATGACAAACTGGTATCTAAACCA
The DNA here is from genome assembly GCF_042186555.1 of Aquarana catesbeiana. Classification (NCBI taxonomy): domain Eukaryota; kingdom Metazoa; phylum Chordata; class Amphibia; order Anura; family Ranidae; genus Aquarana; species Aquarana catesbeiana. Next base: position 169,069,895 of record NC_133324.1, read on the forward strand.
CCATGTTATAAACAGCAACATGTTGTTTGGTTGTTTATTTCTTTTTTTGTGGACACGTGACCACCCATGTGTGGGCTATAGTATGTATACAGAATATAGTATGGCCTGGTATCTCTGGCTATTTACTAAGAACAGCTATGTTTTTAGGTTATTCTGTTTTTTGTTTTGTATAAGTGACCACCTACAGTATCTCACAAAAGTGAGTACACCCCTCACATTTTTGTAAATATTTTATTATATCTTTTCATGTGATCACACTGAAGAAATGACACTTTGCTACAATGTAAAGTAGTGAGTATACACCTTGTATAACAGTATAAAATTTTCTGTCCACTCAAAATAACTTAACACACGACCATTAATGTCTAAACCGCTGGCAACAAAAGTAAGTATACCCCTGAAGGTGAGTGAAAATGTCCAAATTCGGCCCAATTAGCCATTTTCCCTCCCCAGTGTCATGAGACTTGTTAGTGTTACAATGTCTCAGGTATGAATGGGGAGCAGGTGTGTTAAATTTGGTGTTATCGCTCTCACTCTCTCATACTGGTCACTGGAAGTTCAACATGGCACCTCATGGCAAAGAACTCTCTGAGGATCTGGAAAAAAGAATTGTTGCTCTACATAAAGATGGCCTAGGCTATATGAAGATTGCCAAGACCCTGAAACTGAGCTGCAGCACAGTGGCCAAGACCATACAGTGGTTTAACAGGACAGGTTCCACTCAGAACAGGCCTCACCAGGGTCGACCAAAGAAGCACATGATCAGCGTCATATCCAGAGGTTGTCTTTGGAAAATGGACGTATGAGTGCTGCCAGCATTGCTGCAGAGGTTGAAGGGGTGGGGGGTCAGCCTGTCAGTGCTCAGACCATATACCGCACACTGCATCAAATTGGTCTGCATGGCTGTCATCCCAGAAGGAAGCCCCTTCTACAGATGATGCACAAGAAAGCCAGCAAACAGTTTGCTGAAAACAAGCAGACAAAGGACATGGATTACTGGAACCATGTTCTGTGGTCCGATGAGACCAAGATAAATGTATTTGGTTTAGATGGTGTCAAGCGTGTGTGGCGGCAACCAGGTGAGGAGTACAAAGACAAGGGTGTCTTGCCTACAGTCAAGCATGGCGGTGGGAGTATCATGGTCTGGGGCTGCATGAGTGCTGCCAGCACTGACAAGTTACAGTTCATTGAGGGAACCATGAATGCCAACATATACTGTGACATACTGAAGCAGAGCATGATCCCCTCCCTTTGGAGACTGGGCCGCAGGGCAGTATTCCAACATGATAACGACCCCAAACACACCTCCAAAACGACCACTGCTAAAGAAACTGAGGTGATGGACTGGCCAAGCATGTCTCCAGACCCAAACCCTATTAAGCATCTATGGGGCATCCTCAAACAGAAGGTGGAGGAGCGCAAGGTCTCTAACATCCACCAGCTTCGTGATGTCGTCATGGAGGAGTGGAAGAGGACACCAGTGGCAACCTGTGAAGCTCTGGTGAACTCCATGCCCAAGAGGGTTAAGGCAGTGCTAGAAAATAATGGTGGCCACACAAAATATTGACACTTTGGGCCCAATTTGGACATTTTCACTTAGGAGTGTACTCACTTTTGTTGCCAGCGGTCTAGACATTAATGGCTGTGTGTTGAGTTATTTTGAGGGGACAGCAAATTTACACGGTTATACAAGCTGTACACTCGCTACACTACTTTGTAGCAAAGTGTCATTTCTTCAGTGTTGTCACAAGAAAAGATAGAAGAAAATATTTACAAAATGAGAGGGGTGTACTCACTTTCGTGAGATACTGTATATGTGCCAAAGTATGTATCAATGTTTGAATCCAACAAAAATTGATTTGTCAATACAATAATTGGTTCTCACATTTGGAGTTGATGTGTGATATATATACATTTACTAAAGTTTCCGGTGCGTTTGGTGCTCAAATAAAAATAATTAAATAATGACCTAAACGTAGCTGAATTTCTCTCGCTGTCACCATAAAGTTACCAACAAGACAAATTCTTCTGCTCCTGTGGATAAAAATAAGAAGTCCACATATTTAAAAAAAAATCAGAAACAAACACACTGAAGCTGGCACTGAACTTAAAAATATGCTTTTTTATGGCAACATTAACACTATGGGCTACATTCACAAAGAGGTATCCTACCTCATCCAAGTATGCGGTAAGATATCGCTTAGCGGTTTTAAAACTTTTTTTTTGCCATTCACTAAAAATGGGAAAAACAAAGAAAAAACTGCGCTATACCCTCAATAATGTATGATAAAGTGAATGTGAGAAAACACCAAATATGAATATAAATATATACATGAGGTCATAAACAGAAAATGACAAAAAGATAAATGGCATAAAATTCAAAATATTATATGACTAATATCAAGTGCATATAAATCAATAGTGAAAACCAAAAATATAGTGATGATAAATTTGTAAGCAGCAAAGTCCATAGATCAGACAATCAGAAAATCTTCTAGGGAGATGAGAAGAATCCTCTGATAGCTCTTCATAGGGATCAGTGTGGAAAGGTAGGAAATGGAAAAACACCCCTCACAGTGATCCTCCACCACTAAAAAATGCACGCTTACCAGATAGCAAGCTCAACAGGCTCGTATATAAACCAGGGGCCAGATGGACAGTGGGTTATGAAGTATCCCTCTGTGTACACAGTCTCTCCTCTCCAGGATCAGGAAGAAGCCGTTCAGACAATGCCTTATTCACTAAAAATGCTACTAAAATGGCGCATGTGCTATTTTATGAAGTCATGCAGTATTTTAGTAGTGAAAGCCTGCGGTAATTTACTGCTGGCGTCCTTAACGAAGACTGTAAACAGCTAGTTGTTAAGGAGCAGCGGTCTCCGCGTCCTTAACAACCGATAAGTCACCAGAATGTAAAAAAATGTCCGGCAATTAAAAATTTAGAAAAAAATGCAGCTGCCCTCCTTAACCATACCAGGCCACATGCCCATAACATGGGGCGGGTGCTTCAAGGCAAGGGGGCACTGCCCCGCCCCCCAAAAACACCTTGTTCCCAGATTGATGGGGACAAGGGCCTCTTCCCCTCAACCCTGGTCAGTGGTTGAGGGGAAGGGGGCTTATCAGAATCTGGAAGCCCCTCCTATGTGAATGAGTATGGGGAACGCCACTTCCATCCCCCCCCAAAAAAAAAACTTCAGATGAAGGCTCTCCCTGCCTCACAGCTCCAGCTCCTCCTGACGCTAAATAAACGAAGGGGCGTTGCTGACCCAGCATGCCCTCGGTCAGAGCCTTCGTTGGGAACAGAAGCTTTTTCTTTTTTTGTGTCGGCGGGGAACATATTTGTTTTTTAATTTTTGTTTTTTTAATAAAAAGACTTGTCAAAAATTGCCTCCTGTGTTTTTTTTACACTACACTTTTTTTCCGGTGAATGGGTAGGGGTATGTACCCATACTCATTCACATCGGGAGATGGGACCCTTTGTTAAAGGGGGCTTCCAGATTCCGATAAGGCACCCCCACAACCACTGGGCCAAGGTTGTGGATCAGAGGTCTTTTTCCTCATCAACACAAGGACATGGTGCTTTGGGGGGGAGCTCCCATACCTCAAAGCACCTCCCCATGTTGAGGGCATGTGGCTTTGTATTTTTCAGGAAAGTGGGGGGGGGGTGCTCGCTCTTCCCCCCCCTTTTTGTGGCCTGCTGGGCTGCATGCTCAGATTAGGACCTGGTATGAATTTGGGGGGGGGGACCCAACGCCATTTATTTTTTTACATTCAGCTGTCAGCGGGGAACCCCACTGACATCTGATGACTTATCGGCTGTTAAGGACACGTGGCCACCTGCTCCTTAACAACCATGTTGTTTACTGGTTGTTAAGGATGTCGACGGCTATTTACCGCATACATTTTTTTTTCCTTTTGTGAATGAACTTAAATCATGTATTTACAGAGCGTAAAAAGTATAAAGCAATAGTGAATTGACATTTTTAGGATCGCATGCAGTATTTGGGAAAACGCCTAAATACCACATGTGATCTGCTTTTATAAATGGAGCCGCAACCCTGACCATTGGCCCTGAACTTGAAACTACACCCTGTCACTAACCTGGATAAAACCTTGAATTACTTTTTTTTTTTTTTTTAATTAGGGGGCATTATATTCTGCTAACATTGCAACACACAAAGCAAAGAATTTAAAAAAAATGTAAATAAAAAGAACTTACGTTTTTCATCATGCACTGTGGCTGAAAAAGTGCCGTATTTACCACAACAAATTCATCAAATTTTGACTCATGCTCGCTCCTTCTTTGACTCTTCCTTGTAGTTAGGTTCTTTATTATCATAGAACAATGGACATGCCCAGAGCAGACTAATCAGCTCCTCACTATTCAAGCTCTCTCTACTCTGCCTCCTATTCCTTCTGAGTGCCATTGTGAACAATGATACCACTGGTCTGATGTGTCAGATGGCTTTCACAGGTGGTCACTGTAATGGATCTCTTCCTCTGCACAACACAAAAACAAGGGGGGCTACAGGAGCAGGGTGTCTCCTGGAAAACTTTTCACCAAGTCACACCTGTTAACATGCTGATCCGACTTGGATACGATGTAGGAGCCTGTACATTAGAGTCTATGGGCTGAAATTGTACCCAAGTCGGAGCAAAGTAGTGCGACTTTTCTAACGTCGGAGCGACTGTAGTATTAGTTAGGACAACTCTCATAGGGAAACCTTGAATTTGACATGTCATGCGACTTGGGGTCTCACAAGTTGGATCCCATGTCAGAGCAGTGTGAACCAAGCCTTAGTTAACCCAATTAACTCCCCTCCTTCTCCCCTTAGCTATTCATTTTATGTATATTTTTGTATTTTTTTATCCATTGAATACTTGAAAAATGCAATCATTTTGCAAGACAATATCACTAAAGAAAAGCCTTGCATGTTCCAAAAAATATATGTATTTTTTTTATCTTAACTAATAACAACATTATCACTGAACAAAGTAAGTAAATCATGCTTTTGTAATGTGTGTTGAAACAGCCAATGGCAGTCCCCATCAGAAGTGTGAGAAGATGCATCAAGGAGTATGACTGGAAAACAAGGACAGCGCATTGTCACATTACAGCAGAAAGTGTCTAAACAAAGAATCTTCTATATAGGATCACTAGGTATTCATTTAAAGAAAACTGCAGATTTAAAAATAATGAGAATTTTTTTTTAAAGTTACATTAACATGTTAAAGTGGTTGTAGCCCTAAAAGAGCCTTTCACTCTCCTTTATCTAACAATAACACACTCTATAAGTGTTTGTTTAAAAAGATGCCTCTAAATACCTTTTTCCATGTATCTTCAGGCCGGTCACGTGACTCCCGGCCGCTCTGCTGCTACGATCCTGGGCTACAGTTGGAGGAGCCGAGACCTCCCTCTGACGTCGGCTGGGAGCAGCCCTGATCATCGTGGTCAGCTCACCTTTTATTTTACCTTTTATTAACAATGTGTACAGTAAGTCACCTAATGTGACCTAGTCCATGGTACTGTATTTCTTGTGTAGTAATTCAAATTTAAATTTAGGAAATAACATAAGAGGAGGTATAGCACTCTACAAATGACACAAAATATGCTTATCATGATAAGAATTGTTGTCCATAAATTACTGTATCCAGGGCAGTTTTGGTGTAGTAATCTACAGTAGTCACCTGGTTATGAATGAAAACCACATCCAAGTATCTCACTACTAGGAACACTCCTTAGCCCATGGTGTCCATTCTGCAGTGTACCTACAGCTTACATAGGTGTGCGCAGCCTCTTGCATTAGGGTGTGCACCCCAAAGCTGAAATACATATGCATGTGTATATGTACTGATGGTGTCAGTAGGGCAGTGGACAATGTAATTTTGTTAATTTTCTTTTCCCAAAATTTTTGGGCTTGTGTAACATTTTTGGGGGGGGATGAAATATCAGTGGTCTAAACAGGGGGGAATACGCAGCACACAAGGCAATTAGGGTGTGCCCAGGCACACCTGGCACACCCTGTGCGCACGCCTAGGAGCTTACCTACTGGTTATTAGTACCTTCAATACACGTGAGTGGATTTATGGTCTAATTTAATAAATGGTACATAACTATGTTTTATTTCCTAAATCTTATTGCACTAGAAGTGCACTCTTTGTACCTCTTACTTATATTTTGCATACAGCTGAGCCTTCCCTACTTGTGACAATGTTGCTGCTTTGCTTGAACATGAGCCTACCGATCATGGAATTCCCTAGCTGGCAGGCCCAGACAAATGTGTATGCGCATACTTTTGCACGAACATCAGCATATGCACAGACATGTGTAAACACCCAGAGTCAGCAATGGCACCAGGCAGCCTATTTAAGGGATTCTCTAATTGGTCATCAGCATGGTTCTTGCTCCCTGACTTCTGTTCTGCATGTGATTATTTTTATTCCTGACCTTAATTTGGAAAACTCCTTGCCCACTCATTGCTGACCTTGGCTTCTGCCTCTGGTTCTGCTCCGCGCTAGTATCGACTATCGAGTGGCTACTTACTTTACATGCTGATGCAGCTGCCTGCTTCTATGCATAGTCCTGCTGCATGTCTGCTGACAAAATCTGTGAGCTCTGCCATCCTGATCTTTTGGACAAGCCAGAGTTCCTGTTTAACTTTTAATGATTATCATGCTGACTCCTTACCTGATGTTAGTGCTCGCATGTTCTGCTGGAATGTCCTAGTCGGCATCTCCAGTTTGAGGTTCTGCAAGCTATGTCCTCTGGCACATTTGTTCCTCCGTCCTGTCCCTTTGCAACCTCCGTTTTACCTTCAGGGGAGCTTGGGCAGAAGATACAAAAGCCTAATTTCGGTCTTCTATAAGGTACACGAGACTATCTATTATAAATTAAAAAACTGACCTTACTTGTTTGACTGGACTAATGAATGTTTATACCACACCATCTCCAACAATAAAATCACAAAAGGATGCTTATTTGTTCCCATTTGCGGTACTGTTTCTTTTATCACTGGAAGCTCAACTTATAACACGTACCACTTGAGGTTAAATCCACCTTTGTCTTACATGCAGTGAATTCAGTAAATGGAGTAAAAAAGGGTGGGGTTTGGGGACAATAAATATGTTGTGTCAGCTGTCTGGGCTTGGATTTGCAGAGAAGATACATAGGCCTGAGCTTGGGGTAGCATCAATTTACAGTGAAAATTTCCATTGCTCAGGCAAGTAAACAAAGCTGTATGTTCTTAATTGACTCAATCGGCTGATTTACATACTCTCCTCCTTTCCAAAAATAATGCAGAGAAAACCAGACAGTGTTGATATACAAATTGTGTCAAAAGTCAGCAGCTAAAGCACCATCTCCGACTCTAACCACTCCTCCTGACATATGCACAGAAGAGTAATACGTAGCTATCACAGGGACGGAAAAGGAGTTTATGATCATTCAGACTTTAGTTGGCTGGCTTCACCTTCTATATTCTATATGAAAGGCAAGATATAAAAATGTAAATATATATTTATATTATTCTACTTATACATTACACGGGCCAAAGAGGATTGCAGATAATATTTTCGCAAAATTTTAAGTTAAGGCTATGATGCCTACTCTGATAAAATCTTGGAAATTAATTGTTTTATTATCATCATATAAGGGGTTTTAAACAAATTATTATATTTGTTATCACAGAGGAACTTCCTTTACAGATGGGATTCAATTTCCTTAATCCTATTTCTGGTTCCACCAGTCCTGCGGCTTCATAGACTGCAGGAGCAATCAGCCTGAGATCCTGTGAATTATCTGATAAACAGCACCTGTGACATTTAGAAAAATAAGACATGGGTGATTTACTAAGAAGTGTAATGTTCCTCCAGGATGTCTGGTCTATACTTATCATAAACCAAGTAAACATGCAGTAGAGAAAAGTTAGCAAAATCATATATTAACCACTTGCTTACTGGGCACTTAAACCCCCCTCTTGCGAGGGGCGTGGCCGAGACATGGAACAGAGCGGACGTGTGTGAGCTGAGCTCCGTCTGACCCGCTCCATACATCGCTCCTGCAGCAGCACAAAGGGACCCTGACGCCGGCTCTGTGCGATGCCGACACGGCGAAAGCCATCCCCGCAGCCCCGGAGAACCCCACGGCTTCGTTCCAGCTCTCTTGAGGACTTTTTCTGCGGGGGAAGACGGTCGGGAGCAGAACCCAAGATGGCCCCGGGTGAGTCTTCACAGGCCGCACACGCGGCATCCCCAGCAATGTCGCCGCACCATCCACCGGCATCCCCCCTTCTCCCATCCTCTCCAGACTCCAGAGGAAGCCCGTTCAGTAGCCCGGGTAGGAGAGATGCAGGGCAGAGCCATGATCATACCCCGCTGCACGTTTTCCCGGCCCGATCGGCCGCCTCTCCCTCCCCCAACTCCGGACTTTCCCAACACATAGCCCCAGGACTCAGAGGCCTACACATAGCCCAAGATGACAGCGACCTCAGGTCCCATATGCTTGCCCTTCCTACCTGGGCAGACCTTGAAGGATTCATGGCCCGCATGGAGAAGGCCTTTAGAAAAGATATTGAGGATTTACAAGCTGACACTGCCCACATAGGAGGTAGGGTGGAAGCCCTAGAGGCGACAGTGGAGGACATTAACCCTTCCCTACAGGCTTTACAAGCACACAGTAAAATGCAGGATCAACGGATTGACTCTTTGCTCGATCAACTTGATGATGTGGAGAATAGAAGTCGCAGGGTCAACATTCGTATTAGAGGTCTGCCAGAAGCCACAGGCCCTAGGGATATAATCCCCTCTCTTCAGGGGTTGTTCACCCAGATCCTGGGGAGAGAAGCTCCCGACCACATAGAGATCGATCGGGCGCACAGGGCCCTTAGACCTCCCTCAGAAGACCCTGACAAACCACGAGACATTATCTGCAAACTGCATAAATATACCGTGAAGGAGCGCATCATGTTTCATGTTAGGGGTATGCGCCATGTGGATTTTGATGGAGCACAAGTGTCCTTATTTCCGGACTTATCCAGACGCACGCTGATGCAGCGCAGGGCCCTGAAGCCTCTGCTGGCAGTCCTGCAGGAAGCACACTTGGTATACCGCTGGGGATTCCCCTTCAGCCTTTCCGTCACAAAAGATGGCCAACAAATCACTTTGCGGAACAAGTCAGATCTCCCCCATTTCCTCTCACGCCTTGGACTCCCCCCCGTGGACATACCTGATTGGCGCATTTCCTCTGAAGTTCCACTACCAGCCCGTCAGGAACCTTGGCAGCAAGCCCGTCCGCAGACGACGCAACAAACCCCGGAATGGACAAGCTGCTGCAACGGAGCAAGGTCCCCCTTCTTCCCCAGGTGTACTCTGAGGCGGAGGAACGACTTTGGAGGCTTCAACTTTCTATCTACAGGACTGGTGTTATGTCCGTGTTTTGGTTCTAAATTCTGCTGGTTCAATTTTTTGCTGCTGCAGATAATTCTCACATGCATCTGACTTTTAGAGATGCTCACATGAAGGAGTGGGTCCCCTCAGTTGGGGCTCCTGTTTAGTGACTCTCCGCTTTCCCCCCCATAGGTAAACTCATGAGAGTTACATTCCTTGTAGAAGGAAGTGCACGACGCGGTGATCGCCTGCATTTTGTGGTGCCACTAGGCCGGCGGGCGATCTCTGCACCGTTGCACCCAGAGGTTACTGAATGCCCACAGGGTATTACGTTTATTGTTTTCTTGATGTTCTTAATTTTTCTCCCAATGCTTTCCCCCCCTCCTTTTTTTTTATTGTTTTCCTCCCTAATGTTTCATGATGATGTCTATGAAAGGGTTGTCTATCTACTACACGGGTTATACTCATTTGCTTTTCTTATCAGCACTTTAGATTTGCCGGGTAGTACGCTGTGGCTCTCTCCTCGCCCTCTTCGCGCCCTCTGGGGGACCTTATTGACAACCAGCAATGGCTGATCTGAAAATCGTGTCATACAACGTACGGGGCCTGAGTTCTCCATCCAAACGCAGTAAGTTGTGGCTTGAGACAAAGAGATCTGGTGCACATATCTTATTATTACAGGAAACTCATTTCAGAGCTGACTCAGTCCCTCGCCTCCCCACACACATATACAATCAATGGTTCCTCAGCAATTCACCCAAAGCTAAATCAGGTGGAGTCGCGGTGGCGATCCATAAAAATTGCCCCTTCATCACCATTGACCACCGCGTAGATCCTGAAGGCAGATTTGTTTTTCTCAAAGGCACTATATACAACCAAAAATTTACAATTGTGGCGCTATACGCTCCCAATTCTAGGCAGCTAGATTTTTTGGAGAGGGTCCTGGATTCCCTTTCCGATTTTCGCGAGGGGCGTCTCATTGTGGGAGGGGACTTTAATGTGTGCCCCAACCCGCAGTTAGACACCTCTTCAGGCCACTCTACGCACTCATTTGCGTTTCTTAAACGCTTCCGTAAAACCTTACACGCTAGTCATCTGATTGACTGCTGGAGAGTGACACATCCTACTGTAAAAGATTTCAGCTACTATTCTGCAACACATAAAGTGTACACGCGGATAGATCTTCTATTGGTAGATCAATGCCTATTGGAATCGCTCTCTGGCTCGTCAATCGGATCTATGACGATTTCCGATCATGCACCCATTTCCATCTCCCTGGCACCTTTGTCCTCAGAGGTTCGCCAATGGACTTGGCGCCTGAACGAAAACCTATTAGATGATGCAGTAGCGCTAGCTCAGGTGACAGATGCGATCTCTCTATATTTCAAAGAAAACGCGACGGGAGAAACTGGGGTGGCGTATGTTTGGGAGGGACATAAAGCTGTGATAAGAGGTGAATTTATTGCCCAAGGAGCTAGGCTCAAAAAAGCTCGCTGTGGGGAACTCCAATCCTTGCTGACACAATTGCGTACAGTTGAACTCAAACACAAACGGCAATTGACCCCTCTTTTATACGAGAAATTAACAGCCCTCAGGGCACAGCTCTCAGACCTATTAGAAAAACGAACCCGTGACAGACTCCGTTACGTCTCACATAAATTCTATGAATTTGGTAATAAGTGTGGCAAACTACTGGCCAGGGCCCTGAAACGGCAACGCACATCCGGACATGTCCATAAAATTCAAACGCCCTCGGGATCCCAAACTGTACTATCCTCTAAAATTGCAGATGCCTTTCGCAACTATTATGCCCAGCTTTATCAACTCCCAGCCACACTTGCAGGACATACGCCCTCTCAGAAGGCGGACTGTATTGCGCAATACTTGGAGGAGGCTCTCACACCACAAATATCGCAACAAATCAGTGCTCAGCTTGATAGGCCTATAGCGGTAGAGGAAATAGAAGCAATCATTAAGGATCTTCCGCAAGGGAAAAGCCCTGGTCCGGATGGGCTAACTAATGCGTATTACCGCAAATTTTCCCACCTCCTGGCTGCCCGAATGTGCACGTATTTCAATGCTTTAGCTTCGGGCACCACCCTCCCGAGGGACGCGTTGATGGCGCACATCACCGTCCTTCCAAAGGAGGGCAAAGATCCCTCCATTCCTAGCAGCTATAGGCCGATTTCATTGCTGAACACTGATATCAAGATTTTCGCGAAAGTATTGGCTAATCGCCTCAAACCTATCCTCCCGTCGGTGATTCATACTGATCAAACGGGTTTTATAACAGGTAGGGAAGCTAGGGACAATTCCAATCGAGCCATACAATTGATACACTGGGCGAACTTGCGACGGCCCAGTGCACCCTGTCTCCTCTTGTCTACGGACGCTGAGAGGGCCTTCGACAGGGTGGACTGGGCCTATCTGCGGGCGGTGCTCTCTCGATTGGGCCTGGGAAGTAATATGCTCCAATGGATAGGGTCATTATACAGTTCCCCCGAAGCGCGGGTTAAAGTAAACGGGACGCTATCCAACCCCTTCCCTATTCGAAACGGTACACGGCAGGGGTGCCCTCTGTCCCCCCTGATTTTTGCCCTCACTCTAGAACCACTACTCAACATAATCAGAGCAAACCCTAATATTAAGGGGCTCACGGTGGGAACGACAGAGCATAAATTATCGGCTTACGCAGACGACGTTCTTTTCTATGTTACAGACCCACTGATCTCCTTACCTAACATCATGTCTGAATTGAAAAGATTCTGTTCTTTATCGAATTTCAAAATTAATTATAGCAAGTCCGAGATTCTCCCCCTCAGTGTTCCTCATGCGATGCGCTCCCAACTACAGGCCTCCTTCTCCTTCACGTGGTGTTGCTCTTCCTTAAAATACCGGGGGGATTCACCTCCCAGCTGATATATCACAACTTTACTCATGCAATTTTGCACCATTACTCGCAACTATTAAAACTGATTTAACTAGGTGGGATCGCACTTCCTTTTCGTGGATGGGGCGGGTCAGCATACTGAAAATGAACGTACTACCACGAATTCTGTTTTTTCTCCAGATGATACCTATTGCTTTGCCCAGATCTCTTTTCTCGACCTTCAACAGCTTATTTGTTAAATTTATTTGGCAGGGTCATGTACCCCGCTTAGCTCTCCGTACGCTACAACGCCCTAAAAATATGGGTGGATTGGGAGTGCCTTCTGTCCGCAAATATTACGAGGCAGTGGCCCTGCAGAGAGTTCTCGACTGGCACCACCACACCTCTACCAAGGCTTGGGTTCCTCTCGAGAAGTTTCTGGCGGGGCGCAACTTGTCTCATGCCCCTTGGCTCCCGCGTGAGAACAGAGGTCTCTCGAGCTTTGTTTCCCCGATCACTATACATGTGCTGAGATTGTGGGATGCCATCAACTCAAGGGAGCAGCTGTCACAGCCAACATCCCCGCTTGCACCGCTAGGAGGCTTTCCCTGGTTCACTCCAGGGGAACACCTTTCCTACCTCCGCAGTTGGACCAATGATGGGGAGGTTCGCTGTGGACGATTTGTTCACGAACAAGGTTTGGTGTCCTTAGATTGGCTCCGATCCCAGTTTGGTAGCTTTCCTATGGATGGATGGCGATATAGGCAACTACAGCATTTTATTAAGAGTTTACCTCTTCCTGTGCGACCCCCCTCATCACTATCCCTCTTTGAAAAAAATGTAAATCCGAGGGCCCCATTTCTCACTCCATTTCCTTGCTTTATGCGATGCTGCAGTCTGCGGAATCTCAGAACAAACCCACATACATTAGGGAATGGGAGAGAGACTTGGGACACACATTTACCGAGGTCCAATTGAATAACCTTTATCGGCTCACTCATAAAAGCTCAATAGACACCAAAACGCAGGAAAATTGTTTCAAACTATTAACCCGATGGTATAGGGTACCAACGAAATTGGCGAAAATCTATCCGACATCATCGGAGGCATGTTGGAGGGGCTGCGGGCTTAGGGGCACTTTCCTACATATCTGGTGGGAGTGCCCGAGGCTCCGACCCTTCTGGCTAGATGTTAGAGCCCAGATAAAGATTATCCTAGATGTGGATTTACCGGACTCCCCAATGGAGTTCTTACTGCATGTGCCATCCACCCCACTAAGTCAGTACCAGAAGTCGATACTCCCACACCTATTAAATGCTGCACGACGTTTGATCCCTGTCCACTGGAAATCAACCCATATTCCGGGACGAACTGAGTGGATGGGCCTGATTGACTCGGTCATGGCAGCGGAGGAGTGGATGGCAAAATGTAAAGATAAGTTTGACAAATTTTATGCAATCTGGGCGACATGGACACATTATAAGTCTAAGGGCACGGCGTCCCCCCTTCAGGTTCCCCCTGGGGCCGCTTCCTGTAGGTCGGATGTTGCTGGAGTTGCTTCTTGAACAGCTTCAGAGGATGAGAGCCACGGCGTACTTAATTCACCACCAGGATTCACATAATGATAATGATATTGCACTTTTAATGCACACAGTTGCACTAGCCTCTAGGCAGATGTATCAGTGATTTTTAGACATACCCATCAACCTCCCCCACCAATTTTCCCCCTCTTTTTTACCCCCTTCTCCACCCCCCCCTATTTCCGGCTTGGGTCTAATTCTTAGACACTAACAGGATGTTGTTTTCTTAACACGGCTACTGTTGACCTGCTTAGTTATAGTGGTGGTCTCAACCATAGATTCCGCCTCTATTACAAGGGTGGACGCAGGATGAAGAAGTCATAAGTGTCTCATGACACACTTTCGTCGAGGTTTTAGTATAAGTTTGCACCATATGTTTCTATCACTCTTTAAAACACATCCTTTTTTATATGTATGGTTTCTGTATACCTTTATGGTACTACACTGTGATTTATTGGATCCCCCCCCCCTTTCTTCTCCTTTTTTTTTTTTTTGTACCCCCTGTACTATTATTTGTTATATTTGAAAATAATATATATAATAAAGATTATATAAAAAAAAAAACCCCTCTTGCCCAGACCAATTTTTAGCTTTCAGCGCTGTCACACTTTGAATGATAATTGCGCAATCATACAACATTGTACCCAAATGAAATTTTTATCATTTTTTTCACACAAATGGAGCTTTCTTTTGGTGGTATTTAATCACCACTTGGGTTTTTATTTTTTGCTAAATAAACTAAAAAAAGACAGAAAAAAAAAAACATGTTTCATGTTTGTTTCAAATTTTGCAAACGGGTAATTTTTCCCCTTCATTGATATTCGCTGATGAGGCTGCACTGATGGGCTGCACTGATGGGCACTGATGGGCTGCACTGATAGGCACAGATAACGAGACTCTGATAGGCACAGATAAGGCGACACTGATAGGCACTGATGGGCACTGATAAAAAGGCACTGATGGGCGCCGATAGGTGGCACGGATGGGTGGCACTGATGAGTGGCACTGATGGGTGGCACTGATAGATGTCACTGGGCACTGATGGGCACTGGTAGGTGGCACTGATGGGCACTAGTAGGTGGTATTGATAGGCAGCACTGGTGATGAGGCACTGATTGGTGACATTTATAGGTGGCACTGTGGGCACTGAAAGGTGACACTGTGGGCACCCGATGGGTGGTACTGTGGGCACTGGTAGGTGGTGCTGGTGGGCACTGGTAGGTGGCACTGGTGGGCACAGAAGCCTCTGCAGAGGCTCTCCACGATCGGGACTGATGTCCTTCTCACAGCTACCAGTGTGAGGAGAAAAAATAGCCGATTACCGGCTCTGTCATTAGCTGACAGCTGATCATGTGGTAAGGGGTCAGGATCGACCCCTTACTCCTACCTGTGATCAGTCGAGTCTTATAGACTTGCTGATCACAGAGAGTGCCACATGCGCCCTGCAGGGTGCGCGCAGGCCGCTCAAGAACGGGAGGACATCTATGGATGCCCACCCGGCAAATTAGATCCGCGCTGTAGCCGTCTTTCGGCTATAGCACGGACGGGAGGTGATAAAATTGTAATCCCAGTTCTAGATAGCGTGTGGAAAGATTAGAATCCTTGTAAAGTTTTTACTGCAATCTGAGCATCTGTTGGAGGGATTTCCGTTCTTTATCTATCCCGGTAACATCAATTTAGCAGGGAGAAGGTATGAGACAATCTACAACAGGAACACAGACAAAAAAATACACACTGCCCTGGATTTAGCTGGACTGTTCTGAGATTTAAAATCCCGGTGTCCCGTGAACCCGGTGCTGAATCCTGGAGCCAAGTACCGGTTCTGGCACTCGGCTCCACTAACTAGCCAGGATGGGGACGAAAAGCCGTTCTGTTCCTCCTTCTGTATCTCCCCTGCAGCTGCACTTGTCACAAACAGCTGCAGAGGAAACATTGTTTGTTTATGTTAGGGAGAGGGTGGGTGCTGAAGACCAAGGCAGCGTTGAGAGGTCAGTAGTACTGTAAGTGAAGCAAAGTTCAGGGGTCAGTAGTAAGTGAAGCAGTGTTCAGAGGACAGTAGTAAGTGACTCAGAGGTAATTGGTGAGTAACAGAGAGCTCAGGGGTCAGTAGTAAGTGAGGCAGCATTCAGGGGGTCTGTAGTAAGTAATGAAGAGTTCAGGAGTAAGTAGTAAGTGAGGCAGAGTACAGGTGTCTGTGGTAAGTGATGCAAAGTTCAGCGGTCTGTAGTAAGTTATGCAGAGTTCAAGGGTCAGTAGTAAATGACGCAGAGTTCAGAGGTCAGTAGTAAGTGATACAGATTTCAGTGTTCGGTGGTAAGTGACACAGAAGTCAGCGGTAACAGAGAGTTCAGGGGTCAGTAGTAAGTGAGGCAGAGTTCAGGGGTGAGTAGTACATAACGCAGAGCTCAGGGGTCAGGAGTAAGTGATGCAGAGTTCCGGGGTCAGCAGTGACACAATAAGTTCAGAGGTCAGTAGTAAGTGACACAAAATTCAAGTGGTCAGCAGTAAGTGACACAGTTATCTGTATCTTTGCGATTTTTGCTCGTGGCACAGCAATCAAAGCATATTTTATAGGTACAAGGAAACCAGGGGTTTATTTACCACGCCCCTTAAGCCCCTCCCACTGTTTCATCTGGCCACACCACACACACCATAGGTCTCTACCCCCCCGAAGTGTCCCACATTCTCAAGTTCTAAAGGAAATAAAAAGCTAACAGGCTTTCTAGTCTTTTTCTACTCCACTGAAAAAAAATTTTTCTTGTGTCTGTGTTAAATTTTGTTAAAAAGCATTCATTCAGGCACAATAAGATATCAACATTTCTCATAACACCAAACCTCCAAAAACAACTTACATGTACCCCTCATCAGACAATGCAATGATTATCTTATCTGGGGGCCATAATATTGCTACCTGTGGGCATATGTTGTACATACTCTCTAACTTTGTAAAGTCGCCCATAGATGGTTCAAATCTCAGCCGATTCAGCAGGAACCTGCTGAGATTCTAACCATGTACAGGTAGGCTGAATGTACTCAAGTTAATTGATCCAAGCAGCCTGACAGATTTTACATGTGATTATGGCTAGCGAGTGTTAAAGCTGCTAGCAATAATCTCTGTGTTCTCCTGGTGGGGACGGCTTCCCCTGCCCCCGATGGGAGAACACAATGGCTTAGGAGGGCGGGGTTCCTCTGTCAACACTGTCTGTGTTGATGAGGGAATCGAGTAATTGCCCCATGCCATGGATCCCCAATAAGCTACAGCATTACCACTTGAATGATTTTCAGTGAGAAAAATGGACAGTCTTGATTCAAGTATTACTGTAAATTACTATTGGTTTATCTGTGTAGCACCCCCTGTGTACAACAGGTGAATTTAGTTGGGCTTTTGCGGGAGCCAGAGGAGCCAGGGCTAATTTGTTGCTGTTAGTTTGGTTTGGCAGAGTTCCAAGGGCTGAGTGTCTGTCTCCTCCCCCTGGCTTCTGGAAGCTCCTGGAGAGTTTTAGAACTTAGATGGCAGAGGGATAGAGAAGAGGCCTGAATATTTACAATATGGGGGTATCTTCCAATTCCTGGGTAAGAATGGCCCAGAAGGTGGAGAGATAACTCTTAAGTATTCTGGAGCAGAGTTCAGGGTCCAGTGGCCTGGGAGGGGACCCCTGTGTTGTGGGGCTCTGCCTCCCGGCAGAAGGGGCCAGAAGGAAGGAGCCAGAGTGGAAGAGAGAGAGAAAGCAGCAGTTGAGGAAGCCTCAAATCCTTTCAGCGCCAGCTAGGCTTAGTTGAGTCACCCTGGGAGCCATTGGGACCTGTTCAGCAGTCACCATACGAGCTACAGGATGTTTGCAAGAACCTGAATGAGTAGCTCTAATCCTACACCCCAGAGTCTATAGAGGAGAAGCAGCCATGTGCAATACCCAGCTAGTTATTTACAAAGGCCAGCTTAGAGCCATCACAGCTTTCGTACACCTCTGCTTGGGTATTCTAGTGATGAGCCTGGTACTTTGCCATTACTCTGAGGAGGGAGAGTACCTGCAGTCAGAAGTTCAGAATTGATTTTTGCCAACTGGGCTAGTGGAACACAGTTTTGTGTTATTTTTTTGGAAGACAGAGACAGTGTGTTGCATGTCTTATAAGTTCTATTATACTGCAGTTCTGGGCATCCCATATCACCCTCTCCCCATCCAAGTTCATTCCCCTAACAGTGGCGACTGGTGGTAATTTTTTTTGGGGGGGGGCAGTCATGTGTACTTACCCCATCTATGCTTCACCGGCTGCTTCCCTTGTTCCTCGGCAGCTGCGGTGACAGCTCTCCCTTCCCCTGCTCTCCACGGGCATCAGTGGCTTCCTTTTCCTCCCTCCTCCTTGGCGGCCAATTGGGACTCTTCTCTTTTCTGCCAATTAGAAAAGGGTTCTTGGACCTGCTTCTGATTGGCCGGATTGAGGATCAGTGTTACAATAGCGAATATTCATTCGCTGTTGTAACACCTGGGTGGGCTCATGGTGCAATGCTCTGCACTCCGAGCCCACAATATTTTGAAGCCTATTAGAAGCCTATGGCTCTAATCAGGTGCTTAAAAAAAACACCCCCGCCACTGTAATTCAGGTGTCCGGCGTCCTGAAAGGGGCCAGACACTTGAATTGGGGGTGGCCACAGAGGCAATGGAAAAATTCATGCTGTGCATGAATCTATCCATTATGGCGTGGAGAGACGGGGCGGTGCCTGGGCGCCCCTAATGGACAGGCCACCAATGTCCCCATATAAACTAAAAACAAAAGAAAGTCCTTAGACTGGTTTCTCTCTACAGAGTGTGTGTGGAAATTACCTGTTGCCTTGCTGTGCAAGCAAAGGGGTACCCAAAATCCAGCGCCACCTAAGGGGGTAGCACTGCATCTGTAACCCTGTTATTGCTCCTGCCCTTAAATCTCCCTTAGCAATGAAACTGTGTCTTGAAATGTGTGTCAAGTCTTATGTTAAACAAGTTGCTCAGATTTAGGAGCTGCCCAATACACTAACATGCATGTAAATGACATCAGATACAGTTAATATCTGTTATTGCAGCATAAAATTACTGCAATAAATGATGACAAAACCTTTTAACTTTTTTTATTGCCTAAACATATGGAAACTACAGCATATCATTAATATCAATGATAAATAATATAGTATACGTTCCTTATTTTGTTCAGTTATGATTGTTAGGGCCCTTTCACACCAGCTGTGTCTGTTCTTACCAGCATGGGATCCATGAACAGATCCACTGCTCAATTGGAGCCAAACAGTATGGATTTCACTTGTTACGTCTATGGACAAACAGATGTAAAACGTTCACAATTTACATCCAACTCCCTTCGATCCATCATGTTTATGTCCAAAAAAAAAAAAAAAAAAGGAAAAGAAAGCAGACTTATTCCAATTCTTTTGGACCTGGATGGAGCTTCCATTCAGATCAACCTAAAAAACTGACAGCAGATCTGATTGGTCCACCCTTGTGAAAGGGGCCCTATTCTTATTTTGCATGTTGTTAAAGGCTCAGTAAGTTTACAGCTGTCTTTGACCATGAATATACTACTACTGTATCCAAATATCTAGGCTGTCATACAGTGGGTATAGAAAAGAATCTCACCCCCTCCCCCCTTAAAATAATCACATTTTGTTGCCTTGCAGCCTGAAATGAAGACAGACACATTTTTGTTTTATCCAGCTATATTTACTCAGTGCAACTTATAACATCCAAGTGAAAGATGTACTGTAACACCGATATGTAAGAAAAAAAATTAAAAAAACAGAATCAGTGAGTTGGAAAAAGGATTAATCCCCCCTCCTAAAAATGACTTGTAAACTCAATCAGGTGTAGCTAATCACCTTCGCAATGGCACACAAAGCCATTTGACTTTCAATTGTGATCAGCTGTGGTCATTTTGATTAGCTCAACATGAAAAGAGCTTTCCTGGAGCATTTCAGTCCCTGGTAATGAAACTGAAGCAAACAATCAACTATGGGTGGCAAGGCATTGTCAAAAGATCTCTGGGATAAAGTTGTGGATAGGCACAAGTCAGGAGAGGGATACAAAAAAAAGTAAAGGCTTTATCAATGCCTAGAAGCACAGTGAAGTCTATTATTAAGAAGTGGAATGTTATTTGGTATAACACAGACCCTCCTTGGATCAGGATGTCTCTCCAAACTGGATGAGATAGCCAAGAGAAAACTGGTCAGAGAGGCTACCAAGAGGCCTACAGCAACTCTGAAGCAGTTGCAGGAATTTATGACAAAGAGTGGTCATTGTGTCCATGTGACAACAATATCACAAATTCTCCACAAATGTGATTTTGTATGGGAGGGTTTCAAGAAAAAGGCCACTCCTCAAGAAAGGCCACATGCAGTCATGACTGAGCTTTGCCAAAAAGTACCTTAAAGATTCTGAGGCCACATGGAAAAAGGTGTTATGGTCAGATGAGACTAAAATTTAATTATTTGGGCCTCAACAGCAAACAATATGTCTGGCGGAAATCCAGTACAGCTCACCATTCAAATAACACCATTCCTACAGTAATTAGTGATAATTATGTGGTGCTCCCTAAGGGATATAATCCTATGTAAAACTCAATACGTGACACTGAACTTTATAGATATATATATATCATGTGCTTAAAACAAACATTTTTTATTCATTTTTATTTCATTTTCAGGTACTTATATAGCGCCGTCAATTTACGCAGCGCTTTACATATATATATTATACATTCACATCAGTCCCTATACCCTCAAGGAGCTTACAATCTAAGGTCCCTAACTCACATTCATACATACTAGGGCCGATTTAGACAGGATCCAGTTAACCTACCAGCATGTCTTTGGAGTGTGGGAGGAAACCGGAGTACCCGGAGGAAACCCACGCAGGCACAGGGAGAACATGCAAACTCCAGGCAGGTGGTGTCGTGGTCGGGATTCGAACCAGTGACCCTTCTTACTGCTAGGCGAGAGTGCTACCCACTGCGCCACTGTGCCGCCCCAAACATAAAACCAAACTACAAGATGGAAAGTCCGAATCCAAACTAAAAATCGCAAGATAATCAATAATATAGTGCAAGTCCGTGAAATTGTTGTTTTAGTCCCAATACAAAGTATTGTCCCAGAAATGTGAGTTACTGTGTCCAAATGATATTTTCCTCCACTATGTGCTCAAATAATGTCACACATTAACACCAACATGCAAGTGGGTCCTGCCACCTTCAATCCAATGCGCTCACCTTATGATATGGACCTAAGAACATATGTTTTAGGTCAGATGAGCTTTTTTTCCCTCCTGGAGTATGGGTATGGTGACCTTCTCTCTTCCTAGGTGTCCTTAGGGATGATACCTTCCTTAACCGCTTCAGCCCCGGAAGATTTTACCCCCTTCCTGACCAGAGCACTTTTTGCGATTCGGCACTGCGTCACTTTAACTGACAACTGCACGGTCGTGCGACGTTGCACCCAAACAAAATTGACGTCCTTTTTTTTTCCCCACAAATGGAGCTTTCCTTTGGTGGTATTTTATCACCTCTGCGGTTTTTATTATTTGCGCTATAAACAAAAAGAGCGACAATTTTGAAAAAAAAGCAATATTTTTTACTTTTTGCTATAATAAATATCCCCCCAAAATATATAAAAAAACACATTTTTTCCTCAGTTTAGGCAGATATGTATTCTTCTACATATTTTTATATTGATTGGTTTGCTCAAAAGTTATAGCGTCTACAAAATAGGGGATAGTTTTATGGCATTTTTATTATTAATTTTTTTTATTAGTTATTGCGGTAATCTGCAATTTTTATCGTGACTGCGACATTATGGCGGACACATCGGACACTTCTGACACTATTTTGGGAACATTCCCATTTATACAACGATCTGTGCTATAAAAATGCACTGATTAGTGTCTAAATGACACTGGCAGGGAAGGCGTTAACCACTAAGGGGCGATGAAGGGGTTAAGTGTGTCCTAAGGAGTCATTCTAACTGTGGGGGGATGGGCTTCAACTAACTTGACAGCGATCACTGCTCCCGATGACAAGGAGCAGTGATCTCTGTCATTTCACAAGGCAGAACGGGGAAATGCCTTGTTTACATAGGCACTTCCCCATTCTGCGGCTCCGTGACACAATCACCGAGAGACCAGCAGACATCGAGTCCGCCGGTCCCGCGGGCACGGTCGCGCTATACACGGCAGAACCGCGCGCCCGCTAGCCCTTCCAATTGAAGGGGACGTACAGGTATGCCCATTTGCCCACTGCTGCCATTGTGCCCATGTTTATCGCCTACAGCAGTCGGCAAGTGGTTAATGGTACACTTGGTGAGTGTCTCTTTAAGAGACCGTCAGTCTCTGTCTCCTCTGTTGCAAGTGAGCTTAAAAGAACACAAGGTGGCCTCTCATAGTGTAGTAGATAACATGACCAAAAGGTATTAAAGGTAATTGCACTTACTACAACTTTGAAGTGTTTGTGCCTTTAAAACCTCTATGTATACCCGTGATACAGCACTCTTGCGGCATCGGCGTCACCCAGCTCTTCCCACATGTTACGTCACTGACCTTGTGACTTCATCAGGGTTTTGGAAAAAGGTGTTATGTTCAGATGAGACTAAAATGTAATTATTTGGCCTCAACACCAAACAATATATCTGGCGGAAATCCAATACAGCTCACCATCCAAATAACACCATTCCTACAGTAAAGAATGGAGGTGGTAATATCCTGTTATGGGGTGTTTCTCTGCAGCAGGGACTAGAGCACTTGTCAGGATAGAAGGAAAAACGGATGGGGCAAAATACTTGCCCCAAAATATTTGCTGGCCTCTGCCAGAAAGTTGTCAATGGGAAGAAGGTTTACCTTCCAACATGACAATGACCCAAAGCACACAGCAAACATGACCACACAGTCGGTGAAGGAGAAATAAGGTGAATACCTTTGCATGGCCTAGTCAGAGCCCAGACTTTTAAACCCCATTGAAAATCTGTGGAATGACTTGAAGACTGCAGTCCACAAACAGTCACCATCAAATATAACTGAACTTGAGCAGTTCTGCAAAGAAGAGTGGGCAAATATTTAAAAGTCTAGATGTGCAAAGTCCGTAGAGACAAATCCCAACAGACTAAAGGCTGTAATTAACCACTTCTTGCCTGAAAAATGGCTACAGCGCAGGTTCACATTGCCAGGAGGGTGTCCATAAACATCCTCCCCTGCGGCACGCATCGCATCCAGATCGAGGTAAAGAGGCAATTACTGGTTATCAGCAGTCCTCTTCCCACGCTGACAGTGCACGAGGAGAGCCAATAACCAGCAAATCCACCCAGGGGACATCTACACTGATCATCAGGACACTGATCATCAGTGTCCTGATGATCAGTGCAGCCCTAACAGTGCCCAAAAGTGCCACCTGTCAGTGGCCATCAGTGCCATATATCAGTGCAGCCTCACCAGTGCCTCCTCATCAGTGCCCATCAGGGCAGCCAATCAGTGCCCATTAGTGCAGCCTATCTGTGCAGCCTCATCAGCGCACATCAGTGAAGGAGAAAAATTACTTATTTAGAAAATGTTATAACAGAAAGCAAGAAACTTTTTTTTTTTTTTTGGGAACATTTTTGGTCTCTTTTCTTTTGTTTCAACAAAAAATAAAAAAACACAGTGGTGATTAAATATAATCAAAAGAAAACTCTATCTGTCTCAAAAAAATGCAAAAAAAAATCGTATGGGTACAGTGTTGCATGACCGCGCAATTGTCATTCAAAATATGACAGCGCTGAAAGCTGAAAATTTACCTGGGCAGGAAGGGGGTGAAAGTCCCCAGTAGGCAAACGGTTAAAGCAAAAGGTGGTTCAAAAAAATACTAACACAAGGGGATGATCTTTTCTCCGACTCAATGATTCTGTTTTTTCATTTTTTATTTTATTTTCTAAACGGTGTTATATCCTTCGCTTGGATTTTATAAGTTGCACTGAGTAAACACAGCTAGATACAACAAACACAGTGTCTGTCTTCATTTTAGGCTGCAAAGCAACAAAATGTGATTTTAAGGGGGGGGGGGGGGGGATTCTTTTTTATACCCACTGTACATCAGGTTTTTTTTATAGGCAATAAAGAATATGTATATGGCCTGTGCTCTAAGGGGAAAGGGGCATGAAAATGTGAGCGGTGTAAATGGTATAGTAGGGTGAGGGAAATGACAGGAAGACGGTAAAATGTCGAGATTTTTCCTAAAATTAGCTTGTAGCAATCTATGCACAATAATAGAAGCTAACCAGATGGTAACCAGGCAAAAGGTGTGAACAGGTGTGTATGACAGGTGCACTATATAAACCTTTCAAAGCTTTTTCTTTGCTTAAGTTGAACAGTCAAATATCTAAATACAGAGTTGAAATATAATATGTGTTTAGTGTTTTTTTTTAATCAAAAGATTTGTGATTTATACAAGCCATTCTTGTGATAAACACACCTTTGCTAGTTAGATCCCTTTCACACGGAAGTGTTGCTAAAACAGCGCTAAAGCACGGTTTGTTTTTGCCATGTTTTAGTGGAGTTTTTCATTTTGCATCGCTTCCGAAATGCTTTTCAGGCGCTTTGGAAGCGCTGACCATTGGGCAGGGGCGTTTTTGGAGCGCTGTTTACAGCGCTCCCAACCCACCCCAAAGATGCTGCTTGCAGGACTTTTCGTAACGTCCCGCTAGAGCACACCGAGTGTGAAAAGACACACTGCAATGAATGGGAGGCGCTTTTCAGAGGCTAGTTCTAGCGCTAAAGCGCCTGAAAACCGCCTCAGTGTAAAAGGGCTCTTAGTGAGCTCACTCTGCTAAAACCGCCTCAGTGTAAAAGGGGTCTTAGTGAGCTCACTCTGCTAAAACCTCCTCAGTGTAAAAGGGGTCTTAGTGAGCTCACTCTGCTAAAACCGCCTCAGTGTAAAAGGGGTCTTAGTGAGCTCACTCTGCTAAAACCGCCTCAGTGTAAAAGGGGTCTTAGTGAGCTCACTCTGCTAAAACCACCTCAATGTAAAAGGGGTCTTAGTGAGCTCACTCTGCTAAAACCGCCTCAGTGTAAAAGGGGTCTTAGTGAGTTCACTCTGCTAAAACCGCCTCAGTTTAAAAGGGGTCTTAGTGAGCTCACTCTGCTAAAACCGCCTCAGTGTAAAAGGGGTCTTAGTGAGCTCACTCTGCTAAAACCGCCTCAGTGTAAAAGGGGTCTTAGTGAGCTCACTCAGCTAAAACCTCCTAAGTGTAAAAGGGGTCTTAGTGAGCTCACTCTGCTAAAACCGCCTCAGTGTAAAAGGGGTCTTAGTGAGCTCACTCTGTTAAAACCGTCTCAGTGTAAAAGGGGTCTTAGTGAGCTCACTCTGCCAAAACCGCCTCAGTGTAAAAGGGGTCTTAGTGAGCTCACTCTGCTAAAACCGTCTCAGTGTAAAAGGGGTCTTAGTGAGCTCACTCTGCTAAAACCTCCTCAGTGTAAAAGGGGTCTTAGTGAGCTCACTCTGCTAAAACCGCCTCAGTGTAAAAGGGGTCTTAGTGAGCTCACTCTGCTAAAACCGCCTCAGTGTAAATGGGGTCTTAGTGAGCTCACTCTGCTAAAACCGCCTCAGTGTAAAAGGGGTCTTAGTGAGCTCACTCTGCTAAAACCGCCTCAGTGTAAAAGGGGTCTTAGTGAGCTCACTCTGCTAAAACCGCCTCAGTGTAAAAGGGGTCTTAGTGAGCTCACTCTGCTAAAACCACCTCAATGTAAAAGGGGTCTTAGTGAGCTCACTCTGCTAAAACCGCCTCAGTGTAAAAGGGGTCTTAGTGAGTTCACTCTGCTAAAACCGCCTCAGTGTAAAAGGGGTCTTAGTGAGCTCACTCTGCTAAAACCGCCTCAGTGTAAAAGGGGTCTTAGTGAGCTCACTCTGCTAAAACCGCCTCAGTGTAAAAGGGGTCTTAGTGAGCTCACTCAGCTAAAACCTCCTAAGTGTAAAAGGGGTCTTAGTGAGCTCACTCTGCTAAAACCGCCTCAGTGTAAAAGGGGTCTTAGTGAGCTCACTCTGTTAAAACCGTCTCAGTGTAAAAGGGGTCTTAGTGAGCTCACTCTGCCAAAACCGCCTCAGTGTAAAAGGGGTCTTAGTGAACTCACTCTGCTAAAACCGTCTCAGTGTAAAAGGGGTCTTAGTGAGCTCACTCTGCTAAAACCTCCTCAGTGTAAAAGGGGTCTTAGTGAGCTCACTCTGCTAAAACCGCCTCAGTGTAAAAGGGGTCTTAGTGAGCTCACTCTGCTAAAACCGCCTCAGTGTAAATGGGGTCTTAGTGAGCTCACTCTGCTAAAACCGCCTCAGTGTAAAAGGGGTCTTAGTGAGCTCATTCTGCTGTTTTTTTTTTTTTTAGTTTAGCATTGTTGGGGCAGCTTTACAACTTTCTAGATCAGCTCTGTGTTCACTGGACAAAGGTTATTATGCTCAAGGAGGTTATCGGGTTTTGAAATTTGGTAACCTTATTAAGCATCATCGCCTTTGTCCCTTGAACATAACAAGCATCAATCACCTACTGACTACGCCCACTTTTAAACCACAACCACAAAACTAAACACCCATTTGTAGCTACACCCACAAAATCACCCCCCTATTATTATTATTTATTTTTGGGCTTTCACCATCAGTCCCTGTTTGTTTCTAAGGTTATGTCTTGATATACAAGTAGCGTCATGTTACAACTGAGCATAAAAGAGAAGAGAGGCGCCTCTAAGTGTAGCAATATGGTTAATTTAATGAAGGTACAACATTTAGCAACTCACATGGTTGATTAAAACAGGCACATCTAAGTATGTAGGCATCCGGGGTAAAGTTGTTCACATAGACCATCCTCCTCACCTCCATCAACGTCATCCCTTCCACACTGCGCTCAACAAGCTCTTCAAGCCTCACTTTCAGATCGCTCTGCTGCAGGGTAGTCTTCCCGGTCACGATTGCAGATTGACAGCGATGAGAGCCGGCGGTGCAGAGGACAGGCTATGTGGACAGCTTTACCCCGGATGCCTGCATACTTAGATGTGCCAGTTTGAATCATTAACCATGTGACTTGCTAAATGTTGTACTTTCATTAAATGTCACCATATTGCTACACTTAGAGGTGCCTCTCTTCTCTTTTATATTCTGTAACTCCTGCTAGATTTTGCTTCTAATCCCCTTGTGAAGGCTGCCATTTGTAAATGGACATTTTATGGTTACACAACCTATCACATTGCTACGATCTTTTTATATGGAATATAAACTAAAAGACCTATGAATAAATGGTTGTGAAATGAATTATCTGAGTTTCTATTATTTCTTATGGGGAAATTCACTTTGATATACAAGGGCTTTGGATTACAAGCATGTTTCTGGAACTAAATATGCTCGCAATCCAAGGTTTTACTGTATGCTGTTCGGGTCTATTTTTGGGCTTTCATCGTTGCTAGGTGTCCCCCAAAATAATAATTTAAAATCATGTTCATTTTAGCAGGTTTATGTGATTTTTCTATATCTATATATAGTCAACAATTTTATTTACCTCTCTTTGAACGCTCCCTCACAGAGTTCTTTGCAGACAATTTTTTTATTTTATTTTTTTTTCATTGTTTTTTTATTGTTTTAGATTTGCAGTGGGTTTGCTGAATTGATCAATATGCCCCATTTTTCTTTAATTTTTGGTTATTATTTTTGAGTAATTCTTTCTTGATCTTTTAAAATATGACCTATGGATTATTTCCAGCCTCAACAATGAATCTGCATTACCATGCACCTGTGATCGGACGAATGAGCCTAAGCTACATAAAGATGGCGGACGTAGACACTAGAGGACCCCTTGATAATGTCAGATTGGACGAAACGCGTTGGGACAAAGTTTCTATTGCTGACGTCATGCCGCTGCACGTGCTCGGGTCAGCAGTGGCTTTCTATCCAGTTGCCTACCTTTGGCGTCTAACACACGTCCATAAAAACCCCTCCTCTGATCTCAAGGCCACTCCTGTACACCAAGCAATTGCTCATCTCTTTTGCTCCCTCCCATGCACAGACCTGTGAGACCTGGTGTCTTTAGAAAGATGAGCTCCCAACCCTATGACTGGGAGCCAGTCAGAAGCCTCCCTCATTGAATGATCACTCTGACAGCCAATCACAGTGAGCATTCAGTGTAACATGTGTAAAGCAAATCAAAAGTAATACAGTAGCTGTCTTATCTCTTCAGTTCCCTGTCAGACAGCTTTGTGAGTGAAAAAGCAACAGCTGACACAGAGAAATGTTAATTGTGTGAACAGAGAGTTAGTTAACTCTTAATTAACCAGGACATTATTTTACTATTTAACCCATTCATTTCAACATGTATAAGCACTATTTAACAGTTTCATCTCCTGTTCCATGTATTCTATTCTAAATTATTTGTTGAAAAAAAAATATTATAAAGCACATACATTATATACATTGTTATCTTTAAAAGGGAAGTAAACTTCCCTCTAATGTTTGTACCTATAGGTAAGCCTATAATAAATATCTCCTAAACTTGCACCGTTTAGAAGATATTTACTGTATACTGCGCCGATGATGTAATCGGCGAATGCGATCTGGAGGAACGGCCGCTCGTAGCATTTCTTCAGAAGCCTGTGCCATGACCGGTGGCTCCCACGTGCATGCTCAGGATTGACGTCACGCGGCCCCAGCCAGTCAGTCAATCGGAGTCCAAGGACCCGGAAGAAAGACGGGCGAAGATGGATGCGGCCTCGAGCAGGGACGACGAGGGCTTCGTTTGCAGGTAAGTTTCACATAATGTGCTAGTATGTGATGCAAGGAAGGATTTGCCTCTTTAATGACAGGCCATTTTTTTGCGATACGGCATTGCATTGCTTTCACTGACAATTGCGTGGTCGTGCGACCCTGTACCCAAACAAAATTGACGTCCTTTTTTTCCCACAAATAGAGTTTTCTTTTGGTGGTGTTTGATTACCTCTGCCATTTTTATTTTTTGCACTATAAACAAAAAAATACCGACAATTTTGGAAAAAAAGCAATTTTTTACTTTTTCGCTATCATAAATATCCCCAAAAAGTATATATATAAAAAAACTAATTTCTTCCTCAGTTTAGGCCGATATATATTCTACTACATATTTTTAGTAAAGGAAATCACAATAAGCGTTTTTGATTGGTTTGTGCAAATGTTATAGTGTCTACAAAATAGGGGATAGATTTATGGCATTTTTATTATACATTTTTTTTTTTACTACTACTAATGACGGTGATTTTTATCAGGACTGTAACTTTGCGGCGGACAGATTGGACACTTTTGGCACTATTTTGGGAGTTGGGACTATTGACATTTATACAGAAATTAGAATAAAAGAGGCTGCGCCCACAAATTAACATGATTTAACATAGTCCATAACTTCAGTTCTTGATATGCACCACAGTGAGATCACACAAAATGAAAAAGTGCCCGACACCATTGAAAACGTCACCTATGATGAAACGCGTCTGGGAGGGCACGCACTGACGTCACCACGCTGTATGTGAGGAGGACGGGCTCCTGTGTTGCCGGCCGGCACTTGTTTTTAATGCGAAGCTATATTTATTCATGTAAGTGCAATATTTTTGTTCTTTAATAAACTCAGTAGACGGTAATACACTATGGTCAGTTTTTCTTTCCATTGAGCCTATCTGGAGTACATCCCTGTATGGTCACGACCCAGTGAGATGCTCAAGTGGTTGCCAATACCATATCGGGTACCAGGCCTCCTGTGTGTGTCCAGCAGCCGTTCCTACAGTCAAGGCCACGGCTGGGTTACAGCCGAAATTTTTATATTGCCTGCTATTTTGTAAGCAGGCAGTTTATATGGTGTCGGGCACTTCTTCATTTTGTGTGATCTCACTGTGGTGCATATCAAGAACTGAAGTTATGGACTGTTAAATCATGTTAATTTGTGGGCGCAACCTCTTTTATTCTACGTGCTTGTGTGTATCCCACATTTGAGTTGTGGCCTCTGTTTTTTCCTACAAGTCTAACGCAGTTTTTTGTATTTTCCATTTATACAGCAATTGGAGCTAAAAATAGCCACTGATTACTGTATAAATGACACTGGCAGGGAAGGGGTTAAACACTAGGGGGCAATCAAGGGGTTAACTGTGTTTCCTCAGTGTGTTCTAACTGTAGGGGGGACGGGCTACCTCTGCCTCTCCTTGCCACCCTCGCGGGCCCCTGGCGGACATCAAGCCCGCAGGCACGCTCCCGCGGCGGGTGCGCGCTCCCGTTAGGCAGCTTACACGGAGGGACATACGCCCTTTTGCCCACCCATGCAATTCTGCCGACATATAATGGCAGAATGGTACTTGTGTTCAAAATATTACTGATCAAACTTGAAAAAATACATTTTCCCCAGATTTTCACTTTTTTTCCCTAAAATGCAAATAAATTAACAACAAAAAATTAACAAACAATTCTCAGAGGACTTTAGGGTCACAAGAAAGCCCCATTTGTCCGCCCAGAAACAATATATGTATAAATTCTTTATCATAAGCAATTACAAAGTTACAAAGAGGGAGTAACACATAGGTTGCATTGAAAGAAATGCAGGTACAATATGTTGAAACCTCTTATGCTCGAGATATCAAATACCCATTAAAATACCTTGTCCACTGGCATCATCTCTGGGCACTCAGCAGTGTAGCATTCACCTTTCGGAGCACAGAAGCCAAATCTGGCGCCTGTACTCTGGGATGTTATGCTATTCTGCTGGGTGCCATTGGCTTTACCAGTGTAGATAAGATGTCCCACCTTGTTTTGTGTCTGCCTGACCATCAGTACTCACCATCCCCCTTGCTATTATAAATTAATGAGACCACACATGCAGGGCCGGACTGGCCTACATTTCCCAGTAGGCCGCCTGCCCTGGGGCCGCTTTTTATCAAAGCTGTGGCTGCAGCGCTCCCCTCCCTCTTCCTCCGCGGGAGACCGCTGTGTCACGGTACTGAGTGTTAAAAGTTCGGCCGCGCTGTGATAAAAGTCCCACCCTCCAGCTCGTGTGATAAATGCAGTGTTCTGTCTATCACACGAGCTGGTCTAGGAGGAGGGTGGGACCTTTATCACAGCGCGGCCGAACATTTCACACTTAGCTCTGTGACACACGCACTGACTGGTGTAGCTGAAATGAGGGCACAGTAACTGGCTGCAAGGATGGCAAGGGAGGCTGCAATGAGGGCACAGTAACAGGCTGCAATGACGGCGAGGGAGGCTGCAATGAGGGCACAATAAGGCTGCAATGATGGCGAGGGAGGCTGCAATGAGGGCACAGTAAGGCTGCAATGATGGTGAGGGAGGCTGCAATGAGGGCACCTGGGCACGGTAAGGTTGCAATGAGGGCAAGGTAAGGCTGCCATGAGGGCACGGTAAGGCTGCAATGATGGTGAGGGAGGCTGCAATGAGGGCGAGGGAGGCTGCAATGAGGACACAGTAATGCGACAATGATGGTGAGGCTGCAGTGAGGGCACGGTAAGGCTACGATGGGCATGTGAGGCAGCAATGATGGGCACGGTGAGGCTGCAATGATGGACACAGTGAGGTGGCAATGATGGGCACAGTAAGGCGGCAACGATGGACACAGCAAGGCTGCAATGATGGTGAGGCTGCAATGAGGGCACAGTAAGGCGGCAATCATGGGCACGGTGAGGCGGCAATGATGAGCATGGTGAGGCGGCAATGATGTGCACGGTGAGGCTGCAATGATGGGGATGTGAGTCTGCAATGATGGGCATGTGAGGCTGCAATGATGGGCACAGTGAGGCTGCATGGATGGGCATAGTGAGGCTGCATGGATGGGCACAGTGAGGCTGCATGGATGGGTACAGGGAGGCTGCATTGATGGGCACAGTGAGGCTGCATGGATGGGCACAGTGAGGCTGCATTTGATGGGCGCTGGTGAGGCTACATTGATCTCTTGTATCATGTCCGCAGTCTCTGGCCATCTCTTGTATCATGTCTGCAGTCTCTGATCATCTCTTGTATCATGTCTGCAGTCTCTGACCATCTCCTGCATCATGTCTACATTCTCTTAACATCTTTAGTGTCATGTCCTAAGTCTCTGACCATCTCCTTTACCATGCCTGCAGCCTCTGACATCTCCTGTACCTTGCCCACGGCCTCTGACATCTTGACATCTCCTGTACTATGCCTGCAGCCTCTGACATCTCCTGTACTATGCCTGCAGCCTCTGACATCTCTGTACTATGCCTGCAGCCTCTGACATTTCCTGTACTATGCCCACAGACTCTAACCATATCTTGTATCATGTCTGCAACCTCTTAGGGAGTCTGGAGAGGAGTCAAGAATGGGAGCACTGCCGGGATGGGGGTCATGGGAGAAGTCAGACGTGTGTGGACTGTGGATAGGAGACTATAGGAAAACCAGAGCCCCCAAACTGGAGCCAACTGACTGATCCCTGCAAGATGCACCTAAGAGGAGGTCAGTGACAGCGCCGCCAGGCCAGTCTGAGGGGGGAGGGGTCACTGATGTAAGGGGGGAGTGAATACAATAATGTAAGGGGGCACTGATATAAAGGTTTCCCCCTATATCAGTAACCCACGCTCCCCCCCCCCCTTAGTGTATTCTTTCTGCGGAAGGTGGTCTCTGGTCACCAGAGTCCCCCACCCCCCACATTCCCAGAGTCCCAGGTGTCCCCCTTGATGATTGCTCCACCTTTACTACTTTTAACTGAAATTTACTGTTTTATATATACAGTATATATATATCTCTATCTATCGATCCCTATGTGCTTTCATATCTGTCTTATTTATATATAATACGCTCTTCAAATATGCTTTAAAATGCATGGTTTTCCCTTTTTATGAACAAGAAAATAATGACGTTATGATGGTTACGATGTGGGGCTGGTTTAATAATGCTATGGGGCTGGTATGACATTATTTCCAGGGCTGGTTTTTATTCCCAGTACGGCCCTGCACACATGAACTGGAGTACAAATGGCCATAGCAGCCTTTTATTAACAAAAACAACCTATCAGCCTGTTGGTCTGTTGACGGCACCCAGAATTCCAACATGTTCCACTTGTAACACTGCGGGACCTTTTACCATACCAGACCTGCAGTCGTGACACACCAGCACGGGGAGACAACCCACACCCGCAGTGCACCATTACCATATTCCAGCTAACCTTAGTAACTGGAATACACCAGAGGGGCACATATCACCGATGAGCCCCCCACACTACCATCTCAACTGTATTTTCTTCCACCGTCAAAAGACCAACCACCGCCTCCCTTCTCACCCTGTCATGCCGGCCCTGCACTATCTTTCATTTTATTTTCTGTCACTCTGGGCCTTACTATTCTGAGACAGCTCATTTCACAGGGACAAACGCCTCTTAACAGGGACTGTCCCCAGGACAGATGGCATCCCTATGCTGATCTGCTGTCCAAATGATGGTAGAAATGATGTAGGAATCTATCCAGCTAACTCGTTTGTCATGGATCCAGCTTTTCAGTGTGAAAATGTGTGCAAATCATAGGATTGGTAAAGTTTTTTTTTGGCAGATAAAACATTGGATCTCCCAGAATTTTGCCTAACTTCTACTGGAAAAAGTGTGCCAGTTTGCTGAACGGGATTGCTACATCTGAATGATGTTGCTGTATCTGTCCAGATTTATGCGCAGCCACTGATACCAACTTCATTTGTCATATTATATCTTGCGTGCTTTGAACACAGAGCCAGAACTTGCACTATGAGAAAAAGCAAGTGTTTTAAATGAATTGCTAGCTGCAGCATTTTATTTCTGAGAACTAAAAATACCTAGAATAAGCTAATGGATTCTGCTTGGCAAAACTACAAACAGGATGAGCGACTTTACTCTTAAGAAGTGGTTGCATCGCTCCATGCCACCAGGTAATAAATACCAATTGCTTCACCATAGCAATCAGTAGATCTTTAATACGTAGGAAAAAAAATATGTTTTAAATCTTTAAACTAATTATTAGATGTGAAAGCTCTGGATTATGTTTACATATGCGAGTCTATACATTTTCCACATGGTTCACTGAGAAACAGCAAAGCATACAGAAATCTGTATAGCAGATGAGGGTATTTTCTCAAATCTCAGTACCGTGTTTGGCTTTGGAAGTAACCCATTTGTGAGCAGCTCATTTCTTTGCACTACTGAGAACTAAGGTTAAAAGATAAGCTTTTAAATTGTTCTCTCAGAAAGCATTAAAGCAGAACTCCAGCCCAAAAAAATGAATAAACTATTAAAAGATGAAATTCCTCCATATTACTTTTTTACTGCCACTAGATGTCCTCAGTCTGATGCCCATCATCATTCAACTCACTTCCCATGAGCCCAGGTCATCCTCGACACAGCCCTGCCTGTGACTTGACAATAAAAGGCAAACAGCACAGTGACGAGTTCATCTCCCTGTCACTCGCTTTCTCTTCTTGCTCGCACGTGAACTCATTGGCCTCTTGTGCTGCTACTTCCTTTCATACTCCAGGTCTGCTGTGCAGAGACTGATTCCAGGTCAAAATCAGGTACATACACTTCTTCTGTTTTTTAAAAAAAATGCCATTAACGGTGTATCATTGAGCTGCATTAATCTGTGTCTTTTATATCTGCCTAGAGTTCATCCTAAAGCTGAACTGTAACCATCCAGAAAATTCCATAAACTGTAATGCCCTGGACTAGCATTTTTTCTAAAAGCATTATCAACATTACTTTCATTCAGCAATTGACTATGCTCCCTACATGGCCTGTAAATGTGCTGTGGAGGAGATAGGTGGGCATGTTGGTGGCTGCACTGGGGCTTTGCCCACATACTACAATTTAGATAAAACACAAATCCTTGAAATTCACAGTTAATAAACATAAATCACAGTAGAAAATGTAAATATAACTTTATCGGGGTGGCCAGTTGAAATGGTTATATCTTTAGTGGCTAGCTTTATAGCACAAATCACAACTGGTATTCAAGGCACAACTCTATTTCTTTAGCCTTTCTAGCTATGTTGACCAAAAGCATGACGGTATATTCATTTGCATTTTTATATAGTCCTAGCCTTCAATTTTAGGATAACATATTTGTTGATCCTTTTGTAAAAAGTTATATATTGCATCTACATGTATTGTCAATAAAAATACATTTAGCTGAATAGGACCAATATATAACTTTTACACTTCTAAATGAACAATGGTGCAGTTCATTACAAGAGTTCTCATAATGGTTAATTACAAGAGTTCTCATAATGGTTATCTAAGCTGGTGAACGTGATGAATTGCTAGCTAAATAATTGAGAAATAAGTTTAGTTTAAAAACAAACATTTTTTAGGGCAGTAGCAGGTGACCATCTTTACTTGTCTGTAAACACTAGGGAATATTAAAGGCAGTGGCGGCCCATCCATAGGGGGCAAACATGGCACTTTAAAAAAAAAAAAAGAAAAAAGTCCTTAAGTGCACTGTGTTCGGGAGCCAAACACAGTGCACTATGGGAAGCGCCATGTCTATGCAATCATGAGATTGCAGACGAGGCGCTTCATTGGCGGGGTTTGGAGCTGCTTTGTGGCGCAGTCCATCGCACCGAACAGCTTCCGTCCGGCGCCCATAGTGTATCACTACGGCCGGGTGCTTTGTGCTCAGTGTGAGAACAACATCACTTCCAACGGGCTACAAAAAGATGGCCACCGCCGTGAAGACTAATCCCCTTGTGTTCAGTGGAGAGGGGAGGCCCCTCCCCTTTCCACTGAAAACACAGAGAAAGCTGGGAATTAGCTGCCGCTGAAGGGGACAGAGAGAGACGTGGCATGAAGGAGGGCTGTGCTGCCAGGGACACATGTGAGGAGGACTTTGCTCTGCTGATGGGGACACAGATGTAAGGAGGACTCTGCTCTGCTGATGGGGACACAGATGTAGGGTGGACTCTGCTCTGCTGATGGGGACAGAGATGTAGGGAGGACTCTGCTGATGGGGACACAGATGTAAGGAGGACTCCGCTGATGGGGACACAGATGTAAGGAGGACTCTGCTGATGGGGACACAGATGTAAGGAGGGCCTCCGCTGATGGAGACACAGATGTAAGGAGGGGCTCCACTGATGGGGACACAGATGTAAGGAGGACTCTGCTGATGGGGACACAGATGTAAGGAGGGGCTCTGCTGATGGGGACACAGATGGCAGCAGGACTCCACTGATGGGGGCACAGATGTAAGGAGGGGCTCCACTGATATGGGGACACAGATGTAAGGAGGGGCTCCACTGATGGGGACACAGATGTAAGGAGGGGCTCCGCTGATGGGGACACAGATGTAAGGAAGGGCTCCGCTGATGGGGAAAATGAAGTAAGAAGGGGCTCCGCTGATAGGGACCCAGATGTAAGGAGGACTCCGCTGATGGGGACACAGATGTAAGGAGGGGCTCCACTGATGGGGACACTGATGTAAGGAGGGGCTCTGCTGATGGGGACACAGATGTAAGGAGGGGCTCCACTGATATGGGGACACAGATGTAAAGAGGACTCTGCTGATGGGGACACAGATGTAAGGAGGGGCTCCGCTGATGGAGACACAGATGTAAAGAGGACTCTGCTGATGGGGACACAGATGTAAGGAGGGGTTCCGCTGATGGAGACACAGATGTAAGGAGGACTCTGCTGATGGGTCACAGATGTAAGGAGGGGCTCCACTGATGGAGACACAAATGTAAGGAGGACTCCACTGATGGGGACACAGATGTAAGGAGGGGCTCCGCTGATGGGGACACAGATGTAAGGAAGGGCTCCGCTGATGGGGAAAATGAAGTAAGCAGGGGCTCCGCTGATGGGGACCCAGATGTAAGGAGGACTCCGCTGATGGGGACACAGATGTAAGGAGGGGCTCCACTGATGGGGACACTGATGTAAGGAGGGGCTCTGCTGATGGGGACACAGAAGTAAGGAGGACTCTGCTGATGGGGACACGGATGTAAGGAGGGCTCTGCTAATGGGGACACTGATGTAAGGAGGGGCTCCACTGATGGGGACACAGATGTAAGGAGGACTCCGCTGATGGGGACACAGATGTAAGGAGGACTCTGCTGATGGGGACACAGATATAAGGAGGGGCACCGCTGATGGGGACACAGATGTAAGGAGGACTCCGCTGATGGGGACACAGATGTAAGGAGGGGGTCCACTGATGGGGACACTGATGTAAAGAGGGGCTCCACTGATGAGGACACAGATAAAAGGAGGGGCTCTGCTGATGGGGACACAGATGTAAGGAGGGGCGTCGCTGATGGGGACACTGATGTAAGGAGGGACTTCGCTGATGGGAACACAGATGTAAGGAGGGGCTTTGCAGATGGGGACACAGATGTAAGGAGGGACTCCGCTGATGGAGACACAGATGTAAGGAGGGGCTTCGCTGATGGGGACACAGATGTAAGGAGGACTCTGCTGATGGGGACACAGATGTAAGGAGGGGCTCCACTGATGGGGACACAGATGAAAGGAGGACTCCGCTGATGGGGACACAGGTGTAAGGAGGGACTCTGCTGATGGGGACACAGATGTAAGGAGGGGCTTCACTGATGGGGACACAGATGTAAGGAGGACTCTGCTGATGGGGACACAGATGTAAGGAGGGGCTCCGCTGATAGGGACACAGATGTAAGGAGGACTCCGCTGATGGGGACACAGATGTAAGGAGGGGCTCCACTGATGGGGACACTGATGTAAGGAGGGGCTCTGCTGATGGGGACACAGAAGTAAGGAGGACTCTGCTGATGGGGACACGGATGTAAGGAGGGCTCTGCTAATGGGGACACTGATGTAAGGAGGGGCTCCACTGATGGGGACACAGATGTAAGGAGGACTCTGCTGATGGGGACACAGATGTAAGGAGGACTCTGCTGATGGGGACACAGATATAAGGAGGGGCACCGCTGATGGGGACACAGATGTAAGGAGGACTCCACTGATGGGGACACAGATGTAAGGAGGGGGTCCACTGATGGGGACACTGATGTAAGGAGGGGCTCCACTGATGAGGACACAGATAAAAGGAGGGGCTCTGCTGATGGGGACACAGATGTAAGGAGGGGCTTCGCTGATGGGGACACTGATGTAAGGAGGGACTTCGCTGATGGGAACACAGATGTAAGGAGGGGCTTTGCAGATGGAGACACAAATGTAAGGAGGGACTCCGCTGATGGGGACACAGATGTAAGGAGGGGCTTCGCTGATGGGGACACAGATGTAAGGAGGACTCTGCTGATGGGGACACAGATGTAAGGAGGGGCTCCACTGATGGGGACACAGATGTAAGGAGGACTCCGCTGATGGGGACACAGGTGTAAGGAGGGACTCCGCTGATGGGGACACAGATGTAAAGAGGGGCTTCGTTGATGGGGACACAGATGTAAGGAGGACTCTGCTGATGGGGACACAGATGTAAGGAGGGGCTCCGCTGATAGGGACACAGATGTAAGGAGGACTCCGCTGATGGGGACACAGATGTAAGGAGGGGCTCCACTGATGGGGACACTGATGTAAGGAGGGGCTCTGCTGATGGGGACACAGAAGTAAGGAGGACTCTGCTGATGGGGACACGGATGTAAGGAGGGCTCTGCTAATGGGGACACTGATGTAAGGAGGGGCTCCACTGATGGGGACACAGATGTAAGGAGGACTCTGCTGATGGGGACACAGATGTAAGGAGGACTCTGCTGATGGGGACACAGATATAAGGAGGGGCACCGCTGATGGGGACACAGATGTAAGGAGGACTCCACTGATGGGGACACAGATGTAAGGAGGGGGTCCACTGATGGGGACACTGATGTAAGGAGGGGCTCCACTGATGAGGACACAGATAAAAGGAGGGGCTCTGCTGATGGGGACACAGATGTAAGGAGGGGCTTCGCTGATGGGGACACTGATGTAAGGAGGGACTTCGCTGATGGGAACACAGATGTAAGGAGGGGCTTTGCAGATGGAGACACAAATGTAAGGAGGGACTCCGCTGATGGGGACACAGATGTAAGGAGGGGCTTCGCTGATGGGGACACAGATGTAAGGAGGACTCTGCTGATGGGGACACAGATGTAAGGAGGGGCTCCACTGATGGGGACACAGATGTAAGGAGGACTCCGCTGATGGGGACACAGGTGTAAGGAGGGACTCCGCTGATGGGGACACAGATGTAAAGAGGGGCTTCACTGATGGGGACACAGATGTAAGGAGGACTCTGCTGATGGGGACACAGATGTAAGGAGGGGCTCCGCTGATGGGGACACAGATGTAAGGAGGACTCCGCTGATGGGGACACAGATGTAAGGAGGGGCTCTGCTGATGGGGACACAGATGTAAGGAGGGACTCCGCTGATCGAGACACCGATGTAAGGTTGGACTCCGCTGATGGGGACACAGATGTAAGGAGGGACTCCGCTGATTGGGACACTGTTGTAAGGAGGGACTCCACTGATGGGGACACAGATGTAAGGAGGGGCTCCGCTGATGGGAACACAGATGTAAGGAGGACTCCGCTGATGGGGACACAGATGTAAGGAGGGACTACGCTGATGAGGACACAGATGTAAGAAGGGACTCCACTGATGGGGACACAGATGTAAGGAGGACTGCGCTGATGGGGACACAGATGTAAGGAGGACTCTGCTGATGGGGACACAGATATAAGGAGGGGCACCGCTGATGGGGACACAGATGTAAGGAGGACTCCGCTGATGGGGACACAGATGTAAGGAGGGGCTCCACTGATGAGGACACAGATAAAAGGAGGGGCTCTGCTTATGGGGACACAGATGTAAGGAGGGGCTTCACTGATGGGGACACTGATGTAAGGAGGGACTCCGCTGATGGGGACACAGATGTAAGGAGGGGCTTCGCTGATGGGGACACAGATGTAAGGAGGACTCTGCTGATGGGGACACAGATGTAAGGAGGGGCTCCACTGATGGGGACACAGATGTAAGGAGGACTCCGCTGATGGGGACACAGATGTAAGGAGGGACTCCGCTGATGGGGACACAGATGTAAGGAGGGGCTTCGCTGATGGGGACACAGATGTAAGGAGGACTCTGCTGATGGAGACACAGATGTAAGGAGGGGCTCCGCTGATGGGGACACAGATGTAAGGAGGACTCCGCTGATGGGGACACAGATGTAAGGAGGGGCTCTGCTGATGGGGACACAGATGTAAGGAGGGACTGCGCTGATCGGGACACCGATGTGAGGTTGGACTCCGCTGATGGGGACACAGATGTAAGGAGGGACTCTGCTGATTTGGACACTGTTGTAAGGAGGGACTCCACTGATGGGGACACAGATGTATGGAGGACTCCGCTGATGGGGACACAGATGTAAGGAGGGACTACGCTGATGAGGACACAGATGTAAAAAGGGACTCATCTGATTGGGACACTGTTGTAAGGAGGGACTCCGCTGATGGGGACACAGATGTAAGGAGGGGCTCCGCTGATGGGGACACAGATGTAAGGAGGGACTCCGCTGATGGGGACACAGATGTAAGGAGGGGCTTCGCTGATGGGGACACTAATGTAAGGAAGGACTCCGCTGATGGGGACACAGATGTAATGAGAGACTCCGCTGATGGGGACACAGATGTAAGGAGGGGCTCTGCTGATGGGAACACAGGGGGAGACTCCTCTGATGGGGACACAGATATAAGGAGGGACTCCGCTGATGGGGACACAGATGTAAGGAGGGACTCCACTGATAGGGACACTGATGTGAGGAAGGCTCTGCTGCTGGGGACACCTTATATAAGGAGGGACTCTGCTGGGGGCACCTGATGTAAGGAAGGACTCTGCTGGGGGCACCTGATGTAAGGAGAGACTCTGCTGGGGGCACCTGATGTAAGGATGGACTCCACTGGGGGCACCTGATATAAGGACAGGCTTTGCTGGGGGCACTTGGTGTAAAGATGGACTCTGCTGGGGGCGCCTGATGAAATCTGGTGGCAGGTGACATGGCAGGTGACACGCTCAGGGCTCTCACTGTCTCTGCATTATGGTGAGTTGAATAATTTCATTTTATATTACAATGTAATAATAGAAATAATGCACTTCAATCATCCTGACACCATAACAAAAACTTTCTGGAATACACATATTTCTATTGTTGTGTAGGATCTGGGCCTGCTGTCCCTCCATCCCTCCCTCCCTCTCTCCCTCCCTTTCCCTCCCTCTCTTCCTCCCTCTCCCTCCATCCCTCGTTCATCTCAGACGCTAACCACACCCCCTTAGAGCCACACCCATTTGAGTCACGCTCACTATTCTGCTGAAACCACGCCCATTTTTGCCAAGTGGGAGGGGTCAAAAAGGAAGGGCTTATGTAGCGCTCCTATAGTATGTAATCCTTTTATAAAGTTATAGACATAAAAGACTTAACATAACAGATAACCACTGGTGGAAGGTTCAGTACAACACATCATAGGCACTTCTCATATGAGAATATGTATAACAATACAGCAGTATCATTTAACCATTATAGAGGTTTTTGGATGCAGTACTTTATTTATACAGATACTTGTTATAGTGCAAGAAATTTGTGCATCTAGCCAACAGCTTAATGTGAACACAATCATATATAGAAGGGTAAATCCCAAGGATAATTAAATGTCCAATTAGTTTATCTGCTGTGATATATCTAGACGGCCCCAAAGGCAATCCTTAATAATGCAAAGTTTGTTCAAATTAGGTTTTCCGTTTTCCACTTTATATTAACGTGTCACCCATTAAATCCGATGCTACGGATATTCACCAGATGTTGAAATCTATTGTGAGGGTGGCAGCTCACCTCGGGGCTTGATCTATATTCTCATATAGATCAAGCACACTTGTTAGCATGTCTCTCCTCTGTGCTGGTATCGCTAAAACTCTGCCTGTATATGTTTTCTTCAAATACTCCTCTCCAATTACCTCCCAGGTTAGGTCATGTTTGGATAAAGAACTCTCCCATAGTGTAAAACCATCATTTATTTTATGTAAAAGCGAAAAGTAACACTTTTACCAATATGGATAATCAGCAAGATATGATACAATGTAATCCAATGCAAAGAAAACTCCAGGCCTGGCTGTGACATGGGGGTTGAGGTCACCCTGCTCCTTCTGACTCGTTGCGTCACAACACACGTGACTTCATCAGGGGGACCCTTGATAACAGGACGGAGAAGAGACATGCTAACAAGCGTGCTTGATCCATATGAGGATATAGATCAAGCCCTGAGGTGAGCTGCCCCCCTTGCAATAGATTTCAACACGTAGTGGATATCGGTAGTATTGGATTTAATGTGTGACACATTAATATAAAGTGGAAAAAGGAAAACATCATTTGAACAAATTTTGCATTATTAGGGACTGCCTTTGGGACCGTATAGATATATTCACAGCAGATGAACTAATTGAACATTTAATTATCCTTGGGATTTTTCACCCTTCTATATATTATTGTGTTCACATTAAGCTGTTGGCTAGATGCATGGATTTCTTGCACTATAACACAGAAAGCATAATTTATGTTTAGATGCACTTTATTACTTGTATATATATATGATTTTATATTTATGGATTTAGAGACACTTTATTTTATATGAATTTGTATTACTTAGCACAGAGAGCACATTATATATTGGTATATACGGTATATGTATTTGAATTGAGTAGTACATACACATTGGAATTTTTGCTTGTTGATAGAGACATTATATCTATTCACCTTGTTTATTTAGACACATATCCCAATTTTATTGTTATTTTATCACACAGAATCATACACTGTAACCAAAGAAGTAAACAGCAAAGTGCCACATCATTTAATATTATCAATCCTGTGTATACATGTAGGGACACTTTGTGTCAATGTGAGCAGCTGCTGCAGTTCCAAATAATTTTCTCCATTACTCATAAGTGGTAGCGCATAGGAATCCCCGTAGTTTTATCTTGATCTTTCCATTGTTATTATCTTGCATCCACAATGACAGATACTGTGGCTAGGTCTGTGCTATTGTACGTGTGTAGTGGTCCCCTTCATATATATTAGTAGGTGAACCTGTTTATTGCAATAGAGTTTATATACAGATTTTGTTATTTTAGTTAACAAAATTCTATAGCTAGTTTTAGCTCAAGGCTTAATAACCAGCATAGGCTAGAGATGGTAATAGATGTTAATAGGTACTTAGGGTAGAGTAGATAGGCTGGCTCTGAGTTCTAGTGCCACACCACGGACTCCTCTGGTGAAAAGCTGCATTCCAGGCAGGTTGCACAACAACTGGAGGGTCTCCTCATCACCAGAGAGCTTGTCTTCAGGTCTCCAACACCAAGACGTACAATGTATTGTGATCATTCTTAGGGACCCCTGCAACTGGACAACTGGCTGCAACATTCATCTGGAGGTATACCTATTATTAATTATATATATCTGGGTATAAGTGCACAATTCCACCAGGGCTCTTGTTGGGACCTTTGCTGATGATACCTGTTTTTACATTAAATGTGTGTACTATTGTTACTCTTTTCCTATATAAAGCTTGTATTATTTTTATACTAGTGTGCTTCTATGTACTTATGGTTAATGTTATATGCTAGTTGTGGTAGGTTTTCTGATCCCAATGACCTTGGTTAGATGAGAAGGGAATCATCTCTTCACAGAGGCCCTGTGTTGGATGGAGGCACTGCCAGCTTTATTATCAAACCCATCTTTCACTTGGTAAAGGTTCTGGTTCTCTTATTTACCTACAGGTTTAGAACAAGATCTTGTCTGGGGAGGGACATTTCTCACCCCCCCCCCCCACCCCCACCCACACACACACACACACACACACACACAAAAGAGGTCTACACTTCTATACCTAAGGCATGTGTATTTTTACTTGAATTTTGAATCTTGAAGTTTGGTGTGCTTTGTGTATTTCTTCCAGATCTGTGTAGTAATCCAGGTTGAAACATTTCCTCTGTGCAGGAGATTATTGTATTAAAGATTGGTCACTGCTACAATCTCTCCTACAGGTGAGGCAACTGGTCATGTATTCGCCCCACCTGTAGTTATCTGCAGGCAGCCTTCACTGGAATAACCTTTTAGGCAGGTTGGGTTACTGATTATCCAGACTGCTCAGGGGGAAGGGGTTACATTTTTTTTGCATTTTCTGGGCTCTGTCCTCCACCCTGCGCTTTATATATAAGGGGGGTGGCTCTGCTTGGGGAGGTCGGAAGTCTGTATGGGAAGACTCGGGAGGCCAAGCTTGAGGATGTAGCTGCCAACAACACCTAGATTGAACACTTGGGAAATCCTCCTGAGCAAGGACTCTACCTTTTGAAGGACTCTCACCTCTGGGAAGGTATACACCGGGCAGGCTGGGTCTAGTTATTTAATAATCAACTGCATTGCATTGTTGGACTGTATTTTCCAAGTTGTCCAGAAAAGCTTGTTCAACTGATCTTTGCCTGATCTGCAGTTATTCAAAGGGGTGTATGGCGTATCTAGAATATCAGGGCTTGTAAAGCACGCATGGGGTGAACAGAAAGATATGGAAGGCTGTCACAAAGGGTTAACTCACCAAGGAGCTGGTGGGAAGAGTGTAGTTGCTACAGGTAACCATGGACTACAGGTAATGTAATAGCAGCCAGACAGCAAAGAGTGGTACCAGGCATGGATGACAGGTACTGGGCTCCAGTAGAGAGGAGGTTGGTCCTCTGACTCCCTCTCTAGCGGTA
This sequence comes from Aquarana catesbeiana, assembly GCF_042186555.1. Lineage (NCBI taxonomy): Eukaryota > Metazoa > Chordata > Amphibia > Anura > Ranidae > Aquarana > Aquarana catesbeiana. The sequence goes on from NC_133324.1 coordinate 169,114,459, forward strand.
AGTTCCACAAAAGCAATCAGGACCAAGCCAACAGTTTGGTGACCCCAAGGACTTTGCTGCATGGTTACGGGGGGGGCTGAAGGAGTTATTTAAGTGCATGCACAAGGTCCGTGCTTATTGCATGAAGGAACCCAATTCTGTCACTGGGAGTGGCAGAGGAAAGCTGGACTGATGGAGCAGAACATTAGCTTACCAATCTTCCCCTCTAAAAGCTAATTTCTGGAAAACAAGGTGTTCAACGATATGGGACAGGGAGTTTCACAGAAGGGACCTCTATGTTGTTACACAGCTGCACAAGGTGTATGTCACGTCTAATCTGGGGTCCTGCCTTAATGTTGAAATCACATGGCTGCGGCCCCGCTTGGTCCCGGGCATTATTTAGCGTGTACATAAGAAAAGTAACCCCATATGTAGGGCGGGTAGGCACCACCCACAATCTGTTAGGTCCCTCTTACAGCTTTGCCCTCTGCATAGGCGATGCACAGCACACTGATAATGTCACTATTACTTTTACTGGGTTTGCCAGGAATGCCTGGATTTTCAGAGGCATCTGTGCATTTATATTGGAGGAAAATATGAAAATGAAAGTTTTTGCATCCAGTGTTCAGCTTTAAATATTTTCAAGTCATGGGCCTGGCACACACATGCTGTAAATGAGTACCAGAATTTCTTATTTCTATATTCGTTCCAGCTCAGAAAGTCTGAAATCAATAAAGCCAAAGCATATGCATGACAGCCAGAAAATTAACATTCTGAAAGTGTAAGATCTGGACACAGACACTCCAGCCAGAGTAAATAGCGGGCGAGTGTAACAGCCCCCTTCCCTTAAGGCAAGCAGGTCCATCAGTACTAGGTTTCACCCAGGACCCAATACATGAGACTGTAGCTGTAGAATGTCGCTACTAGACACCAGGTAGAAGAAAATAAATGTACTGTACATGAATGGGAGAAACAAGATGAAAGTCACTTTGGAGAAGTCAGGACTGGCATCTGGCAGTGGCCATGATTCAGGAAAGTAGTCAAAGAGGAGTTCCTCTCCCCCACCAAAAAAATTAAAAGACAGCAGCTACAAATACTGTAGCTGCTGACTTTTAAAATCAGGACACTTACTTATTCATCAATCCCGCGATGTCAGCACCCCAGCTGATTTTCTGGTCGGCTCCCAGGTGCCGCCGCCGCCATTCGTAGTAAGGGGAAACTGGTTCCCTACTGGGCATGCCTTAAGTGTGCTGCACTTTCTAACTGGCCGACGGTGGAGGAAGGAGGAGGGGGGCTGAGGTCATGGCAGCACAGAATCCCAGAAGTGGGTAAAAGGTATCTGTCAAAAACAAGAGTGACAAAATATAGGGTAAATACTGCGCTAGAGTTTCAAGTATATATATAGCTGCAACAAAAACTCAGATATCTCTATAGTGCATAAATGCGTATACAAATAAGTTGCGCTTATAACATAAGTGATCCTGTGTGACAAATGAAAAAACACAAATGGTGCACTATTGCAATGAAAAACAAATTCTAAGTGAACAAAACGTAAAAATTCAATACATAAAAGTCTATATGAAAAAACTCTTCATCAAAAGTGAAAATAATAGTGATTGAGTCCGTGGCAGAAACAAAAATGACAGTATGATTCCAAAAGTGTAGTAGAAGTCCAAGAATGCTTCAACCTTCACCCGAGAAAAGAAAGAGGATGAGACAGGAGGAGGGGGATCCTGGGATTGGAAGACCAAAAACCACTCGGTGTGTGGGGACCCTTATCCAAACTGGTGGACCCCCTAAAGAGCAAGGTCTAATGCGCCAACAGATTTAGCCCTCTGCAGGGTCTAACGGGCCTCCGTCCACTTGGAGCGCTCCAGACACAGCAGGAATCCTCCGTGATGTCCTGATTGTAAAAGGGGAGTCCGGTCTTTAGAGCGCACTATACGATGTCTGGCAACCGATGAAGACAAAGACTTGGCCAGAGCATAGGCGTGCGCACAGGGTGTGCCAGGTGTGCCCAGGCACACCCTAATCACCCTGTGCAGCACAGATGTCCCCTATTGCCCCCCCTTTCCTCCCACAGTGCTTCTGGCTTCCCTCCTCTCCTTTCCCGACGGCTGTTACTGTGGAGATGTTTTAGGATGAGTGGGGGAAGGGGCCGGTAAGTATGTAATTTACCGGCCTCTTCCCTTTCTGAATGAACATTATGAGTTATCGGTAATGTGTGTTTGAGCTTTGGGGTGCACACCCTAATGCAATAGGCTGCGCACACCTATGGGCCAGAGTGATACCTTATGGTATGTTTTTCTTACACTGTAGATGCTATCATGTAGTTGAATATGCTTCAGTTCATATATAGGAAAAAAGTTCCACCGAACATACCAAAATTCAGATATCAATCCGCTCTCTCTCACTCGCTCACTCCTGGACTCACTCCTCCCTTTGTTTGAATCTGACACCAGCTCCCTCTACACAGCTGCAGGTACCACAGGTACAACAGGTACCTGTTCCCCCCTGAAAGGTGCCAAATGTGGCACTGTGGGGGGGGGGGGGATAAGCGGAGCTTCCACTTTTGGGTGAAACTCCGCTTTAAGGTCATGGTGGGCAGTAGGCAGTAGTGTCTGTTATGTAGCAAAGGTCAGGATGTGCAGCAAACAGGAGAAGTATCCATTAAACGTAGCAAAGGTCATAACAGGCAGCACACATTTGAAGTTTCCTTTAACCATAGCAAAGATGATTAACAGAAGCAACTGGACAAAATACAGGTGCACTTGGGCAGCAGAAAAATGCTATCACAAGCTCAGAATGAGTAGGGAGCAATTGTTGTGTGGGGCTGGAAGGCTGCATCCCATTGCCTAGCAACTGGGACAATAACTGACAGGAGGAGTGGCATTGCTGCATCCCATTGCTCAGTAACCAGTGTGCAGTCCACCACTGAGAGGAGAGAGAGCCAGAACAGGATAATGGACAGGAAGCATGTAGGCATTGCTTCTGACTAAAAAGAGAAGTCAGCAATAGTAACCCTCATACATTTCTTATGACAGAGCCATTTTAAATCCTCTTACCAGTTTATGGGCTCTTGCACATGGCTGTACTGTACAGTGTAAAATACTGCTGCAGTTGTGGGTCCTGACAGCCATAGTTGCAGCTAAATTTTGCCCATTCACATGCATTACAGATGACATTTTGTGCAGCTACAGTATATGCGTGTAATTGGTGACACTTGCTTTATGTATATAATGTATGAGGACAATATATAAAATGTGTAGCATACCATTTCGAAAATTATGCCCATACAAGCGCATGTGTAAACTCAAGTGTTGGCAGTTATGCATGTATAGCCATGCACAGTGTGCACTGTAATGCATGTCAATGGGCACAATTACGCTGCAGCTGTACCGCAACAACAAGCCTACTTTACTCTGTATGGCCGTATGCGCTAATCTACAGCCCTGTGCAAGAGCCCAAAAAAAAGTGGACTGACACACAAGAAAAGGGTCCGTGTTACCCATAGCAAACAATGATATTTTAACTCTCTAAATGTACAATAAATTGTGTAGTAAGCTATTACCATGCAATTATTTTAATTCTTAATTTATATTAGCATGCTGAAATGTGATAACCTAACATTCAAACTTACACCAGATACCTTTCACCATTTTTTTTCTATTTGTTTGCACAATGTAATATAATTTTACCACTTGCTTTTGCTGGAACAGCTGGATTACAGCCACAGGGCTTTTCTATACTTACACTATAACTCAGTTCACTTACTCTCAATTTTCACCTATTTTACAGGCGTCAGTCTATATCAAAATGAGCAGGAGAGAAATTAGTATAAGTGCTTTCTCCCCTTTAGTGCATTTGTTAAGTTTTGTAAACAGACTATTAAATGTATCCCATAAGTAGCTTAACTGTCATCTGGATTAAGATTTTTCTTTTCCAACTTTTAAATAACGGTGAGATTAGTGGGCAAGGGATGTCAACAGACATGGCTTGATATAGGGAGGTTGTGACCTAAATGATAGAACAAATAAAACCAAGAATGAAAAATGTATCATACTAGAGGTTACCAGTCCTTAGATGTGGTGGCTACATCCATTATGTTTTTTAAGGATAAATACCTTTTCTGCAAGTACAAAAAAAAAAAAATACATTTGATCCTGCCAGAAATCCAATGTGTTTGTAATCTCTTGTGCACTGAAATAAATTCTTTAAAAAAATCTTATTAACTCTCTCCAGTTCTCTTCTGTGAAACACCCTAACTTATGGAGTTGAGGAGAAGGGAAGGTGTTTGTAGTCCAAATCAGGAGAGCAGCTAAGAATGGCAAGGCTGCTCCTCCATGGATATAGTGTGGTTGTCATCCTAGAACAGGATTACCTGGTGCAGATAAAGTAAAAAAGTCTGAAAAAAAGAAAACAAATACAGCCATCACATCTAAGAGCTGGTAAGCTGCAGTATGTTACATTTCTTTTCTTGGATTTAAATACGCTTTAACAAAACACAAAACTTTGCTTGCAACAGGACCAGTCTTATTCCTGTTTCTTATCTCTAGTCCTGATCAGACATACTTACAGGATCACTTAAAGGGTCGGTCTACTAAAACTGGATGTTTACCACTTGGGTAGATGCTTCACAGGCTCTCTCAGGGGCTCTGATGTTTTTGACATATTTGCAACTAGATTGCCAAATCTGTTTATTTGATGTGACCCACTCTTTTTCTTTTTTCTGTCTTGAATTTTTCATTTATCACGCATTTTGGAGATTGTAGTAGAAAAAGTGAAGGCCTATTCAAACTTGTAATGCCCCGTACACACGGTCGGATTTTCCGATGGAAAATGTCCGATCGGAGCGTGTTGTCGGAAATTCCGACCGTGTGTGGGCTCCATCGGACATTTTCCATCGGATTTTCCGACACACAAAGTTGGAGAGCAGTAGATAAAATTTTGTCGGAAATTCAGATCGTGTGTACACAAATCCGACAGACAAAGTGCCACGCATGTCCCGATGTACGTGTTTTACGTCACCGCGTTTAGAACGATCGGATTTTCCGACAACTTTGTGTGACCGTGTTTATGCAAGACAAGTTTGAGCCAACATCCGTCGGAAAAAATCCTAGGATTTTGTTGTCGGAATGTCCGAACAAAGTCCGACCGTGTGTACGGGGCATAAGTGTTACACTGTGTATGTGCATTAAAGTGCAGTTATTTTTATTAGGGTACATTCACACCTGTGTTTTGGCCACACAGTATGTAGATGCAAAATAATCAGCGAGGGGGGGGGATTGGGGTCCCAGCAATTAGCTGCGGTAGGCAGCTAAATCGAAAGCAATGGGAGGCTGCTGGCTCCTGCAGCTAATTGCAGCCACTTGCATGTAATCGCTATCTGGTGATTTACTTGCGAGTGATTGGCCCTGGACGCAGACTATCTACATCCAGGGTCGATCATGCACAGCTAAACACCGCATAGCAATTATCCAAGGGGCTGCAATAAGCTGCAGGAACCAGCAGCCTCCCATTACTTTCTATAGTACTGCCTTCCACAGCTATTTGCCGGGACACACCACTGATTTTCTTGAAATGACATGCTGTCAGGCAGATACGCAGGTGTGGCTTAATGGTACTCCAATGCTCATACACGAGAAAACAAATGCACCTGTCCTTCAGTGCATTACAATGCATGTATTAAAGAAAATATGCTTCGGCCTACATGTTTCATTTGCTTCACCTAGCTCTGTAATAGCAGCATAATTGTAGCACGTAAGTAAGACAAGTTGCAGTATAATATTTGTATTTTGTGGCATCAGTAAACTAGGTTATTACAACCATCACTGGTCAAAACTAGCATAAAAGCATTTTTTTTCAATCTCTTTTTTGTTTCTGTTTTTGACATTTCAGTATATAGAAAATTAAATAATAAATGAAAGATAATACCAACCAAAGAAGGTCTTGTTCATTCCAGAGAAACAATGTATGCATCAAGTTGAGGTATCATAATCAAATAAATAATGATTAAGTTATTGCCAAATCAAAAGGCACTGAAATTGCAGAAATTGAGGCAGGGACTGGTGTACCATTTGGCATAGAAGGATTGTGTCTATAGGTAACAGAGGCGAAGAGGCAACTTTTCTCTGCATAATTATTGACCAATGACCACCTATTTCCTCCATCATTAGATATGCATTATCTGATTTTTTTTTGCTTTTTTACTGTTTTACTGTTTTACTTTTACTTGATCCCATGACTAGAAATTAAGAATCTCACCACTGACATCATTGAAGTGTTTAGGGCTTAAGCTGGCCATAAGAGGTTCGACTCTCGGCCAGTTCAGCATGATTCGAGCCATAAATGGGCAGGCTGAATGTACCCAACTAGCTCATCAGATTGTTCATGCAATTATTGCTAGTGGCTGTTATAGCTGCTAGCAATAATTACTATGTTCTCCCAGAGAGAACAGCTTCCCCTGCCCCCAGCCGGGAGAACACAATGGCTCCACAAGAGGGATTCCCCCATCCACACAGTTAGTGTGGATGGGGGAATCAAGAGATTTTCTTTCCTGAGTTTTAGACTCTTAGGTTAATGATTAGGTCTAGCACTGTTCATTAAAAAATGATTTTGCAATGACCCCAAGGAAACTAACTGTACAGTATATGCCTCACATCTGTATAATCCTCACTCACTGCTCACTCCTCTCTATCTGATCCCTGGATTAATGAAAAACTATCTGAAAGGCCTTTTTTACTTACCTTATACTGTGGTCACATAACACTGCAGATCCAAATCTACTTATCTTCTGTTTGCATCCCACTTGGGTCTTTCTTCAGGTGTCCTGTCTGCATGACATGGACCTTTCCTATTGGTTAACCAGCAGTGGGGTAATTTCAGGATCAAGAACAGGGTGACATCACCATAGGAGGGCAGCTGGGGACCAACGATCTCAGGGGTAGCATTGCAGTGATGGATCAATGGCCCACCCACCTGGAACCAGCAGTGGTTAAGGACCTGGAGGGGAGACTTAGGTGATTACATTTGGTTTCACAAAGTAAGGAGAAAAAAAATTCATGCTAGCATGGGTTAAAGGGGAGTGAGAGGAAAGGGTTGGTAAAAAAAAGTAGCCTGGAATAGCAATTTAAGTCTCTTAAAAAGAACGAATAAAAAAACATTTGCTTAACTGATAACTCATAAAAGAAAATAGAAATATCAGGCCTCTCAGGATCCATCCATCTCAGTAGAGAAAGGGGATGGCAAACCTGCAAACCTTTTGCACTGCAGGTTGCTGGGTTTCAATGGCCAAAATGGCATTTCTCCCAACAAACAGCCCTCTGACCAGGCAGGGTGTGTATTTCCTATTTATGCTCCAAAGTCCAACTCAGCAGCTTCCTCTCGGTCTTCCAAATATAGGAGGCAATCCAGAAGCTTAAAGCTGTAGTAAACCCCAGAACAAAAAATGTAATATATTGCAGCTTACCAATCCTTGGATCTAGTGGCTGCGTTGATTTTCTTTTTTTTCTTTTTTTTCCTTTATTTCACCTGGTGATCCTGCCAGTAACACACTTCCTGTCTTAGGGTGTCTGGATTCTGGATGACGTAGTACAGCAGACACATTTGGACAGCAGAATTGTCAATCTTGTGGGAGGGTAGTATTAGACTAGCAAATTTATATGGACTAGACTTAATTGAAGCTGAACTCCATCTAACACTTTATGAACAGTTACAGCAACAGTTTTTTTCAGATTTTACATAAAACTGACCATTGTAAGCACATCTGTCAGTGGTAAATGGTTTGTCTCAACCCTCTAGCAGCTTAGTGTGTTAAAGACTACTGGCAGGATCAAGAGGCTAAAATAAAGGCATGAAGCACCCCTGAAAAGAAAACGAATGCAGCCATCACATCTAATGCCGCGTACACACAATAAGGATTTTGGTTGGAAAAAGGTATGATGGCTTTTCCGACGGGATTCCGCTCAAGCTTGTCTTGCATACACCAAATTCCGACCATCGCAGAGACGTACAACACGTACAACGACACTAGAAAAAGGAAGTTCAATAACCACTGCGCCACCCTTTGGGCTCCTTCTGCTAATCTCGTGTTTATCTCGTGTTAGTAGAAGTTTGGTGAGAGACGGTTCGCGCTTTTCAGCTTTCGTGCTTATCAGTCCGTTACTGCTCTTCAGTTTGTGCTTGTGGGTTTGTATCTAGTTTTCAGCCTGGTTTCACACTTGTGCGGTGCGAATTGAAGCTCAGGTTTCACTGGGGAGATAACAATCTCCTGTTCAACGGATTCATTGCGTTTTTGCTCAGGATTAGAGAGCAGGGAGAGGGGGAGGGAGAGGTGTAGTGAGGAGAAAGAGAAAATCCTTGTTCAGAACGCAATGCATCTGCGAATCAGATGCGTTCCCATAGGAGATAATAGGCTTGTAGTTCACACCGCAATGCCCAAAAAACGCACACGTTTTTTGTGCAATGCGCAGTGCGAATGCAACGCACATATGTGAACCAGATGCATTCATATGAATGTATTTTAAAATGTCCTGCGAATTAGATGCGGTGTAAGCCGCATCTAATTCGCATAGGTGTGAACCCGGGCTCAGTGTGTGTAGTCAGTTCGTATCTGTTTTTCAGTGCGTTCTTGTCCCGTTTCTGATTTTCAGCTCCCTCTTCACAGGCCTTGCTGTTTTTCAGTGCGTTCTGTTAGTTCGTTCTGACCAGCCGACCGTTTTGAAGCCATGTTCAGGTACGTGCTCGTCGTAGAATTTGTGCTATGTGGGTGCTTGGTGTTGGGGGTTATTACTTGGACCCAAGTCCAGTCCATGAACAGGGTGGGGAGGAGTTCATGGACCAAGAATTGGTTGCTCCAGCATGATCAATTCTCTCACATGCCTTTGCTGCGTGAGATCCAGGGGAATAACCCTGATGATTTCAGGAATTTTCTCCGGATGACGGACCCCGTTTTTCACTGTCTGTTGGCTTTGCTGTCCCCTTATATTACAAAGCAGGACACCTGCATGCGGCAAGCCATCACTCCGGAGCAGAGGCTAGTCGCCACATTGCGGTACTTGGCGACAAGGAGAAGTCTGCAGGACCTCAAGTTCTCAACAGGCATCTCCCCCCAGGCTCTGGGGATCATTATCCCAGAGACCTGTTCTGCTATCATTCAGGTCCTGCAGAAGGACTATATTAGGGTAAGTTTTCTCCTTTAACATCACATTCTATGTATTTCATGTATGCTAATGTATTGTATTTCTTTCATCATTCCCTAATTACCATGATTGTAATATGCTCTGAATGTCATCTTTATTCTCATGCATGCTGGAAGTTTTTAGTGCTCCTTTTTTTTGTCCTTCATGCATATTTGCCTTCACTAACCTCCCCAGCATGCTATCCTGGGCCCATATACACCTAGCCTAGTCACTTAACAATGTATTTTGTCAGCTCCATAGTACTGCTTTACCCTAAACACCCCCTAAAATGTGTCCAAATGTTATTGTTGTCCTTAAACTCATTTATAACCCCCCATAAAATTTTTCCAATGGGCCATCAGAGGGGGGGGGGGGAATCTGATAAGTGGACCTTATATTTTTATCTTTAAGGTTTATGTGCAAAAGTAACAATTTTTTTTTTAATGTTTTGACTCCACAGTTTCCTTCAATGCCACAGGTATGGCAGACTGTTGCATCCCACTTTTCCGACCGTTGGGACTTTCCCAACTGTGGAGGGGCAATTGATGGGAAGCACGTCCACATCGTCCCACCACCCCATTCAGGGTCATACTATTTTAATTATAAGGGTTTCAATAGTATCGTGTTGATGGCGGTGGTGTCAGCGACATACGAGTTTCTCTATGTGGACGTGGCGAAGAATGGCCAGATGTCGGATGGTGGAGTCTTTGCCCAGACGGAGTTCTACACACGTTTCCAGAAGGGTGGCTTGGGATTGCCACCTGCAGAAGAGAATGTGGAAGGACTCCCATTTGTTTTTATTGCTGATGAAGCGTTTGGTCTGGGTGATCACATGATGAGGCCATTCCCCCAGAGGACCCTCACCCCGGAGAAGAGGGATTTTTTTATTTCCGGCTGGCCAGAGCCTGAAGAGTTGTGGAGAACACCTTTGGGATAATGGCCAGCCGGTTCCGCCTATTTCTAACGGCTATAACTATGGCGGAGTACAAACTTAACCACATCGTGTTAGCATGCTACATCTTGCACAACTTTTAACTAATTATGGTGCCTCAGTTGGGCCTGAGGCCAGACTTCATGAACCAACAATGACAGCCCTGGAAGCTGGCCGTCCTGGCTTGCCCCCCCCAAAGCGCCCATGAAGTGCGTCAAAAATATGTGGAATATTTTATGGGTAGGGGGGCCATTGCCAAGCCAGCAAATTTTTAAATATTTTCAAAAAAAAAAAAAATTATATGATAAAATCTTGAATTTGATTTACTGCTTGGGTTTCTTTTATCTGTCTCCTAGGTTCTCCTAGTGCACTTGTAGTACCAATTGGTTTTTCCATTATTAAATAACACCCATTGTCACTGTAAACACCAACTTAATACAAAAACTGGTATTGAGCATTGAAAGAAGAAGCCACACATTGTTGAGTATAAAACCTTTTACTCCGTGCACATTCACATGTGCGTTGTAAAACCTTTTTTGTTAAAAAAATAACATCTTTGTTTTATAAATTTTTACCTTGAAAATATTATTTTGGTACATAAACAGGCATGTTTCAAAACATAACATACACAACTCAGGAACTTACAAAGTTCAACGTTAAAAAACTGAAGACAATATCAGACATTATAGTGTCAAAAATGTCTTGATGTTGCCTTCATCAGATGGGGTGATGTCACCCCTGTAAAAGCCAAATTTAGAAGATGCACACAAATTGAGAGTAAAAATGGGGATTTTCCTCCTGATCCCATGTCTAATGTCAACATGTGCTATCTCCCATCATGGGGGATCAATGGGCAAGTTTTGGGGGTGCAACCCCTTCCTCTCACCTACTAGAGTTGCGAGGAAGGGGTTGCCCCCACAAAACGCGTACATTGAAATCCCCCGATGGCAGAGAGCACATGTTGACACACCATGTGCATCTTCCAAATTTGGCTTTTAAAATGTATAAAAAGGTTATTTAAATTTTCATAGAAAAAATTTAAAAAGTTGTCATTTTTTTATTTAGATTCTCCCTAGTACATCAATCATGTTCTTCATTCTTTCTTCAATCTCCTTGGTTTTTTCCTTGATGAGGTCTAAATCCTGACTACAAAACATTATCTCCTGGATTAGCCTTTGTGCACTGTCAGTCATGAAATGAGTAGATTGTTCTTCCACAACATGCATATCACCTAAAAGAAAAAATACACACCATGTATTATAAATATGCAGGCATACTTCTATTACCTGAATCTGTGGTGTCAGACACTCACCTGTTGTGACAATTTCCGCCGCCTCTCCTTCCTCCACATCCTGAGGTTGTGTCCTCTGTTCCCCTTCTTCAGGAAGTGGGGGGGTTCCTGTTGTCTTCCGACGTCCCGAGTCTTTTCTCCCCTATGAGAATGAAACAAAAGATATACTTAGCACACAGATACTCGTGGCCAGAAATATGAATGTGAAACATTGTTTGGAAGTGGGGTACAATTGTCTGTTTGGGCAGAGTTCCAAGTTATTCCCTTAGCAAAGCTGCAATACTTACCTTTTTTGGACAAGTTTCACACATGGAGATACCCCAAGTATCCACTGGAGTACCTGTGTGGGACACCCTAAAAAGTTTGTTCTTGTGTCCCACACTAGTGCTCCTGAGTCCAGATGTGTAAACAGCTGCTGAGTGTCCTCTCCTTACATTACACTGAATCAAGTTTGCTATCCATTCAAGTTACAAACACAACTAGACAACAATGTCCTAAACTTCTTTTAATACAAATTAGCATGACCAAATGTAATTAACCCTGTATCTGCCTAAAACATTGTATTTAGTTACTACGAACGATTACTGTGCCCACGAGCCTGAAAGTTGCAATTTTAAACTGTACAACAGTAAACAAAAGCACATGGCGCAGCATGCAAGTAACAATACTAATTGGAACACACGACAACTACTTAGAAGCACTTTTTAGAAGCACTTTCTTGATCCTTCTGTACTGATCCTGCTCCCTCAATGTAAGGTCTGACCAGCGTTTCCTCAATTGCTCCTTGGATCGTCGTACCCCAAAATTCCTGTGCAGAGTCTTCGCAACTTTAGTCATGATCTTGGCCTTTCTCACATTTGGTTTTAGGTACGGTCCATACTTCCCATCATAGTCGGCCCTCTTCAAGATGTCCACCATCTCCACCATCTCTACAAAGGCCATATTTGAGGCCTTAAATCTTCTCCTCCGGGATCGGGACGTTTCGTGCTCCGTGCTTTCTTCCTCCTCGTTACTGCTATTGCACACCTGCTGTGTCTCCGTCATGTTCCTCTCCCACTGCGACGAAAGAGAAGGGGTGGGGAATATTCTAGAAAGAACGTCAGGGGCGGGCGACGCGCGTGGAGTTTCACACATGCGCAGTGTATATAAAGCTAACACGTGTGTGTTGTACCTACGTTCTGTGTGCGTAGGAAGGAGGACCAGAAGTGCCGAACGTTCTAACGAAGGTAACATTTTAACTTGGGACATCAGTGGCCTATACTGATTCGGGATTGAAGCCTATATTGGGATAAGATTAGGAGAGTTTAGCCTGATATTAGTGTTTTTGTCTTGTTTTTTTTTTTTCCATAAAGATTTTCTTTATTCAAGATAATGCAAGAAATTACAGAAGTAATAATACATAAGGGTATGGCTCCAACTGGAGTGCCAACAGAAATTATACAGTACATTAACATAAGTAATCAGAAACTCCATGTCTAAAGGATCATCAACATTCTCAGACAGGTCAGACCTATAGATCACATTGAAGTATTCTCAGATAAGGTTTGTGTATGGTAAGGTTTCTGCTTGTCTGCCTGTCTAGATTTCGCACAGGTTGGATCTCTGGTCTGGTGTAAAATCCGTTTTCTGTAAATCTGTTATCCGGAGAGGAGTGGACTGGGGGGACAGCTATTGAGTCGGCCCCGCACTCCAAACCTCCTGTCCATTAGGGCTCATTCAAAAAGGGGAAAAGGAAGGGGAGGAGAGATGGGGAAAGAAAGAGGGAGAGGAGAGGGGGAGAGAGGGAAAGACATGGGGGGGGGGGCAAGTGTATGATAAGAGTAGAAGGAGTTAGAAGAGGGGGTGGGATGATCACCATCTACCTTTGTCTTGTATTTTGTCTTGCAGCAAATATGAAACAATTCAAAGACCCTGATTTCATGGGCCATTTCATTGACAAATACAGGGATATGCATAATTTGTGGGAGGCTAAAAACCTGTTATATCGCAATATACCAGCTAGGATGGCATCTCTGGAGAAACTGCTGCAATTTGTGAAGACACAGGTCCCCAATGCAGACATCGAGTTTGTGGAGAGGAAAATTGGTAGCTTGAGAAGCACGTATAGGAAAGAGCTTAATAAGGTCCAGGCTTCTATGAGATCAGGAGCAGCAGCAGAGGATGTGTATGTACCCAGTCTGTGGTACTACAACAGGATGCGGTTTCTGGAAGACCAGATGGAAGTCAGGGAATCACTTTCTACACTTCCTTCCAGCCTTCCCTCAACCCTTCCCTTCACCCCAGCTGAGGCTTCCGAGGACCAACCTGGGCCTTCAATCCTGGAAGAAGTGGAGGAGCCCAGCTGGAGCCAGGTATAGTATTGTTTAACATATTTATTGTCCAAAAAATTATTGTTGTTAACTAGATGTTATTGTTGATAACAAATGAATGATTTAACAAAACGTGTTTTACATATCAATAGACAGTAGGGGCCAAAAATGATTGGGCAAGAATGAAAAATGCTGGAATCAGAATGATAGTCTTTTCTATTTATTAACATTCAATTTGCAACAGTCATGAGCTGAAAATTTGTGTGATTGATGAACCAAAAACTAAAACTATGTCCCTAGGCCCAGTAGGAGCCTCACTCAATCCCAGGTGCCTCCCCTCTACCTTCCAACAAAAAGGGCCAGCAAGGGGGGTAACGTGGAGGAGGCAGCACTGGGCCTCATTAAGGCTAATGCGTCCCTGAAAAGCCCCCCCGATGCTGAAGAGGCCTATGGCTGCTATGTAGCTGCAAAATTGCAACAAATGGAGGAGGAACAACGCCTTAGGTGTGAGAAAATTATTTTTGAGGCCATTCATTAGGGGTTGGCCAAATTAGTGATAACATGCACTTAGTTGCGCTTGCCCATCCTCCTCCTCCTCCTGCCACAAGTCCACCTCCAGAGCCACAGCCTCCAAGGAAGGCTGCAGGGAAGCGTGGAGGGAAGGCTGCAGGGAAGACAAGAAAGTAATGGCCTGGGTTCAGTCTGATCTGACAGAAGACGCAGGCTGTTGTAGTACCACAGCCTGGTGACATACAGTGGGAACGGAAAGTATTCAGACTCCCTAAATTTTTCACTCTGTTATATTGCAGCCATTTGCTAAAATCATTTAAGTTCATTTTTTTTCCTCATTAATGTACACACAGCACCCCATATTGACAGAAAAACACAGAATTGTTGACATTTTTGCAGATTTATTAAAAAAGAAAAACTGAAATATCACATGGTCCTAAGTATTCAGACCCTTTGCTGTGACACTCATATATTTAACTCAGGTGCTATCCATTTCTTCTGATCATCCTTGAGATGGTTCTACACTTTCATTTGAGTCCAGCTGTGTTTGATTATACTGATTGGACTTGATTAGGAAAGCCACACACACCTGTCTATATAAGACCTTACAGCTCACAGTGCATGTCAGAGCAAATGAGAATCAAGAGGTCAAAGGAACTGCCTGAAGAGCTCAGAGACAAAATTGTGGCAAGGCACAGATCTGGCCAAGGTTACAAGAAAAATCCTAAGAGCACAGTGGCCTCCATAATCCTTAAATGGAAGACATTTGGGATGACCAGAACCCTTCCTAGAGCTGGCCATCCGGCGAAAATGAGCTATTGAGGAGAAGAGCCTTGGTGAGAGAGGTAAAGAAGAACCCTGGGGCTGAGCTCCAAAGATGCAGTCGGGAGATGGGAGAAAGTTTTAGAAAGTCAACCATCACTGC
Source organism: Aquarana catesbeiana (assembly GCF_042186555.1). NCBI lineage: Eukaryota > Metazoa > Chordata > Amphibia > Anura > Ranidae > Aquarana > Aquarana catesbeiana. Next base: position 169,129,583 of record NC_133324.1, read on the forward strand.
AGCCCTCCACCAGTCGGGGCTTTATGGCAGAGTGGCCCTACGGAAGCCTCTCCTCAGTGCAGAACATATGAAAGCCCGCATGGAGTTTGCTAAAAAAAAACACCTGAAGGACTCTAAGACGGTCAGAAATAAGATTCTTTGGTCTGATGAGACCAGGATAAAACTTTTTGGCCTTAATTCTAAGCGGTATGTGTGGAGAAAACCAGGCACTGCTCATCACCTGCCCAATACAGTCCCAGCAGTGAAGTATGGTGGTGGCAGCATCATGCTGTGGGGGTGTTTTTCAGCTGCAGGGACAGGATGACTGGTTGCAATCGAGGGAAAGATGAATGCAGCCCAGTACAGGGAAATCCTGGACGAAAACCTTCTCCAGAGTGCTCAGGACCTCAGACTGGGCCAAAGGTTTACCTTCCAACAAGACAATGACCCTAAGCACACAGCTAAAATAACGAAGGAGTGGCTTCACAAAATCTCTGTAACTGTTCTTGAATGGCCCAGCCAGAGACCTGACTTAAACCCAATTGAGCATCTCTGGAGAGACCTAAAAATGGCTGTCCACCAACGTTTACCATCCAACCTGACCGAACTGGAGAGGATCTGCAAGGAGGAATGGCAGAGGATCCCCAAATCCAGGTGTGAAAAACTTGTTGTATCTTTCCCAAAAAGACTCATGGCTGTATTAGATCAAAAGGGTGCTTCTACTAAATACTGAGCAAAGGGTCTGAATACTTAGGACCATGTGATATTTCAGTTTTTCTTTTTTAATAAATCTGCAAAAATGTCAACAATTCTGTGTTTTTCTGTCACTATGGGGTGCTGTGTGTACATTAATGAGGAAAAAAAATGAACTTAAATGATTTTAGCAAATGGCTGCAATATAACAAACAGTGAGAAATTTAAAGGGGTCTGAATACTTTCCGTCCCCACTGTATATGTCATCTACTGCTGTTCATGATCTCTGGGAGTCCAGGACCAGATTGTGTTCCCTATTATATGGACTTCTCAGGCTACCAATTTCAATTTACAAAGACTTGATGTGTGCCCTGGGGGCCAAAGGCTTCACAAATACTAGCAGATTCTCCAGCGTTGCTTTCCTCTTTATTTTGTTATTATGAGCCAGAATAAATGTTTTTTTTTTTTATATTATTATTATACAGGATTTATATAGCGCCAACAGTTTGCGTAGCGCTTTACAACTTGAGGGTAGATGGTACAAATACAATACACTTTAATACAGTAGGAATCAGAGGGCCCTGCTCCTTAGAGCTTACAATCTAAGAGGGAAGGTCAAGAGATACCAGAGGTAATAACTGTGGGCGATGTGCTGATTGAGAAGTTAAATGTACAGTTGTTAGGTGGGGGCCAGAAAGGCTTCTCTCAAGAGATGAGTTTTCAGGGATTGTCTGAAAGTGGATAAAGTAGGAGAAAATCAGACAGATTGGGGTAGAGCATGTCAGAGGATGGGAGAGGCTCTGGAGAAGTCCTGCAGGTGAGCATGGGATGAGGTGACAAGGGAGTTTGAGAGCAGGAGGTCTTGGAAGGAGTGAAGAGAACGATTAGTTTGGTATTTTGAGACTAGGTTAGAGATGTAGCTGGGGGCCAGATTGTAGATGGCTTTGTAAGTTATAGTTAGTATCTTGAATTTAATTCGGTGACTAAGTGGCAGCCAATGGAGGGATTGGCAGATGGGTATAGCAGATGCTTTATTTATATGAAAATACTTGCCTATGTGTTTTTCTTCAAATAGGACAGTTTGTTTGTGAGTAGGCAGGTACATTTCCAAAATACAATGTCAAATTAACAAGGGACAACAAAAAGACCTCCTTGAGCTTTATAAAAATACAAGATAATAATGTTGTTGTGGAAACTTGACACACCAAAAAAAAAAAAAAAATTATGGAGATCACTAGAAACTAATTTAAAAATAATCCAAAAAAACAGGAGATCTTGATTAAGAATAAAAAAAAAAAGATGACTATAAAAAATAATTATAAACATTATTATGGAGCTTTAAAAACAAAAAATATTATTCAGGAGATCACGAGAAATAATAAAGAAATAAGTTTGTCAGAACTCTGTGTGAATATCAGCAGCAAAACAACTTCATTCTTTTAGCATTATAAAGAACAAAAGAATGCGCTGCATTAAAAGATCCAAAAATTTACAGCGTGATGAATACGCTAGCTCCCTTGCGAACGCTAGTTTTACCAGACCAAGCGCTTCCGTCTCGTACTTGATTCTGAGCATGCGTGATTTTTGGCGCGTCGAAATTGCATACAGACGATCGCATTTTTGGCTAGGAACTTTTTCCAACCGAAAAATTGAGAACCTGCTCTCAATCTTTTGGTGGCTGGAATTCCGCCAGCAAAAGTCCGATGGAGCATACACACAGTCGCATTTTCCGACCAAAAGCTCTCATCTGAGTTTTGCTGGTGGCATTTCCGATCGCGTGTATGGGGCATTAGAGTCGGTAAACTGCAATTTAATAATTTTTTTAGTTTTTGGTTTAATACTGCTTTAAAATGTATTTTCATTTTTTTCAATCAAATCAAGATAACACACACACTTTACATTTGTTACATGTTCTCATTTTAAAATATTTTGAATTTGCTGCTTAGCTTTTTCTTGCTCTTACAAACAGAATTTTGCAGTGGAAATGCAAGGAGGTTGGAGAGTTAATGTGTATATAATTCGCCCTGCCCACACTGTGCTGGCAAATCTCCATTATCAGTTGTAAACTAGAACAACTTGAAAACTTTGCTAATAAAGATTGAAAGTTTTAGAAGCTGGGCTTCTTTATTGTATGCTAATGGGGGGCAGCTCAGGGTGTACCCAGTCTGTGTGAGGACAGAAATATTGTGGGACTGTTCAGAATTGCTCGAAGTCACCCATAAGGCTTTCTTCTTATAAACATCTTAAAAGGTAAAAAATATTTAAAAAATAAATAAAAAACTTTGGGTATGCTGTGTGAATGAGAGCACATAACACACATATAGTGGATTTCTCAAATATGACTGCAAAAGTGGAAGTACACTTTAATATATCAATGAGATAATTAGTCAGAGCAACTACTGCTAATATTGTTACTTCGTAGCAAGCAAGAATGTTACTTTGTGAATTATTATCCTGGCTTTAATGCAATCCAAGCTAAAGGCTTGATGTGAAGATTAGAGATACATCACACACTGTCAAAATATTCTAAGCTGGGTAAATACTAGTTTAACAGGAAAAGGCTTTGAGTAAAAAAGTTGATCCCAGAACAATAATGATGCTTTTGTCGCCAGGTTGAGTGTCTACACGCTCCAATCATGGAAATTCAGTTCTGCTAAGGGGCAAACATCTGCAGCTCATGAAGTGGTTAAATATTTTATTCAATTTATATTATTACTGCCAGAGATTAAAAAAAGCATTTTGATCCTTATTTCCAATACAACACATTGTGGCAGTATTCTCTATAAATGAATAGGTAACTAGCATGCAAGAGTGATGGATAATGCAGGCATGGCTACATTATCATCTCAGTTCACGATTCATCTGCTGTATATTATAGCCTTATGTGGATACATGGAAAAATGAGAGAGGTTTTGAACTGTGCTGTTTTCCATCTGCTAATTTCAATCTTAGAGGGGTTTCGGAGACTGAGTCATTTACGTCTGCAAGCTTTGTTGCTTTTTCTTGTCATTTCTTAGGGAACCTTGGCCAAATTTTACCATCATATGAGTTTGAGATTCTCTTATCACTGTCACCATGAGATTAGGTTAAACTTTTATGGCTTTTTTTGAGCAACTGAAAGCAGCTCAGTGTAACTTTTTGAACGAGTGAAAGGCAAATCAGAAAAGCCCAAATGAGATAGTACTTAGGTGTATAAGCTTAGATGCAATTTGAAGCTCACTGTTTGTGGTTGAGCGTGAAGGCAGGTGTCTAAAATGATGGTGTTCTTTTGCACTAAGAGTTAAAGTGTGGTTATGTAGGGGTTAATGTTATGCTGTGGTGTGCCTTCCACCTGCATGTGTCACTTCCTTTCCAGAAGGGATATATGCAGGAAGAGGTGGGACCTTGTAGTGTTTAGGGAAGTTGAAAGTAAAACCATACATGTGAGATGTAATCACTTAAAGAGTGGGACTACCACTTAGCAGGACTCTGACACAGGACAGAAGGACTGAGTTTTTATTATTCACCTGATGGGAGTTGAGCTCAACTAAATGTATGCGCACCACAGCCACAGCCCTATAAAACACTTAGCGAAAAGGTAAATCTGGAAAATTTTATGCTTGCCTGGAACTTGTACCATTTTGTGATTTTATTGAGCATATAGGAATCGATTATCTCTACCCTAATGGCAACCAAACCAACCCCAGATTCTCGCTTGGCCCTACTTAATTTACAACTTCCTAGCTTAACACAGGTTGAAACAAATTATTCCTCCAAGTGACAACTGCTGCCAAACAACCCGTCCCGAAAAGCCTGGAAGACTAACTCTATTAGTATTGTGGAAACCAAAAATAGGGTCACTAAGGCCACGATCCACACTAAATTGGATGTGGTCCTACTAGATAGGGTTGAAAATTACACTAAACTGTGGCAACCTACAAAATAGGAGTTATGAGCCTTCAACCAGGGTTGTCCCAAGATAACAGGGGACAGAGGGGACGTAATGACATCCAGACGTAAGGACTCCTGATGATCAGAAGTCGTAAGACACAGTATAGGTGCAGTCTCTAGAGTGACAGGTCCAGATTCAATGCCTGAACTATGCGCCAGGTGGACCGAGAAGCTGTTCTTTTTGGCACACAGGGGTAGTTCATACATGGCTGCGAATGAAGAGTCCACAAAACAACTACAAGCCCCAGAATCCAAAATGGCGGAAACAGTGAAAGTCTTTTCTGCTAACTGGAAGGAGACTGGCAGAATAGTGTGGGTTTGTCTCCATGAGGTGGAGGAGAAGAAAACTACGGTGTATTCGGGGACAAGTCCATAAAAAGTGTCCTTCATCGCCACAGTAGAGACAGAGATTATTACAGTGTTGTTGTGACCGTTCTTGTTCGGACAGAGGAGGTCTAGGGAAGCTGGCGTGTGGAGACTCCTTTATGTCAGCGGAGTTCTTTGGCATGGCCCGCAATGGAGACAGGCAATGGGGCCCCGGAATGAGCAGGCATCGGATGGAGGTTCCTAGATTTTTCCTTGTCAAAAGAAGTTTATTGAGTATACAATGTTATAAAGATACATAAATATACATAAAGTAAGTTTACAAGGATCTATAAAGTAAGCTCATTGTTTTACAGTAGGGTTTATATAGGTAAATATCATGAAATTTCAAATATTAAACATTGGGTTCACGTAAACCTAAATTAAAGATATATATCATTTCCTTAGTTACTTTTGTAGGTATTTAAATGATTTATACCTACTATACATATTGTTTACAAGTAGAGTGTATATAGGTCAAATAAGTTCTGATAATGAGCTTTAATCGTAAGGTGGAGAAAAGGAAAGAGAACGAAGAAAAAGGGTTGAAAGGTAGAGGTATGGTCCCCAAGGTTGTCCCGCTCGTCAGTTTATTATTCTTTTTAGTTCTCTTTGAAGCCTTAGAATGGGTGTCTCTGTAAGTCATTTAATCTGTTACCATGGCAACAGGACAGAGTCATTGAAATTTGACAGGAACTGTTGTTTTATCCAAGGATGCCAAAGTTTTTCAAATTTTGGAATTTGATTTTGATCGATGGCTACCATCTTAGCATGGGACATTGTATTATTCATTCTGTGAATTGTTTTTGCTAGTACCAATGTAGGAGATTTCCATGCCTTGGCCACTGTTTGTTTTGCAGCCGTTATTAGTTGGATCATAAGTTTGAATTGAGAGAGTGTTAACCATTCCGGTTTTAGATTAAGTAAAGTTAAATATGGATCTGGTTGTATTATTTTTTTAAATATTTTAGATGCAATCACGAAGACTTCCTTCCAGAAGGTTTGGATTACTGGGCACGTCCACCATATGTGTAAATATGTGCCTATTTCTGGGCATCCTCGAAAACAAAGAGTTGAGGTATTAGGTGAATATTTTGCCACTCTAGCGGGTACAAGGTACCAGCGAGTTAGGACTTTATAATTTGTCTCTAGTGCCAAGATGTTGGGTGAAGATGACTTAGATGTGAGCCATATATTAGACCAGTCCGTGTCTTCTAAAGTTCGTCCCAGGTCCTCCTCCCACCTCTGAACGTAAGAGGGTCTATTAAGATTTGCTACTCCATATAATTGATTATAAAGTGATGAAATTGTACCTTTAGCAATTGGATCTTTTGTACAGATTGATTCAAAAATGGATAATTGGGATAATGGTGTATCCCCCTTTAGGAATGGTGTATAGAAATTTTTGATTTGGAGATATCTAAATATCTCAGAGTTTGGTAGATCATATTTTTCTCTAAGCAATGGGAATGAAAGGAATGATTTAGATGCTATGAAGTCATTTAGTGTCTGAATGCCTGATGTTGTCCAAGCTTTAAAAGAATTTGGGTAGATCCATGCCGGATAAAAGGCCGGATTTCTGATAAAAGAAAGGAGAGGATTGTGTGGAGATTGTAACTGATATTTGGTTTTTAGTTTATCCCAGAGAGATAAGAAGTGTTTAGTTATGGGATTATGAATTTTAAAGCGGTCTTTAGGATCAAGTCATAATAAATTTGATATTAATAGAGGGTCATTTTCTGAAGCCTCTATAAATACCCATAATGGGATTTCCTGTTTTGCATGGTATTTGGACAGACTGGCCAAATGTGCTGCTCTGTAGTAGTTAGTAAAATTAGGGTATCCCAGGCCTCCTTTATTTTTGGGAAGATGTAGTGTGTGTATAGGTATACGTGGTTTAGAAGAGCCCCATATAAACGAAGTTGCTCTTTTTTGTACTATTCTCAAAAAATAGGAAGGAATTGGAATAGGGAGGACTCTGAATAGATAAAGCAATTTGGGTAGAATAGTCATTTTGATTGCATTACTCTTCCCTATCCAGGATAAAGGAAGTTGCGACCATTGTTTTATTAGATTTGTGATCTGTCTTAATACAGGAGGATAATTGGTTGAGAATAAGTCAGAATGAGATGCTGTTAAATGAATTCCAAGATATGGGATTGATTTTTCTGCCCATGTGAATGGGAGTGCAGCCCTAGCCGGGATCAATTCCATGTTTGTGAGTGAAATATTAAGCACTAGGCATTTCTTAGGATTAATCATAAGGCCAGATAGGGCTGCAAATCCATCAAGAGCTGGTATTAAGTTAGAACCAGAGACCTGTGGTGATGATAGAAAAAGTAATATATCGTCTGCAAATATACATAATTTGTGTGTAATACCTCCTACTTCAATGCCAGTTATAGTTTGGTTTGTTCTGATGTATTGGGCCATGGGTTCGAGTATAAGGGCAAATAATAAGGGAGATAATGGGCAACCCTGTCGGGTACCTCTTTCGATATTAAAGGCTTCAGATTTGTATCCAGCATATTTTATATAGGCTTTGGGTTTATTATATAATGCTTTGATCCATGTTAAAAAGTGGGGTCCAAAACCCCATTTTTGTAATGAATATTGCATATATTGCCAGGATATTGTGTCAAATGCCCTCTTAATATCGAGAGATAGAAAACATAAAGGGATTTTCCGTTTTTTAGCAATATGTGCCAATAACACTGCCCTGCGTATATTATCGCCTGCCTGTCTATTTGGCATGAAGCCTACTTGATCTCTATGTATTAATTTTCCTATAATGCTATTGAGGCGTTTTGCTATTATTTTTGCTAATAATTTAATATCGAGGTTTAACAGAGAGATAGGCCGATAATTCACACAGGAAGTATCATCAGAAAGGGGTTTTGGGATCATACAAACAATTGCCATTAGTGTTTCTTGCCGAAAAGAATGTCCATCTAGAAGTTTGTTAAAAGTTTCAGTGAGAATGGGAGAGAGTATTTCTGAGAATGTTTTATAGTATAAAGCCGAGTAGCCGTCTGGGCCTGGTCTTTTGTTAAGTTTTAGGTCTTTTATGGCGTTAGCAACTTCATCTATAGTTATAGGCTCATCCAAACTGCTTTTTTGATTCTGAGATAACTCAGGTAAGGTTATTTTTGAGAAGAAGGATTCAGCTTCTGTAGGATTAAATTCATTGTTTGTCTTGTATAAAGTTGCGAGATGTGAGTGAAATTTATGGACTATTTTAACTGGATTACAAGTGTAAACATTTTTTGATAATTTCAAACGTATTGGTTTGAAAGATTTGTTAGTTGAATTTAATGCCCGAGCCAAATATGTACCTGGTTTGTTTGTATTCATGTAGAAATTGTGTTTGGAGCGTTTGAGGGATTTATCAACTGACTCAGTGAGAAATAGATCGTATTCCAATCTAGATTTTTCCAGATGAGATTTTGTACTCTGAGATGGATTATCTTGAAATGATATGTAGGCTGCATTAAAATTGAGTTCTAGTTTTTTTGCTAGATTTTTGCGTTCCCGTTTAAATAGTGCCATTTGTCTTTGTATTGTACCACGCAAGACAGGCTTATGAGCTTCCCACAGTGTTATTGGGGAGATGTCTGTTGTATTATTAATTGATATGTATTCCTTTAAAGCTTGTTCAATGGCCATCTGATGTAGTGGGTGTTTGAGCATTATGTCCGGTAAGTACCACGTTGGGTCATGCGCTTTTGGTATGGCTGAGGCTATAGTAGTGTATACTGCATTATGGTCAGACCACGGAATCGGAATTATATCTGATGCAATAATTTCTGGTATCATTCCTATTGTTAGAAAAATATGATCTATTCTGGTGAAGGTTTGATGAGGGTGCGAGAAATAAGTGAATTTCTTTTTCATTGGGTTACTTTCTCTCCATGAATCTACCAGATTGTATTTGGAAAAAAGTTGAGAAAAAGGTAATCTAGAGGTTATTTTGGATGGTGTAAAAGGTGATTTATCTAGAAATGGGAGGAGGACCTGGTTCGAATCCCCACACATTATCACTGTTCCTATTTTGTGTGTATTAATCACTTGTAATATATGTGAGAGGAATGGTGTAGGTTGTTTGTTAGGAGCGTAGTAGGAAATCACTGTGATTGCTGTATCCATTATATAACCCATGAGTATCAGGTATCTACCTTCTGGGTCTTTAATTTCTGATGATAAGGTGAATGGTGTGGATCGGTGAAATGCAATTAGAGTTCCCCTTTGCTTGGTACAGGCAGAAGCCGTGTAAATTTGTTGATAAAAAGGAGAAATATATTTTGGAGTAGAATCTTTGGTGAAGTGTGTTTCTTGGAGGCATACTATGTGAGCCTTCTTGTTATGGAAAGTACGGAAGGCTTTGGTCCTTTTTTGAGGGACATTTATTCCCTGAACATTCAGGGAAAGTATATTCAGTGGTGCCATGGCAATAGATCAAATAGTTTTGACTTACTTTTTGTTATGCAGAGCTGACTGCGCAGATCAACCTGTGTGGACTGAAGAGATGAATAGATAGAAAAGAAACCAGTGAATTCTGGAGTAAAGAGTAAACAAAAAACATATGAGATTAGATGATACATTGTATAAATTATTTTTTGCAAGTAATCACAATTTACCCGTGAAAGAGAATAAATATCTCTCTCAGGGGAATAAGTGCCTTCGTCACACTCCCACATAATATGGTTGGGAGAATGAGGAGGGCTAATGGGGGTACACGGATCTTCCGCTTACAGGAGAGAAGTGCTATGTCAAAAGACATCAAAATGATGTTTCATTAATTGGAGTGCAGAATATAGTTTTTGTTGAAATTATTTATTCCAGGGTGGTTGTATATGGTTAGTCTTGCCCTAGGCTAAATAATTCAGTTAGAAAGGTACTGTTAATAACTTTGGTATTGTTGAAGATAGTTTAAATTATTTTGGGATTTTAACCCTTTTAGAGTAAACAATTACATATTTTATTCATATGTAACTGTTTAGATATGTTAACTCATAAAATTGAGGTTGTATTGCTTCAGATTAGAATAAACAAAAACATAATTCTAGGAACTAGTTAGGTAATAATATATTTGTTTTAAGAAAAGAACGAAAAAGCTTCCATTACTTCTGGATTATTGAACATATTTGTCCTAAAAAGTAATAAATCTATTGTTATTACCTGATAATATATAACTGAACAAGAATTTCCTTATTTCACTTATATATTCTAAGGCTATATGAATCAGAAGTAATAAGAAATATAACTGGAATGTAACATGATCCCATACAGTGTGTGACTATCAGAATGCAGTTACATTCAGTTATAAATATAGGTTTTTTATAGAGAACCATCTCTTAGTATAATAAATGAAGAGATATCAGGAATTAGGATGTCAGTCCATTGAATCTTCTTGGTCCATGGATGATGTGGCATAACGGCCTCTTTTGTGAGAATGATGATTCCCATTTTGTTCTGAAATTTTCTGGGTGCTGCCTGAAGGTGAAGATGACGCCATTCTTCTGCGTGTGGGAGTGCTGCTGCTTGTGGGTTCTGTCAGATTTAATTTTAAAAGGGTTTGTTGTAGTTCATCTGCTGATCTGCTTCTGTAAATTGTACCTTGGTAGTTAAATCTGACTGAAAAGGGGAAGCCCCATTGATACATAATGTTGTGGCGTTGCAGTTCCATTAGTTGGGGTTTCATGGATCGTCTTTTAGTAATAGTAAGTTGGGATAGGTCAGCAAAAATTTGATAATTGTGTCCTTGAAAATTAAGTTCCTTTTTTTCTCTTGCAGCAATTAGTATTTGTTCTTTCGTTCTGTAATAATGAAATTTTGTGATTATATCACGTGGGGGTCCATCTTTCTTTTTGGCTGTGAGGGCTCTGTGTACTCTGTCCAGTTCTAAACGTTCAATAGGGATATCTGGCTTTAGTTCTTGTAATAGAGCAGTAATAGTAGATTGCAGGTCTGTCACAGTTTCAGGTATTCCCCTTATGCGCAAGTTTGAACGTCTGGCTCTATTTTCGTAATCTTCGAGCTTAGTTTGAAGTATTAAATTCTCTTTTTTTAATTGTTCCAATTCTGTTATATTTTCTTGGGTTGTAATTTCAATTTCATCCATTTTTATTTCTAAGGCTGCGGTGCGGTTTCCCAGCTTTCTTATTTCTTTGGTTAGGCTTTTTGTTATTTGGTCTGAGGTTTGTTTTAAAGCCTTATGAAGCATCTTTTCAAATTGTAATAATATTACTGGGGATACTGAGGAGGCTTGTGGAGAAGTTTGTGAGAGGATTTGTTCTGTATCTGACTCAAATGGAGAGTCTTGCTGTGACATTTTCTGTCTGTGAGAGCGCCCTGATGCTGTATCTTGTGAGGTGACTGGAGCTGCTTCAGCTGCAGTGAGTGCCTGTGAGCTCTTTGTGAGGTGATTTTTATTTCTGCCACGGTTTCCTCCCAGTACCATATTTCCTGCCCAAACTTTCACAGTTTGTTCCCAGGGGCAAAAAGGTTCAAATGGATACCTTTTGAGTCTGCAGGCTCCGCTTTGTCCTTCTCTTCTCTCCTCAGCGGTGTGGAGCTCTAACAATGCATGTCTGCTTTGCTAGGCTCCGCCTCCTGCCCCCCCGGAGGTTCCTAGATTTTTCAGACTGTCGTTCGCACAGGCAGCGGTCAGTCTGTATGCAGAGATGAATTAAGTCATTCAGGGAGGTGGGTGTTCCCACCCTGGCAAAATTGGAAACGTAACGCTGAGATATTCCATTTAGTATCAGCGCTCCATAACCGAAAATCCGATATGTAGTCCTCCACTGGTCTTGGGCCCTGTTGTAAGTGGCTCAGCATGGTTTCAGCAGTCTGGTGACAGAAAAGATAATTGGGACATGGCAGCGAAAAAGGAGTTTACTGAGGACAGGGTCACGTTGCTCTTGAATCTGATGTGCCCAGGCCTGAGGTTCCTCCAGAAGCAGAGAGATGAGGAACCCCACCTTCACTTCCTCGGTAGAAAATGTGCGAGGCAGCAGAGAGAAATATAGTTTACAGGCATACTGAAAAGTCCTGAATTTCCTACCGTCCCCAGAAAAACGTTCAGGTAAAGGCACTCTGGGCTCAGGACAAGACAGTTCAACATTGGCACAGGTCATAGTTTGAGCAGCGGAATCCTTAACCCTTGAATGATCAGTGGTGGAAGCAATGCTAGATACAGACTGTTGGTTATGTAACTGAGCAAAGTCCATATGCAACTCTTGCGCTACATGAGAAAGTGCGGTAACAGTCTTGGGGTGCACACCCTAATGCAATAGGCTGCGCACACCTTAATGAGAGAGAGAGAGAGAGAGAGAGAGAGAGAGAGAGAGAGAGAGAGAGAGAGAGAGAGATAGACCTGTGTTAGGGCCCACTGTGGAACAAAGCCCACCTAGGGCCTGGAACCACAGTGTGCAAGGTTTCAAGAAGTAAGTGCGGTGGTTTCCCTCTTTGCCTTCATGTTGAACATGGTCAAGTGTACAGCGTGAGAAGAGCTGGTGGAGGAAATGTCTCTGTAGTCAGTGCTGGGACAGGTGTCACTGGCAGGTGAAAGTATGTTATCCTTCCATATGCGGGGCCCCGGTGAAAAAGTTTGGACTCTGGAAATGAGGGGGTGCTGAACTCGCATAAGAAACAATACAATCAGCATGTAGTTCCCCCATGTGAACAAGCGTGGTTGTGGGGGAGCGAAAATAAAGTATATGAAGAAAGGCAGAACAGCATTTATAAGCCTCTGTTACTGAAAAGGTGGGAAAAGAGTAGCAGGTATTAAAAACAGGCACCTAGTGGTACCAGCTGCAGCACCCAAATCAACATTTTGTTGCAGGAAAATGTTGGGCCATTCTGACAGGCAAATCTTCTGGGTAGTATTGAAGCTTGACTAAGTCCCGCTCCCACACATTTCTATTGGTCCGGCACTATAATGGGCATCATTACTGGCCAGCAGAAGTGTACAGGAGCCATGAAGAATAGAGCAATCTTTGCAGGGCCATCTTAAGAGCATTATAGGCCCCCGGACAATACAGTGCACTGGGGCCCTGTCTACACTACACTATATCCACTGACCACTATAGTACACTATATCCACTGACCACGACACTACACACCACACTGACCACTACACACCACACTAACCTACCTGATTCCTATACTGACCACTACACTACACACTGACCACAACACACCACCCTACCTGATTTCTATACTGGCCACTACTACACAAACTACACTATCCACTATACACTGCACAATACACTACATACTGACCACTACACAATACTCTACCCACAGACCAATACAACACACACACACACACAATACACTATACACACACACACACACACACACACACACACAATACACTACACACACACACACACACACACACACACACACACACAATACACTACACACACATTAAACTACACACTGACTTTATGGCTGCTCCCTCTCCCCAGACCATATCAGCAACAAAACTCATGAGTGAGTCTCTTACCTTTTTTATTTCATGATCTGCTCTGCATCTGCGCCGCCTGTCACACTACCAGACTGCCTGCCCCGGCGGGGACATGATGAGTGACCCGGAGAGGATGAGGAGAGGAGGAGAAGAAGACATCGGGCACAGACTGCATGCCCCGGCGGGGACATGATCGGTAACCCGGAGAGAAGGAGGAGAAGACAGCGGCCACGGCTCACAGTGAAGGCCGGCCCTGCTCTCCCACGATTGAGGACAGGCCAGCCCCACCTGCTGCACATGACTCCTTTCACCCAATCACATGGCGCCAGGGGCCGGCCTGAGACTGGACATGGAGGCCGGAGAGCGGGGTCACAGAAAATTGGAGCGAGGGTGACACATAGATGCTTGGCTGGGGTCGCTGGGCAGGTGGGGCCCCTCAGGCAAGTGGGGCCCCCGGGCAACTGCCCAGTGTGCCCAATGGAAAAGACAGCCCTGAATCTTTGGCACTATCAGGAAAAGCCTAAAATGTGTCCATCAGAATGAACTGTGATTTGGTTATGCCAGGAAAGTTTGAAAGGCTGCTGCAGCTTCTAGGGGTGCCTGTACTTCATGCTTGCAACAGTGCACCCACCTTTCCTCTGGTCGCAGAGTCCCTTTAAAGTCAACACATTACTTTGCTGTACATGGGTGAAACCTGTTTTCAGGTAGAATTTTCAAATTTGCTTGCTAAGCCTACTTCAAAAAATTAATCAGTTTTTCTGTTTTTCATCTTACCTTTTTTGTATACAATAAATGCTGTCACTTAAAGGGGTTGTAAAGGTATTTTTTTTTTTTTTAAATAACAAACATGTTATACTTACCTTCACTGTGCAGCTCGTTTTGCACAGAGTGGCCCCAAACCTGGTCTTCTGGGGTCCCTTGGCGGCTGTTTCAGCTACTCCCCGCAAGGACTCACCACCTTAATGCGAGCTCCCTCACATGGTGGTTAGTTCTTGCGGACGCGCTCCCGTGATACAGCCGGCGGCTATAGCCGCTCACTGTATCACTCGGCCCCGCCCCCCGGCGCGCCGCGTCATTGGATGTGATTGACAGCAGCGTGAGCCAATGGCTGCGCTGCTTTCAATCCATCCACTGTAGCCGATCAGCGGCCAGGCTGAGCGGCGAAGAGGATGTCGGGAGCGAGAGCGGGACTTTGGAGGGGTCAGGTAAGTAAAACGGGGGGGCTGGGGGCGGCAGTATTGTCGGAAGTTTTTTCACCTTAATGCATAGAATGCATTAAAGTAAAAAAAACGTTTACCTTTACAACCCCTTTAAAAAAGAACACGGCACAGCAGATTAGATGTGATTAGGCATTAACATAGGAAAGCAAGCTGCCAGACATTTTCTTTTTAATTTAGCATTGTGTTTTGTTTCGTTTATGTTTTGTTTTTTTTGTCTGAGTAAAGATCTGTGTTTGTCCCAAGCATGTTTGAGTCCACTTATTGTTGGCTGACTTAAAATCATCTGGAAGTCTATTCCGAGCATCTACTCTTTCAGTAAAGTATTAGCCCGGGTTCACACTATAACGGGCTGCGGATCGCACAGGAGCGTGGTGCATCCCTGTTCCCCGTTTCAGGGACGAATCAGGGCCGAATCTATGCCTGAATTCGGCCCTGAAATGGAGCCAACGACGCACAGCGTTTTTGTGCAGTGCGCTCCGCAGCCGCCCCAGAGATATGTGAACCGGCTCCATAGGGAGCCAGTCACATTCTCCTGCTATGCGAATTAGATGCGGGGAAACGCACATCTAATTCGCTTAGGTGTGAACCCGGGCTCAAACAAAAAAGAAAAAGAAAAGTTTGTACATGTATAAGTTTAGAAAAAAAGGGGGCAGATGCAAGTCGCCACTTTTTTTCTGCTGCCACTTCTCTGTTTCTTGGTTTTCAGAAGAATGCTGTTCAGTGTGTACGTGACTCAGCAAAGACTGCTGCAAAACATGACTAAGCAGCCTCCACCCATAGACAGATTTGAAAAATACATGTCCTCTGTCACTGGAGATAGCACAGATGCAAACTGACTTGTTCAATGTGTTATGATATGATATACAGCACACGACGGTGGTAAAGACAAGACATAATAAATAATGTACAGCAAAATGCTACATGCCAGCCTGTAAATCATATTAATATTAAGTCTTAAAAGGAGAATAAAACTTAAAACATTACAAATATATAAGATAATAATACTACTACACAGTCATAAAAACATGTTAAAGCCTGTCTATTTTTCCAGGAAATATATAATGCATAATATAATATATTAGTTGGCATTTATGTAACTTATTGTACATCTTTTCATGGTTATGCCTTTGAGTTTCCTGTATCTACTGTTTATCCCCAGGACATAAATGAGGGCATATCTCCCCAGAGAGACCACACACAGCAAGAGCAAAAAAACTGACAGGTGATCCAACCATTCTATACTGGTGTATTCAGAGTAGAAAAACAATTAAGAACATTTTTGACTAAAGTTGGGCTTTAAATAAAGCAGTTTCTATTTCCTATAAACGTATTTCACGTACTGACCTTTTTTTCTATATGAACAATATTGTACTTCATATATATATATATATATATATATATATATATATATATATATATATATATATATATATATACACACACACATACACACACATACATATACATACACATACATACATACACACACACACACAGTGGGGATGGAAAGTATTCAGACCCCTTTAAATTTTTCACTGTTTGTTATATTGCAGCCATTTGCTAAAATCATTTAAGTTAATTTTTTTTCCTCATTAATGTACACACAGCACCCCATATTGACAGAAAAACACAGAATTGTTGACATTTTTGCAGATTTATTAAAAAAGAAAAACTTAAATATCACATGGTCCTAAGTATTCAGACCCTTTGCTCAGTATTTAGTAGAAGCACCCTTTTGATCTAATACAGCCATGAGTCTTTTTGGGAAAGATGCAACAAGTTTTTCACACCTGGATTTGGGGATCCTCTGCCATTCCTCCTTGCAGATCCTCTCCAGTTCGGTCAGGTTGGATGGTAAACGTTGGTGGACAGCCATTTTTAGGTCTCTCCAAAGATGCTCAATTGGATTTAAGTCAGGGCTCTGGCTGGGCCATTCAAGAACAGTCACGGAGTTGTTGTGAAGCCACTCCTTCATTATTTTAGCTGTGTGCTCAGGGTCATTGTCTTGTTGGAAGTTAAACCTTCGGCCCAGTCTGACGTCCTGAGAACTCTGGAGAAGGTTTTCGTCCAGGATTTCCCTGTACTTGGCCGCATTCATCTTTCCCTCGATTGCAACCAGTCATCCTGTCCCTGCAGCTGAAAAACACCCCCACAGCATGATGCTGCCACCACCATACTTCACTGTTGGGACTGTATTGGGCAGGTGATGAACAGTGCCTGGTTTTCTCCACACATACCGCTTAGAATTAAGGCCAAAAAGTTTTATCTTGGTCTCATCAGACCAAAGAATCTTATTTCTCACCATCTTGGAGTCCTTCAGGTGTTTTTTTAGCAAACTCCATGCAGGCTTTCATGTGTTTTGCACTGAGGAGAGGTTTCTGTCGGGCCACTCTGCCATAAAGCCCCGACTGATGGAGGGCTGCAGTGATGGTTGACTTTCTACAACTTTCTCCCATCTCCTGACTGCATCTTTGGAGCTCAGCCACAGTGATCTTTGGGTTCTTCTTTACCTCTCTCACCAAGGCTCTTCTTCCCAATAGCTCAGTTTGGCCGGATGGCCAGCTCTAGGAAGGGTTCTGGTCATCCCATTTAAGGATTATGGAGGCCACTGTGCTCTTAGGAACCTTAAGTGCAGCAGAATTTTTTTTGTAACCTTGGCCAGATCTGTGCCTTGCCACAATTTTGTCTCTGAGCTCTTCAGGCAGTTCCTTTGACCTCTTGATTCTCATTTGCTCTGACATGCACTGTGAGCTGTAAGGTCTTATATAGACAGGTGTGTGTGGCTTTCCTAATCAAGTCCAATCAGTATAATCAAACACAGCTGGACTTAAATGAAGGTGTAGAACCATCTCAAGGATGATCAGAAGAAATGGATAGCACCTGAGTTAAATATATGAATGTCACAGCAAAGGGTCTGAATACTTAGGACCATGTGATATTTCAGTTTTTCTTTTTTAATAAATCTGCAAAAATGTCAAAAATTCTGTGTATTCCTTACAATACGGGGTGCTGTGTGTACATTAATGAGGAAAAAAAAATGAACTTAAATGATTTTAGCAAATGGCTGCAATATAACAGAGTGAAAAATTTAGGGGGTCTGAATACTTTCCGTCCCCACCGTATACACCTGTATATATATATATATATATATATATATATATATATATATACATACATACATACATACATACATACATATACACACACATAATACACACATATATACACACACACACTGTATCTCACAAAAGTAAGTACACCCCTCACATTTTTATAAATATTTTATTATATCTTTTCATGTGACAATACTGAAGAAATGACACTTTGCTACAATGTAAAGTAGTGAGTGTACAGCTTGTATAACATTGTAAATTTGCTGTCCCCTCAAAAAAACTCAACACACAGCCATTAATGTCTAAACCGCTGGCAACAAAACTGAGTACACCCCTAAGTGAAAATGTCCAAATTGGACCCAATTAGCCATTTTCCCTACCCGGTGTCATGTGACTCATTAGTGTCACAAGGTCTCAGGTGTGAATGGGGAGCAGGTGTGTTAAATTTTGTGTTATCGCTCTCACTCTCTCATACTCGTCACTGGAAGTTCAACATGGCACCTCATGGCAAAGAACTCTGAGGATCTGAAAAAAAGAATTGTTGTTCTACATAAAGATGGCCTAGACTATAAGAAGATTGCCAAGACCCTGAAACTGAGCTGCAGCACGGTGGCCAAGACCATACAGCGGTTTAACAGGACAGGTTCCACTCAGAACAGAACTTGCCATGGTCAACGAAAAGAAGTTGATTGCACGTGCTCAGTGTCATATCCAGAGGTTGTCCTTGGGAAAAAGACATGAGTGCTGGCAGCATTGCTGCAGAGGTTGAAGGTGGGGGGTCAGCTTGTCAGTGCTCAGACCATACGCCACCCACTGCATCAAATTGGTCTGCATGGTTGTGGTCCCAGAAGGAAGCCTCTTCTAAAGATGATGCACAAGAAAGCCTGCAAACAGTTTGCTGAAGGCAAGCAGACTAAGAACATGGATTTCTTGAACCATGTCCTGCGGTCTGATAAGACCAAGATAAACTTATTTGGTTATCTTGGTCTTATCAGACCACAGGACATGGTTCAAGAAATCCATGTTCTTAGTCTGCTTGCCTTCAGCAAACTGTTTGCAGGCTTTCTTGTGCATCATCTTTAGATGATCGTGTGGCGGCAACCAGGTGAGGAGTACAAAGACAAGTGTGTCTTGCCTACAGTCAAGCATGGTGGTGGGAGTGTCATAGTCTGGGGCTGCATGAGTGCTGCCGGGACTGGGGAGTTCATTGAGGGAACCATGAATGCTAACATGTACTGTGACATACTGAAGAAGAGCATGATCCCCTTCCTTCAGAGACTGGCCCGCAGGGCGGTATTCCAACATAATGACCCCAAACACACCTCCAAGACGACCACTACCTTGCTAAAGAAGATGAGAGTAAAGGTGATGGACTGGCCAAGTATGTCTCCAGACCTAAACCCTATTGAGCATCTGTGGGGCATCGTCAAACGGAAGGTGGAGGAGCGCAAGGTCTTTAACATCCACCAGCTCAGCGATGTCATCATGGAGGAGTGGAAGAGGACTCCAGTGGCAACCTGTGAAGCTCTGGTGAACTCCATGCCCAAGAGGCTTAAGGCAGTGCTGGAAAATAATGGTGGCCACACAAAATATTGACACTTTTGGCCCAATTCATATCCTGGTGATTTTGGCCTGATAACATGCACACAAGTTGACACAAAGGGGTTTGAATGGCTATTAAAGGTAACCATCCTCACCTGTGATCTGTTTGCTTGTAATAAGTGTGTGTGTATAAAGGTCAATGAGTTTCTGGACTCCTGACAGACCCTTGCATCTTTCATCTAGTGCTGCACTGGCATTTCTGGATTCTGAGTCATGGGGAAAGCAAAATAATTGTCAAAGGATCTGCAGGAAAGGTAGTAGAACTGTATAAAACAGGAAAGGGATCTAAAAAGATATCCAAGGAATTGAGAATGCCAATCAGCAGTGTTCAAACTCTAATCTAGAAGTGGAAAATGAGGGGTTCTGTTGAAACCAAACCACGGTCAGGTAGTCCAACTAGGGTTTAAATCACAGCTGCCAGGAAAATTGTTTGGGATGCAAAGAAAAACCCACAAATAACTTCAGTTGAAATACAGGACTCTCTGAAAACATGTGGTGTGGCCGTTTCAAGATGCACAATAAAGAGGCACTTGAAGAAAGATGGGCTGCATGGTTGATTTGCCAGAAGAAAGCCATTACTACGCAAATGCTACAAAGTATGCCGCTTACAATATGCGAAATAGCACAGAGACAAGCCTCAAACTTACTGGCACAAAGTAATTTGGAGTGATAAGACCGAAATTTAGCTTTTTGGCCACAATCATAAACGCTACATTTACGGAGGAGTCAACCAGACCTAAGATGAAAGTTACTAAGGTGGATCACCGATGTTTTGCGGATGTGTGAGCTACAAAAGCACAGGAAATTTGGTCAAAATTGATGGCAAAATGAATACAGTATGTTATCAAAAAATAATGGAGGAACATTTGCATTCATCAGCCAGGAAGCTGCGCATGGGACGTACTTGGACATTCCAACATGACAATGATCCAAAACACAAGGCCAAGTCGACCTGTCATTAGCTGCAGCAGAATAAAGTGAATGTTTTGGAGTGGCCATCTCAGTCTATTGACCTCAATATCATTGAGCCACTCTGGGGAGATCTCAAAACGTGCAGTTTATGCAAGGCAGCCCAAGAATTTACAGGAACTGGGGGCCTTTTGCCAAGAGGAATGGGTAGCTTTACCATCTGAGAAGATAAAGAGCTTCATCCACAAATACCACAAAACACTTCAAGCTGTCATTGATGTTAAAGGGGGCAATAAATGGTATTAAGAACTGGGGTATGTAAACTTTTGATCAGGGTCATTTAGGTAGTTTCTGTTGCCGTTATAATTTAAAAAGAGTAAACACGGTTGATTGATAATAAATGGCTTCAGCCAAACACTAACCATGAGTCGAAGAAAAGTTTTTGTGTTATCATTCATATTTGTGGAAAAATGGCCAAGAAATCATAAAGTCTGCCAGAGTATATAAACTTATGAGCACGACTGTGTGTGTGTGTGTGTGTGTGTGTGTGTGTTTATATATAATATAATATATATATATACTCAATTGACTTCTCCCTAAGTTTGGCCTGCTTGTACTTTCCTCTTCTACCACCAGGTGGCCAGGCACTTGGAGGTATTAGATTGAGAAGGACAACTCAAGGTCAAGTTATGGGTATATGGGGTATCTCAGCCAATGGGCAGGGATTTTGTTTAATCCCTTGGCCTACTGGGAGAGCCTATATATTCGGGTGAGGTCAGGTGATCCAGGTTCTTTGTGTGCCACCCAGACGGGTGTGTGTCGTCTCCCCCGGGCTGCTAAGCCAGAGATTGGGCCTATCCCAGGGGCATAAGGCTGCCAGGCTGTGTGAGGGCCTATCCAGAAGTAAGAGTGCAGAGCAGGGTTGGGACTGCAACTTGCGGTCCAACCAAAAGTGATGGTTCTGCCGGCCGGAAAGCCTGTCGTGGTCGGAGGTAGAAGGGAGACTGCCACCACTAAGGGACCAATTGCCTTTACCAGGGACCGCAGTGAGTAACTGAAGCAAATACCGGAGAAATATTCTCACCGAACGGGCACGGTGGAGAATCGGGAAACTTCTGGCGGTAATAAAGTCAGTGACCCAACCAGCGTAGGTGACGCCTGCAGAGTAGCCTTGTGTGCCAAGCTAGGGACCGACCCGGTCAGCAGGGGTGAAGCTGGAGAGGTATCTGGAGTGGTAAGCTAGGGACCCAGCAAGGAAGTGTGGGTGACACTTGAGGGAGATACCACCGCAAAAGCCTTAAGAAGCTCACGGGATTCAGAGTCTGAGTCAGTGGGTCCAGTGCGAGACCAGGAGCTCAAGGGGCTGAAGAACTACAAGGAGAAGTTGTAGTACAGTTGGGAGAACTGTTACTTTGAGTTAGGACATTTTTAAGTACTGTTGCCATAGGGGACAGCAATCCTGCACGTGCAAAAGTGGCACCGTGCTGGGGCCTTTCCCTGTACAGTTGTCCTCCTGTTGAAGTCTCGAAGTCTGCCATTTGAAATTGCAAGTACTTAAGGGTGTCCTGGCCCTAACCCTCTTTCCCTTGCAAAATATAAAAAGGACTGTCAAAGAAATAAAACCTGTTTTACATCCAAGAAGTGTCTGGCGCCCAATGACTTTTACCACCTTTGCACCTACTATGCCTCACAACCCACCACATATTGAAGGATGTGAGCTATCTTTGACCTTGAAGGTTCTCATTAGACTGGAAGAGTTTAGAGATTCTGCTACATTTGGCGCCCAACGTGGGGCTAAGGTGTTGTCCTTGCAGCAGTCGCCCATAGCAACCAGCTTCAACTCCAACGGGATTTCGCCTGGCTCCATGGGAAGGTGACAGGTAACTTTTATCCTTCTTATAGACTGTGTTGTCGTGTGTACTATCAGCGTGTGGAAGAACCAACGAGTTTCGCTGCTCATAGGAAAGAATCAGCCTGGTCTTTTGACACTTCCCACCAGCGCTGTAAGGATTAAAACAGGCCCCAAAATGGACTCCATTACAGTTTTGGCATGCCGCAGCAAGAAGGAGGCAGGCGCCACAGTTCCCGAAAAACATTTGCACCAATCTGTTGGCAGGCAGAGGAGCTCCCACTCTGGGTAAGGAAGTGCCCCCACGTGTGTCTGATTGTGGGTTAGTGAAGAAAATAGGGCATTTTTGGAGTGTAATGGCGGATTGGACGATTTACCTTTCTGGCGTTGATTTCAACTGGAATCAAAGGAAGTTTTGACTGATACCGGAGTGCGGTATGCCACAGAGGGTCAACTTGCCCTGTGTATGGCTGAAGGCTATGAGGCGTTGGGACTGATATGTGAAAAAGGTTCTGGTCTGACCCTGCAGCTGAGGCCTTGAATCAGATGTGGAGGCTGTGGAAAGCACCTGTTGGAGGTTGTATCTACGACCCAGCCTTCACAGATCCTGCACATGGATCAAGACTGGGACATCGTTGTTCCAGCTGGTAGTGATGACCAGAGCTCGTTGGCCATCCCCCGAATCGAGATAAGAATTGTTGATACCACATTAATGATCACCTGAAGACCCAGCCCGCCAGTCACTGATAGTGGCCGAGGTCAGCTCCAATTGCTCGGAGTGATGTCTGAGTTGCCCGAGAGGGAAATACCGGAACCGGGTAAACCAGTGGGATTGATAGTGGTGTGAGAGAAGGCGATGTTCGCAAAGGCTAGAGGGGATACCCTAGGAGTGCCCACAAAAACAGCCGTCATGCCTAACCATATACTTGCGGGGGGTGTCCTATCAGAGCCAGATGTTCTACTCGATGGACTACCTGAACCCGAGATTGGTGCCTTGTTTGATAGTGAGGAGTACAGTGACAGTGATGAGGACATAGTTTGGGGATGGGTGGAAGAAAGCCAGGAGCACTGGATTCCTAAAATCAACCGATACTGTGGCAGTATGCTCAGCACTGAATGCCCTCACTGCAAGGATTTGAGTCCAGTTTGGGAGCCTGTATATCCTGCTGATGGGATTCTGAACAGAGAAACAGAGGAGGCCAAAAAGAATAAAGGGGTGATGATGTAAGATTATTAATGATGTGCTAAACTTTATAGACTGTATCTTGTAAGGTTTCCTTCCTTATGTCAGGGGGAGGAAATGTTCACTACAGATGAAGTTGCAAAAGTTTGGGAAAGAACCGGGGATAGACTGTTACTTAATCAAAGTCTATTCATTGACTTCAAGTTAATAATGTCAGTTTCACAAAGAGACTTTAATCATTTATCACTATGGTGAATGTTACAAGAGGAACTTTGATTCTGCCCGACCTCAGGCTCCACTAACAATGGTTATGGAAGTAATACAGCCAGTTCGCTGGGGAATTATAAATGTGCACTCATGGAGTAAAGGACGCTTTGCTGAAGTTACTCCAGTTCTTTATATCAAGCTCGTGAAAAGGGGAGATACCTTTCAATGTTAAATGTCTGGGGCTACGGCCGTAAAAGTAATTTGGACAGCGTAACCAACCGCAAGCCAGATCCCAGATATTAATGGTGAAGCCTTGTCAAAATCATCTCTGCGGATTACAAATATGGGTTGTGTGATGTCAGGGACGCTCTGCCGATAGTTACCTTGCACACCCATTTGAAATGTTACTACTGGGAAATCTCAGAAAGCTGTGACGCCAGGACTGTGCTGGACTGAATGCTACTGGCAGTTACAGAAAGCGATCACTTGAGCCTGTTGGCCAAAAGATTGAAAGCTGTTGGGGGTGTTTCACCCTGTAGAGCAATCTAAGGACTTCAGCAGATTGTTGGTTAAAAAAAAAGAATGAAGACAGTTGTCTTTGGCTGCCAGGTGGGCAGACTAAAGATGTCCTTGCAAGGGAGCCTGTGTCTTGAAGTGTGGTCCCTTGCCATCTGGCATGACTGCTTGTTGCTTGAAATGCAGTCATGTCCTGTGCCCGGAGTTTCCTTTCAAAGAAGAAAAGGAACTGATGAGAAATGTAGTCCATTTGAAACAAAAGTTAATGGATGGTAATCGGTCATGGACACTGAACATGTAGTTAGTTAGAATAGGCTGTGATAAAGAAATGGTTGCCTATTTCTTCAAATAATGGACTCATGCACATATATCAGGAGTGTTATTGATTGAAGTATTGCTGAAAGTTTCATAGCTCAATATTGATGATGAAAGGAGTGGAATTCTTACAAAGAATGTGGCCCACTTTCAAAGATATAAATGATGTAGACATATATAGGATGTTCTTACGTTTCATACTGTCCTCGGCTGAGGACCAGTTTAAATCACTGTGTACACAT
The DNA here is from genome assembly GCF_042186555.1 of Aquarana catesbeiana. Taxonomy (NCBI): domain Eukaryota; kingdom Metazoa; phylum Chordata; class Amphibia; order Anura; family Ranidae; genus Aquarana; species Aquarana catesbeiana. The sequence goes on from NC_133324.1 coordinate 169,154,177, forward strand.
CGCACAATGCTTTTATAGGATCGGATGCTTTTGCATTGTTTTTTTCTCTCTTTCAGGTGTTGCCGAGTCGGTGCATCTTCCTTGGCTAAGAAGAGATAGGGATCTAGCCGGATAACAACACTAACCATTTGTACATTGTTACAACTGTATATATTAGATAGATAGTCGGGGAGCAATGCTATTGCCTTACTGCCTTGAAATGTAAATAATTATTTTTGATATCTAAATGTCATACGTGACTAACTATTTTATGTTGATAATGTTTATTTGTATGGTACGCCACATATACTTGTTATCTTGTTATACTGTTAACCCTTTCCCGTTTCCCTACCCATCCCAGTTTTTGCTAGGACATCTGCTCTCAGGCTTGGGAGCTCAAATTATTTTTTTTATGCAAACTCCAAGACGTAGTATCTTGAGCAGTGGGAGGATGTAGCGCCCTGGGGTTTAGTCAGGGAGCTCCTCGCCAAATTCCTTGTCAGGAGTAGCTACTGTAGTTAATTACTAGGGATCCACTGACTTCTCCCTTAGTTTGATCTGGTTGTACTTTCCTATATTACCACCAGGTGGCCGGGCACTTGGAGGTATTAGATTGAGAAGGACAACTCAAGGTCAGGTTATGGCTATATGGGGTATCTAAGCCAATGGGCAGGGATTTTGTTGAATTCCTTGGCCTGCTAGGAGAGCCTATATATTCGGGTGAGGTTAGGTAATCCAGGTTCTTTGGGTGGATGTGTGTCGTCCGCCCCAGGCTGCTAGTCCGGAGATTGGGCCTATCCCAGGGGCACCAGGCTGCCAGGCTGTGTGAGGGCCTATACAGAAGTAAGAGGGCTGCACAGGGTTGGGACTGCGGTTTGCGGTCCAATCAAAAGTGACAGTTCTGCCGGCCAGAGAGTCTGTCTTGGTCGGAGGTAGAAGGGAAGCTGTCACCACTAAGGGACCAATTGCCTTTACCAGGGACCACAGTGAGTAACTGAAGCAAGTACTGGAGCAGTATTCTCACCGAACAGGCACAGTGGAGAATTGGGAAACTTCAGGAGGTGATCAAGTCAAGGACCCAACCAGTGGAGGTGACGCTTGCAGAGCAGCCTTGTGTGCCAAGCTAGGGACTAGGGATGAGCTTGATATTCGGGTCGAAAATAAGTTTGACTTGAACATCGGTTGTTCGCCCGTTCGCAGAACAGCGAACATTATGGAGGGTTTGTGGGAAATTTGAGCTCCAGGGAACGCTCCATAATGCACTGCGAGATCGCAGTGCATTGCTGTATGATGATTCGCAAAAGCATGCACCTGACCTGCACACTTTGGCCAATCACAGCGCGCTCTGCTGAGAGAGCCATAATTGGCCAAAGGCAGGGTGCCTTTGGCCAATCATGGCTCAGAGGGACTAAGTCCACGCCCCACACTATATAAGGCTGCTTACACGGCAGCCGTGTGTAGTGTTGTTGGCGTGGACAGAGAGATAGCTTGAGTTATATTAAACAGGCAGGTTATTCAGTTAGTGGCAGTGTATTTGAGATAGATATATATGTATATACATATACACACACGCACAGTCAGTTTAGATATATAGATATATATAATACTCTGCATTTAGCATAGACTATATATTCAGTCTTTGCTCGATATTCAGTGCAGGCAGTGTGTGTGTGTGTGTGTGTGTGTGTGTGTGTGTGTGTGTGTGTGTGTGTGTATATATATATATATAAAAAAAAAAATTATTTATATATATAGTCGTGGCCCTAAGACCGAGACAAATGTGGATCACATAAACACGCGAAAAGACTCACAACATAAATAGACCTGAGGTGTGGCTTTTGGTCGTCTGGTAGGTATGGCAAGAAAAGGGGCCAAAAATAACCAGGTAGGGAAGTATCTTTATTGCCTCTAACCTCATTGAGTGAGCTTGGAGAAAGGGCCATCTTGAGGGAATATATATCTGGTAAAGCAGGCAGACTTTCACCTGCCTAGCTTCTTGGTCACATGGTCTGGTACTCCGTGCTGAGATGTGGCTGAGGCTGCGCCGATCCAAAGGAATATCCAGAATACCGCCCGGGGTCTAGGCCTAAGTTGACCAGTAGGACCCAAACATGTTTAATAAACTGATTTCCACTCAGGGGGTTGACCTGAAAAGGCAGTAACGGGTCGGAGACTGGCTGGCTGGGTAGGTGAAAGAGCAGACGGTCAAAAGATCGTTGCTGGGCACCAGACGTTGCTGGTTCGAAAGAAGTTTATATCCACTCCGGGTCCGGTTTGTTGCGTTTTCCGTAAGATAAAGGACATAGTGGCTTGGATACCGGCCAGGTACAGCCTGATAGGGGTATGAGGGAGAGCCAGCTGTGTGTGGCAATAAGATATAAAGGCTAGGACATGAGTGACGTCATCTACTGTGGTTCCGGGACAAGTGGCAAGGAACCTACGGTAGGTGTTCCAGGCCGTGGGATAAGCCTTTAGTGTGTTGCTAGACAGTGAGTGGTTGATGAGCCGGGTTGCATTGGCAAGGTGTGGCTTCAATCCATTGTTAGTTGAGACCAAGGTGGGATAGGAGTGGATGATGGGTCGGCTCCAGGTTCCTGCTGGAAGAATGAGACAAAATTGGAGCAGGTCAGTGCATCGGCTGCGGTATTGCACTTGCCAGGGATATGCTTACAGTAACTGTTAAATTTGGTGACGTAGTGACAATTGCAGCAGACTGCGCAGGAAGGACATGACGGGGAGCGACTTGGATCTACCCTTATTAATAATGTCAGCTGTAACCTGGTTGTCTGTGGTGAAGAGCTCTGTCTGATCTGTCCACGTGAGGCCCCAGACTTGGGCTGCTGCCATGATGGGGTACAGCTCGAACAATGACAAAGATCGAGGGAAGCCAGGAATCAGGCAGATTTCCGGGGGCCAAGGTCTGGCAAACCAGTGATGGCCAAAAATTGCAGCAAAGCCAATGAAGGCTGCAGCATCTGTGACTACCTGGGGCGACTGAGCTGATACTGAGGGAAAAACATTGATATGTCGTTCCAGTTGAAGAGGAACTCGTCCCACATAGCCAAGTCTGCTATTGCTGCTGGGTCTAGTCTGAGGACTTGGTCGGGTCCTGCACTCGGGCAAGAAAGACTAAGAGTCTTGAGATGAACGACCGCACCTGAGGAATTGTTCTCATAGCGAAATTGAGCATCCCTATCAAGGACTGCAGCTGTCTTTTAGTACATTCCTGTGACTGGGTAAACTCCTGAATGACCAACCTAACACAAGCTAATTTGTCAGAAGGCAGGCTAGGCTGCATGGCGTGCGTATCCAGGACGATGCCTGAGAAACTTATGAAATGTGTTGGGCCTTCCGCTATGTGTTCATTGAGATTGTTGAAGACCTCTCTTAGCTTGTCTAGATCTACCGGGGGGGGGTATGTCTAGGTGTTTGATAAGCAGAAAATCGTCCGGATAATGGATAACCCTGTGACATTGGGCCTGGTGTGACAGGTTCAAGTGAGGGATTGGCCAAACCGTCAGCTTTGTGGGCGAAGTGGCGACAAAAGAGTTCCGTGTCTGTGAGGCTCCAGTCAGAGCTTATCTGGAACTGGGCAAGTCTCGCTGCTGCTTTGGCTGAAAAACGACCGATGGTCGTAGACAGCAAAACCTCCATATTTGTAAGCAAGATCTGTCATTGCATGAAGGTATAAGTCCCGCTCCTCCCTCCTGCTGAGGGTGGCTGAACAAAGTACATCTCTGAACATCCTGAAGGCCAGGGCGAACTCAGTGGCTGACAGCTTACGACTGAGGCTGGGGTCTCTCGACTTGACAACCACTGAGACATCCCCCCCAGGCGTATGATTTGTTGTCAGCTAAGTCATGGACTGAGATGAGCAGGGATGCCAATTGACGTCTTTGCCCTCCAATATATCCTCCCTGATGCTGGTCGGGACAAGATGAACGGGGAGGACGATAGGTGCAGAGCCTGGTGTACCTGCAGAAGGAGAAGCTGTCATCGGGACCATGACCAGGTCCGGGAGGGCCATGGATGGGCGAACTTTCAAAGGTTTGACTCTGGTCTGGACGTCCGAACTGTTGCGGCTAAGGGGGAGACCAAAGAGTGCAGCTGGGCCCCGAGGATGGATTGTAGGGATGCCTGTTGGGCCCAGCTGCAGTTGGAGGCGGGAAGAGGAGCCTGAAAAGCTTTGCCTTCCTGGCCGTTAGCAGGAAAGGGAATATCCCTGCGACTCAGCTATGAGTTTGGGGATGTTCCGTCCCCTGAGGGACTGCAGGCAGCCACTCTCTGAGCCGTTTGGGGGGGGTAACAGAGGGGCGGGTGTGAAGTCCTCGCTGCCAGAAGACAAAAAGGGGGCTGGGTGCTCATATTTAAGAGGAGTCATAGCCATAGGATAGAGAGCGGAGTGGTAAAGAGAAAACTCAGAGAGGAGGAAAAAGGAAGAAGTACAGAAAAAGGAATGATAGGCATAGACAGGAGCTGACAGAGTTCTGTTGTGCAGAACTTATGTTGAGTGGAAATTTAGAAAACTCAGAAGAGTACGTGGCGACCGAGGTGGGCCAGGAGGTGAGTGGCCAGATAACCGATAGCTCGGGTGCCTGTCTGTGGCAAGCACAAACCTGAAGACCAGAACCCCAGGGCGTACTGGGGCAAGAAGTAGAAGTCTGGTACGGCCTACGTAGGAATGTTGCAGTCTGTAGGGGGTGACGTGTGCTCGGCCTGCTAACACTTGCACTGCCAGCAAGTCTACTGTTAAGCGACCTTGTCTGCGAGGTGAAGGGTCGTCCTTCGAAAACAGAGTGTCATGTATAGACATATGTGACAGAACTAACGCCTGGAGATCACGTCCAATGATGTATGTGAAGTAACGGTATTGTGAAAGGGTGCTGCAGAATGATGCGATAGAAAAGCCCATGAACTAGGCCCTGACTGACGCTCTAGTAGCGAGGTCCTGGTTATGATCGAAACTCGGTCGACCGGGAACACCTGCAGTAGGGGTGACATGAGTACAACAAGATTTCTTTACTTTTTTTTTTTTTCCCATTTTTTTATGTGTCCCCCTTGTATGCCACTGGCCCTGGTGAAGATGCAAACATAGCGCTTTTTTTTTTTTTTTTTGTTTTTTTTGTTTGTTTTTTTTACCTGGGAAATAACGTCCAACCTGGTACAGGATGGAACCTGAACTCGACTGACCTGAGGGTGAAAAGATAGACGAAAATGATGAGTGGCTCGTATGAATGCCACTGGAGACGAGTGACCGATTAAGTGCCACTAAAAAATGAAGTGGGCTGTATGAGCACCACTGAGTGTGCTTTCAAGGAGTATATGTTGAGATGCATGTTTGCAGCGATTGCAAATGGGTATATGCTGAGATGCGTGTTTTGCAGTGATTGCAAAAAGGGGTAAATGCTGAGATGCATGTTTAGTAGCGATTGCAAGGAGTTTATACTTAGATGCGTGTTTTGCAGTGATTGCAAAAATGGGTAAATGCTGAGATGCATGTTTTGCAGCGATTGCAAGTGGGTAAACACTAAGATGCGTGTATTTGCAGCAATTGCAAGGAGTTTATACTGAGATGCATGTTTTGCAGTGATTGTATATGGGTAAATGGTAAGATGCGTGTATTTGTAGCAATTGCAAGGAGTTTGTACTGAGATGCATATTTTACAGAGATTGCAAAATGGGTATATGCCGAGATGCGTGTTTTTTGCAGCAAATGCAAGGAGTTATGATGAGATGCGTGTCTTGCAGCGATTGCAAGGAGTTATGATGAGATGCGTGTCTTGCAGCGATTGCAAGGAGTTATGATGAGATGCGTGTCTTGCAGCGATTGCAAGGAGTTATGATGAGATGCGTGTCTTGCAGCGATTGCAAGGAGTTATGATGAGATGCGTGTCTTGCAGCGATTGGAAGGAGTTATGATGAGATGCGTGTCTTGCAGCGATTGCAAGGAGTTATGATGAGATGCGTATCTTGCAGCGATTGCAAGGAGTTATGATGAGATGCGTATCTTGCAGCGATTGCAAGGAGTTATGATGAGATGCGTATCTTGCAGCGATTGCAAGGAGTTATGATGAGATGCGTATCTTGCAGCGATTGCAAGGAGTTATGATGAGATGTGTATCTTGCAGTGATTGCAAGGAGTAATGATGAGATGTGTATCTTGCAGTGATTGCAAGGAGTAATGATATGCGTGTCTTGCAGCGATTGCAAGGAGTTATGATGAGATGTGTGTCTTGCAGCGATTGCAAGGAGTTATGATGAGATGTGTGTCTTGCAGCGATTGCAAGGAGCTATGATGAGATGCGTGTCTTGCAGCGATTGCAAGGAGCTATGATGAGATGCACGTTTTGCAGAGATTGCAAAATGGGTATATGCTGAGATGCGTGTTTTTTGCAGCGATTGCAAGGAGTTATCATGAGATGCGTATCTTGCAGCGATTGCAAGGAGTTTATACTGAGATGCATGTTGCAGCAATTGCAAAAATGGGTAAATGTTGAGATGCGTGATCTTGCAATGATTTCAAGGAGATTATACTGAGATGCATGTTTTTGCAGCGATTGCAAATGGGTAAATGTTGAGATGCATGTTCTTGCAGCGATTGCAAGGAGTTATGATGAGATGCGTAGCTTGCAGCGATTGCAAGAAAGGTCACCTACTGATAGGCGAAAAAGAAAAGGATAGCAGAAATTGTATATGTAGGAAGGAACTGCGAAGTGGCATACGTAACGTATCGTAGATTTGTTATAGGGACTGTTACGTATTGGTGTGTGGGATACTAGTGACGCGAACCGTTGTGCCGCTTGTGCGACTAGGTTCGGAGTGGACTGTGATGCATGTAGCTGCTGAGGTGATGTGAATCGGACAAAAAATAAATAATGAATCATAGGGTATGGTAAGAACCACTACAAATTGGTGTGCAGGATAAGACCGATGCAAACCGTTGTGCCGCCGAGGCGACAAGGCTTGAATCCGACTGTGATTCGTATGACATGAAAGCAATACGAAACAGTCAGTAGAAAATTACATAAAAAACGAACCATTTGTGGGGTACAACAGGGACTAATAAGAATCAGTGAGCTGGATGCATCCGATGCAAACCATTGTGCTGCCGATGCGACTAGGTTCGAATCGGATTGTAGCAGGTATGCAATATGAATCGGTTGTAAAGAGATGGCACTGATACAAATCGGTTGTAAGATGTATGAAGTGAATCCAATACAAATCGGTTGCAGTGTGTATACCACACCTTACTTCTAAAACCGAACACATACCAACCACCCAGCCCCCCAGGCTAATCAAAGTGCAGACAAGGCCCCATGTGGGTCTAATTACCACCTCAATCAGACACAGAACCCATGCAAATAATACATGCTGATCTCCAAATGGATGAGACGGCAACCCCATAGACAGTGAATCCTATGAGAAAATGAAGTCTGTATCGAGTGATATCAGAGAACAACCGACAATGGCTCAGAGGCTTGGATCTACGAACGAATCGTATGTTTGTGGATAGGATGACAAGCAAGGCAGAGCGAGCCTGCAAATCAAAGTTTGCAGGTATAGGAAACATATCCAATGGTAACATTGCATATGAACAAAAAGGTTTGAACCCTACCTGCAACAGCAAGCGAGAACCGCTGACGAAGACGCCGCAACCCACTTGTAATCGAACGCACAGACTTATGAACACAAGGTAAGCTGGGAAGAGTCAGCACAGTGACATGTAGTATCGTGCACTGAAACTGACAAAGAGGAAGGGGAAGCTTAAATACCCTCCGGGCTCCTCCCATAAATTCAGGCCAGCATACTGGCCTTCTAACATATATACTCTGCATCCAGTGTAGCCTATATCTACAGTGCATTCGGTGATCTACTGTTTCTAATACACTTCAGGCGGTGTGTACAGTTTCTACTACACTTCTGGTGGTGTGCACAATATACGTTATGGTGCAGCTGTAGTACAGTTTCTAATACAGTGCAGGCGGTGTACACAGTATCTAATACAGTGTGTACAGTTTCTACTACACTTCTGGTGGTGTACACAGTATAAAATATAGTGCAGCCGTTGTACAGTTTCTAATACAGTGCAGGCAGTGTACACAGTATCTAATACAGTGTGTACAGTTTATACTACTTTTCTGGTGGTGTACACAGTATCTAATACAGTGTGTACAGTTTCTACTACACTTCTGGTGGTGTACACAGTACACAAAGCAGTGCAGCCATAGTACAGTTTCTAATACAGTGCAGGCGGTGTACACAGTATCTATTACAGTGTGTACAGTTTCTACTACTTTTCTGGTGGTGTACACAGTATCTAATACAGTGTGTGCACAGTTTCTACTACACGTTTGGTGGTGTACAGCACACAATACACTGCAGCTGTAGTACAGTTGCTAATACAGTGCAGGTGGTGTACACAGTGTCTAAAACAGTGTGTACAATTTCTAATACACTTCAGGCAGTGTACGCAGTATCCACAGTATCTAATACAGTGTGTACAGTTTCTACTACTTTCTGGTGGTGTACACAGTATCTAATACAGTGTGTACAGTTTCTACTACACTTCTGGCAGTGTACACAGTACACAATACAATTCAGCCATAGTACAGTTTCTAATACAGTGCAGGTGGTGTAAACAGTATCTAATACACTGTGTACAGTTTCTACTACACTTCTGGTGGTGTACACAGTATCTAACACACTGTGTACAGTTTCTACTACACTTCTGGTGGTGTACACAGTATAAAATAAAGTGCAGCTGTTGTACAGTTTATAATACAGTGCAGGCAGGGTACACGGTATCTAATACAGTGTGTACAGTTTCTACTATTTTTCTGGTGGTGTACACAGTATCTAATACAGTGTGTACAGTTTCTAATACACTTCAGGCAGTGTATTAATATATATATATATATATATACTCTGCATTCAGTGTAGCCCATATATACAGTGCATTCGGTGGTGTATAGTTTCTAATACACTTCATGCTGTGTACACAGTATATAATACAGTGTAGTGTGGTGTTGCAAAACAAAAAATACATCATGTCCGGAAGGCCACCAAGGAGAGGCAGACACTCACAGGCCACTAAAAGAAGGCAAGCAGCCTCTGTGTCTACAGTCAACAGTGGTGGTCGTGGACATGGTGCATCCTCTGCAGGTGGCCGTGGGGCACGCTTGTCCTTTTTTGCTGCTGCTGGCTGTGTTATTGAGCCACAACATGCAGAAGAGTAGGTGGAGTGGATACTGAAGCCGTCATCATCCTCCTCATCCTCTGTCACCCAGGCTCAGAATAGTGTGACTTCCAAAGTAGCTGCCAAAGTGGCCTATTCCACCGGCTCCTTGTTCATAGTCACTCATTCCGTAGCCCCACCATCATACACGGAGGAGTCCGCCAAATGTTATGACCACAGTGTCGGGTACATGCTGCTGGAGGATGCTCAGCGATTTGAAGGCTCTGATGTTGGTTCCCGGGTTGAGGAAGGGAGTAACGTGAGCCTAGAGAGAGGGGGTGCCACAGAATGACAAGAAACTGGCCGTCATGTTCCCCCAGCTGCAGCATACTGCCATGTTTGCTCCAGTGATGAGGAGGGAGGGGATGATGAGTTCACTGACTGTACTTGGGTGCCTGAGAGAAGAGAGGAGGAAATGAGGAGGAGAAGGCACAACTCCAACGAGGCAGGATGTCCTCTAGGGGGCAGCTTAAGGGCAGCCACCCTATTGCATCACACCGCAGAGCTCCGCAGGTGCAGGGCTCTGATGACTTCCCGCTGACTTTTAAAACTTTCTTGGAGTGGGCCTTTTTCGACACATGTGCAGCAGATCACACCATTGCTGTTTGCAACCTATGTCTAAATGGGGATCAAGCGTGGCCAGAACAGCAGCCGCTTGGGCACCACATGCTTGACCAGACATATGACGACCTGCCATGCAGTCCATTGGCAAAAGCACTTGAAAGACCCACATCAAAGAAAAAGGTGGACTTCTCCTTGCTCCTCATCTGGGATCTCCAACCCTACTATACTTCCAGTCCTCTGGAAATGATCCTTAGTGACCTTAGTGACCCAGAGGACTCAGAATCGAATGCCTCTGCAAATTTACGCTGCATGGTCTCCCTGATTCTGCAAAGCCTGCAAAAGGACCCTAGGATTCGTGGTATCAAGAAGAGGGATCATTACTGGCTGGCAACCCTTCTTGATCCACGTTACAAGGGTAAAGTTGCAGAACTCATCCTGCCTTCACAGAGGGAGCAGAGGATGAAACATCTTCAGGAGGCCTTGAAGAAAGGTTTGTGTAACGCATTTCCAGACCCTGGGAGGTTACCATTTCCTGCTGCTGGACAACGTGTTGCTGAGGTTTCGTTCAGTCAGAGGAAGAGCGGTGGAGAAGGTGGTCAGCTGACCGATGTCTTTAAACAATTTTCCATTCTTCAGCTCCAAGGTCTGATCGGTTCAGGCAACCATCGCCAGCATCTGCATTACATGGTGCAGGAATATCTAGGGGCAAGAGCAGACTTGGAAACCTTTCTATCAAGAACCATGAATCAGACCGAGACAGAAGTATAGTTAAATCACACTTGTTTATTAATAATAATAATAATAATAACAAAAAGGAAACAGAGTAAGCGTAGTCGCAACAAGCCAGAGTTCAGTAACCGGATCGGGTAGTCAGCCAAGCCAATGTCAGAGAGCCAGAGATAAAAGTAGTAGTACAGCAAGCAGGATCAGGAGCCAGAAGGGACGTCAGCCGAGCAAGTCTTCAGGAGAAAGTCTCTGTGATGTTGACAAAGGCGAAGGCAGAGATCAAGTGAGCTGGACAGCTTTAAGTAGGCAGGACTGACGAGAAGAATCAACAACAGCTGGGTAACTGTGGAGAGAGATAGGACCTGGCAATTAGCCAACAGCTGAGCGGCCAGCTCAGAGAAGGAAGGGCTGAGGAGGACCACCGAGCTTGAGGGGAAAACGTCTATGGAAATCACGGAGGAGGACAGGAGCATGTACGTCCGGACCGTACCCCTTCCAATGTACCAGGTACTGTATGCGCCCACTGAACCTACGGGAGTCAACAATGGATTGTGCTTCATACTCCTCATGGTTCTCAACCTGTATAGGGTGAAGACGTGGCACCGAGGTGGTAAAACGGTTGCAGACCAAAGGTTTCAATAAGGAGACATGAAACACATTTGAGATGCGCATACTAGGAGGAAGGTCCAAGGCGCAAGCCACTGGGTTAATCCTGCGAAGGATATGGAATGGCCCAATAAACCGAGGTGTGAACTTCAAAGAAGGAACACGAAGTCGAAGGTTGCAAAACAACAGCCAGACTCTGTCTCCAACCTGGTAGGAAGACGCAGGCAGGCGTCTGCGGTCAGCATGGAGTCTGTACCTATCGTTAGCATGTTGCAAAGCCTCCTGAACTTGTGCCCAAGTGGGACGAAGACCACGGAGATGCTCCTCTAACGCAGGAATACTCTGCGGAACAAACCAGTCAGGCAACATGGAAGGTTGAAAACCATAATTCGCCATAATCGGGAAGCAGAATTCAAGGCACACAGAATTCAAGGCAACTCTGCCCACGGTAATAGGTCTGACCAGTTGTTATGATGGTTAGAAATATAGCAACATAGGAATTGCTCCAAGGACTGATTGGCTCGTTCTGTGGCCCCATTAGACTGTGGTTTATATGCAGAGGAGAAGGCAAGCTGAATTCCCAACTGTGCACAAAAGGCTCGCCAGAACCGGGAAACAAACTGGCTACCCTGTCCGAGACAATCACCTTGGGTAGCCCATGTAAGCGAAAGATCTCCTGAGCAAAATTGGAAGCCAATTCCTTAGAAGTGGGCAACTTCTTAAGTGGAATACAATGACACATCTTTGAGAACCGGTCAACCACCATAAGGATAACAGTGTTGTCTTAGGAGTTGGGTAACTCCACAATGAAATCCATAGACAGGTGGGTCCAGGGCCTCTCTCCATTGGGTATGGGTTGTAGGAGACCCACAGGAAGGTGTCATGTAGTCTTACACTGAGCACACACAGAACAGGCAGCTACGAAGGCAGTTACATCAGCCCGTAGACTAGGCAACCAGAATTGTTGGGAAATGGCCCAAACGAGTTGATTCTTCCCAGGGTGGCCAGCTGCCTTGGGAGAATGGTAAGTCTGGAGCACAGCAGTACGGAGACTCTCTGGGACAAAGTGGTCACTAGGAGGAGCATGGACCTGAGCAGCAAGAATTTTGTCATCCAAAAGAGAAGTAAGACTAGTGCAAACCGTAGCCAGAATACAATCAGGAGGAATCACAGGAACCGGAACCGACTCCAACTTGGAAGTGGAGGAAAATTATCGTGACAAGGCGTCAGCCCTTGCATTCTTAGTACCGGGTAAGACAATGTAATTAAAACTCAACAAGAAAAGAGCCCATCTGTGAGGGGTTACAGTGTTGAGGCGCCACCACTACCACCCAAGGCCCAATTTTTCTGCCCCTGTTTAACAGGGGCATGTAATTACTATTTTTTAAATAATAGTTAAGCAGGGCCCGTTCCTGCGCCCAACAAGAGTAACTGTGAGGGGTTACAGTGTTCTGGCACCACCAAAACCAAAGGCCCAATTTTTCTGCCCCGTTTAACAGGGGCATGTAATTACAAATTTTGATATAATATTTAAAAGCAGGGCCTGTTCCTGCGCCCACCAAGAGTATCTGTGAGGGGTTACAGTGTTTTGGCACCACCACCACCACCCAAGGCCCAATTTTTCTGCCCTTGTTTAACAGGGCCATGTAATTTCAATTTTTATATAATATTTTACAGCAGGGCCTGTTCCTGCCCCCAACAAGAGTAACTGTGAGGAGTTACAGTGTTCTGGTACCACCAACACCTAAGGCCCAGTTTTTCTGCAGAGTATAAAGGGCAGGCCGGATAGTATATATACTGCTGTTCAGAGTATATAGTGCCTGGGGGTCTGGGGGACCCCCACGCCATTTTAAAAAAAACCTGGTGCGGGGTTCCCCTTAATATCCATACCAGACCTGAAGGGCCTGGTATGGATTTTGGGGGGGGACACCCACGAGATTTTTTTTGGTATTTTTATCTATATTGCCGGGATCTGACAATACATTACAGCTGCGAGCAGTTTTCAATGACATTTATTCCTTTAGAAATGTAATTTTGCTGTGGTGCTGTTACAAACATGGGAAAGATGCGCTACTTTACAGGCATCCTAAGGACACCCTAATATAAACAAAGGGCAATCAGCGCAAACTTAAAAAACTAAATAATATGCAAGCTGAACACTAAAGGTATCACCAACCTCAAAAATCAATCATAAAACAAAAATAAGTGCAGCGCAAAATATGTAAAATAATAAATAAATGCAAAGTCCAATGGTAATGGAACAGTAATGTAAACTGAAGTCCATATGATCAAAACTGCAAACACAATTCTTCTGAGAGCATACTGATAAAACTCTTTCCACCCGATGTACAAGGAGAAGCAAATCAATACATGTGATTCCGCTTACCAGCTTCGGTGGACCCCTTAATTACAGGGGGTCAGAGACAGCATGAATGAACCCAAGAAGGAGCAGCTGGGCTGATGGTCATCTGCTGGGGATACCATCAGCCCAGCTGCTCCTTCTTGGGTTCATTCATGCTGTCTCTGACCCCCTGTAATTAAGGGGTCCACCGAAGCTGGTAAGCACAATCACATGTATTGATTTGCTTCTCCTTGTACATCGGGTGGAAAGAGTTTTATCAGTATGCTCCCAGAATAATTGTGTTTGCAGTTTTGATCATATGGACTTCAGTTTACATTACTGTTCCATTACCATTGGACTTTGCATTTATTTATTATTTTACATATTTTGCGCTGCACTTATTTTTGTTTTATGATCCTAAGGACACCCCCCAGGCGCAATATATAAAGGAATATTTAATTTTTATTGTTTCATTTTAAGCATTATTAAAATCACTGCTCCTGAAAAAACTGCTGTTTTTTTTTTTTTAATTTGCATTGATACATGTCCCCTGGGGCAGGACCCAGGCCCCCAAACACTTTTTATGGCGATAACTTGGTTATTAGCCTTTAAAATTAGCAATTTGATTTTTCATGTTCGCGTCCCATAGACTTTAACGCTGTTTGCGTGTTCACACAAGTTTCTTGCCTGTTCACATGTTCTGGTACGAACCGAACCGGGGGGTGTTCGGCTCTTCCCTACTAGAGGCCGAGCCGGTCAGCAGGGGTGAAACTTGGGGGGTATCCAGAGTGCCAAGCTAGGGACCAAGCAAGGAAGAGTGGGTGACGCTTGAGGGAGATACCATCGTATAAGCCTTAAGGAGCTCGCGGGAATCAGAGTCAGGGAATCAGAGGGTCCAGTGAGAGACCAGGAGCTCAAGGGGCTGAAGAACTAGAAGGAGAAGTTGTAGTACAGTTGGGAGAACTGTTGCTTTGAGTTAGGAACTGTTTAAGTACTGTTGCCATAGGAGATAGCAATCCTGCACATGCAGAAGTGGCACCTTGCTGGGGCCTTTCCCCTCCTCTCGGAGTCTGCCATTTGAAATTGCAACTACTTAAGGGTGTCCTGGCCGTAACCCTCTTTCCCTTGCAAAATATAAAGAGGACAGTCAAAGAAATAAAACCTCTTTTACATCGAAGAATTGTCTGGCGCCAAATTACTTTTACCACCTTTGCACCCATTATGCCTCACAACCCACCATATATTGAAGGATGTGAGCTATCTTTGGCCTTGAAGGTTCTCATTAGACTGGAAGAGGTCAGAGATTCTGCTACATATAGATATATATATTACATATATATAATAAACATATAATTTAATAATCATATAAATATGTGACATTTATGTAACTTTTTTATATAGCCTTTCATTGTTAGGCCTTTACATTTGTGTTTGTTTTTATAATTTACATAATTAATTTTATCAAAAATGTGAAAGGTCAGCTTTAGACAAAACATTTTTTTAAAGTTTTGAATGGGGGTATACTTCTGTTAGGTGTTTATTCCTGTCTGTGTGATCTATTGCGATGGTTCTCCATCATTTTTAATCTCTTTGGAACAAGGACAATTAAGGGAATGGGGTGACCAAACAAAAAAATAAATCCTGAAGGAAACATTGTAATCTTTCACTACACAACTAAATTTAAAAATTGTTGTTGCCCCTATCCCCATCACTTTGTTTTCCTATATCCCTGACACAGTGGGTGAGGGGTAATCTCCCCAGCACAGTCACAGAGTGCAAGAAAAAAAAGCTGACAGGGGTCCAATAATTCCATGCTGTATTCAGAGCAGAAATATTTAGGAGACATTTTGTCTGATGTTGGTCTTTAAGTGAGCCAGTTTCTATTTTATATAAACTGGTTACTTCCTTACCAACTTTTTTTTCTATATGGGGAATATTGTACTTCCTATTTTAAACTGTATAGTTTCTAAAATATGAGGTTTAATGTTCTGTATTTAGCATTTTTGCTGTTCTTCTTCATGGAAACATACTAGACTGGGAGATTTTATGAGCTTTTCTGTTTGCCATCTGGTAACTTCTGAGGGGGTTTCAAAGTTAAGTGAGACTGAGTCATGTAAATGTGTAAATTGTTAGTGTTTCTTGCATTTTCTCATTTCTTTTGTAAGGCTGCTGAATTCACTGCCGTTGTAAATATGGTCTTGCATTTCACTTTCATGATCACAGTACTTATAGATCCACAATCTCTTCTTCATGCGTGATGTCATTGATAAATGATGACATCACACTGGCTAAAAATTCATTTTAAATTCTGATGATCTCCAAGATTTAGGCTTGAGGAAATAACTTTATTCTTATTTAAGGCCCACCATTTGCCCAAGTGCTTTTCTATTTGCCAAACTGCTAGCAGAGGAGGCTGTCAGGCTGTGGTTGCATTTTTTGTTACTTTGTTGCAAAGCTGACACTCTCGTCTTCATTTTTGGTTTATTTTAACCTCCCTGGCGGTATGATTATTTCAGATTTTAGGTGCTGAAAGCGGTACAATTATTTTGCATGGAAATTTGGCGTTTTATATTGTAGGTCTGTAATTCTTAACAATAACACACTTAAATCTGTCCAAACAAGAGTCTAGTAGATATCCCGGGTATGATAAAGTTTGAAACACAAAAACATAAATTATAATAAATAAAAATAAATAATTAAAAAAAAAAAAAAAAAAATTAATAATAAAATAAATTTCCCCACGATTCACTATCGCTCAATTCTGCAAGTGTTCTAATTTACTATCCTTGTTTTCTAGCTGGTCTAAAGCCACTTTTGATGTAAAGGGACACTTTTTGGTTGCTATGGACAATCTCCAGTTTCCAGGCAGAAAGAACAGTATATATAACATAAAACTGCATGCAGGGCATAGGACAAAGCACTGGGGACAAAAGGGATGTGAAATAATTTCATACAGTACTGTAATCTGTAAGATTACAGTACTGTATGTGTTATGATTTTACACTTTTTTGAATTTGCCGCCAGGCTCCGCCCCCGTGCGTCGCGCCGCTCGCAGGGAACGGAGCCTGGCACGGAGAGGCTTCGGAGGAGGACGGAGCCCGCAGACACAGCGGGGGACATCGCAGGATCCCGGGGACAAGGTAAGTAAAGCCACACCAGGATCCTGCGATGTAATCCCGAGTGTGGCTCGGAGTTACCGCTAATGGTCCTGAATTTTAACCCCGAGCCACACTCGGGAAAACCGCCAGGGAGGCTACAGTGTGTCCTGTTTAAAAAGGTTTGCTGTATCACAAAAATCTATTTAAATTATACACTATACTGCCAAAAGTATTGGTACACCTGCCTTTACATGCACATGAACTTTAATGACATATCAGTCTTAGTTCAAAGGGTTCAATATTGAGTTGGCCCACCCTTTGCAGCCATAACAGCTTCAACTCTTCTGGGAAGGCTGTCCACAAGGTTTAGGAGTGTGTCTATGGGAATGTTTGACCATTCTTCCAGAAGCGCATTTGTTTGTTTGTTTGTTCTTAAAGCCAGGACTGTGCAGGCCAGTCAAGTTCCTCCACCCCAACATCAATCATCCATGTCTTTATGGACCTTGTTTTGTGTACTGGTGCGCAGTCATGTTGGAACTGGAAGGGGCCATCCCCAAACTGTTCCTACAAAGTTGGGAGCATAAATTTGTCCAAGATGTCTTGGTATGTTGATGCCAAGCCCAACCCCTGAAAAACAACCCCACACCATAATCCTCCCTCCACCAAATGATTTGGAGGGGTGGTCCAATACGTTTGGCAATATAGTGTGGATGAACGAGTTTGGGGTGGAGGAACTTGACTGGCCTGCACAGAGTCCTGACCTCAACCCGATAGAAGACCTTTGGGATGAATTAGAGCAGAGACTGTGAGCCAGGCCTTCTTGTCCAACATCAGTGTCTGACCTCACAAATGCAAATACGCTTACAAATGCGCTTCTGGAAGAATGGTCAAACATTCCTATAGACACATTAAAGTTCATGTGCGTGTAAAGGCAGGCGCCCTAATACTTTTGTCAAAAGAGTGTCTGTAGTTCTAATCTCTAAAACCTCAGATAAGCTTAAACATGTTAATGTATGCAAAAGTAATTTTTCTAAATATTTTTAAACCTGCACCTTCCATTAAAATAATACTTGGTGGTCCTGCCATGAAGGTTTTTTTTTGTTCAGACATATCTTGTTAAAGGGGGACAATGCCTCTGTCCATTTCTCCCAGCTGTGCTGCTGCCTTGCTACCCTATCATAAAGGCCTCCCATGGAGACTACAAGTGGCAATTTCAACATATACAGTATTATGCAAGAATTGCTCACTTTTGCCTCATTGTGAAACCCACCCTAAGGGTTGGTTCACACTTGTAGAGAGTGCTGAGTTTTCCTGCAAGGGAAAACAAAGCTTTTCACAAGGGCACACAGAAAATAGGGTGTGCGATTCCTTGCAGCTGTCAGCTGCAGGGCAGAACAGTGCAGAAAAATTCAACACGGCTCCGCAGGTCTCTGTGACCCTGTGTTTTTATGCAGTGCATAAAAAATTTTTTTTTGCAAAACAATATCATGAAAAGCAGGCCTTGTTTGCCCTTAAAAATGTATTGCCAAATAAACAAGTCCATAGCAGAAATTTAAACATTGCTCTGGTCCATAGTGCTTGTACAGATGTGAGAGGTGAAGTGGTTAATCTTTGGAATAAGGTGTGAGTTCAGACCAATGAAGAATTAGGTTTGTACTCTGGCTATTCACCAGAACAAGGAAGTGGAATGGGCTCTTTTCCCGCCTGCCAAGCCGAACCTTCAGCTACAGCAAGAAATCATACATTTTAGTAGCAGTATTATCAACGCCGCTAATATGTGTTATTTTTAAACAAAAGAAACAAGGCTTTATTATCACTTTAAAGCGGTGTTCCGCTCGCAATTTTTTTTTTTTTAAGTCAGCAGCTACAAACACTGTAGCTGCTGATTTTTAATAAGGACACTCACCTGTCCAGGGAGCCTGCGATGTCGGCCCCTGGAGGCCTATCCGTCCATCGGATCGGGTGCAGGCGCCACCATTCTAATTAAGGGAAACCCGGTAGTGGAGCCCCGCGGCTTCACTGCCCGTTTCCTACTGCTCATGCGCAGTGCTTTGTGAATGGCCAGCTGTCTTCTGGGACACACACACAGGTCCCAGAAGACCGCGGGGGGGGGGCTCACTGCACAAGAGGATAAGACGTTCTGAGCCGCGGATTGGATGGATCGGAAGTACAGGCTGTACTTCATAAAAAGGTAAACACAAGTAAAATACTGCGCTATATCAAAACACCAAACCATGTATAGCTGCTGCTATAAGTGAGATATACCCAATAGTATAAAGAAAAAAGAAACAATAGCAACGCTAAGATTGATAAAATTGTGAATAAAAATAATAATATTGATTCTTGGTGAGCATCAATGTTAATAACTGAATCACTCAGTTACTAGTTAACATTATCTATAATCGTGAAAAACCTTTCCCTTGTGGGTATAAATTAATTAAATCCACCACCGCATCCAAGAAGTGACCACAGGCTTACCAAACAGCAAGTAAAGTAAGCTTTTGACCTTAAACCCGGTCCGGCCTTTCAGCATACATGAGATGATATGAATGATCAGATAACTGTCTCGGGCCGGAGATCTCCAACATACCGTCACATAAAATCTAGAAAGGAAAGGCTCGCCATAGCGTTATACCATCAGGATAATTTATTGGGAGTAAAAATAAATATTGCACTTACAGAAGATTTAAAAACAATCAGCAAGGAAAGTCGGCCAGCTAAACAGAAATCGCCCGTCCAATAGAGACTCTGGTACGCGGTGACGTCAGCACGTCAACTCCTCCCGACGTACGTTTCATCAACAAATGACATTTTTGTTTTTACTTCATAAAAAGGTACTATAGAAGAAAAAAAAACAATTTTTACTATCCAAAAACCAGGGGTGGAGAGGTGGTCTTTCATTTAAGACCACCTCTCAAAAGTGGGTGGAACTCCGCTTTAACCTCCCTGGCGGTATGATTATTTCGGATTTTAGGTGCTGAAAGCGGTACAATTATTTTGCATTGAAATTTGGCGTTTTATATTGTAGGTCTGTAAATCTTAACAATAACACACTTAAATCTGTCCAAACCAGAGTCTAGTAGATATCCCGGGTATGATAATGTTTGAAACACAAAAACATAAATTATAATATAATAAATAAAAATAAATAATTAAAAAAAAAAAATAATAATAAAATAAATTTCCCCACAATTCACTATCGCTCAATTCTGCAAGTGTTCTAATTTACTATTGCTGTTTTCTAGCTGGTCTAAAGCCACTTTTGACGTAAAGGGACACTTTTTGGTTGCTATGGACAATCTCCAGTTTCCAGGCAGAAAGAACAGTGTATATCATGTAAAACTGCAGGGCATAGGACAAAGCACTGGGGACAAAAGGGATGTGAAATAATTTCATACAGTACTGTAATCTGTAAGATTACAGTACTGTATGTGTTATGATTTTTACTTTTTTTTTAATTTGCCGCCTTGCTCCGCCCCCGTGCGTCGCGCCGCTCGCAGGGAACGGAGCCTGGCACGGAGAGGCTTCGGAGGAGGACGGAGCCCTCAGACACTGCGGGGGACATCGCAGGATCCCGGGGACAAGGTAAGTAACGCCGCCCCAGGATCCTGCAATGCGATCCCGAGTGTGGCTCGGGGTTACCGCTAATGGGACTGAATTTTAACCCCGAGCCACACTCAGGAAAACCGCCAGGGAGGTTAAGCTTTGAAAAAAAAAAACAGCAAAACATGGAGGCTGATTGGTTTCTATGCAGAACTACACCAGATTTTGTACTCTTCAGTTTTAGTAAATCAACCCCTTGTTGTCTGGAAGTTTGATGGAAGTGGGTCTTTTTTTTATTTAATAAAGAACTTGTAAAGCATGTGTGATTATTTGCATTGTCATTTTTAAATGAGTGAAGCTGGGCATAGATGGATCAAAATTCAGCCTGTTCAGCGGAGACTGGCCAAATTTCGATTCATGTGTTGCCATCCCTGTTCAGCAAAATGTTAGAAAATGTTAGAAAATTGAAAAGCTGCTAATCAGTGTATTCTGACAATAGAGAGGTGGGATTTCCCCATCCACCTTGCTTGTGTAGATGGAGAAATCTGTTGTCTTTTTTTTTATTACTTGTTTAGCTGGTTGATTGAAAAAAAAAATTATTTATAGCCATGTTTTGTTTGTTTAGGCAGGGTTCACATATGTCCAGCTGCGGTTTGCAGACCGGAGTCCAGTGTGTTTCTGTTCACCGGTTCACAATTCAGGTGCAAATTTTTACCTGAATACGCACCTAAACCGGACTCAAAAACGCACAGGACCCTTTTCAAAACCACCCCACGGCTGCCCATCACATGTGTGAACCGGCTCCATTAAAAACTGGTCACATTCACATATTATGTGAATTTCATGCGGTTAAAAACGCATCCAATTTGCATGTATGTGAAACCAGCCTAAAGCTATGGACTTGTACAAACACCACCTGAACTGTGTTTGTTTGCTGCCTTTCTAAATATATGTGGAGGGCAAACATGCTTGAACTGGTCCCAGGTGTCCCTGTTTCACACATGTTTTGCCAATAATACCAACACATATACTGTATTTCTTTCTCTCTCTCTCTCTCTCTCTCTCTCTCTCTCTCTCTCTCTCGCTCTCTCTATCTGTCTATATATATATATATATATATATATATATATATATATATATATATACACAGTATCTCACAAAAGTGAGTGCACCCCTCACATTTGTGTAAATATTTTATTATATCTTTTCATGTGACAACACTGAAGAAATGACACTTTGCTACAATGTAAAGTAGTGAGTGTACAGCTTGTATAACAGTGTAAATTTACTGTCCCCTCAAAATAACTCAACACACAGCCATTAATGTCTACACCACTGGCAACAAAAGTGAGCACACCCCTAAGTGAAAATGTCCAAATTGGGCCCAACGTGTTAATATTTTGTGTGGCCACCATTATTTTCCAGCACTGCCTTAACCCTCTTGGGCATGGAGTTCACCAGAGCTTCACAGGTTGCCATTGGAGTCCTCTTCCACTCCTTCATGATGACATCACAGAGCTGGTGGATGTTAGAGACTTTGCGCTCCTCCACCTTCTGTTTGAGGATGCCGTTTGAGGATGTCCCACAGATGCTCAATAGGGTTTAGGTCTAGAGACATGCTTGGCCAGCCCATCACCCTTATCCTCAGCTTCTTTAGCAAAGGCAGTGGTCGTCTTGGAGGTGCGTTTGGGGCTGTTATGTTGGAATATTGCCCTGCAGCCAAGGGAGGGGATCATGCTCTGCTTCAGTATGTCACAGTACATGTTGGCATTCATGGTTCCCTCAGTGAACTATAGCTCCCCAGTGGCGGTATCATTCATGCAGCCCCAGACCATGACACTCCCACCAACATGCATGACTGTAGGCAAGACACACTTGACTTTGTACTCCTCACCTGGTTTCCACCACATACGCTTGACATCATCTGAACCAAATAAGTTTATCTTGGTCCCATCAGACCACAGGACATGATTCTAGTAATCCATGTTCTTAGTCTGCTTTTCTTCAGCAAACTGTTTGTGGGCTTTCTTGTGCATCATCTTTAGAAGAGGCTTCTGACAGCCATGCAGACCAATTTGATGCAGTGTGCAGCATATGGCCTGAGCACTGAAAGGCTGACCCCCCCACTCCTTCAACCTCTGCAGCAATGCTGGCAGTAGTCATACGTCTATTTCCCAAAGACAACCTCTGGATATGACGCTGAACACGTGCACTCAACTTCTTTGGTCAACCATGGTGAGGCCTGTTCTGAGTGCAACCTGTCTGTTAAACCACTGTATGGTCTTGGCCACCGTGCTGCAGCTCAGTTTCAGGGTCTTGGCAATCTTCTTATATCCTAGGCCATCTTTATATAGAGCAACAATTCTTTTTTTCCCAGATCCTCAGAGAGTTCTTTGCCATGAGGTGCCACGTTGAATTTCCAGTGACCAGTATGAGAGAGTGAAAGCGATAACACCAAATTTAACACACCTTCTCCCCATTCACACCTGAGACCTTGTAACACTAGCGAGTCACATGACACCTCAGAGGGAAAATGGCTAATTGGGCCAAATTTGGACATTTTCACTTAAGGATGTACTCACTTTTGATGCCAAGGGTTTAGACATTAATGGCTGTGTGTTGAGTTATTTTGAGGGAACAGCAAATTTACACTGTTATACAAGCTGTACACTCATTACTTTACATTGTAGCAAAGTGTCATTTCTTCAGCGTTGTCACATGAAAAGAGATAATAAAATATTTACAAAAATGTGAGGGTGTACTCACTTTTTTGAGATACTGTATATACTGTATATACACACACCACTACGCACGCAATACACGAGAAATCAGAATTGTTTGTGTGTTATCAGCTTAAGCAAATTGTGTTTGTCTATTGTTGTGACTTAGATGAGGATCAGATCACATTTTATGGCAAATTACTATTGAAAACCAGTTAATTCCAAGGGGTTCACATCATTTTTTGCCGCTTTATATATACAATATACATTTATATATGTATATATTGTATATGTGAATTTTCAGTGGATAAATTCCTCCAAGAAATAGGTTGCTCTGGGATCTGGATATGATATGTACCAGTCACTCAGTATCCTCTGCTATCTGATACATGGATGCTTATTGTAGCTTTGTTAGACATGATGTGTATTCCAGTGGGCTTGGAGTTATTATTTGATGGCTGCTTTTAATTTTGTGTTCAGTTGCTGTGTATAACTCAATCTATTCACCATGTCACCTATTAATTGACTACAGATGATCATATTGTTCAGAATATGAATACTTTTATCAAATGGAAACATCTTATAATAATGTGGGTAACTGTTGACAGTGGGGCAGTAATATGAACATTGTATGTTCTGTATTTCTTATATAGTATCCTAGGATCTAGGGCTCTCTGAAAATCATATGACTTCTTTTTTTCCTTATATTTTTTTTCAGAATTTTGGACTCATTCCCAGATTTAGCAAAGCTTTGCAAAATTACAACAATTTTATCAAGCTCTTGACTTCTCAGAAGAAGGGCCTGCATTCATTATACCATCTTGTGTAAACTGGGTGCTGTATGTGCATTTGAAGAGGATACCTTCAATTTGACTTCATAGTGAGGAAATCTAGGAAAAACAGTGAGCCAATCGAATAGGAAATCACTGCTTTCAGCTTTCAAGGCCAATAATAAATAACACGTTATCTCCTCCGATTCTGCAACATGTCTGGTTGACGAACGGCCATTCAGAAACTGAAAAGCGCGAAATGAAAAGTGCGAAATGAAAATTGCGAATCAATACTCGCCAAACTTCTACTAACACGATATTAGCAGAAGGAGCCCAAAGGGTGGCTCTAAAGAGCTGAAAAACCACGTAGTACGTCCAGTACGTCACTACGTTCGTAATTGTTGGCCAACAATTGTGTGGCCGTGTGTATGCAAGACAAGTTTGGGCCAACGCCCTTTGGACAAAATTCCACGGTTTTGTTGGCCAACAATCTGATCTGACACTTCTTATATAACAGAGGGCGGGGCCACCCAGTGACCCCGCCCTCCTCTGACGCACGGGGAATTCACGGGACTTCCCTGAGGCTTTCCCCTTGTTGTCAGAGGGGGCGGGGTCACCGTTTACGTAACCGGGTGACCCCGCCCCCCTCTGACAACACGGACAAAAGCCATAGGGAAGTCCTCATGAAGTCCCAGGTATGTGGCCTGGTATGGTTCAGGGGGGGGCGCTCTCTCGTTCCCCCCTCTTTTCCTCTGGTCTGTCAGGTTTACTGCTCAGATAAGGGTCTGGTATGGATTTTTGGGGGGATCCCAAGCCATTTTTTAAAAAATGTTGGCGTGGGTTTCCCCTTAAAATCCATACCAGACCTGAAGGGTCTGGTATGGATTTTGAGGGGGACCCCCACGCCATTTTTTTTTTTTTGGCACGGGGTTCCCCTTAATATCCATACCAGACCTGAAGGGCCTGGTATGGAATTTAGGGGGACCCCCATGCATTTTTTTTTTCTTTTGGTTCGGGGTTCCCCTGTGGGGAAATCCCATGCCGTTTTTATCAATGAACTTTTACTTTTATGTGTATTGTCGGACCGACAATTCATTATAGCCGCGAGTAGGTTTAAATGACTTTTTTTCCTTTGAAATTTCTGAAATTTCATTTTGCTGTCAGACTGTTCTAAACACGGGAAACATGCGCCCCTTTACAGGCATACTATAGACACCCCCCAGGTACGAAATTTAAAGGAATATTACACTTTTATTGTTTCACTTTAAGCATTATTAAAATCACTGCTCCCGAAAAAAACGGCTGTTTTTAAAACTTCTTTTTGCATTGATACATGTCCCCTGGGGCAGGACCCAGGTCCCCAAACACTTTTTATGACAATACCATGCATATAAGCCTTTAAAATTAGCACTTTTGATTTCTCTTATAGACTTTTAAAGGGTGTTCCGCGGCTTTTGAATTTGCCGCGAACACCCCAAATTGTTCGCTGTTCGGCGAACTGGCGAACAGCTGATGTTCGAATCGAACTCATGTTCGACTCGAACACGAAGCTCATCCCTAGTTATAAGATAATCATTTATTATTTATCTATTTACTGTGAACTTACTGGTTTGAAGTTATAACTTCAAGCTTCAGTAATTTGTCTGTTAAGCCACCTGCTTGAGTACAGTTTTTGAAAATATAGTAAATTACCCGTAAAAAAAATACATAATAATTATTTGTATATTACTTACTTATGGTAATTAACCACTTGCCACCCACGCAAATTTTGACACGTTTCTCCTACATGTAAAAATCATAATTTTTTTGCTAGAAAATTACTCGAAACCCCCAAACATTAAATATATATAATTTTAGCAGACACCGTAGGGAATAAAATGGTGGTCGTTGCAACTTTTTAGGTCACATGGTATTTGCGCAGCAATTTTTCTAACGCTTTTTTTTGGGGAAGAAAACTGTTTCATGAATAAAAAAAAAACACAAAAGTGAACACAATTTTTTTGTATAAAGTGAAAGATGTTATGTCGAGCAAATAGATACCTAACATGTCACGCTTTAAAATTGCGCACAATTGTAGAATGACGCCAAACTTCAGTACTTAAGAATCTCCATAGGCAACACTTTAAAATTTTTTACAGGTTACATATTTAGAGTTATAGAGGAGGTCTAGTGCTAGAATTATTGCTCTTGCTCTAACGTTTGCGGCGATACCTCACATGTGTGGTTTGAACGCCTTTTACATATGCTAAAACAAGTCCTTACTTATGCTGGTTAAATTAGTAAACTATGAGAACTAATAAAGGTGCTATATATAACCCCTTGCCATACGTATATACGCGGCCTTGGATTTAGGTGGTTATATCGGGATGATGCCCGCAGCTGCAGGAATCATCCCGGTACCATTTTGTAGAGCGGGCGATCGGCTATCCAGGGATAACCACCGATACGGCTAAAAGCCGCTCGGTTGTTATCCTGGAGGAGCGGGAGGGGGCATCCCCCCTCCCGCCGCCTTTCGCCGCTCTTACCGGGCCTCCCGTCCCACCGGGACACCCGATCCTCGATCCGCCACTTCCGGCGGCTAGAGACAGACTGGCACAGAGACAGAAATGGCTTTGTTCCAGTCTACTCTCTGTAAACACGCTTCACGACGTCACTTCCTATTTACTCGGCTGCCAATAGTGCAGTTTTTTTAAAAATATACAGTATTCAGAATCACTGTTTCCAGCGATCTGAATACTTTTAAGTGCAAAGGAGGGATTTGAGGTCTTTTAAACCCCCGATCCCTCCATAAAGAGTACCTGTCACCACCTATTACTGTCACAAGGGATGTTTACATTCCTTGTGACAGCAATAAAAGTGATAAAAAAAACACAATGTAAAAAAATAAAAATAAATGAAATAAAAAAAAATAAAAATTTAAAGCGTCCCCGTCCCTGCGAGCTCACGCAGCAAAGAAAACGCATACAGAAGTTGCTCCCGCATATGTAAACGGTGTTCAAATCACACATGTGAGGTATCGCCGCGATCGTCAGAGTAAGAGAAATAATTCTAGCACTAGACCTCCTCTGTAACTCTAACCTGGTAACCGTTATTTTTTTTAAATGTCGCCTATGGAGATTTTTAGGTACTGTGGTTTGTCGCCATTTAAAGTGTGACATGTTTGGTATCTATTTACTTGGTGTAACATCATCTTTCACATTATACAAAAAAATTGGGCTAACTTTACTGTTTCGTTTTTTTAAATTCATGAAAGTGTCTTTTTTCCCAAAAAGTTGCGTTTAAAAGACCGCTGCACAAATACCGTGTGACATAAAATATTGCAACAATCGCCATTTTATTCTCTAGATTCTCTGCTAAAAAAATATACATAATGTTTGGGGGTTCTAAGTAATTTTCTAGCAAAAAATACAGATTTTAACTTGTAAACAGCAAATGACAGAAATAGGCTTAGTCATGAAAGAGATAATCTATATAATCAGAGAATGGTTTAGGTTCTATTCTTTTATTATATAGATTATATATAGCACTTTCATTAGTTCTCATACTTTACTAATTTAACCAACATCAGGACTGTTGGTAGCTAATGAGAATCAAATACGTAACTTCTGAATATGTAACCAATGTGTATCTGGCTCTGACACTAGCCAGTACCTCACCAGCTACTGGCCTCACCGGACGTCCCAGCTCCACAGAGCACTGTTGTAACATCATTGAGTCTGTCTGGGATTACATGAAGAGACAGAAGGATTTGAGGCAACCTACATCCCCAGAAGATCTGTGGTTAGTTCTCCAAGATATCTGAAACAACCTACCTGCCGAGTTCCATCAAAAACTGTGTACAAGTGTACCTAGAGAAAATAATGCTATTTTGAAGGCAAAGGGTGGTTACACCAAATATTGATTTGATTTGGATTTCTCTTCTGTTCAATTACTTTCCAATTCGGTAATTTATATAAATAAACTATTAACACTTATTTTTCTGAAAGCATTTTTATTTTCCAACATTTTTTCGCACCTGCCTAAAACTTTGCACTGTAGTGTACATTTTTGGCAAAAGTCTTTTCCTTTAACTTATTAGTCTGCCAGAACTCAGTGAATACATCAGTTCATACTTACTAGATTCGCTAATATATTGACATGCTTTATTGCATATCATTAGTATTAAATTATTATGCCCTGTACACACGGTCGGACATTGACCGGACATTCCGACAACAAAATCCATGGATTTTTTCCGACGGATGTTGGCTCAAACTTGTCTCACATACACACGGTCACACAACGTTGTTGGAATTTCCAAACGTTGAGAACACGGTGACGTACACCACGTACGACGAGGCTATAAAAGGGTAGTTTCAATACCAAGTGCGGCACCCTTTGGGCTCCTTTTGCCAATCTTGTGTTAGTAAAAGTTTGGTGAGAGACGATTCGCGCTTTTTCAGACTCGTGGTTTTCAGATCGTATTTCTGCTGTTCATTATGTGCTTGTGGGTTTGTATCTGGTCTTCAGTGCATGCAGCGAGTTCCCATTGACTTGTCATTGTGTTCTTGTCCGTTCGTTACTGATTTTCAGGTCGCTCTCTAGCCATGTTGCGTGTACGTACTGATCGTAGAGTTCATACTGTGCGGGGGCTTGGTGTTGGGGTTCTTACTTTGACACAAACCCAGTCCTTGAACAGGGCGAGGAGGAGTTCATGGACCAAGAATTGGTTGCTCCAGCATGACCAATTCTGTCACATGCCTTTGCTCCGTGAGATCCTTAAGAATAATCTTGACGATTTCAGGAACCTTCTCCGGATGACGGACCCGTATTTCACCGTTTGTTGGCTTTGCTGACCCCTTATATCAGCAGGCAGGATACCTGCATGAGGCAAGCCATCACTCCGGAGCAGAGGCTAGTCACCACGTTGCAGTACTTGGCGACGGGGAGAAGCCTGCAGGACCTCAAGTTCTTGACAGGCATCTCCCCCCAGGCTCTGGGGATCATTATCCCGGAGAGCTGTTCTGCCATCATCCAGGTCCTGCAGAAGGATTATATTAAGGTAAGATTTTTATCCTTTAACATCACATTTTATTGTATTTCATGTTTGCTAATGTATTGTATTTCTTTCCTTATTCCCTAATTACCATTGTAATATGCTGTGAATGTCCCCTTTGTCCTCATGCATGCTGGAATTTTTTTTTTTTTTGTCCTTCATACATATTTGCCTTCACTTACCTCCCCAGCATGCTCTCCTGGGCCTATATCCACCTCGCATAGTCACTTAACAATGTATTTTGTCAGCTCCATAGTAGTGATTTACCCCAAACACCACCTAAAATGTTTATAAATGTTATTTGTGCTTTAAATTCAGGCAGAGTGCCAGAGGCTTTTTTTTTGGGTCCCAAAATCATTTGGAACCCTCCTTCCCCCCAACTGCTAACTCAGCTGATACCAATCCTGCTGACTTTGCCAAACCCATACACACTATACCTACCTCTTTTGTGGTCAGATTTCTGGATGAATTCACCAAAGCATGTAGTGCAAGGGCCTGCCTGAATACTTTCAAATGGTACTGTTTAAAGTTTTTGTATCCTATTATTATCTTGATAGGTAATATCAGAATGTAAAAATGTGTTAAAATGTGTACAGTGTTTATTTATATCTTTGTATTATGACACTTCTTACCTGTCCAGTGGGCTGCCAATAGTGTAAAGTAAGGAGGGACTGGCCAAAGTAATACACATTATTTAGGCATTCATCTCTCAATGAAGTGGAGAGGGTTACCTGTCCAAAACATCCCCCCCCCTAAAATTTTTAAAATGCCCATGGGGGGGGGGAATCTGATAGGTGGACCTTATACCTTTGTCTTTAAATACTCCCTAAAATAAATGTTATACTGAGCCAATAATGTTTGTGCCTAATCTGCTTTCAATGTTTATGTGCATAATTATTAATTTTTGGTTCTTGTTTCACTCCACAGTTTCCTTCCACAGCACAGCAATGGCATACTGTGGCCTCCCACTTTGCCCAGCGGTGGGACTTTCCCAACTGCGTAGGGGCAATTGATGGGAAACACGTCCACATCGTCCCACCACCCAACTCGGGGTCATACTATTACAACTACAAGGGGTTCAATAGTATTGTGATGTTGGCGGTGGTGTCGGCTACTTACTAGTTTGTGTATGTGGACATGGGGAAGAATGGCTGGATGTCAGATGGTGGAGTCATCGCCCACACGGAGTTCTACAGGCATCTCCAGAATGGCAGCTTGGGCTTGCTACCTCCAGAAGACAATGCAGAAGGACTCCCATTCATCTTCATTGCGGATGAAGGAAGCGTTTGCGCTGGGGGACCATCTTATGCGGCCCTTCCCTATGAGGACCCTCACCCCGGACCAGAGGGTTTTTTATTACCGGCTGGCCAGAACCAGAAGAGTGGTGGAGAACACATTTGGAATAATGGCCAGCCGGTTCCACCTATTTCTTACACCGATACACATGGCAGAATATAAACTGAATCACATCATCCAGGCTTGCTGTCTAGTCCACAACTTTTTAAGGAGAAATTCTTGGAATTATTCTGGCTCAGTTGGGCCTGAGGCCAGAATTAATATTAATGAACCAAACCTGACGGCGCTTGAAGTTGGCCGTCCTGGCTTACCCCCCCCTCCAGAGTGCCCACGAGGTCCATATAAGATACATGGAATACTTTGCAGGAAGGGGGGCCATCGATATGCCAGATAATGTCTGAGACATTTTTTAAATAAAAATATATTTTAAACTGAACAAATATTTGCTTTGATTTCCTGCTTGGCTTTCTTTTAGCTGTCTCCTCGGTTATCTTTTATTAATAGTCAAATTTTTTGGCCTTTTTCTTCAACAGTGCAAACAACATTTCGTTGTCACATGAGGTGACAATCTCTTCTTCGGCTAACTATTAATTATTACTGTATGTTGTGGGTCTGCTACACACACATACATTTTTTTTTTGTGAATGTATGTAATGCATTAATGGCAAAAATAATAATAATTTTCAATACCATGCTCTAAATTTTGTGGAGTCCTGAAAATGGCGTGATTGTGTAAAATTAGAAAGCACTGTTGGGTGTTTTATTTACTAAAGGAAAATACACTTTGCACTACAAGTGCTCTTGAGACTGCACTGAAACGGCACTTGTAGTGCAAAGTGGATTTGCCTTTAGTAAATAACCCCCATTGCCACTGAAAACACCAACTTTACTCCCAAAAATGCTTTTGAGCATTGAAAGAAGAAGCCACATATTGTTGATTATCAATCTTTTTAATCAAAGCACAATCACATGTGCATTTCTAAAAGGTTTTTTGAACAAAACAACATGTTTGTTGTATAACAATTTTTGGGTCACATTAAAATATTTAGAAATTGCCTTTTAAGGTAAAACAGGCATGTTTAAAACCCTAAAAAATACACAACTCTGGAACTTACAAAGTTCAACTTTTATAGAAAGTGAAGGCAATATCAGACATGAGTATTTATAAACTGTGTTTAAAATTGCGTTCAGCAGATGGGGTGAAGTCACCCCTGGAAAAGCCAAATTTTGAAGTTGCACAGAAATTGCCTAATGTCAACATGTGCTATCTGTCATCATGGGGGATCAATGGATGTGTTTTGTGGGTGCAACCCCTTCCTCTCAGCTACTTTATTATTGAGGAAGCTGTCGCGCCCACAAAACGCATACATTGATCTCCCGTGATGGCAGATAGCACATGTTGAAACACTGTGTGCATCTTCAAAATTTGGCTTTTCTATAATATGTCAAAAAATGTCATACATATAACAATAATAATGCTGCAATAACTTAGGGATTTCTGGGTGTTTTAAATTCTCCCTAAAACATCAACGATGTTCTTCATTTTGTTTTGAACATCATTGATGTTTTGCTTGATGTTTTCAAAATCCCTATTACACCCCGTTATCTCCCCGATGAGGATCTGGGCACTTTCACTGGTGAAGTGACATGCCTCTTACACAACATCACGATCACCTAAACTATAAAAAAAAAAAAAACACAATGTATTATAAATATGCAAGCATCCATCTCTTACCTGAGGCTGTGGTCGCAGACACTCACCTGTTGTGGTGACAATTTCCACAATGTCTCCCTCCTCCTCCTCTGGTTGGATTTGGGGGATTTCTCCTTCTTCCTGAGGTGGGGGGTCCGTGGTCTCCTCTGATGAGTGGTGTCCTCCGAGTCTTTTCTCCCTTATGTTAAAAAAAAAATAGGTATACTTAGCACAGATATTTGATGACAGAAATAAGAATATGAAACACTGCTTGGAAGTGGGGTGCAATTGTCTCTTTTGGCAGAGTTGCAAGATGAAGAAATATTTTTGTCCTTTGTCAAGCTTGAATACTTACCTGTTTTTACAAGCTTCACAGATTGAGTTACCCCTATAGTATACATTGGAGCACCTGTGTGGGCCCCCTAATAAAAAGGGTGTTCTTGTGTCCCACACTAGTGCTCCAGCGTCCAGATGTGTAAACAGCTGCTGAGTGTCCTCTCCTTACATGGAATCTAGTTTGCATTTCTCTCTAGTTACTAACCCATCTAGACAACAAACTTATTTTAAGAGAAGTAGGCCTGAAAAAATGTATTGAACTGCATCTGGACAAAACATGGTGTTTTATTGGCCGAACGAACATTGTTTCCTACGAATTAATAATGTGTCCATGAACATGAAAGTTTCCATTTTAAACTGTACAACAGTAAAGAAAAGCACATGGAGCAGCACAAATGTAATAAAAATAAAGAATAGGAACACAGGACAACTATTTACTTTTTTGCAGCACTCTCCTGATCCTTCTATACTGATCGTGCTCCCTTAATTTGAGGTCCAACCACCAACCACCACTTCCTCAGGTGATCCTTGGATCGTCGTACCCCAAAATTCCGACGCAGACTCTTCACAAAATTCGCCATGATCATGGCCTTTCTGACATTGGAGTTTGGGTAAGGTCCATACTTCCCGTCATAGTCGGCCCTCTTCAGTATGTCCACCATCTCCACCATCTCAACAAAGGCCATATTTGATGCCTTAAATCTCCTCCAGGATCGTGATCTTTCTGGCCTCGGGCTTTCCTCCTCCTCCTCTTTGCTGCTATTAGCACGCACCTGTTGTGTCTCCACCATGTGCTCTTCCCCACTGCGCCGAACGAGAAGGGGTGGGGAATTGACTAGAAAGAACGTCAGGGGCGGGCGGAGTTTCATGCATGCGCAGTGTATATAAAGCGTAACACGCATGCGTGGTACGTACGATCTGTGAGTATCGGAAGCGGCGATCGTGATAACGAAGGTAACATTTAAACTTGGACCTATACTGCTTATAGACAGAGGCGGCTCTAGGCTTGGTGAGGCCTTAGGCAAAACTTAGACATGAGGCCCCACTTATGCCCGTCATGAGAAAAATAATTAAAGCAATTAAAATTAACAATATAAATTACATACAGTGGGTATAGAAAAGAATCCCCCCCTTTAAAATAATCCCATTTTGTTGCTTTGCAGCCTGAAATTAAGACAGACACTGTTTTTGTTTTATCTAGCTGTATTTACTAGTGCAACTTATAACATCAAATTGAAAGATATAACACCAACATGTCAGAAAAAAATTGCCGCCTGTCTGAAAGAGATTGCTCTGTCACTGCAGAGGACACTGGGTAGTGGCATGCATAAAACAACTGAAACAGGCTGCATACTACGACCCCAAGCCCCCCCTTCCTCCCACCCTTGAACCTCCCTGCTACTTTATTACCCTTTCTTAAGTCCCTGCACACAAACCCTCATGACAAAGCTGCCGACTTATCTCCCCTCCTGTAGCCTGCATCCCTTCCAACTTGATCTCTGAGGCTTGGTAATTCTCTCCCTTTCCGCCAGCGCTTGTAAGCAGCAGCCGGCCCGGATTTATAGATGCTCCGCCTCCACCTCGGTTTCTTTTTCTTTTTTATTCAGCCAGCCATAGAGGAGAGGGAAGGAATGTTGGAAAGTGCTCAGGGAGATGGCAGCAGTGCTGGAGTGCCAGAGCTTAAAAGAAGATAGCACCAAGGGAGCAATGGAGAGTGCTGAGGAGACACAGAGGAAGCGTTGGGGTTTTGGATTTTACCACCTCCACTATCCTGGCACCCTAAGTGGCTGCCTTATGCTGATGCCAGCCTCGGGCATGTTTGCGGAGGAAGTGATGTGGCCTTTTACAGGGAACGGGGCCATCTTTAATATTGATTGGACCCTGGGAAAACATTTTCTTGATCTGACTCTATACGTTATAGCTTGTTTTGGAGACTGCATTCCAGTATGTCCAACTGCTGAGATTTTGGGAGCCTCAACTGTAGCCCCTGACACACTAAAGGGTTGTGCATATTATTTAGTGCTAAAGGTACTACGGGAGATAATCAGAGACTACAGACATAGTACAGGAGACGATTAGAGTCTCTACATAGTATACAGGAGATGATCAGAGACTACAGACATAGTACAGGAGACGGTCAGAGTCTGCACACAGTATACAGGAGATATTCAGAGACTGCAGATATAATACAGGAGACAGTTAGAGTCTCCACATAGTATAAAGGAGATGATCAGTGACTAGACATAGTACAGGAGACGGTCAGAGTCTGCACATAGTATACAGGAGATGATCAGAGACTACAGACATAGTACAGGAGATGATCAGAGACTACAGACATAGTACAGGAGACGGTCAGAGTCTGCACATAGTATACAGAAGATGATCAGAGACTGCAGACATAGTACAGGAGACGGTTAGAGTCTCCACATAGTATACAGGAGATGATCAGAGACTACAGACATAGTACAGGAGACGGTCAGAGTCTGCACATAGTATACAGGAGATGATCAGAGACTGCAGACATAGTACAGGAGATGGTCAGAGTCTGCACATAGTATACAGGAGATGATCAGAGACTGCAGACATAGTACAGGAGATGGTCAGAGTCTGCACATAGTATACAGGAGATGATCAGAGACTGCAGACATAGTACAGGAGACGGTCAGAGTCTGCACATAGTATACAGGAGATGATCAGAGACTGCAGACATAGTACAGGAGATGGTCAGAGTCTGCACATAGTATACAGGAGATGATCAGAGACTGCAGACATAGTACAGGAGACGGTCAGAGTCTGCACATAGTATACAGGAGATGATCAGAGACAGCAGACATAGTACAGGAGACAGTCAGAGTCTGCACATAGTATACAGGAGACAGTCAGAGTCTGCACATGGTATACAGGAGATGATCAGAGACTGCACATAGTATACAGGAGATGATCCGAGACTGCACATAGTATACAGATGATTGGAGACTGCACATAGTATACAGGAGATGATCGGAGACTGCACATAGTATACAGGAGATGATCAGAGACTGCACATAGTATACAGGAGATGGTCAGAGACTGCTCATAATATACAGGAGACGGTCAGAGACTGCTCATAGTATACAGGAGACAGTCAGAGACTGCTCATAGTATACAGGAGACAGTCAGAGACTGCACATGGTATACAGGAGATGGTCAGAGACTGCACATGGTATACAGGAGATGATTGGAGACTGCACATAGTATACAGATGATTGGAGACTGCACATAGTATAGCAGGGGGTAAGAATTGTTCTAGGAGGGGAAATTTGGGGAGTTAGCTAGGAAAGGTGATTATGAGGGATTTGTGTTGGGGGGTGAGGGAATTGGGTTTGTACTAGAAGGGGGGATTTGGGGTGTTTGTGCTAGAACAGGTAATATTGTAGAGGGGGGAGGGGATTTGTGCAAGGGGGGGGAAATATTTTTTTGGGGGGGATTTGTGCCAGTAGGGATGAATGGGGGTATTTGGGGGGGTTGTGCTAGGAGGGGGGATTTGGAGTGGGGGGGCGGATATATACTCAGAGGAGGGGAGGTTTGAGGAGTAGAGTATTGTTCTAGGAGGAGTGATTTTTTTTTGGGAGGTGGGGGAGGGGTGCTGGGAGGATTTGGGGAGAGAGGATTTCAGCTGGGAGGGGAGATTGGGGTTAAAGATTTATGCTGGGAGGGGGTATTTCTGCAGGGTGGGGGCGGATTTGCCCTTGGAGGAAAGGGAATTCATTCTTAGGGAGTAAGCATGCAGATTAGTGCTCACATTTTTTTGGGAGGGGGGATTTTTGATAACACATAATGCTAATATATTTGGGGGGGGGGGGGGGGTGCAGATTGGCATGTTTGCCCTGGGCTCTAGCTGTCCTTGTCCTGGCACTGCACATAGTATACAGGAGATGATTGGAGACTGCACATTTTATACAGGAGATGATTGGAGACTGCACATAGTATACAGGAGATGATCAGAGACTGTACATAGCATACAGGAGATGATCAGAGACTGCACATAGTATACAGGAGATGGTCAGAAACTGGACATAGTATACAGGAGATGATTGAAGACTGCACATAGTATACAGGAGATGATCGGAGACTGCACATAGTATACAGGAGATGATCGGAGACTGCACATAGTATACAGGAGATGATCAGAGACTGCATATATTATACAGGAGATGGTCAGAAACTGGACATAGTATACAGGAGATGATTGGAGACTGCACATAGTATACAGGAGATGATCGGAGATTGCACATAGTATACAGGAGATGTTCGGAGACAGCACATAGTATACAGGAGATGATCAGAGACTGCACATAGTATACAGGAGAGGATTGGAGACTGCACATAGTATACAGGAGACAGTCAGAGTCTGCACATAATATACAGGAGATGATCGAATATATTCTATATCAATAATGTCAGCAATCTGGAGGCACTTATATCCCCATATAGTTAAACTGTCCCTTATATGAAAACCATTTTGGTAAATACAATCAGCTCTGCAATAACTCGCAGGAACAACTAAGTAGCCATTTTAAAAATTCTACCTTACTGCAATGTACAGCTTCTAAAAAGCAAACTCAAATGTTCTTCAGGTGCAGTACTTACTTCAGGTAAACAAGAAAGCACAGGGAACAGTCCCGTTCCCCGCCCATTCCGATCCAGCCCACTCCAGTCACCTCTTCTGAGTCACAAGTGGAGGTCTGGGGAAGGGGGAGGGTTACATTATAGTGCAGAATGCTGAGTGGCTGAGAGGTGGCGGGGGCGGAGCAATCGTCACTGTTGCAGCCCCGCAGTGTCAAACAATCCCCTCCACTTCTTATTCAGCTAGACACTGTGTGCAGTGGTGAATACCTGCCGCTAACCTTCCCGCTCTCGGTCTCCCTCCACACTAACCCCCGGCAGCTGCTTTTTGAAGATGGCCTTGCCGCCGACCGGGGGACATTCCATACCACAGGCAAATTAGGTGGCCGTGAGGCCCCCATGAGGGTGAGGCCTAAGGCGGCCGCCTAATTTGCCTAATTAAAGAGCCGCCTCTGCTTATAGATTGAGGCCTATATTGGGACAAGATTAAGAGACTTTAGCCTGACATTAGGGTTTGTCTTGTGTATTGCAGATAAAATGGATGGCTTCAATGATCTCCCCCTGTTCATAGACAAGTACAGGGAGCTGCCCTGTCTGTGGCAGGTGAAACACCCGCATTATAATCATAAACAAAAGAGGCACGCAGTGCTGGAGAAACTGCTGGAGTTGGTGAAGCCGGTGGTCCCCACAGCAACCATCTCCTATTTAAAAGCCAACATTGGTGGCCTGAGGAGCACTTATCTTAGGGAGCGCAAGAAGGTCCAGGATTCCCAGAGATCAGGAGCTGCAGCAGATGACATTTATGTCCCCAGGCTGTGGTACTATGAGAGACTGCGATTTCTGACAGACCAGACTGAAGTCAGGGAATCCCTCTCAACCCTTCCTTCCACTCTTCCTTCCACCCTATCTTCCACCCCAGCTGAGGCTTCCGACATCCAACCTGGGACTTCCAGCCAGGAAGAAGTGGAGGAGACCAGCTTGAGCCAGGTATAGCATTGTTCTACAGATTTCTGGTCAATAAATAAATTATGTTTACTAGATGTTATTATTGATCATTAATTGCTGATTTTTGGG
This sequence comes from Aquarana catesbeiana, assembly GCF_042186555.1. NCBI lineage: Eukaryota > Metazoa > Chordata > Amphibia > Anura > Ranidae > Aquarana > Aquarana catesbeiana. The sequence continues at coordinate 169,191,798 of NC_133324.1, forward strand.
ACAAGAAAGAAAAATGCTGGGCTCAGAATGATGTCTTTTCTATTTATTAACATTCAATTTGCAACAGTCATGAGCTGAAAATTGTGTGTGATTGATGAAGAAAAAACTAAAACTATGTCCCTTTTTCATACACAGGAAGACCTCAGGCAGGAGGAGGCTGTGGAATGTGACACACAGGAGGAGGCTGTGGAATGTGGCAGCCAGGAGGAGGTGGGGGTTAGTGGCAGCCAGGAGGAGGCAGGGGTTAGTGTCAGCCAGGAGGTGGTTGGGCCCAGTAGGAGCCTCACAGAATCCCAGGTCCCTCCCCTCCACCTTCCAAACAAAAGACCCAGGAAGGGGAGTAACATGGAGGATTCAGCACTCAGGCTCATTCAGGAGGCTTCTGCATCCCTCAGAGCCACCCCCACTCGTGAAGAGGCCTTTGCCTGCATGGCTGCCACAAAAGTGCAGGACATGCAGGAGGGCCAACGCCTCATGTGTGAGGACATCCTTTATAAAACATTAACTAAGGGGGTGAGGGGCGAAATCACACCCAATACCCACCTGTGTGAGTTGCATTATCCTCCTCCTCCTGCCACAACACCACAGACACAGCGTGGAAGGAAGAGTGGAAGGAAGACAAGAAAGTGATGGCCTGGGTTCAGTCTGGTCTGACAAAAGATGCAGGCTCTTGTATGATGTATGACCACAGCCTGGGGACATACATGTCATCTGCTGCTGTTCATGATCTCTTGGACTTCTGGACCAGATTGTACTCCCTTATATATGGACTCCTCAGGCCACCAATTTTGCAGTAGAATAGTTGATATGTGCCCTGGGGGCCAAAGGCTTCGCCAATTTCTGCTGTTTCTCCAGTGTTGCCTCCCTCTTTCTTTGGTTAGGACCCCTTAATAATTTTTGGTTTGTTTTATTATACTTGCCTATGTGTGTTTTCCTTCAAAAAGGACAGTTTGTTTGTGAGTAGGCAGGTACATTTCAAAAATACAATGTGAAATTAACAAGAGACACTAACACCAAGCAACCTCCTTGAGATTAAATAATACAAGATAATAATCGTGTTGTAGTAACTTGACACACAAAACACACCCAAAACTTTTTTGGAGTTAAAAAAAATCTATACGGCAGGAGGCGGAGCCTAGCAGAGCAGACATGCATTGTTAGAGCTCCACACCGCTGAGGAGAGAAGAGAAGGACAAAGCGGAGCCTGCAGGCTCAAAAGGTATCCATTTGAACATTTTTGCCCCAGGGAACAAACTGTGAAAGTTTGGGCAGGAAATATGGTACTGGGAGGAAACCGTGGCAGAAATAAAAATCACCTCACAAAGAGCTCACAGGCACTCACTGCAGCTGAAGCAGCTCCAGTCACCTCACAAGATACAGCATCAGGGCGCTCTCACAGACAAAAAATGTCACAGCAAGACTCTCCATTTGAGTCAGATACAGAACAAATCCTCTCACAAACTTCTCCACAAGCCTCCTCAGTATCCCCAGTAATATTATTACAATTTGAAAAGATGCTTCATAAGGCTTTAAAACAAACCTCAGACCAAATAACAAAAAGCCTTACCAAAGAAATAAGAGAGCTGGGAAACCGCACCGCAGCCTTAGAAATATAAATGGATGAAATTGAAATTACAACCCAAGAAAATATAACAGAAATGGAACAATTAAAAAAAGAGAATTTAATACTTCAAACTAAGCTAGAAGATTACGAAAATAGAGCCAGACGTTCAAACTTGCGCATAAGGGGAATACCTGAAACTGTGACAGACCTGCAATCTACTATTACTGCTCTATTACAAGAACTAAAGCCAGATATCCCTATTGAACGTTTAGAACTGGACAGAGTACACAGAGCCCTCACAGCCAAAAAGAAAGATGGACCCCCACGTGATATAATCACAAAATTTCATTATTACAGAACGAAAGAACAAATACTAATTGCTGCAAGAGAAAAAAAAGAACTTAATTTTCAAGGACACAATTATCAAATTTTTGCTGACCTATCCCAACTTACTATTACTAAAAGACGATCCATGAAACCCCAACTAATGGAACTGCAACGCCACAACATTACGTATCAATGGGGCTTCCCCTTTTCAGTCAGATTTAACTACCAAGGTACAATTTACAGAAGCAGATCAGCAGATGAACTACAACAAACCCTTTTAAAATTAAATCTGACAGAACCCACAAGCAGCAACACTCCCACATGCAGAAGAATGGCGTCATCTTCACCTTCAGGCAGCACCCAGAAAATTTCAGAACAAAATGGGAATCATCATGCTCACAAAAGAGGCCGTTATGCCACATCATCCATGGACCAAGAAGATTCAATGGACTGACATCCTAATTCCTGATATCTCTTCATTTATTATACTAAGAGATGGTTCTCTATAAAAAAACCTATATTTATAACTGAATGTAACTGATAGTCACACACTGTGTGGGATCATGTTACATTCCAGTTATATTTCTTATTACTTCTGATTCATATAGCCTTAGAATATATAAGTGAAATAAGGAAATTCTTGTTCAGTTATATATTATCAGGTAATAACAATAGATTTATTACTTTTTAGGACAAATATGTTCAATAATCCAGAAGTAATGGAAGCTTTTTCGTTCTTTTCTTAAAACAAATATATTATTACCTAACTAGTTCCTAGAATTATGTTTTTGTTTATTCTAATCTGAAGCAATACAACCTCAATTTTATGAGTTAACATATCTAAACAGTTACATATGAATAAAATATGTAATTGTTTACTCTAAAAGGGTTAAAATCCCAAAATAATTCAAACTATCTTCATCAATACCAAAGTTATTAACAGTACCTTTCTAACTGAATTATTTAGCCTAGGGCAAGACTAACCATATACAACCACCCTGGAATAAATAATTTCAACAAAAACTATATTCTGCACTCCAATTAATGAAACATCATTTTGATGTCTTTTGACATAGCACTTCTCTCCTGTAAGCGGAAGATCCCTGTACCCCCATTAGCCCTCCTCATTCTCCCAACCATATTATGTGGGAGTGTGACGAAGGCACTTATTCCCCTGAGAGAGATATTTATTCTCTTTCACGGGTAAATTGTGATTACTTGCAAAAAATAATTTATACAATGTATCATCTAATCTCATATGTTTTTTGTTTAATCTTTACTCCAGAATTCACTGGTTTCTTTTCTATCTATTCATCTCTTCAGTCCACACAGGTTGATCTGCGCAGTCAGCTCTGCATAACAAAAAGTAAGTCAAAACTATTTGATCTGTTGCCATGGCACCACTGAATATACTTTCCCTGAATGTTCAGGGAATAAATGTCCCTCAAAAAAGGACCAAAGCCTTCCGTACTTTCCATAACAAGAAGGCTCACATAGTATGCCTCCAAGAAACACACTTCACCAAAGATTCTACTCCAAAATATATTTCTCCTTTTTATCAACAAATTTACACGGCTTCTGCCTGTACCAAGCAAAGGGGAACTCTAATTGCATTTCACCGATCCACACCATTCACCTTATCATCAGAAATTAAAGACCCAGAAGGTAGATACCTGATACTCATGGGTTATATAATGGATACAGCAATCACGGTGATTTCCTACTACGCTCCTAACAAACAACCTACACCATTCCTCTCACATATATTACAAGTGATTAATACACACAAAATAGGAACAGTGATAATGTGTGGGGATTCAAACCAAGTCCTCCTCCCATTTCTAGATAAATCACCTTTTACACCATCCAAAATAACCTCTAGATTACCTTTTTCTCAACTTCTTTCCAAATACAATCTAGTAGATTCATGGAGAGAAAGTAACCCAATGAAAAAGAAATTCACTTATTTCTCGCACCCTCATCAAACCTTCACCAGAATAGATCATATTTTTCTAACAATAGGAATGATACCAGAAATTATTGCATCAGATATAATTCTGATTCCGTGGTCTGACCATAATGCAGTATACACTACTATAGCCTCAGCCATACCAAAAGCGCATGACCCAACGTGGTACTTACCGGACATAATGCTCAAACACCCACTACATCAGATGGCCATTGAACAAGCTTTAAAGGAATACATATCAATTAATAATACAACAGACATCTCCCCAATAACACTGTGGGAAGCTCATAAGCCTGTCTTGCGTGGTACAATACAAAGACAAATGGCACTATTTAAACGGGAACGCAAAAATCTAGCAAAAAAACTAGAACTCAATTTTAATGCAGCCTACATATCATTTCAAGATAATCCATCTCAGAGTACAAAATCTCATCTGGAAAAATCTAGATTGGAATACGATCTATTTCTCACTGAGTCAGTTGATAAATCCCTCAAACGCTCCAAACACAATTTCTACATGAATACAAACAAACCAGGTACATATTTGGCTCGGGCATTAAATTCAACTAACAAATCTTTCAAACCAATACGTTTGAAATTATCAAAAAATGTTTACACTTGTAATCCAGTTAAAATAGTCCATAAATTTCACTCACATCTCGCAACTTTATACAAGACAAACAATGAATTTAATCCTACAGAGGCTGAATCCTTCTTCTCAAAAATAACCTTACCTGAGTTATCTCAGAATCAAAAAAGCAGTTTGGATGAGCCTATAACTATAGATGAAGTTGCTAACGCCATAAAAGACCTAAAACTTAACAAAAGACCAGGCCCAGACGGCTACTCGGCTTTATACTATAAAACATTCTCAGAAATACTCTCTCCCATTCTCACTGAAACTTTTAACAAACTTCTAGATGGACATTCTTTTCGGCAAGAAACACTAATGGCAATTGTTTGTATGATCCCAAAACCCCTTTCTGATGATACTTCCTGTGTGAATTATCGGCCTATCTCTCTGTTAAACCTCGATATTAAATTATTAGCAAAAATAATAGCAAAACGCCTCAATAGCATTATAGGAAAATTAATACATAGAGATCAAGTAGGCTTCATGCCAAATAGACAGGCAGGCGATAATATACGCAGGGCAGTGTTATTGGCACATATTGCTAAAAAACGGAAAATCCCTTTATGTTTTCTATCTCTCGATATTAAGAGGGCATTTGATACAGTATCCTGGCAATATATGCAATATTCATTACAAAAATGGGGTTTTGGACCCCACTTTTTAACATGGATCAAAGCATTATATAATAAACCCAAAGCCTATATAAAATATGCTGGATACAAATCTGAAGCCTTTAATATCGAAAGAGGTACCCGACAGGGTTGCCCATTATCTCCCTTATTATTTGCCCTTATACTCGAACCCATGGCCCAATACATCAGAACAAACCAAACTATAACTGGCATTGAAGTAGGAGGTATTACACACAAATTATGTATATTTGCAGACGATATATTACTTTTTCTATCATCACCACAGGTCTCTGGTCCTAACTTAATACCAGCTCTTGATGGATTTGCAGCCCTATCCGGCCTTATGATTAATCCTAAGAAATGCCTAGTGCTTAATATTTCACTCACAAACATGGAATTGATCCCGGCTAGGGCTGCACTCCCATTCACATGGGCAGAAAAATCAATCCCATATCTTGGAATTCATTTAACAGCATCTCATTCTGACTTATTCTCAATCAATTATCCTCCTGTATTAAGACAGATCACAAATCTAATAAAACAATGGTCGCAACTTCCTTTATCCTGGATAGGGAAGATTAATGCAATCAAAATGACTATTCTACCCAAATTGCTTTATCTATTCAGAGTCCTCCCTATTCCAATTCCTTCCTATTTTTTGAGAATAGTACAAAAAAGAGCAACTTCGTTTATATGGGGCTCTTCTAAACCACGTATACCTATACACACACTACATCTTCCCAAAAATAAAGGAGGCCTGGGATACCCTAATTTTACTAACTACTACAGAGCAGCACATTTGGCCAGTCTGTCCAAATACCATGCAAAACAGGAAATCCCATTATGGGTATTTATAGAGGCTTCAGAAAATGACCCTCTATTAATATCAAATTTATTATGGCTTGATCCTAAAGACCGCTTTAAAATTCATAATCCCATAACTAAACACTTCTTATCTCTCTGGGATAAACTAAAAACCAAATATCAGTTACAATCTCCACACAATCCTCTCCTTTCTTTTATCAGAAATCCGGCCTTTTATCCGGCATGGATCTACCCAAATTCTTTTAAAGCTTGGACAACATCAGGCATTCAGACACTAAATGACTTCATAGCATCTAAATCATTCCTTTCATTCCCATCGCTTAGAGAAAAATATGATCTACCAAACTCTGAGATATTTAGATATCTCCAAATCAAAAATTTCTATACACCATTCCTAAAGGGGGATACACCATTATCCCAATTATCCATTTTTGAATCAATCTGTACAAAAGATCCATTTGCTAAAGGTACAATTTCATCACTTTATAATCAATTATATGGAGTAGCAAATCTTAATAGACCCTCTTACGTTCAGAGGTGGGAGGAGGACCTGGGACGAACTTTAGAAGACACGGACTGGTCTAATATATGGCTCACATCTAAGTCATCTTCACCCAACATCTTGGCACTAGAGACAAATTATTAAGTCCTAACTCGCTGGTACCTTGTACCCGCTAGAGTGGCAAAATATTCACCTAATACCTCAACTCTTTGTTTTCGAGGATGCCCAGAAATAGGCACATATTTACACATATGGTGGACGTGCCCAGTAATCCAAACCTTCTGGAAGGAAGTCTTCGTGATTGCATCTAAAATATTTAAAAAAATAATACAACCAGATCCATATTTAACTTTACTTAATCTAAAACCGGAATGGTTAACACTCTCTCAATTCAAACTTATGATCCAACTAATAACGGCTGCAAAACAAACAGTGGCCAAGGCATGGAAATCTCCTACATTGGTACTAGCAGAAACAATTCACAGAATGAATAATACAATGTCCCATGCTAAGATGGTAGCCATCGATCAAAATCAAATTCCAAAATTTGAAAAACTTTGGCATCCTTGGGTAAAACAACAGTTCCTGTCAAATTTCAATGACTCTGTCCTGTTGCCATGGTAACAGATTAAATGACTTACAGAGACACCCATTCTAAGGCTTCAAAGAGAACTAAAAAGAATAATAAACTGACGAGCGGGACAACCTTGTGGACCATACCTCTACCTTTCAACCCTTTTTCTTCTTTCTCTTTCCTTTTCTCCACCTTACGATTAAAGCTCATTATCAGAACTTATTTGACCTATATACACTCTACTTGTAAACAATATGTATAGTAGGTATAAATCATTTAAATACCTACAAAAGTAACTAAGGAAATGATATATATCTTTAATTTAGGTTTACGTGAACCCAATGTTAAATATTTGAAATTTCATGATATTTACCTATATAAACCCTACTGTAAAACAATGAGCTTACTTTATAGATCCTTGTAAACTTACTTTATGTATATTTATGTATCTTTATAACATTGTATACTCAATAAACTTCTTTTGACAAGGAAAAAAATCTATACAAAAAATAACAGGTGATCAGGATTTAAAAAAATAAAAACAAACAAAAAAAATCTAAACACATCAAAAAATCTAATTCTATTCGGGAGATGTGACAAATAAAAATATTATATTCATGAAATCACTAGAAATAATAAAGAAAGAAGTTTGTGAGAACTCTGCGTGAATATGAGCAGCAAAATAACTTCATTCTTCTACCATTATAAAGAAGAACAGGGTGCGCTGCATTAAACAATTTAAAACATTGCAGCGTGATGAAAGTGCTATATCCATTACGAATGCTAATTTTACCAGACCGAGCAGTTCTGTCTCGGAATTTATTCTGAGCATGCGTGGCACTTTGTGCGTCGGAATTGTCCACACACGGTCGGAATTTCCGACAACAAGCTTCGATCGCACATTTTCCGTCGGCAAATCCGACCGTGTGTACAGGGCATTACTCCTGCAAATCAGATATTTACAATTCAGAGTTACACATTTTATTACATGCCCTGGCAGATAGAAGTTAATGAGTGCTCACAGGAGCTGGTCCTTTTTCTACTTTATATACTTGCTTTTTGTATTTGCTTTTAGTCTTCAAGTCCAAGGGAGCAGACTGGGTAATATAGTGATATGCTTTTACCAAGCAAGAATGATGCCTACTATACAAACTACATTTAAAGTTACAGGAAAAAGCAATACAATACATACACGGTGATGCACATATGCATATGTTCAGTAAGTATGAAATGACAAATCGGAATATACGTGCTTAGCTTCCTTTTCAGTTAGTCCATTCCATTGTAGCTCTGGCTGTATGTTTAGGGTTGTTGTCCTGCTGGAAGGTGAACCTCCGCCCCAGTCTTAAATCTTTTGCAGACTCTAACAGGTTTTCTTCTAAGATTAGGTATTTGGCTCCATCCATCTTTCAATCAGCTCTGACCAGCTTCCCTGTCCCTGCTGAAGAAAGGCATCCCCACAACATGATGCTGCCACCATAATGTTTCACAGTGGGCATGGTGTGTCCAGAGTGATGTGCAGTGTTAGTTTTCAGCCACACATAGCGTTTTGCTTTTAGGCCAAAAAGTTAAATTTTGGTCTCATCTGACCAGAGCACCTTCTTCCACATGTTTGCTGTTGTCCCCAAATGGCTTCTTGCAAACTGAAAACAGGAGTTCTTATAGCTTTCTTTCAAAAATGGCTTTCTTCTTGCCACGCTTCCTTAAAGACCAGATTTGTGTAGTGCACGACTAATGGTTGTCCTGTGGACAGATTCTCCCACCTGAGCTGTGGATCTCTGCAGCTACTCCTGAGTTACCATTTGGCTTCTTCTCTTAATAATGCTCTCCTTGCCCAGCCTGTCAGTTTAGATGAACGGCCATGTCTTGGTAGGTTTGCAGTTATGTCATACTCTTTCCATTTTCAGATGATGGATTGCACAGTAGCTTGGGGTTTTTTTTATAACCACTTTAAACTTATCCCTGACCTGTCTGGTGTGTTCCTTGGCCTTCATGATTCTGTTTGTTCACTAAGGTTCTCTAACAAACTTCTGAGAGCTTTACAAAACAGCTGTATTTATACTGAGTTTAAATTATACACATGTAGACTCTATTTACTAATCAGGTGACTTCTTAAGGCAATTGGTTCCACTGGATTTTAGTTAGGGGTATCAGAGTAAAGGGGTGGAAAACAAATGCATGCTACACTTTTCAGATATTTATTTGTAAAAAATTTGAAAACCATTTATCATTTTCATGCCACTTTGTGATGGTCTATCACATTCAATCCCAATAAAATTCATTTATGCTTTTGGTTGTAACATGAAAAAATGTGAAAAATTCAAGGTGTATGAGTACTTTTTTCAAGGCACTGTATTGTATTGATTTTCCCTGTAATTGTACATTTATTAACTGCACATTAACCACTTTAGCCCCGGAAGATTTTACCCCCATCCTGACCAGAGCACTTTTTGAATTCGGCACTGCGTCGCTTTAACTGACAATTGCGCGGTCGACGTTGTACCCAAACAAAATTGACGTCCTTTTTTTCCCACAAATAGAGCTTTCTTTTGGTGGTATTTGATCTCCTCTGTGGTTTTTATTTTTTGCGCTATAAACAAAAAAAGAGCGACAATTTAGAAAAAATTGCATTATTTTTTACTTTTTGCTTTAATAAATATCCCCCAAAAATATATAAAAAAACAATTTTTTTCTCAGTTTAGGCCGATATGTATTCTTCTACATATTTTTTGGTAAAAAAAAATTGCAATAAGTGTATATTGATTGGTTTGCGCAAAAGTTATAGCGTCTACAAAATAGGGAATAATTTTATGGCAATTTTATTTTACATTTTTTTTTTAGTAATGGCAGCGAACTGCAATTTTTATCGGGACTGCGACATTATGGCGGACATGTCAGACACTTTTGAAACTATTTTGGGACCATTGTCATTTATACAGCGATCGGTGCTATAAAAATGTACTGATTACAGTGCGCATGCGCAAGGGATCCGTGATGGCTGCCTGATCACAGAGCTCCACCGGCACCCACAGCACCCGCCCAAGCCGCAATCAACCTGCGATTCCGAGGTGTGCGGACCCCGGCACCACCGGAGAGCACCCACCGCATGTCAAATCCGGCTTTCAGGCATAATCTGGAGCCGGCCTTCTCAGCCTCCACCCGGCCTGGGTGTACCAAGATGGCACCGCAGCAGAAACAGCTAATCAGCCTCGTGTCTCCCTCATGGAAGGTCAGCAGGATCACAGGCAAGTCCTCTCCCCAGCTCACCTACACTTCCCCCCGGGCCTCACAGACAAAGCCAGCAGGACATGATATCCTCCCAGACCTCCATGGAGGCCCTTCTCGGCCACTCATTTGGGGATCAAGCTTTCTCCCCTGCAGTGCCTGTAATGGCCGCATACATTGACTTTCCCCACCATGATGCCCCTGCCCAAGACCATACGGCACCACCACCCCGGCACCACCGGAGAGCACCCACCGCATGTCAAATCCTGCTTTCAGGCATAATCTGGAGCCGGCCTTCTCAGCCTCCACCCGGCCTGGGTGTACCAAGATGGCACCACAGCAGAAACGGCTAATCAGCCTCGTGTCTCCCTCATGGAAGGTCAGCAGGATCACAGGCAAGTCCTCTCCCCAGCCCACCTACACTTCCCCCCGGGCCTCACAGACAAAGCCAGCAGGACATGATATCCTCCCAGGCCTCCATGGAGGCCCTTCTCGGCCACTCACTTGGGGATCAAGCTTTCTCCCCCGCAGTGCCTGTAATGGCCGCATACATTGACTTTCCCCACCATGATGCCCCTGCCCAAGACCATGCTTTTAACGTAGAGTTTCTACCTCAAATTGTCTGCTCTCCTGGATAGGGGGCTAGCCTCCACAGCAGCTAAAATCACTGGGGAAATTAAAGTAAACCTAAAGAACACAGGCTCCAGGATGGAGGCAATTGAAACTAAGCTTGATCAGACTGCTGCAACCTCACATCAAAATTCTGATCTCATTCAAACCCTCCAAGAACAATTGGACACTGCTATATCCCGCATTGATGATTTAGAGAATAGGTCCAGGAGGTACAACTTCAGGATCAGAGGCCTGCCTGAATCTATCCTGGATGTCACAGTGGCGACACAGGACCTAATGAAAACGCTGATCCTGAACATCCTGTCCCATCGTCTGGAGCTGGATAGAGCCCATAGAGCACTTAGTCCCCCCCAGGAAGGATGGCTCCCCCAGGAACATCATTGCCAAATCCCACTTTTACGCAGTCAAGGATGCGATAATGAAGCAGTCACGAGCCCTGCCCCAGGTGACATGCCAAGGTCGCCCTGTGCAGATTTTTGCTGACCTTGCAACTTCTACTATCCAACGCAGAAGAACCCTGAAACCACTTCTACAGGCACTCACACAAAAAGACATTAAATATAGATGGGCTTTTCCGTTCGCAGTGAAATTTACATATAAGGGCCACAACCAGTCCTTCTCCAACTTCACCACGGGTGAAAAACTTCTCCTCAGCCTGAGGATAATCTCCCAGGAGGTGGACATGGAAACTTCTTCCTCCTCCACGGGCTCAAACAAACGCCCACCACCAGTGAGCCCTCTGAATCCCCTTTGGAACAAGCCCAAGGTTCGCAGATCTTCTCATAATGGCCCTCCATGACTTCCAGCCTGAAGCAGAATCTATATCCTAGTTGGAGACAGCCCACAAAGATTGACTGATCTTCTGTCGCCCGTGTTTGACTTTCTCCCATACCCCAGGACCTGTTATCCTGGTGCACTTCCAGTGCCTTATTACCAGCTATGTTGCAGTTTGCACTTTTCCCATTACTTTCAGCAACAAGACTTCCAGAGACAATCCTTCATACCCGAACGAGTAGGACACGCCGTCCTGATCTACTCAGTGACTCTACCTCTGGAATCGTCCCGGCTCAGCCAGGGAGTCCATGGGGCTCTTCCCCCCCCTCGTATTTCCTGGTGGGATGGGGGGATATGACAAGCAGGGATCTTAGGGTTATTTGAACCCCCTTTATGACTACATTAGTTTCCTACCTGTATTTGTAGAAATGTTGTCTTTAACTTGATTACCTTGACCCCAAGTAATAGGGTTAATCAAAAGTTAACTTTTTGTTTTTATATTTCTCCCCCTTCCAGGGTGCCCTGGTCTGGGGTGGCATACATGCACCTCCTCCTATCCCTTTGACTGCTCACAGTTTCTGGGGAATAGGAACTCTAGGCCTCGTTTGGCATGGAGCTTTTTGTTCTTGAAAACTCTCTCACTTCTACGTGCGAGAAGTCCTCTAGGTTCCTTTTCTCCGACCCGGGGTTCCAACTCACCCAGGGCGAGAAAACTCCCTCCTCCTCTATCCCTCTTCCCGTTCCTTCTCTCTTTCCCTTCTTCTTTGGAGCATCAACTAACCCTCCTCTACTTTTCAGCATGGATAATCGCCTGGTCTACACATCCTGAGACACCTAATCGGAGCAGACCAGAAGTCCCATTCATTCTCTCCTGCTGGAACAGGCTCCCAGAGGTAAGTGGAGGTGGGCATGTTTACGCCCCTCATCTATGGTTCCATGGCTGGCCACACACAAAATGCTTTAAAAATAGCTACTCACAATGTCCAGGGCATGAATTCCCCTCTCAAAAGGAGAAAGCTCTTTAACCTTTTTAAATCTTCCAGGCTGGACATTGTCATGCTTCAGGAAACTCACTTACCGGTTTGGTATAGTCTCAAATTCCTCCACTCTCACTTCCCTAATTGTTTTCTAGCTAGCGCAGAAAATAAAACTAAAGGGGTGGCCATTATTTTTGCAAAATCCTGTAACTTTAACTGGATCTCAGACACAAAAGACCCAGAGGGTAGATTTATCCTAGTTAAAGGAATGATTGAAGGTCATCTTTACTCCTTCGTATCTTACTACGCCCCTAACAAGGGTCAAGCTGCCTTTTTTAAGCACCTATTTGATTCCCTCTGCCCCATCCTGGAGGGTACAGTCATTTTCGGGGGGGAGGGGGACTCCAATGCAGCTTTTGATCAGGGTCTAGATGGATCTAGACCTCCCGCCTCCCAATTGACTGCCCTACCAGAGAGAGCCTCAAGATTGCCAAACTCATTCATACCCATGGCATGGCTGAGAATTCTGGAGAGAATTCAATCCCATCAAACGAGACTTCTCCCCCTTCTCCAGCCCTCACAATTTAGAGGCCAGGATTGACCACCTCCTAGTCCAGTCCCACACTATACCTCTCATCACCAATTCAAAAATCCAAGACATGGTCTTGTCAGACCACTTGTTACCATGTCACTTCCTCTGCGACATTCGAGACCAGGTCAAGGACACTGGAGATTTAACTAATCTCTTCTCTCAGACCCAGTGAGAGTCACCATGATAGATAAGTCCCTGAAGGAATACTTCACTCTTAATGAGGCTGAGGGTACAACCGCAGAAACCTTGTGGGCAGCCCACGAGACGTACATTAGAGGGGAAATCATCAGGATGACCACTCAAATAAAAGGAGAAAGGGCAGCCGACATAAAGAGATTAGATGAGGAGTACACCTCATTATGTACCCAACACAAACTGCAGCCCTCTCCCTCGTTACTGGCTCAACTTGACAAGGCTAAGCTGGAGCTCAACCTTGCCCTCACAGTTAAAGCTGAAAAACAAATCCTCTGGAGCAAAAACAAATTTTATACCCAGGGGGACAGATTGGGTTCCATGCTGGCTTCGAAACTAACCCCCAGATTCCAGTCCTTTGTAATGCCTAAGATTAGAGTCCGAGGCCAAGGCACCTCAGCCAATCCCACAAAAATCCTTAAGGTCTTCCATGACTTTTACACCAACCTATACGGTCACCACAAAGCCAAAGATAACGCTTTCATCCCTGAGTATCTAGACAGCCTCCCCATCCCTTCTCTCTCCGCAGAACATAGAGAAATATTGGATGCCCCCTTCTCAGAAGGAGAGGTTCAGGAAGTAATCAAAGCCCTTAAATCGGGATCAGCCTCTGGCCCAGATGGTCTCTCTAACCCCAACTATAAGACATTTACCAATATCCTGACCCCCCATTTGACAAAATTCCTTAACACAAAGATGCAGGGAACTTCACTTGATCCTCACCTTAACACTGCCTGTATTGCAGTCATTTCTAAACCAGACAAAAATCCAGCAGGGGTTAGCAAGTACAGACCCATCTCCCTTATCAATAGCGATTTAAAAATCCTCACCAAAATTCTGGCAAATCTTTTAGCTTCCTTCATTAATACACATATACATAAGGATCGAGTGGGGTTCATCCCGGAACGGTAAGGCCCCGATCAGCTTAGGAGGGCCATAGATATAGTTTCAGTCCTCCAAACAAACTGGGCAGGGGGCCCCAAACAATCAGGCATGCTCCTCCTACTAGACCTCCAAAAGGCCTTTGACTCGGTCTCTTGGCCATACATTTTTGCGATCCTAGAGCGCTGGGGTTTTGGCGACAGATTCATGGGCCTGATGCATGCTCTTTACTCAACTCCTTAAGCTTCATCAGGCTCCAAGCATAATACGATCTAGAATCAATGCTCCTTTCTTTCTCTTTCCCGTCTCTTTTCTCCCAGCTTTCCTCCCCTCCTTTCCTCTCTTCCTCTCCCAACTTACCCCCCCATGTTACAAAAGATTAAAGAAGAAAACGACAGGTTGCCTTATACTAATCCTTCATTGAGAAGTTTATTATGGGTGACATGAACCATGGCACTTTCCTCTACCTACTTGGTATATTTCATCAGGGGTCGGGAGCTGGGACCCTCCAATCGGTACAATTAGTTCCCATATGGGGTACCGGAAGACGAGGGGATCCTCCTCCTGACTGTCTGGGAAGTTTCCTTTTGCCTTAGTTTTTCCATGGTCGTCTAGTCTCAGGTTTTCTAATATTCCTCTTGTTTATATCAACCAGTTATTTTTCATTCTGCTCAGATACAGTGTTCTTATACATCATCATAGTTATATGTACTGTCGTTTTCAAATGTATTCATCTTGTTTCTCAAAATAAAATACTTTGAAATTAAAAATGCACTGAATACTGTGTAAATGACACTGGCAGTGAAGGGGTAAACCACTAGGGGGCAATGAAGAGGTTAAGTGTGTCCTAGGGAGCGATTCTAGCTGTGGGGGGATGGGCTACTAGTCACATGACAGCGATCACTGCTCCCAATGACAGGTAGCGGTGATCTCTGTCATGACAAAAGCCAGACCGGGGTAATGCCTTGTTTACATAGGCACTTCCCTGTTCTGAGGCTCCATGACACGATTGCCGGGAGACCGGAGGACATTGAGTCCGCCAGTCCCGCGGGCACGATCGCAATGTATGCGGCGCACACGCACGCCTGCTATCCCCGGCTCTTAAAGGGGACATACAGGTACCCCCATTTGCCCACCGCTGCCATTGTGCCGATGTATATCGGCTTGGAGCGGTCGGCAAGTGGTTAATATGCTACCAAGCCTGTTTCCTTGGACAGTAACTGGAAGATTCAAGATAAACGGTCAAACCACAAAACAGTTAGGGACTTATCCGGGATTGTGCTGAAATATACATATTTGGCGTAGTATTTTTTTGTAGCTTGTGCTAAAAAATTGCTGCATAACATGTAGAGGAAAAGCAAGGCTGTTAACCAGCATAAGCAAAGGAACCTACCTGTTAGGCCTAGAGACTGCACTTAGATACTTCTAGGAGATGATAAAATATCAGATTATTTTGCAGACTTTAGCCTTGAGCACTTTGGTTTAGGTAAATGTGATTAGAAGGCTATGACCATGATTGGCTTGAACGTCCTTTATATTCTCTATACTGAATCACAAAAAAGGAGGAACAAGTCAAAGCATTAGAATACCAACTAGCAGTTGCTTTGTGTGTGTACGATCCACTTCTAATCAGGCTGATGATTTGCTAGAAAGGTGTGCAGCTCTATTGACCCAAGCAATGAATTCCTTAAACAGGGTTGTAAACCCTTGTTTTGTTTTTTATAAAATAACAAACATGTCATACTTACCTCCACTGTGCAGTTCATTTTGCACAGAGAGGCCCCGATCCGCCTCTTCTGGGGTGCCTCGGTGGTGCTGGTGGCTCCTCCCCACATTGAGTGCCCATGTTGGAGAAGGCTCTCCTAAAGTGGACACCTGTACGGGCGCGCTCCCAAGTCCTGCTTCTGTGTCCATTCACATAGAATGCAGGACTCGCCCCTGGCGCCCGTATCATTGGATTTGATTGACAGCAGCGGGGACCAATGGCTGCTCTACTATCAATCTATCCAATCAGGACACGAGACACCAGCTAGAGCTGGTGTGCTCGTTCTTGGGCGGAGAAAGATCGGGGTCAGGTAAGTAAAACGGGCTCGGGGGGGGGGGGGGGGGCTGCACCACCACAGAGGGTTTTTCACCTTAATGCATAGAATGCATTAAGGTGAAAATCCATGAGAGTTTACAAACCCTTTAAGAAAAAAGAAGGCTGTAAACCTGTTATTAAAGCCAGGATACCCACTATTGTCACATCTCATAATTGAGATTCTGAGGATCTCTTCTCCTCAGAGGATATTAAGGATGAAGAGATAGAATGTCAGCTAACTGATGATGATAAACACCAAGCGGGAAAGAGAAAGTGTGTCTGACCTGAACCCGACCTGAACCCAATCGTTCCAGCAATGAGGATGAGCCCAGCAGCTCCAGCCGCTGTCTCAGGTTTTCATTAGATAGATTGATAGCAGCAGGAGCCATTAGTTCCCGTTTCTGTCAATTAAATCCAGTGACACAGGAGTCGGGGGTGAGGCCGAGTCCTGCTCTCTGTGTCAATGGACACAGCAGCAGGACTCAGAAGCGTGCCCTCACAGGTGCTCCCAAGGAAAGCGGCTCTCCGTGGGGGCACCCAATTAAAAGGAGGGGCAGGACTGCCATCGGGGGACCCCAGAAAAGGAGAATCAGGGATCATTCTGTTCAAAACCCTTGCACAGAGCAGGTAAGTATAACATGTTTGTTATTTAAAAAACAAAAAAAAAACCTTTACAATCACTTTAACAATTGGTAAGCTGCAATATATTATATTTTTGTTTTTAGGTTTAATAACGCTTAAAAAAAAAAAAAAACAGAGGAGGTATTTAAATCTTTCCCACTCTATTCAAAACAAAAAAGGTTTTGGGGTTCGATATACATTAACTTTTACATGAACTAGTCTTACATTGCCCTACAGTGAACTAAGCCTGGTGTCTGTAACTGCAGTTCTCTTGCAGATGTAGTGTAAATACCAACTGCTCTGAGTGAACTCTCTGATTTTATCACTGCCCTGTCCTAGGACTGCTGATTTACCCACCAGGTAAAACCTGACCCATTGGGGCTACAACCACCCAGTACAAGCTCAGTAATTCGCTGCATAGGTTCCTGGGGGCAGTCGAGTACCAATGCATTTAGATGAAACACCACTGAAAGGTGATATCTTAGGCAAGCCTTACATTATGCAATTTTCTTTCCTGCAACCGTGGGTTGCAGGAAAGAAAATCAGTTGATTCCCCCATCAACACCATAAGTGTTGATGGGGTAATCTCTGCGGCGGCGCTATTGTGTTTTGTCGGCGGGGAACCTTCTCTGCTGGCAGAACACAGTGATCACTGCTAGTGGCTATAGCTGCTGGCAGTAATCACATGAAAAAAAACTCAATGGATTGACTTTAGTACAACCAGCCTGCCCATAGATGGATACAATTTCGGCCGGTCCCCGCTGAACCGGCTGAGATTCAATCCATCTATAGGCGGCTTAATAGTGAAGAGAAGTGCTACAGAGATTGTAGAACGTGACCTAGTGCTCACACCATATATGTCATTTCACGTTTTCCTGTCACTAGTAGGAATAAGCAAATTTGAGAGAGTTTTGGTGAAAATCTTGGCATTTTGTTGCAATTTCACCGTTTTGGCACCATTTGCACAAAAGGCCTAATTAAGGTGGGTTTTTTTTTTGTTTTTTTGTTTGTTTTTTTTTTGCTTCTAAGGTCACAATGGCTCCCGAGGGTTATCTAAGCTTCTTTCAACTATCATAGACCTGTAATTTTAGCAAAAGATGGCCCTAATTAGCCTTATTGTTTTAGAGTGTGGAAAAAGGTAAATTTTAAAGTTACAGTTCGTAAATAACAATTAAATAGATAAAAACATGGGTAAAACTAAAATACAAAGAACTTAAGAGCTACTGCTTTGGCAAAATTTCACCTACAGTACAATCACTCTTGTCTTGATTAGTAGTCCGCTCCCAAGAAATTCCCTTGCTTACAAATAGAGCATTGTAAAGGGGAATTAAAAACATTGAGATGTCAGGATAGCACTGGATATGGGTCAGGAAAATTGCATTAATCATAACACTGCAAAAGTGGTGCCTTAAGGGCTTGTTTCTCAACCAAGGCCATGGTCAATATTTGCATACCAATAAAATGCTTATGATTTTAATACAAATGAATGAATGGTAAACTATATTATTATTTATATCGCCATAGTCTCAGCCTGCCTACTTTAAACTCCGTTCAGGAACACTTTTAAATCAAGAAAGAAACATACCAGTACATATAAATTTACTGCTTCACAGCGCAATAATTGAATCCAGATCCAGGTTTTGTTTAACAGTTGCAAAGCTTGGAATATGTAGTCATTTGTTAAAACAGGAAATTATGAGATGGAACAAGAAATAAAGATCTAAGTATTTGGCAAATTGCGTTATTCAGTAACATTTTCAGATTTAGAAAATTAAAGGTAAATGAAGTGAACCATTTCAGCTGAATTACGGTGGCTTTGCTATATTTCTGCTCCCTCACCAATGTGTCACCTTTAGTTGACTCCTATTCGTTTTACAATAATGTTTATTTTCCTATCTTTCCTATATTGGGAATGTTCATAAAGCACTTGAAAGGCAGTTTTGTTTTTCATTTCGATTACGTCACATGATTGGCATTTTGGCCTTCACTCTTACGTTCCAGACGTGAATACAGTCTCTGTGCTGCAAGTATGCAAATTAATTCATTTCCATTGGTTAAAATAACAATATATTCTCACAGTAAACTTTTTCCAGCTAAAATAAAAAAATCTGGGATGTTGCAGAGTTACCTTAAACATTTTGCAGGGGGTGTTCATGCTGATGTGGCAGGAGTTGTGGATCGCTTTCATATATCAACTCCCGAGCAGTTTGCACAGATGTTGTTGTCAGTCTGCCATAATGTAACAATCAAAGGATCATTTATCATTGCTGTTCTATAAATTATCAGTTCCATGTAGGGATGTTATTGTAAGATAAAAGTGATATACTATATGCATTAACCCCTGTAATTTATCGCATCATAAAAAGTGCTTAACGTGGACCTTTCAGTAACTTTACAGGTCTGCATGAATAGGTTCCTGACATGTACATACAGTACACCCCTCACATTTCTGTAAATATTTTATTATATCTTTTCATGTGACAACACTGAAGAAATGACACTTTGCTACAATGTAAAGTAGTGAGTGTACAGCTTGTATAACAGTGTAAATTTGCTGTTCCCTCAAAATAACTCAATACACAGCCATTAATGTCTAAACCGCTGGCAACAAAAGTGAGTACACCCCTACGTGAAAATGTCCAAATTGGGCCCAATTAGCCATTTTTCCTCCCTGGTGTCATGTGACCCATTAGTGTTGCAAGGTCTCGGGTATGAATGGGGAGCAGGTGTGTTAAATTTGGTGTTATCGCTCTCACTCTCTCGTACTGGTCACTGGAAGTTCAACATGGCACCTAATGGCAAAGAACTTTCCGACGGAAGGTGGAGGAGCACAAGGTCTCTAACCTCCACCAGCTCCGTGATATCATCATGGAGGAGTGGAAGAGGACTCCAGTGGCAACCTGTGAAGCTCTGGTGAACTCCATGCCCAAGAGGGTTAAAGTGGTTGTTAACCCACTTATATAAAAACATCCCATCTGCACTGTAATAAACCAGTAAATGTCCCTATGCCTGTTATGTAAAAAATATGCTTATCTGTATGAATAACAGCGCGGCTCCCAGCGCTCACTGCCTCTTCGGGTCTCCTCTCTTTCCGACTTACAGCTCCAGTGGGCGGGGCCAAGCAATCCCGCTGACAAATATCCAGTTGTGTATATTAAGTTATAGTGTCTACAAACTATGGTATATATAGTATACTGGAATTTAAGCAGCTATAAATGCTACACTAGTAATGGCTGTGATTAGCAACTTTTAGTGGTACTGGGATAGTGTGGCGGGCAATCTGGTGCTTACAAACACTGGCTGAGATGGTCACTAACTGACTGATTGACACTGACATTGCTAGTGACACTAATACAGTGATAATATTGTACTCTGTAGTAATGACGCTGGCTGGGAAGGGGTTAACACAAGAGAAAATCAAGAGGTTCACTGTGTGCCTAACCAGTGTAATGTGTGTAATGTGTGCTGCTTTTACTAACAGATCTGGCTGCTTTTTCTTCTTGAACTTAGAGTTGATTTCAGGGAGAAGAAACAGCCAGATCAATCTCTTTGTAGTTCTGTTTGTTTGTCAACCATATTTTTGTGCTGTGATTGGCCACAGCCGATCAGCAGGTGTACAGCCATAATCATTGGCACTGAGAAACTCATGCTGTGTCCAATCAGGAAGTACACCGCAACGTATGAGTATATCTATATATATCTACTGTGAGCTGGCGGTAACGGGTTAAACTGCATTAGACTGGTATTGCTTTGTAATATGCTGACATCTGATGGCAACTTCTTTACTAATGTAATGTGATTGAGGCCCATTATGTGCCACTTACCTGTAAACGAAGCTCGCAGTGTCCCCGCTGGTGGCCGCATCCATCTTCTGCCCTCTTCCTTCCCAGATTCCGGCTCTGTGACTGGCCAGAGCTGTGTGACGTCACTCCCGTCAGTCACGGCACATACGAGTGAAGAAATGGCACGGAGGTCCGTTTCTTCACAGCGCATGCTTCAATGACATCATAGGCGCAGTGTACAGGAAATATCTCCTAAACGGCGCACGTTTAGGAGATATTTCTACTACCTATAGGTAAAACATAAAATGTGGGTTTAAAACCACGTTAAGCTTTGACACATATAACCTGGAAGCTAATTGGTTTCTATGCAGAGCTGCACCAGATTCTGTGGTTTTAGTAAATCCACCCCACTGAGTCTAATGAATAAAGTCATTGCATAAAGTGGCATTTGAAACAACAGGAATCTGTCTGTTTGGTATTTTATATAAAACTGATAACTAAGTTGCCATCAGTGCTTTCTCACCTCTAAAACCTAACTATAAAAAATTCATATTACCTTGTGATGAAACTGATCCTAGTACTGCTAAAATGTATGGATCAAAAAATAAAGACTTTAAAGAGAGGAATTGTGCAATGGCAACAGGCAGAGTTTCCAGCATTATTATTAATATCAGATTTAGGGATTTATCCTCCAAAGCATTTCTGTCACACTTTTTAATCGAAATCGCTGTGTTATAATTAAAGAAAATGTAGAAATCAGTCTTACTTATTAAATTCCTATTGCTGCTGTTGAGTAATTGCCAGTGAAAAATCAGCTGTTTTTTTATGCCTTAAATTCCTGGCATAGCAGAAAGCTGTATGGAATTAGGAACGCTCAGCTCTGCTTCGTGTCTGCACAATGCAGATTATTATTCACAGTGCTTACAGTCTCTCTGAGGCTGGGTTCACACCATCGTCGCATGCGGCTCCCAGCAGGGGTCCGCTGCGTCCGGGTTCACCGTTTCAGGTCCAATTTCAGTCCGAACTGCTGCCTGAATTCGACCTGAAACCGACAGGACCCCTGTGCAAATTCGCACCAGAGCCACAGCAGAGATATGTGAACTGGCTCCATAGAGAGGCTGTCAAAATCTCTTGTTATTACGAATTGGATGCGGAGTAAAGCTGGATACACACTATTAGAATTTCAAACGAAAATTTGTATAAACATTCTTAGGAAAATTCATATGAAAATTCTCAGTACATTCCCATACCAAAGTATATCAAGATTTTGAGTGCTTTTAACATTCGATTTTGGAACGAATGAACTTTACCAAACAAAAACCGCATATGCTATTAGAGATTCATACATTCAAGAAAAATTTTGCACTCTGCTCCCTTCAATTTTTTTGTCACTGTACTCAAAAATGAATGTCAATTTGGCCCCACTAATGATTAAAAAAAAACAAATGAATGTTCTGACAACGAAAAATGTTGAATGAAGTGTCATTAAACCCAGACTATGGAAAACTCTCATTACGTGCTATATAACAAAGTTTGCATGCTCACAAAGCCACTAAAGCATGTGTTTTGTGTAGAGTGAAATATACCTATGCCCCCCCCCCCCCCCCCCATCAAATCATTCTCTGCAGCTATTACCTTTTGTACCATCACCCCCTCCCTTAGAATGTAAGCTCTACGAGCAGGGCCCTCCTGTACCTTTTTGTTATGAACTGTACTGTAATTGTGTTGTCCCCCCTATACATTGTAAAGCGCTGCATAAACTGTTGGCGCTATATAAATCGTGAATAATAATAATAATACCTGGTTGATCCTGCCTTCAGCTGTCCCTCCCATCTTCTCTGTGTCCCCACTGCAGCCTGAGCATGCTCAATTTTCAGTTCCTTTCTTCCATTTCCTCCTTTTTCTTATCTGTGCAGCCCATGTGAATATAGAGTCACAAGTGTGGGCGAATACACAGTGGCAAAATGACGCTCACCTCCCTACCATGTCCTTCTATCGCTAAACACTATGGGGGTGGGGAATAGTATGCTGATTGATTACATTCACTAAGAAACTCACAAAAACGCCTAGTCTTAATATAAAACAGTATTAAACATATCAAATGTAATTGCTAATACCTGTAAAGTAAATAAAAGAGCCTTGGTGCAGTTGACATCTGAACAATATGAAAGCTAGCGTCAGTCATCTCTGACTCTGCCTATACCATATTAAAGCGGAGTTCTACCCAAAAATGGAACTTCCGCTTTTTCGGTTCCTCCCCCCCTCTGGTGTCACATTTGGCACCTTTCAGGGGGGAGGGGGAGCAGTTACCTGTCTAATACAGGTATTTTGCTCCCAATTCTGGGCATAGATACCCAAGCCACCCGCAGGTATCTACGCCACTCCCCCTTCTCCCCCCGCTGTATGGGAGACACACGGGTCCCAGAAAACAGCAGGGACCACTGGGATAGCGCAGCACAAGTCGTGCATTGTGAACCAGGAAGTGAAGCCGCAACCACGTGCAATGTTCATGAACTGGTCATGCCATTTGGGCTGTTCACCTGTGCAAATTTATTTATTTTTTGGCAGTATTACTATTGCTAAAAAAGCTCTTCCCTCTGTGTGGGCCACTAGTGTTGCCAAGATGCTAGTAGTCACATAACATCAGTGGAGACAGGAAGCTACTGGCATCCTTCCTAGCAACCATTATCCCACTACCTGCCAGCTTGTTACATTTTGTAAATAAGCCAGCAGGCATCCTGGCTAATATTATTGACTAAATATGTCAGCCACCTACCAGCACCTTTGCTTACTTTACAGCTGTAGGGCCAGGAGCTGCCATTTAGGAGAAGTTCATGTGGATAACATTGTTGCACTGGGACTGGTTTACTCTTTCAACAGGTCATCAAGTGCCATCTTTCCAGGGAGAATATGTACTCCTTACTCAATCAGGTGGGAGGAAGTTGGATGTCTGGGGCTTCCAGATTCTCATAAGTCTTCCCCCAGAGACCACCACAGGGGCCACCCCCTCTATCCATGCCACTCGGTATATGGTTAATGAATAGATTCATGCATAGCATAAATCTATCCAGGCCGCCGCGGCCACCCCCTATTGATGCGTCCGGCCCCTTTATGGACACCGGGTGCCTGAATTACAGCCATGGGGGTGTTTTTTTTTTAAGCACCTGATTAGAGTCTTAGGCTCTAATAGGCTTCAAAATAGGGAGTCGGAGTCCACCGAGGCGTGTTAGAAAAGCAAATGACTATTCGCTTTTCTAACACTGAATCTCCGCCAATCAGGAAGCGCGGGTCTGTTACCCGTTTCCCGATTGGCTGAAAGGTCAGGCGATCCTATTGGATGCCTGGGAGGAAGGGAGGAGATGCACGGCGGTGGCCGCCATGATCTCAGAAGAGAGGAGGACACAGGAGACGCTGCCAGATGCCCGCTACAGCCTGATCCCCTGCCCGATGTGCCCGCCGATCCCCACTTTTGTGTGGCCACTGATCCCGGATATGCTCTCTGATCCCCAATATGCTCGCCAATGGGGTAAGCGCCAGTGGACCGGCAGACAGCAGGGGGGGTGTTTCCGCCCCCCCAAACAAAAAAACACCAGCCGCCACTGGACCCCCATATACACCTGGCCAGGGATGTGGGGAAGAGGATCATATCTTCATTAAGGACAAAATAACCTCCCCATGTTGAGGGCAATGATATGGTTCAGGGAGGGCGGAAGCTGATTGATCCCCTTTTACTGGCCAGTCAAGCTGGATGCTCAGAGGGTCCCCATGACTAAGCTCCAGGGGGCGAAGTGAAACGTGTCGGCAGTGTGGCCTGGCGGGAGCCCAGTTTGATGTTGTCTCTCTCATACCACCATAGTACTGCGTGGATGTGCGGCACCAGGGATCTTTCCTCTCTTCCTTCCAGTGGATGTTCAGAGGGTCAGGTTAGGTATCCATTTTAAAGGGAAATCCAATGCAGAACTTATTATGTGCAGATGTGTTTTTTTTTTTTTTTTTTTATCAGTAACTTGGTGGGCATCGTTAATCATGATTGATGTTAATCTACATCGCTGGGCGATCTAAATTTCTTGGATTTAGATCATGGGATCTGTGTGTGTGTGTGTATTTATTTACTTTTAATTTTTTTCTTTTTTTGAATGAGTAACCAGGGTTTCTCCATAACCCTTACACATTCACATAGGGATGGGCCAAATATCTGGGGACCTCCCCATTTTGAAGGGGCTGCCAGATTCTGAAGTCTTCTCCTGCAGATCCCTAGAATCACCCTTCCCACTGAGTTTAGTAGGAATCCTCATGTTTTTTTTCTTATAAGCACCATTGGTTGTGGAACACTGTGCAATATTACTGTTATGCAGAGCTGTATTTGGCCACAAGATGGCAGTGTTTCGCAAGTTATGACAGAACCCATACAGGAATGCTAGGGGATGCTGGGATTTGTATGCTGTAAGCAGGATTCTTCCATTCAGATTAGCTGAAGTTGAACTACACTATCCAAGAAGACTGGCAGAGGGAGCAGGGGAACATTTAAAAAGCATACCTTCCAACTTTTTGAGATGGAAAGGAGGACACCTATTAGCAAAAATATGTAGGTATAAGACACACCCCCTTACCACGCCCTTTAAAGGAGAATTAAACAAAAAAAATATTAGTTAAACCCACAAGTGTTTTTTTTTATTCAATACTATTCCTTTATATTGGCTTTTGCCATGGCCAAATCAGCAATTTAGAAATTGAATGGAAGGTTTAGCACTGTGAAATACTTTTTGAAAGATAAATAGTGCATTTTATATACAACTATATAAATCAGACCAAAATGAGGGACAAATGAGGAGGAAAGAAGGACAGAGGAACTTTGTTCCAAATCAGGGACAGTCCCTCAAAATCAGGGACAGTTGGGAGCTTTGAAAAAAAGGGAAAAAGCCGGGAACACAGGGGAGATGGGAGAGACTGTGTTGGAGGCTGGACATGACAGAGAGTGCAGAGTGGATCCACCTGGGCCCGGCCGGAGCAGGACGAGCCGGTAGGTTGCAGAGCTACCAGAGAGAGAGAAAGATGATCACCCTAAGGAGGCAGGTTAGTGGAACCTGCGAGCAGGCAGACTGGGTCATTGCCATCTATACAGCCCTACAAAAAGACTGACAAATGTGACCCCCTACAAATGGAAGGTAATCGGTTCGCCCTGCTGTGCTGAAAGACCGTGTGAGAGGGTTCTTAACTCACACAACGCTGCCATTGCCTTTAAGCCCATTATTTGCATTCAGTCTAGTACAATTTACAGTACAGGCTTGTATCTTTAGATGCTTTAACCTATCCAGTGCTGCAGTTCTGTGGATGCAGGTGTCTGGCCCCAAACAGTGTGCATTTGGGGCCCCTCAACCACACTTGTATACCTATCAAATTACAATGTTTGTGCAGCTGTTGTGTCCTCATAGAGTAACTGGCAGCTCCAGCCACGTGAATAACATTTTTGTTATTAGTTTTTAATTTTTTTCTTACATTTTTATTATAAATATTATTTTTTTTTACAATACTTTTGGGGGTGGAGGCTTTGGTGAAATATCAGGGGACTAAACAGACCCCTGGTGCCTCATTTTTGAGACAGAATAAAGGGCTGATAATATAAATTCCTCAATCCTTTTCTCTGCAGCCTCAGCTGCTGTGGACAGTGAATGAACAGAAGGCTCTGTACAGAGGCTCCTGTTCATTCACAAACTGAAGCATAGTAAACATATTTCTATGCTTCAGTTATGAATAAGCACAGTGAGTGATCGGTACCTATCACTCACTGTATTCATTCACAAAAGGACGGGGCCGGTAAATTACATTTTTATCGACGGCCCCTTCCCCTGCTCTCCATCCTCCGCCCTGTGAGCCTGCAGCAGCTGGCAAGAAAAGAGTGGAGGGAATACGGAAATGCTGCAGGAATTATGGGGAGCACATGGGGGGGTCCATGCACCTCGTCCTCACTCCAGGTCAGGATCTGCAGAAATCCCAGCCATACCAATCTTAGGCTCTCTCCTTCCAGCCACAGTGCTTTTCAGAGGGCATTTAAAGCAAGCCATCATGGCCACAAATGTGAACAGCCTCATCCAGCTGTTATTTTACAGTTCAGAGGAGCCAGGGAGTGGTAAAACCATGGCTTATCTGCCCATTTTTACCATCCTCTGCACACCTTAAGGGGCCTATTTCATTAGCAGTAGGTATAGGTTCCACTATTCCTAGCACCAGGTGTTTGTTTTCTACATGTTTACAGACTTACGGACCCTCACATGACCAGCAGAATTAAAGCAAAACTTCAGTAATTTTTTCAACTTTCCATCTATTAAATCTTCTGCCCTTGTTCTTTTAACTTTGGATAATAAAAGTTTTTTATCTGCCAGTATATACCTTATACAGCCCACTTCCTGTTTCTTGTCTGGTAAAAAGGTTTTCGACATCATGCACAGCTCCTTCTCTCACTCTCGTGAGAGTTTGGGGGGGGGGTGAGTCATAAGAGGGACAATGAGAGCTGCAGAGCAGGAGGTGTGCCTCTGTGTGTCTGTGTAAATCCAGGAACAGGCAGCAGCTTCAGCTGCCCACAGTTAAAATGGATGCAGGCAGACTCAGTGGAGGGAGATTTCTGCAGCATATTTGGCAAGTACAGAATCACAGTATATACAATAATATGCAAAGTGGTTGGAGGGAAGCTTCAGAATGGCAAATATGTTTTTATTACAAATTATGTGAGCAGACTGCAGTTCCTCTTTAAGTTCAGCCCAGTACAGTCCCAGTTTCTCATGTGGCCCCTTGGGGAAATGAATTGCTCACTCCTGCAATAAATGTTTGCAATTTGCAGCTTTTTAAATGTGTTCACCAAACCTGCTCCTTGAAACAAATCCAAGCAGATTTGCTCATCACTAGCAGTGGTAGTAAACGAATGACATAGAGGGCGGTAAAGATTGTATTGATTTTTTTGTTTTTATGATAACATTACAGTCATCATTTTTTAGCAATGTGTTATGGTTCTGCATCATTACCAGCACTCTTCTCTTGTATACTTCAAACAATACCATGCTTCATTTATTTTTGAAGATTTAAAACAACGTCTAAAGAAACAAACAAACAAAAAAAATTACCAAAGACAATAATTAGCATTAATTGTAAAGGGTTTGAATATTTTCACTTTAACTTTACCCAGTAATACACATTTGTGTAATTGAACTCAATAAAAAAGTTCTGGTTTCTTACATGATTTACCTCAGTGGTGTAAAGTGAGTACTGTAAATATGTTCCCTTTCAGTTGAGTTCAATCTGTTTAGCTCCACACTTTAGGCAAAGTATATTCATGTTTGTCATGGTCATGCAAAAATCACATGTATCATCCCTTTTTAATGCTTTTGGCATGTCCTCATTTATCATTAGAAATACTTAGTTGCTTATTCAGGATTATGAAAGCGGACATCCTTTCCCCTGTGGGATATTTATTCACAAGCATGGCCTAAGACAGTGGTTGTCAATTTATGAGCTATAGAGGGCCTCATATGTTGATCCTGACATCACCAAAAGGCCACACATAATGTTCAATATACCGTATATACTCGCGTATAAGTCGAGGCCCTAATTTACCACAAAAAAATGGGAAAAACTTATTGACCCGAGTATAAGACGAGGGTGAGAAATGCAGCAGCTACTGCAAGTGGAAAAAGAGGCTCAACAATGCCCATCTGCAGCTGTATACCTCCCTGTGTCCTGTGCATGTGTCCTGTGTATGTGTCGTGTGTCCTGTGTATATGTACCTGTGTCCTGTGTATATGTGCATGTGTCATGTGTATATGTACCTGTGTCCTGTGTATATGTGCATGTGTCATGTGTATATGTACCTGTGTCATGTACCTGTGTCCTGTGTATGTGTGCATGTGTCATGTGTATATGTACCTGTGTGCATGTGTCTGTGTGCATAAGTCTGTGTGCATCCTACCTGTGTCCTGTGTATCCTCCATGTGCCACTCTGCACCGATCAGCGTGTGCGGCGGCCATTCACTGTTCAAAAGCCGCGCCCCCTCCTCTTGTCCATGATAGGCAGAAAACTCAATTTTCTAGCAGTCAGCGGTCAGCCTATCACGGACATTCTCTCATCCTCATATGAGGATGAGAGAATGTCTGTGATAGGCTGTACACTGACTGCCTATCACAGACGAGGAGGCGCGGCTTTTGAACAGTGAGAGCCGCTGCCGAGTGCTATGTAGCACACGGTGGCCGCCGTCTGCCTGCATGACACGCTGATCACGTAGGCAGACGGCGGTGACTCGAGTATAAGTCGAGGGGGGCACTTTCAGCCCCAAAAAGGGGCTGAAAATTTTGACTTATACTCGAGTATATACGGTATGTAATACTTGAGAGGACTGCCAGACTGTTGGCCTAATAGAAAAAATGATGGTCAGAGACTGTGCAAATGCTACATTTTGGCCTGGAGACATGCTGCAGAAGAAAGTACAAAACATGTTACATGAGGCTAGTAGATCAGTGCTTATACCCATGTTCCCACTACAGACTGCTAAGGTCAGAGCCCGCACATCGTATACCAAAGGCACATCATATATGGAGGGCCACAGGTTGGACTAGGGGCCTAAGATATTGGCTTTAAATACACTGTAATGTTGTGTAGGGATCTGCTGCCCTCTACTGTCTGCATTTGTAAAGAGCCATTGCTTGTTAAAGCGGAGTTCCACTCATTTAAAAGTCAGCAGCTACAAAAAGTGTAGCTGCTGACTTTTTAGAATCAGACACTCACCTGCCCCACGATCTAGCGATGCGGGAGCAGGAAGCCTCGCTCCTCTCCCCCTCCTCTCCGAGGACCTGGCATTCTAACTGTGGGCGCCCGGCTGTGGCCTCACAGCCGGGCGTGCACTGTGCATGCGCGAGCCACGCTGTGTGCTGTGAATGGTCAGGCAATCTTCTGGGACCTGTGACGTGTCTCAGAAGATTGTAGGGAGGGAGGGGGGAGAGGTGAACTTCCTTCTGGCGCTGCAGAGCCAGGGGAGGAAGTGGGAGCTGGGTGCCTGTAAAAACAGGGTACCCGCTCCTCCCCCAAAAAAATGACATGCCAAATGTGGTATGTCAGGGGGTCACCTGCACTTAATCACCTCAATACAGGGCACTTTCACCCCCTTCCTGCCCAAGCCATTTTTCAGTTTTCAGCGCTGTCGCACTTTGAATGACAATTGCGCGGTCATGTTACACTGCACCCTAATGAAATTTTTATCATTTTTTTCCCACAAATAGAGCTTTCTTTTGGTGGTATTTGATCACCTCTGCGTTTTTTACTTTTTGCGCTATAAACAAAAGAAGAGGGACAATTTTGAAAAAACACAATATTTTTTACTTTTTGCTATAATAAATATCCAATTTTTTTTTTTTTAACAAATTTTTTCCTCAGTTTAGGCCATTATGTATTCTTCTACATATTTTTGGTAAAAAAAAAATTGCGATAAGCGTATATTGATTGGTTTGCGCAAAAGTTATAGCGTCTACAAAATAGGGGATAGATTTATAGCATTTTTATTATTTATTTATTTTTTACTAGTAATGGCAGCGATCTGCGATTTTTATTGTGACTGCGATATTACGGCGGACACATCGGACACTTTTGACACATTTTTGGGACCATTCACATTTATACAGCGATCAATGCTATAAAATTGCATTGATTACTGTGTAAATGTGACTGGCAGGGAAGGGGTTAACACTAGGGGGCGCTCGAGGGGTTAATGTATGACCTAAGGAGGTGATTCTAACTGTGGGGGGAGGGGACTGACTGGGGGAGGTGACCGATCGGTGTCCCTATGTACAAGGGACACGCCATCGGTCTTCTCTCCTCTCTGACAGGATGTGGATCTGTGTTTACATGCACAGATCCACGCTCCTGCTCTGTTACCCGGCAATCGCGGGTGCCCGGCGGACATCGCGGCCGCCGGGCACGCGCACCGGGTCCCGAGCGACGCAGCGGGCATGCGCGCGCGCCGCCGGCGGCGCGCACGTGCCCCCTAGTGGCTCGGGAGGGCGAGGACGTCATATGACGTCCTCCCAGAACAACAGAAGCTTCGTCCCGCCGTCATACGACGGTGGGCGGTGGCTTAGTGGTTAAAGTGGAAGTTCCTTTTTTCGGGTGAAACTCTGCTTTAAAGTG
The DNA here is from genome assembly GCF_042186555.1 of Aquarana catesbeiana. Classification (NCBI taxonomy): domain Eukaryota; kingdom Metazoa; phylum Chordata; class Amphibia; order Anura; family Ranidae; genus Aquarana; species Aquarana catesbeiana. The sequence continues at coordinate 169,222,748 of NC_133324.1, forward strand.
GTTCTAATGGCCCAAGGTTTTTTACTTTCATACATTCTATGTATAAAGGTAAAAATCATTTTCTGTGCAGCAGCCCCCCAGCCCCCCCCCCCAATACTTACCTGAGCCCCATCTTGATCCAGAGATGTGCACAAGGGCTCTCCAGGGACTCTCCCTCCTCATTGGCTGAGACAACCAATCACAGCCAGTGAGCCAATGAGGAAAGAGAGGGGGCAGGGCCAATCTGTGGCTCTGTGTGTGAATGGACACACACACACACAGAGCCGTGGCTCTGGAACGAGCCTGCTTGGGTGCCCCCATTTCATGCTGCTTGCTCTGGTAGCAACTGGCAGGAGGGAGGGGCCAAGAGCTCCAGTGACCCGAGAAGAGGAGGATGCTGGCTGCTCTGTGCAAAACCATTACACAGAGCAGGTGAGTATGACATGTTTGTTATTTTTAATTTAATTTTATTTCATTTTTTAAAGAAAGCCTTTAATATCACTTCAAATACTACATAGTTACTTGCTTATAGACAGGCATATCCTGTCCCTGCTAAATGGGTCAGAAACCCCAATTGGAGGACTGTGATCTTTTATATAGTGGATTTTACTGGCAGTAGAGACAGCATTAGATGCATGACTATCCATGCAGAAGCTGCTGTTGCATTTTATCCAGGCCAGAAGCATGAATTATTAAGCAAGTGTTCCTATATTTAGTAGTTTACTATTGTTGGCCATAGCTTCTACATGTATACAGTTGGGTCCATATACAGTATATTTGGACAGTTTTCATACTTTTGGCTCTGTATGCCACCAGAATAAAATTAAAACGAAACAATCCAAGTGAATTTGAAGTGCAGACTTTCAGCTTTAATCCAAGGGGTTGAACATAAATATCAAGCGCAAATTTTAGAAACTGCAACCATTTTTATACACAGTCCCCCCCCCCCACACCCACTTTTTCAGGGACTCAAATGTATTTGGACAAATTTTGTTGAGAATCCTTTACTGACAATGACTGCCTGAACTCTGGAACCCATGGATATTACCAAAGACTGGGTTTCCTTTCTGATGCTTTGCCAGGCTCTAACTGCAGCTGTCTTCAGTTGTTCTTTGTTTGTGGGTCTTTCTGTCCTTAGTTTTGCCTTCAGCAAGTGAAATGCATACTCAATTGGGTTGAGATCAGGTGATTGACTCGGCCATTGCAGAATATTCCACTTATTTTCCTTCAAAAGCTCCTGGGTTGCTTTTCAAGTGTGCTTCGGATCATTATCCATCTGTACTGTGAACTGCCGTCCAATCAACTTTGCTGTATTTGGCTGAATTTGGGTTGACAGTATATCTCTAAACACTGCATTATTCATCCGGCAGCTTCTGTCTTCTGTCACATCATCCATAAACACCAATGACCCAGTGCCACTTGAAGCCATGCATGCCCATGCCATCACATTGCCTCCACCATGTTTTATCATGAACGGTTTCTAACAAAGGTTACAATGAACTCTTTCGCTTCCTCTACAACAGTGGTTCTCAACTCCAGGCCTCGGGACCCACCAACAGGCCAGATTTTAAGTATTACCTTGGGGAGTTGCAGACTAGAATACTGCAATCACTGAGCAGCAAGTGATATCACCTGTGATGTATTTCAGCTATCTTGCAAACCTGGCCTGTTAGTGGGTCCTGAGGACTGGAGTTGAGAACCACTGCTCTACAATCTCCTATTGTAGATCTTCACTCAACAGAGCTCCCAGTTTCTCTCACTAGACTTGCTCATCCACTGCCACTGGATCTCCTGAGCTCTCCAACCTTCTCTCTCAGTATCTTCCTCAAGCGTCACCCCCGCTTCCCTGCTGGGTCCCTAGCTTGGCATCCAAGATACTCCTCAAGTGCCACCCCACTGGCCTGCTCGGTCCCTGGGTTGACACACAAGGCTGCTCTGCAAGCATCACCTCCGCTGGCTGGGTCCCTGGCTTGAAACCGGCTGAAGTTTCCCAATTCATCACCGTCCCCAGGTGGTGAGAATACAGCTCTGGTACTTGCTTCAGCTACTCACAGTGGTCCCCGGTAGCAAGGTGGATAGTCTCTTGGTGTCGACAGCTTCCCCTCTACCTCTGACCATGACAGGTTCTTTGGCCAGCAGAACCCTCACTTCTGGTAGGACTGCAAGCCACAATCCCAATCCTATGCTGCTCCTCTTGCTTCTGGATAGGCCCTCAGATATCCTAGCAGCCAGATGTCCTTGGGATCCCTGGGATAGGCCTCAGGCTCTGGGCTAGCAGCCTGGACAGTACAACACACGTCCACCCAGACAGCTGTCCAGGTGGCACAGAACCCAGATCACCTGACCCCACCCAAATAAACAGGCTCTCCCAGCAGGCCAAAGGACCCAAGAAGATCCCTGCCCATTGTCTGAGATACCCCATCTATTCCTAATCTGTCCTTGCAATGCCTTGTCTTATCTAATGCCACCAGATACCCGGCCATCTAGTGACAGAAGAGAGAAGTGCAGCAATTCCAGAATTAGGGTGGAATCAAATTATCTCCTCTCAATTGGCCGAAGCAACTATACCTGGCAGGTAAATTTACTAGCAACCCTGTCTAAACATCCAGGTGCTACATGAGTTATGTGAATAGTGGAGAGGGCAGAAGGGACAGGCGAGCAGCGCACCTTTTCTCAGTAGCAGCGGCTGCAGTAAACTCTCACAGCACTGGAAAACAGCCACTCAGGACAGTATTTGGTGGAGCTAAGGAGGCACAGCGGGAAAGTTTTTTTTTTTTTTTTTACATATACCTCATTCTTTATTTTTAGATACTGTACATATATCTCATTCTTTAATAAATGATAAAGAATCTCCAGAGCACTACCGATTAGCTAAAGAGACAGCACAGTGGAAGCAGCCTGATTTCAGGCTCTGTTTGTCTCTTTAATACTTTGGACGAAAGCATCAAACTAGGTATGAATCATACACTTTGGGGTCTATTTATAAACACAAATTGCATAGCCATCTGTCCAGTGAATCTGCATGAAAAATTCTCTCTGTGCAAATTTGGTAAAAGCAAATGTTCTTTAGGCTATTTTCTCTTCTGAATGAATGTTCTTTTTTATAGCCATTAGTAAAATACCACACCATGGCCACCATATGGAGCCAAGGAGTACAGGAAACGCACAATCTGTTGCAACAAGAGATAAAATGTGACAACTCCAGAGAACGCCGCCGAGAACCAGCAAACAAATGCAACAAAATGCCACATTCATTTGCTAACTCCTCCTAGCGTTCTCCAGGACTGCCAAACTGCACCTCCTGCCACAAAGAACCACACACCTCCCCCGCTCCATCCGATGACCACAATACAGTACTTTTTTTTTTTTTTTTTTACAAATAACGTGATTGTTTATTTGAGAAGAGTACACATTTACACATTTAACATAAGTCTTAGTGACGTATACATGAAAAATAGCATGTTAGATAACGTAGACAGCATATTCAGTTTGACATCCACATTTTTGCACAAGGCACATATAAACATTTCATCATGTATAAATTGTACTAAATGGGACCAATAGTCGTGTATTACTGGGCACGACCATATAAGGTGGAAGAAGGTGCCAGAGGGACTGTCACATCTGGGGCATAAGGGGTTATGGTCAGGTCTAAATCTGGCCAGCCAAAGGGGGGTCAGATAAGATCTATGTAAAATATATAGTTGTGTGAGGCGATCCGAAAGCCTAGTAGAAACTTATTTGCATGTCCTCCCACTCATCATCCTCCAGCTCCCCCATGTTGCCAGCCCATTGATTTTTCAACCTGTAGGCAAGTAACGTAGCTGTGGGGCGAAGGATAGAATTATAAAATATTGAAATGAGTTTCGAGGAGTCTTGTCCCCTTATTATATTGAGAATATACAATTGCTCTAAGTTAGGAGGATTATCATGAAACTGGGCCCAGAGAGCATGAAGGAGCTGGAGGTAATGGAAATGCATGGAATTAGGGAGATTAAATTCATTCTTAAGCTGTTTCAGGGTAGTATCATGATAGACGTCTGACAAATTCCTCACACCATGGCTGAGCCATAAGTGATGGTCCGGTATGGAAAGCAATTCCTTTAGACTTGAGTTGTCCCAGAGTGGCGTGTGCGAGTGTGTAGATGGCATATTTAATCTGTGTCTTACCACTTCCCAAATTTTGCAATGAGTATATAGTAATCCCTTGCGACTTCCCATCACCCAGGGGTCCGCAGGGTCTCTGAGGATAATGTGAAATGGGTGGGTGTATAGGTGGGCGTGTGGGGAGCATATCAGGGTCAGGTAGCAGTCTTTATCACATTTATCTGGGTAGTAGAAGTGCGATAGTTGCGCCGCAAGATAATAGAAATTAAAGTCAGGTAGTGCTGTGCCCCCTAAATCAGTGGGGTTCTTCAGCCTAAATAGTTTGTGTCGGGCTTTCCCCCACACAAATGAGTTAAGGATTGCTTCAATTGATTTAAAGATTCTGAGAGGTAGATATATTGGAGCATGCAACAGGACATATAGGGACTTGGGGAGTAGAACCATTTTTATAAGATTCACAGGACCCATTACACCCAGGGGGAGTTTGGCCCATGTCTGTGTCTTAGTTTTCAGGGTTGCAATCAGGGGTTCTATATTTAATTTAATATATTCTTCAGGGGCTCGGGTGATTATTATGCCTAAGTATTAAATGGAACTGACAATAATAAGGGGGGAGGAGGCTTGGATTTTTGTGGGGGCACCTATGTCGATGGGGAGGACTTGGGATTTGTCCCAATTTATTTTTAAACCTGAGTAGGTACCAAATGTTTGTATTATTTCTAGTGCTGTCTTCAGAGAGGGGCCGGCGTCTGATAGATACAACAGTATGTCATCAGCATATAGGCTGATTGTCTCCACCAGGCTCCCACTCCTCAGACCTATAATTCCCGGGTGTGTTCTCAGTGAAGCTGCAAGGGGCTCCACCGCCAGGGCGTAAAGCAGGGGGGATAGTGGGCACCCCTGACGCGTGCCCCTTGAGAGGGGAAAAGCGTCAGAAACTCTTCCTTTAACCAATATCCTGGCGCTAGAATCTTGATACAGTAATTGTATCCATCTGATGAAGGTGGGTCCAAATCCGAAACGCACTAGACAATGCCAGAGGTAGTCTCACTCTACAGAGTCAAACGCCTTTGTGGCGTCCAAAGACACCACGACTCTGGATCCCAGCTGGTCATGCTCAGCTTGAAGGTTCATAAATAGCCTACCGAGATTATACGCTGTATTTTTAGCTGGCATAAACCCGGTCTGATCCGCGTGAATCAGGGTAAGAATCACTTTGATCAGATGTAGCGCCAAGACCTTAGCCAGGATTTTAATGTCTAATTGGAGAAGGGATATTGAGTGATATGATTCAGGGAGTTCTAAATTTTTGCCAGATTTAGGTATAAGTACTATATAGGCCTCACAAATAGATTTGGGTAAGGATCCAGATTTAAATATGGGAGAATAGTTTGTGTAACCTAGGGACCATGGTTTTGGTGTATGTCACATAGGGAAGGCCATCGGATCCGGGCTGTTTCAATGGTTTAAGGTGGGATATTGCCTCGACAATGTCATCAGTGGTAATAGGGGCCTCCAACATTTCAACATGAGATTGGGAAAGTGTGGGCAATTCTATGGTAGCTAGGAGTGTTTCTATTTCCTCCCTGGGGTTATTGACAGTTGAAGAATACAAGGATGTGAAAAAGGTGTGGAACTCACCAGCCACCCTATCGGGCTCAGTGATCAGCACACCGTCAGCGCCCCAAAGGGAAACCACTGTAGGTGGTCTAAGGTCCAAGTGGGCTAAATAGGCAAGGAGATGTCCCGCTCGCTCCCCACACTCATACATCCTTTGTTTACTGTAGAATATTTTCTTCTCTGCTTTTTCGAAATGTAGGCCATTTACCACTCGAGCTTGTAATTTTAACTGGTCGGCTGTGGAAGGTGAGGGGTTGGTTGAAAACTCTTTCTCTATATCTGCTAGGTCTTGTTCTGCTTGCCTGACCACTTGTGAGGAGGTTTTCCTATAACTGGCTATACATTGGGCGAGCGTCATATGAGCATGAGATTTAAAAGAGTCCCACACCACATCGAAAGGCCCTGTGTCCCTGTTAATTTGGAAAAAGATATCCCACTACACCCCGATCTCGCCTATTCCCGGAACCACTGATAACCCGAAAGGGTTAGGTTTCCATGTATACGTGGTGGGTAGGGAGTCAGGTTTGAGCTCAGCCCAGTATGGGGCGTGATCTGACAATATACGAGGGCTAAAACCTACATCTCCTAGTATAGGAAGGAGGGAGCAGAATATTAATATAAGGTCTATCCTTGACATAGAATTGTGTGTCACCGAAAAACATGAGAATGTCTTCTCTTGTGGGTGACAGTGTCTCCAGGTGTCTATTAGGGCTAGTTCGTTAAGGAATTTACCGAATCTCGTGTGCTGGTGTGAGGAGTTGTCAGGAGGTGTCAACGTCAGTCTGTCTAGTTCCCTATCCACCATATTATTAAAATCCCCCAACCAAAGTGTTGGAACAGTGGGAAATTGGCACATGAAAGAGAGACCTTCTGTTAATACAGTGAACTGGAAAGGGGGGGGGGGGTATATAGACTGTGGAAAGTGAAAATGCTGTGCTAAACCCAAAATGAAAACAAAGCAGATAGCACACAAACAAACCAAGTCCAATGAGAGATAATAACAGAAAAGTGCAGCGCTAAAATATTAAGCATGTAGTATAAGACATATAAACCTTTGCAGATGTAAAGAGATATAAACCACAAATAATAATCAAATGTCCTATGTGAAATATGGAACAGCAAAAATGAAAAAAGTCCATATGAAGAGTATTATCTCTTCAAATAGGTAGATGCAAATGTGAAAAATGTGAGCATCAAATAATATCCTGTGTTAAATATGGAACAGCAAAATGAGAAAAAAAAATATTAAAAAAGTGTTCATATGAAGAGTGTTGGAGGGATATCTCTTCCAGTTAGAAGGTGCCGGTAGATATCAAAAGACATATAGATATTCAATAAGGAATGAGAGGGTACCCTTATCAGATCCATAGGACGCACATACCATATGGCAGTACGTCAAAAAGGCATAGGGAGGATCTCCCGTAGTATCCAGACCAGATGGTGTCTAGTAGGCCGCAAGCCCCAATAGATGATGGTCGACACGAGCAGGAGTGGACCGACTATCCCTCGAATTCCCAATTTCCAAGGAGGGGTGATCCTGGAGTGATAGTTCAGCATGAAAAAGAAAAAAGGGGGCTCCACATGGTGTAGATCAAACAAATGGGATTTTATTGAGGTAAATCACCATACAAGGATAAAAGTGATCACTTGAAGATACAAATGGCAATGTGGGAAGCTCAAAATGCTAGCCCTACGCGTTTCGATTGAATAGTCTTCAACAGGGGCCCCTGTCTTGCTTAGCGAGCACCGCATTCAGCTGGTGCTGCAGCCGTTCGGTCGTAACTTGCAATGTCGGTACTTCGTCTTCGACCCGGCTGATGCGAGTCTCCGTCTCGGTGATCCGATCTCTTAGCTTCTGCAGGTCTTGGTGAATCAAAGGTACATCAACCTTTACCTCTTCGATCCTGCAGGTAAGAGTGCTTTTACAATCCGATATAGCCTCCAGCACGCGAGCGGTGTCTTCCGCGGCCGAGTCCACATGAGGAGGCTGATCGCCATTTTCTTCCACGGCCCCTTTGTCCTGATGGCGGTATTTTGCCAATTTTGAGGCCATTTCCGCTTTTTTTTCTGGTGGAGACACGCTCTCTGTGTGCACACGCTGTTAGCAGGTTTCGTTAGGCGGCGTGAACAGAAATATTAGCCCCAGGATTAGTAGAAACGGAGTTTGGGCAAGCTGAGCTCTCGATCAGTACTCCTCACACCATGCCGGTCCAGGCCACGCCCCCTAGCGGGAAAGATTTTTACAAGAAGTAGCAGCCTGCAGGTAATAGAATCCATACCATTCCACCCATCCATACACATAACTCATGTGCTTGGTAAGGTATGTCTCCCATCCCCCCTTCTGAAAAAAGCCTCAATTTCAGCTTTAACATTGCAAAAGAGAGTATAAAAATGGTCATTGTTAGGGCTCCCATATACTTTAACTGAAGTTAGCATGTTCCTTGCCAGCACACCCAATATAGCAGAGCCTGTTGCCTCTTCCTCTTCTTGTCTGAGTAAAGCTGTACACACTATCAGTTTTTTTTTTGTTCAACCCAGAGGGCTGAATAAAAAAACAAATGAGGTGCTCAGGAGGAGCTCGCTGTGTTAACTATTGGATGTTAGTACAGCGATCTCCCCACTGAGCTATTGTGTTCTGATTGTGCTCTCTGCCTTTGGCTGCCAAATCGGATGCCTATCGGATGCTGGTTTTCCAGCTTGCCCCGTCGACAGAAGCTGTCTCTTCAGCTGGCTTCTGTCAGACAGGCTGGTACACACAGGGGCTGAATGTCGGTCGGTTTCTGCTGAACCAGCTGATATTGGCTGATATTCGGCCCGTGTGTACCACACATAAGGCTGTATTGGGGGCTACAGGAGATTTATAAAGAGATATTAAAGGAGAGCCTCCTTCAGTAAAAAATTTAAAGTCAGCAGCTACAAATACTGTAGCTGCTGACTTTTAATATTAGGACACTTACCTGTCCAGGGATCCCGCAGTGTCTCCACCCCAGACGAATTTTCCATTGGCTCTCCGGTGCTGCCGCTGCCATTGCTTGTAAGGGAAACTGGCAGTGAAGCCTTGCGGCTTCACAGCCAGTTCTCTACTGCGCATGCTTGAAGCTTGCTGTGCTTTGTGAAAGGTCCAGGGAAGGAAGAGGAGGCTGAACTTCCGGGTGATGTCGCCATGGCGAGATCACTTGGAAGTGGGAGCGGTTACCTGTCAAAAACGGGTAATTGCTCCCCCCTACCCCCCCAAAGGTGCCAAATGTGGCACTGGGGGAGGGGAGGACGCTTTTGTGTGGAGCTCCGCTTTAAGTCAAATACTCAAAGTGGAAGTAAAGGCTAATTATAAGTATTCTTAAAAATTTTACCTCGACCTACCTATGTTGCAAAGTCTGTATAAAAAAAAAATCTAGGTAAATACCATTTTTTTCATCTGCTTCGGTCAGGCCATGTGATCCAACAGCTCTGGCTCCCCTGTGTAAGAAAGCACTCGACAGCAGCTCTGAATTCCAGGAATGACCCACTGGCTCTCGTTGCCCCTTCATTGTTGGCAATCCCTCCTTTCCCCTACAGCTGCCAAACTCTGACACATAGGCTATCCTGAATAGTTAGGATGAGAGGGGAAGCATTTTTAGAAATAATTATAGTTAGTATTATATTCTACATTTTTTTTGTTTTGCTTTTTGTTTTTTATAAAAACTTTTATTGTTTTTTCTTGTGAACAAACAATGCCAAGGATAATGTAGCAAATTAACATATGCGTAACACTATCATGGAGCAGATTACATGTCAGAGGTGATAATGTCTGAGGGAGAGGAAAAGAAAGGAAATGGGTAGGAAGGAGAAAGTGTGGGGGGGGGGGGGGGGTGAGGAGTAAACCCTAGCTTGACTTTGCATGAACTGAGCTATCATAGAGCTTGGATGTATCAAGGAAAAATACAATGGTAAACCATAGTGTAGGCAGATACCAACCAACATGTGCAGGTGGGAAGAATAAAACATATGTGATCATAAAACAGAATGACCAGTAACACGATAGTTAAAACAGTATGAGAGCAAAATAGCATGTGGGTCGGTGAGTTAGTGAGTTAGTGGTGTCAGACCGAAGAGGGTATGATGTGAGACTTGAGCGGGAGCCGATAATACTCTATTAACAAATAAGTCCCATTTGCGGTGAAAGCGAGGCAACTGGTGGTGATGCAACAGGATCAGATCCAACTATTCCTTATTTAGGAGCCCAAGTAGGTCAGATTTAATGTCCCTGATGGTTGGAGGAGAGGAGGATGTCCACTGTTTGAGGATGGCCCTTCTGGCAGTCATGTAGCAGGTGGATAACCATTCCTTGTTTTGCTGGATAGCTTTAATCATTGGTTGTGGTGTACTAGGGGAGGAAGTCTCCAGATATCCAAACAGCAGGGAATAGAGATCTTTGCGAGGTTGAATGCTTGTCACTGATGCGGCAAAAAGTTCAACTTGGTCCCAGAAGTATGACCTGGTTAGTAGGGACAGCTTGTGATCCCCACATAGTGGGCAGTTTTGGCGATCTGGTAGATTTTTAAGTTAGGTAGGGGATATAAGCCGGTGCATAATTTTGAATTGTTGTTCTCACCAGAACTCATTCTTGATGAAAACACAAGTAGAATTAAAACCGGCCATTATTCGTGTCAATGCTTCAAGAGAGTGTAGGTCAACAACAATTGCATACATTTGGTTAACCCTTGTGAGGCCCATATGGAGAATGACACGTATTGCTGTGCCTGTGGGAATAGAGGGTGCCTGCTGGGAGAGAAGGGGAGATCCAGTTTCTTCCTGATTTCCCTACAACCCAACACCGTATCACGTATGAGTAAGTTGTATTTCGGGGGGGGGGGGGGGGGAATCGGAATCCACAGTGCAGCAAGGCGGATAAGCCATATGGGACTACCATTTGGGATTCGAAGTCGTAATTGGAATACCTGGAGGCCTGTGTTATCCAGTCAACCCCACTCTCAAGAGACAAGATAGATTGTAGATTGTTATGTGTGGGAGGATAGCTCCCCCTTCAGTTTTTGAAGGGATACCTAAGGTCTACGGCCCCACCATAGGAAAATGGTTAAGGCTTTTTGGAGTTACTGGAGATCTTTGTGTCGTAGAAGAAGGGGAATGATTTGGAGGGAGTATAGGAGTTTTGGGAAGCTGACCATTTTAAATAGGTGGCACCTACCAAAGAAAGAGAGGGGGAGGTCTGACCAGCTGTCAAACTCGGCCACTATTTTGGATATGACAGGGGGGTAGTTTAGATGATAGAGAGCGGAGGGATCCTTGACTATTTTTATCCCCAGGTACGTGATATGGTTTTTGCCAATTGAAAATATAGAGCTGGCTGCCCAAGTGGGGAGACATCCATGGTGCAGGGGTAGATAAAAATGTATCCTCGGTCCGGAGCATGCCCGGAAGCATGTGAAAATTTCTTGGAAAAGGATAATATCTGCCTGAGGGTTAGAAATGAAAATCAGTATGTCATCTGCGAATAAAGCAGTGCATAATTCCTGAGAGCCCACGTTGACCCCACCCCGTGAAGATCTGAGCAAAAAAAGCTGGTATCGGGAAAGGGGTTCCAGTGCAAGGTTGAAAAGCAAGGGTGAAAGGGTACACCCTTGCCGTGTACCTGACCTGCCGCGACGACGTTGGCGGACGGGGCAGAGTACATGGTGAAGATAAGGTGCAGAAAAGGCCTGAGAAACCGAATCTTAAGAGGATCAGCCATAGCTAGTAAAAGCTTGTCGAAAGCCTTTTTGGCGTCTAATGTGATAATGGCAGAATCACTGGACGGGCTGGCCCTCGCGGTTTCCAGAACTGCAAGAACCTTTCTAATGTTAGAAGTGGCAGAATGCCCTTGGGTGAAACCGGCCTGTGAGGGGTGGATGAGTGAGGGTATGATAAGTGCTAGCCTATTGGCCAATATTTTGGATAGAAGCTTGGAGTCTAGATTCAGCAAGGAAATTGAGCGGTAGGAGCCCGGTCCAGAGGGATCCTTTCCCTTCTTAGGAATCAGCTTAATATGAGCTTGATAGCCTGATGGAAGGTAAGGGTTCCCTTTGAGGATTTTTTGATAAACCGTAACAAGGGTGGGGGCAATTGTATCCGATGTAAGCTTGTAAAAGTCTGCCGTGTAGCTATCGGAACCCGGGGCTTTCCTTGCTGATAGGGATGCAATTGCCCCAGTAACATCTTCGGTCGAGATCGGAGCATTGATTTGGGCCAAAAGTGTTTTATCTATTATCGGGAGGGGGACTTTGTCCAGGAAAGACTCTTCCAAGGTCTCATCAATGGGGTCAGGGGCATATAGTCCAGCGTAGAATTTTTCAAGGATAAGTTTAATGTCCTTGGGGGAAGAGGCAAGTTTACCCGATTCTTCATTTAGAGCGGTTATATGAGTAGTAGTATGGTTCCCCTTGCATAAACATGCTAAAAGTTTCCCAACTTTTTTTTTTTTTAACAAAGGTAAAAGTTTCCCAGCTTTATTGCCAAACTTATGGTATTGCAGGTCGAGGAGAACTTGGTGTATCCTCTCCTGATTGGTTTTTGGCAGTACGCCAAGCCTCCCTGTGCTCTGGAGAGTTTTGCTGTGCTAATCGTGTTTGGGAAATGCGTAAAGCCTTGCTGGCTGCACTATATTCCTTGGTAAAATTTCTTTTGTAGCGAGTGGCAAATGATATGATTCTGCCTCACAACACTGCTTTTCCAGCTTTCCAGAAAAGGTTGTGGTTGTCTCTATGCTCTGAATTAGTAACTGCGTAGTCTGCCTATGTTTCCCGAATGATCTCTTGAAGATCTCGGTTGTGTGCCAAATAGGACGGGAAACGCCAAGTTTTGGCTTGGTTCAGGGGGATGAAACCAGTCAGGTCCACTGAAATCGGGGCATGGTCAGAAATCGCAATGTCATAAATGCGGAGGTAGGTGATGTGTTTGAGTAGAGTGGAGTTAGAGAAAGTGTAATCTATCCTAGATAGTGTGTTATGTGGGAGGGAGGAAAAGGTATATTGCCTTCCCTCCGGATGGGACAAACTCCAAGGGTCCACTAGGTGGAGGCCGTCCGCAAAGTGATGTAGGGGAGTAGGGGGCTGTGAGGGAGAGACCCTGGAAGAGCGGCTACCTAGGGATTTATCTTCCTGAGGGGAAAGCACCAAGTTAAAGTCCCCGCCTACTAAAAGGGGGAGGTGGATGAATGGAGCTAGTTTGGAGGTTAGTTTTTGGAAGCACTGTTTAGAAGGGGAATTAGGGGCATAAACGTTAGATAAAACCCATTCCCAGGCGGAAGTTTTAAGTTTAACTATAAGAATGCGGCCCTCATCATCCCCGTCCACAGAGAGAACCTCACAGGGCAGGTTCTCGTGAATAAGAAGGAGGACCCCAGCTTTTCCTCTGACTGCCGACGATCCAAAAACTTGTCCCGCCGACAGTTTTCGCATATGGCTGAAGTCTTCCGCAGACAGGTGTGTCTCCTGAAGTATCACTATGTCTGCCCTAAGGCGTTGAGGTGGTGAAGAATAGCCATATGCTTATGAGGTGAAAGTAGCCCTTTGACATTCCAAGAGACCACTTTCATGTTGGGGCGGTTGGGTGGGAGGGTCTATTATATTGATTTAGAATCACTGTAGAAGAAATGAGGAGCTGCCCTCATGACATCACTAATGCACTGCCTAAAAGCTTCGGACACGTTAGGGGACATGGGTCTAAAAATGCAAACAAAAACTACATACCATGTGAAACCCGGACTTCGTTTTTTTCCACATGCTAACCTTCTACCACCGAACAGCGTTACCGGGGGAACTAAGGCACTCGCCCGCAGACTGTGACGCGATCCATAGCCCAAGGGGGGAACCCTATGAGAGTGATATACCGGGTATAGCGTGAGGCCTCGAGCCAGGTCCTGAAAGGGTAAGGTGCCTATCCCACAATAAGGTTGTGCGTACGTGGGTAAACAGGACCTGCAGACAGGAAGAAAAACAAAAAAATAAATAAGTATTAGCAACAAGTTTAACATCAAAAGAGCTAGCTTAGTAACTAAACCTGAACAAAAGGTCTACTCAGGAATGGATGGGGAGGGACCCAGGGTGGGTGTGTCAGAGTCCAAAGTCAGCGTGAATTGTTTCGGTTGGAGGAGTTGGAGTTTCTTTGCAGGGTCTTTCCTTAAGTTTCACTGATCCCTTGGTTCCGCAAGTCATGGTAGGGCCGACGAGGAGGAAGAGTCCATGGGAATATGTAGATATGCCTGATACTGATTCTCTGGGTGGGAAAAAGATTTAGAGTCATCAGAAGGATCAGTAAAACGAAGTATCGCCGGGTACGCAAATGTGAATTTGACCCCTTTTTGGTAGAGCGCGGTGCAGATCGGTTGGAAAGCTTTGCCCCTGCGTGAAACCTCTTGGGAGTAATCTGCAAACATGAGTAGCTTGTGGCCATCCAGCTGAAGGGATTTGGAATTCTGGAAGGATCTCAGGATATTTACTCCATCAGAATAGTTAAGGTAGGGAACTATAATGGGACGTGGAGTGAGTCTCTCATTTGAGACGGTGAGTCCTTTGCACTATGCAGGGAATTGATATCCCCAGAGCACCCGGGATGCATACCTCACCGATTTCCTGAAGGGAGTCAGAGTTGAAGGACTCGGGGAGACCTATGATTCGCAGGTTGTTGCGACGAGAATAATTTTCAAGATCGTCCAGTTTGTCCAGGATGAATTGCTGTGTGTGTGTCACGAATGTTGCTCAGATGTATGTAGATTTGAATTTCATCCTCCAGGTCTGACATGCGGTGTTCCAGTTCAGACAGGCGCTTGGGATGATCTCCCTGCTCTTTCCCGAGCTGTGTGATACCCACAGCTATAGCCCTGTCAACTGCTGAAGTGATGGTGGGAGAGAGTAGGGCTGCTACTGCCTGAGCCAGACCACTGTACTGGTCTTCAGGGATAATACTAGCTGTGGCTGCAGACTGTGCAGGAATTTCTGTTTCGAACATCTCCACAGCATCGGCCATATTGGCTTCATGTGAGGCAGACTGAGGGGGCTCCAAGCGGGTAGCTGCAGCCGCACTGGTGGTGCCGTGTACCACATACCGGTCCATCACCGCCAAGCCCGGGGGCCTCACGAGGAGGTGGGGAGCCTTGTTGTCCTCCGTGGGCTATGCAGGGCTGTTTTTTTATGCGGATGACTCCCGGAGCCGCCGTTCCAAGCTCCTCTACATGTGGTGCCGGAACCGGAAGTCTATCTTCTACTTTAATATAAGTGTGATTTTTTTTTTTGTTAACATCTACCTGTAATCCAATTTTAACTGCAGTATAGAAAAGTCAAGTCTCTGGCTGTGCAGTCTGGCAGGGCTGTTTAAATCTTAGGACTGACCGGACAACACGATAAATCCCTTGCAATTATTTCAATGGTATATTTAGCTGTTTGCCTGGAGCTCGGCTTTAAGAGATGTTGTTACTGGCAAAAGGAAACACTCTATCTGTGTCTATCATTAGCGATTAGTTCTTGCACCCAAACAGATCTCAGTGACCAGTTGGACTCTGTGTCACCTGTAAGCAGATGGTAATCAGAGACAGTTCTGAGTGACACCAGCAGCACATCTGAGCCTACTTATATTATGCCTGACCTCGCCTACTGGCTCTTCGGCTGCAGATGAATTTGAGGCTATTAGTTAAAGCATTTATTCCTTGGAGGCATCATGCGAAACAAGCTCTTGATGAGTGTAATTATGCTGGTGCCAACAGTCTATTTAAGCAAACAAGACACCACTTGTGTTGAATGAATTTTAGTATATTTAAACTGTTATTTTTAATTATGGCTCAGAGAGAATACATTAGTTCTTATTAGAACATGTAGTCTACGTGTCAAGCTTTGGAGTTTTCAATTGAATATCAAACTTCAGTTTAATGAAACTAATTCCTGTTGTGTGATATGCATTGTCATGATCTATTATGTGCATTGTAAAGCAGATGTTAATTAAAATATCAGAGAATGTGTGACCTGTTCTGGAGTGTGCACAATAATTCTAATGTTGATTCAGTTTCTATAAAAACCTTTATAAAAAAAAAGGAATATGGCTTAGATCACAATATTCTGATTTTTATCTTGGAGTTATATAAGTAAAAAACTAGCAACTACCAGATTCTATACAGGGCAAATGGTTGTGTTTTTTGTAAAGTTATGCACTGGGTTAAACAAGTGTGAGATAGTGAAAAGTAATCCTATGACACACTGACTTTATTCCTAAAGTAGAACTACGAAAGAAAAGATTTCACTGTTTTAGTGACATTCACTGTTACTGCAGTTTCTGTGCTGCTTGGGAAGGCACCTGTAGTTGCTTGGGTGTGCGCAGCCTATTGCATTAGGATATACACCCCAAAGCTCAAACACACATACCTTTCTCTGCAGCCTCAGCTGCACGGAACAGTGAATGAATGGCAAGTGCTCTGTGCTGAGTGGCTTCCTGTTCATGGAGTTCATGGAACGTAGTTTACTATGCTTCAGTTATGAATGAACACAGTGGGTGAGTGTGTTCACTGTGTTCATTTAGAAAAGGAAGGGGCTGGTGAATTATGTATTAACTAGCCCTTTTGCCCACTCTCCATATTGAAATATCCCCTGCAACAGCTGAGAGAGGAGAGGGGGGGAAACCAGCAGCACTGCAAGGGATGGGGGGGTAACATGAATGGAGGCCCAGGCAGCAGGGGGAATCAGCACCACACAGAGTGGCACACCTGGCAAAACCCCTATGCATACCTATGTGTAGTTGTGCATTCCTAGAACCTCATGGGCGGTGTAGTGGGTAGCACTCTCGCCTAGCAGTAAGAAGGGTCACTGGTTCAAATCCCAACCACGACACTACCTGCCTGGAGTTTGCATGTTCTCCCTGTGCCTGCGTGGGATCCTCCGGGTGCTCCGGTTTCCTCCCACACTCCAAAGACATGCTGGTAGGTTAATTGGATCCTGTCTAAATTGTCCCTGGTATGTATGAATGTGAGTTAGGGACCTTAGATTGTAAGCTCCTTGAGGGTAGGGACTGATGTGAATGTACAATGTATATGTAAAGCGCTGCGTAAATTGACGGCGCTATATAAGTACCTGAAATAAATAAAATAATAAATAAAAATAAACCTCAAAGGAGCAGCGAGCCCTACTATAGAATGTATACATAGGTCTCCCTCTCATGGTAAAAATTGACTAAGGTCCTGTATTTCCACGTTAAATTCTGACCCCCAGCATCGCCAACTTCATCACCAATGACTGAGCACATTCCCCCACCCAACATTATTAACACTTGGTTATACATCGGTGTATCAATCCATAGAATTACAAACACCTGAGTTTACACCAAGAACAAGCCCACAGCATGACCAACACACTATTGTCCATTCATCCCCTACCTACATCATCCCTAGCATGTGACTTTTAATCAACCTCCAAACAGCATTGCCAAAACCTGGCTGTACACTTACCACCAAACCACAACATTGCCAATATTGATGCCCATTGCTGGTTTCCCAATGACCCCTAACTATCTGCATTGACAACGCCTGACTGTACACTGACATTCCAAATAGTATCACCAATACTACTTTGCTGCAGTCAGAATGTGCCCAGGACACACCACCACCAGCATTAGCCCCGATACCCTCTAATTCACAAGAACCTAACATCCAAAAAAAAATCCTCCTCTCCTCAGAAGCACATTCATCTGCTCCTTTCAGAAGTACAGTCAGGTCCATAAATATTGGGACATCGACACAATTCTAAACTTTTTGGCTCTATACACCACCACAATGGATTTGAAATGAAACAAACAAGATGTGCTTTAACTGCAGACTTTCAGCTTTAATTTGAGGGTATTTACATCCATATCAAGTGAACGGTGTAGGAATTCGCAGGATCCAGGAAGAGCTTACTTACCTTGTCCCCTGGATCCTGCGATGTCTCCCCGCAGTGTGAGCGGCTCGTCCTCCGTTCGATTCATCACGAACGGCGCCAAATTCAAAAAGTGAAACACACACAATACATACAATAAATTGTAATCTTAGATTACATTACTGTATGAAATTATTTCACTTCCCTTTTGTCCCTAGTGGTTTCTCCAGTGCCCTGCATGCAGTTTTATATTATAAAAACTGTTCTTTCTGCCTGGAAACTGGAGATTGTCCATAGCAATCAAAACCGTCCCTTTACATCAAAAGGGGTTTTAGACCAGCTAGAAAACAGCAATAATAAATTAGAATCACTTGCAGAATTGAGCGATAGTGATTTGTGGGGAGATCCGTCATCAAACACTGAAAAGTAATGACAGTGACAATTCTGCAACTGAGCAAATTTCAGTGTTTTTGATTTGATTACATTATTGAATAATTTTTATTATTATTATATTATTATTTGGTATAATTATTTAGAGTTATTTATTATATTATAATTTATGATTTCGTGTTTCAAACTTTATCATACCCGAGATGTCTACTAGACTCTGGTTTGGACAGATTTAAGTGTGTTATTCCTAAGAATTACAGGCCTACAATATAAAACACCAAATTTCCATGCAAAATAATTGTACCGCTTTCAGCATCAAAAATATGAAATAATCATACCGCCAGGGAGGTTAAGAGCGCAGACAGCTGAAAGGTTTGTGATGATGCACAATGAAAACCTGTGACTTTTTGTAACTAAAGGCAGGCTTCACCCACCCGCTGGCTTGTATACAATTTTTCTGCATTTTTTAGGCATTTTGCCAAGACACCCCTTAAGATACCTGGAGGCACCCTGGTTGAAAAAGGCTGACATAAGCCAAAGAAGCATGTTTACACTGGCATCATTCTACTGCAGATATAGACTCTGTTATGTCTGCTTGATCTCAAAATGACATACAGCAAAATCTTATTATCTATTAGGCAGTAATTCAATTGAATACAAGCAAATGTTTCCACAGTATAGATATCTAAGCAAAAACGTATTTTATGTATATAAATGAATTAGTGACTTCAGTTTGCTATTGTAGTTATTTCATCTTTGAGTTTAAAACTATGAATTCTTTGGTGATTTAGGTCACACATTCCTTAATCTCAGCTGTGACTGTTTAAGCGAGTACTTTCTAGCAGACAGCTCATCTAAAAAAAGGCCTATAATTGTGCTATGTGAGGTCAAGGGAATGTTGTTGGCAAGAGAAGTGAATACCAGGCTGGTCCCATACAGTGAGTCTTGATGTTACTGATACAGCATATTATGTCTTTTTTTCTATCAAGCCTCCTATAGTTTACTGCCCATTTCCCTAGCTGTGTTGTGGTCAGACATTCTGTCAGTGCAGTGCTGAAATGTACTTCATTTAATAAACCACCAATGTGTATTAATGTGGGCTATGGAGTTTTTGGGTGGTGAATGCATGTGAACCTTCCGATAAACCGAGGACAGATTTGTTTATATATTACCTATATGGGAGCTACCAGTGCTATCCCGTAAACACTGCAGATGCAGTACCGAATGTTCACTCAGTTTAATATGCACTGAGTAATCCCCTATAGCATAGTTGCCAACAGTCCTGAAATACCTCACATGTGTGGTACAATTGCTGTGTACTTATGCGTGCAGGACCTACGCGTGCGTTCACATTTGTTTGCAAGCACGGAGGAATGGGGGCAATTTAAAAAAAAAAAATATATATATATATATATATATATATATATATATATATATATATATATATATAAATAAATATTATTATAATATATTTTTTGACACTGTACCTTTAACTTTTTCTTTATCAACTTTATTGCTATCACAAGGGATGAACAACATCCTTTTGTAATGGCATGGGCCTTGACAGGTCCTCTTTATAGAGACATCTGGGGTCTATAAAACCCCAGCTCTCTCCCCGGGCCTCCAATGCAGCCGATCAGACACATGATCGACTGCTTTACTGGCCAGGTAAACAAATTACAGAAACAGGAAGTGACAACATCCTCATTCCTTCCTGTTTCTAACGTCACACAGTGGGAGGAACAACATCTGTTTCTCTCACTGTGTGCCTGGAGCTTGGTGCCACCAATTGCATCCTTACTGGACTTCCTGCCACCTATAGAGGTAATCCAAGTAGGCAACTGTGAGCCCAACAAAATTATATCTCGATCATTGCTGCAGCTGTAGCGATGACCGAGATATCACATTCTCATCTGAGGATGGTTATAGACATACGGTGGATAGGAAGTGGTTAAAGCCTCAGATGTCCATCTTCCCTATAAGGTGGGAAAGGGCAAGCAATTTGCATTACCCATACCTATGGGACCATGACAGACCTAAGAAGGTTATGCTTTAATATTTAGTATTCCTAATTTGCATATTTACTGTTAATTGGTTTAAAAATTGTCAGCTGTCAATATTTACGTTTTTGGCACAAGCTGAAGGATATAAAAGGATTTAAACCGCGCCTTCAGTTTGACAGTTGGGTGGGGACAGCAAGCAAGAAGGATCGTCCCACCCATGTTGCGGTCCTTGTTATGTGGCATTAAAGTCCCTTTTACTATTAAAAGGGATGGTATTTATTATTAATGGTATTAACTCGAGCTGTAGTGGTTGAATTAAATTGTATGTATTGGTATAAGCTGGTATTTATTTAAAATGTGGTAGTAAATATTACTGGTGTGTGTTACATACATTTTTGGATTTATTATTTATTGCCAATAATAAAGGTCCATGGCCATTTCAATCCAATAATTGGAGTATAGTGTGGATTTATTTAGTATTTTATATTTTCTATTTGTAAATTTTCTGTCTAGGGTCCCATCATGGAAGGCCTCTTGTAGACAGTGGAGGAGGTGATGGAATGTAAGCAGTGTTGTTTCTGTTGACAGGCTGGATATACAGGGATTTATGGGAAGGGTTCTGAATCCTTGCAATATGTGTATCTTGTGAGCTGCTATGAATTATAATCTCTCTGTGTAGTATTTTACTTTGGAAAACAGCCGGCAGCACCCTAACACACTCCCACACAAATATGTACCTATAACAATCACAATATAAGTGCAGCGTATATACCCTTTGCATATAATAAATTAAAAATTAAAAATGTGAAACCAAAAAACACAGTAATGCCGCGTACACACGATCGGACATTCCGACAACAAAATCCTGGATTTATTTCCGACGGATGTTGGTTCAAACTTGTCTTGCATACACACGGTCGCACAAATGTTGTCGGAAATTCCGAACGCCAAGAACGCGGTGACCAACAACACGTACGACGAGCAGAGAAAAATGAAGTTCAATAGCCAGTGCGGCTCTTCTGCTTGATTCCGAGTATATGTGGAATTTTGTGCGTTGGAATTGTGTACACACGATCAGAATTTCCGACAACGGATTTTGTTGTCGGAAAATTTGAGAACCAGCTCTCAAATTTTTGCTGTCAGAAATTCCAACAACAAATGTCCGATGGAGCCTACACTTGGTCGGAATTTCTGACAACAAGCTCACATTGAACATTTGTTGTTGGAAATTCCGACCGTGTGTACGCGGCATTAGAGTTGTTTAAACTCAATAGTACATATATAAACTCTCACCTGATAAATTTGACCCTACTTTTCAGTATAGGTCAAATAGCGCTTTTAAATTATGTTATCCCTCAAGGTTCACGCCAATCTTGTATCCACTCCAATGTCCTATGTATCTTGTATCCACTCCAATGTCCTATGTACTCCAAGTGATTCCCCACACAATACTTCACACCTTGCCTCATGGGAGTAGTTCTGTGCCATGTGGATGCAGAGCAATACACAAATACTGAGGACAGAACTATTACAATGAATAAAAAAGAAGAAAAGAGATCCTGCATAATGTACATCTGGACTTTGCATTAAGGGCCCATTCACATTGGAGGGTGCACTTTGTTATCTGTGTAGGAGAGGTGTGATGCAATACATTGTACTGTTTCCTTTTTTCTCTTTTTACCTATATTCAAACGTCACAAAATATATGATGCACTGTAGTATGTCACAAAGTGCTGCACATACATGGGACTTGCTGGAATTGACAGTTGCTGGGCCATTACCAAATTCTGTCTAATCTTTAGGTCTGCCTGTCGGAGTCAGGTCCTTCTCCCTCATACCTCTGGGACAGGTCCTTCTCCTTCATACATATGGGACAGGTCCTCCGCCCTCATACCTGGGGACAGGTTCTCACACCTGGGGACAGGTTCTCCTCCTTCATACCATCCTCCCTTATACTTGAGGACAGGTCATTGATGTGCATCGTGGTGCACTGCAACATGTGTGTTGGAAGTGCTTTGGGTCAATGTATACCAACCCACTAATACTGTACATGTAACATGTCTTAACATACATTGCAATAATGCACAAAAATGTTATTGGGTGCTTAAGCATGGCAGTTCACAGAACAATAAGATACACAGCATCCTCCAGAACACTTACCAGCCAGCCAGCAAAATAAAAAAAGTCTGAATAGTTTGAACAGTTTGTGTTTGGTTTATGTTGGATATATTTCCAAATAAATGTGAAGCTGCACTGCCACGTCAAGGCTCCTCTGCAAAGTGCATTCCCTAAATCTACTCTAACATTCTTTTCCAGATTGTGACCTACAGAGCAAGACAAGAAATACTGTATTTCACTCAAAGACAGAGGTTTTTGCTGCATATATTTGCAATCAAATGTGACATTACCTACTTTTACAGATTGTCAAACGCACACCTACAAAATAAAGTACTGGCCTCCAACCTCCTATTTCAGCTGGGCCAACGCACACCAGCAGCACAGGCTACCGGCCTCCAACCTTCCCCCTCCTGAACTGTACCAGGCCACATACCCTCAACATGGGGAGGGTGCTTTGGGGTCCACCCAAAGCACCTTGTCCCCATGTTGATAGGGAAAAGGGCCTCATCCCTACAACCCTTGCCCGGTGGTTGTGGGGGTCTGCGGGCGGGGGGCTTATCAGAATCTGGAACCCCTACCCATTCACCCAAAAAAGTGTCAAAAAAGTAAAAATGACAGGAGACAGCTGTGGACAATTCCTTTATTAAAAAAAAAAAATAGTGTCCATCCATCTTCAATCACGGCACTGACAGTCCCGGGGAAAAGAAAAAGGCCAACTGCCGTCTTTTTGCTTTGACAGCTCTTATATAGTCAAGGGCGGGGCCACCTAGTGACATAAACTGGTGACAATGTCCCCTTCTGATGTCACATGAGTTTTTTTTTTGTTTTTTTTGGGACCATCAGTGCCATGATTGAAGATGGATGGACATTGCGGGACACTTTTTTTTTAAATAAAGGAATTGTCAAAAACTGTCTCCTATAATTTTTACTTTTTGACACTTTTTTTGTTGAATGGGTAAGGGTACAATGTACCCCATACCCATTCACATAGGGGCTGAGCTGGGTTCTGGGGGCCCCTTTGTTAAAGGGGGCTTCCAGATTCTGATAAGCCCCCTGCCCGCAGACCCCCACAACCACCGGGCAAGGTTTGTGGGGATGAGGCCATTGTCCCCATCAACATGGGCACAAGGTGCTTTGGGGAGGACCCTCCCCATGTTGAGGGCATGTGGCCTGGTAGGGGGGGGCGCTCTGTCGTCCCCCCCTTTTCCTGCCAGATTGCTTGCTCAGGTAAGTGTCTGGTATGGATTTTGGGGGGACCCCCACGCCATTTTTTTTTATTTTGGCGCGGGGTTCACCTTAAAATCCATACCAGACCTGAAGGGGATGGTATGGATATTGGGGGGACCACCACGCCATTTTTAAAAAAAAAATTGGCACAGGGTTCTTCTGAAACACTTCAATACACTATATTATATATACACTACACTGCCTGAATATAGATTCTACACTGAATATCTAATCTACACTAAATGTAGAGTATATACTAGGCTGTATATATACAGTTTTTGCTCATAAGTTTACATACCCTGGCAGAATTTATGATTTCTTGGCCATTTTTCAGAGAATATGAATGATAGCACAAAAACTTTTCTTTCAGTCGTGGTTAGTGTTTGGCTGAAGCCATTTATTATCAACCAACTGTGTTTATTCTTTTTAAATCATAATGACAACAGAAACTACCCAAATAACCCTGATCCAAAGTTTACATACACTGGTGATTTTGGCCTAATAACATGCACACAAGTTGACACAAAGGGGTTTGAATGGCTATTAAAGGTAACCAGCCTCACCTGTGATCTGTTTTCTTGTAATTAGTGTGTGTGTATAAAAGGTCAATGCATTTCTGGACTCCTGAGAGACCCTTGCATCTTTCATCCAGTGCTGCACTGACGTTTCTGGAGTCATGGGGAAAGCAAAAGAATTGTCAAAGGATCTGCGGGAAAAGGTAGTTGAAATGTATAAAACAGGAAAGGGATATAAAAAGATATTCATAGAATTGAGAATGCCAATCAGCAGTGTTCAAACTCTAATCAAGAAGTGTAAAATGAGGGTCTCTGTTGAAACCAAACCACGGTCAGGTAGACCAACTAAAATTTCAGCCACAACTGCCAAGAAAATTGATCAGGCTGCAAAGAAAAAACCACAAATAACTTCAGCTAAATACAGGACTCTCTGAAAACAGGTGGTGTGGCTGTTTCAAAATGCACAATAAGATGGTACTTGATGGGCTGCATGGTTGAGTCGCCAGAAGAAAGCCATTACTACGCAAATGCCACAAAGTATCCCGCTTACAATACACCAAACAGCACAGAGACAAGCCTCAAGCCTTCTGGCACAAAGTCATTTGGAGTGATGAGACCAAAATTAAGCTTTTTGGCGACAACCATAAACGCTACATTTGGAGAGGAGTCAACAAGGCCTAAGATGAAAGGTACGGAGATGGATCGCTGATGTTTTGGGGATGTGTGGGCTACAAAAGCACAGAAAATTTGGTGAAAATTGATGGCAAGATGAATGCAGTATGTTATCAAAAAATACTGGAGGAACATTTGCATTCATTAGCCAGGAAGCTGCGCATGGGACGTACTTGGACATTCCAACATGACAATGATCCAAAACACAAGGCCAAATCAACCTGTCATTGGCTACAGCAGAATACAGCAAGTGAAGGTTCTGGAGTGGCCATCTCTGTTTCCTGACCTCAATATCTCTGGGGAGATCTCAAATGTGCAGTTCATGCAAGACAGCCCAAGAATTTACAGGAGGAGGGAATGGGCAGCTGTACAATCTGAGAAGATAAAGAGCTTTATCCACAAATACCACAAAAAACTTCATGCTGTCATTGATGTTAAAGGGGGCAATACGCGGTATTATGTTTTTAACTTTTGATCAGGGACATTTGGGTAGTTTCTGTTGTCATTATGATTTAAAAAATGCAAAGACAGTTGATTGATAATAAATGGCTCCAGCCAAACACTAACCATGAGTGAAGAAAATTTTTTATGTTATCATTTATATTCTCTGAAAAATGGCTGAGAAATCATAAATTCTGCCAGGGTATGTAAACTTATGAGCACAACTGTAACTTTATTAATTAACCCAATACAGTTTTATCTTTTAGATTTAGCAGGAATTTTGTAAGTTATGTTATGTGCGTGTCCACCATTAACGACTTTAATGTACTTTTAGTCAAGATTTCCTTTTGATGTTTTTGGGAAGAGGGGGAGGTTGTCAGGTAGGCTGTGTGGGCCCCCTTGATTTCGAACAGTGGCCCTGCTCCCAGGGTGTGGGTCCTTAATACTCTGGGTTCACGGGAAGTGGGTCAAATGAGTCTGTGAGGGACAGCACTGGAGAAGTGGTGAGTATAGCAGCAAGAGATGCACAAGACATTAACAATTCTTCCAGTACATTTACAGTTTACATGTTCTGCGGGCAGTTCCTACATTATGACATCATGCCTACAGCCAACTACCAGAAGGAAGATGTAACCTTATGTGACCTTACTCATTTCCTATAGTTGTAAAAATATGTATCATCAAAGATTATTGCATGATGGATAGTGAATCACATTCATTAATGACATTTGCATGTATATCTCTTCCATACATTGTTGTTTTAGTAGTCAATATGTAAGTCTAAATTGTTGCTAATACAACCATTTTACAATGGTGTAATCATTCCCCATTTCATCACAGTTTTTCTGTTAGAATACAGCTGAAAGAATTAACAAGGATTCTCTTACTGCCCTATGTAATAGCTAATACCATGTATGCATGCCACGTAAAGGGAGGACTGTCAGAAAGTCTGTTTGCCTTTAAACAATCAGTTCCCACAAATGTTCACAGCAGAGCACTGTGCATTTACTGCACCTCATTCAAAATACACTGCAGTTGCATTTTGCAGCGGGTGTGAATTGTAAGTGTAGCACCCTGGTGGTAACTAGCCTGGCTGATTGATAGTTTGATCCACTGATTTCTGTCCAATGTCTGAGTTTAATTGGTAGTCTCTCTATTCTGTCAATAGGTGGCACTGTTGCCTTTGGCGCTAGGATGATGGATTACAGTGAATTCAGGTGATGGGTAAATAAGTTGTCTCAGCCAATCAGCAGGAGTTTCTTTGGCTGCTATGCATGCTGGGATAGGCTATTTATTTGGGAGGAGTCAGGTGATCGGGGTTCTTCCCGCCTGGGTGGAGGTTTATCCTCCTGGTTGCTAGGCCTGAAGCCTGATGCCTATCCAGGAGTCCTACTGGCTGCTAGTGAGGCCTATCCAGTCCACTCTAAGTGAGGCCTATCCAGTAATTGAAGGTTCTGCAAAGGAGGAGCAGCAAAGGTTAAGCCCAAAGCTTGGAGCGGAACCGCATGTGTTAGAGGCTCGACCTGAGGGGCCACGGGTGCTTCAGATGAATTGGGACAAGTGTTGTTATTTCCTGCTACAGAAGTTCCTGTAAACACTGCAACTGTTGCCCTGCTTGCTGAAGTGGCTGCTTCTTCAGCTATTGTAACTGCTCCAAGGCCAGGAAACCCAGTTATCCCCACGTTATCTCCTTGATGGTGGAACCTCCCAGGGAGAAAACAACAGAGTCAGGTAGGCCTGATGTGAGTGAAGGCAGTGTGCCAGTGGGGACTGTTAAACCTATAGCCACTAAGGGAGCAGAGTTTGGGAAGTCTGCTACTACAAGTTCAAAGTGTAACTTGCTCCCAGCTGAAGAGTTTTCAACCGTGTCAGACTCAGACATTCTGTCTGATCAGATATCTGAACTGTCTCCCGATAATGAGAGGTGGTAAGAAAATGATTCTGAGCAGCATTGTGAGTCTGCAGAGGAGGATGTTCTCTCCACTATTCAAACCTCCGGTGTTGGCTTGAGTTGTCAGCATCTGCATCACCTGCTCTTTGCTCTGCAAGTTCTTTGGAAGAGGAGTGATGGGCTCCCCGTGCCAAAACCCTTGATGTCATGGGGCAAAGGTTCTCTTTTGTCAATAGGTGGCACTGTTGCCTTTCGCGCTAGGATGACGGATTACAGTGAATTCAGGTGACGGGTAAATAAGTTGTCTCAGCCAATCAGCAGGAGTTTCTTTGGCTGCTGTGCATGCTGGGATAGGCTATATATTCGGGAGGAGTCAGGTGATTGGGGTTCTTCCCGCCCCGGGGCTGTGGCCTGGGTGAAGGTGTATCAAATGGCTCCTGGTTGCTAGGCCTGAAGCTTGAGGCCTATCCAGGAGTCCTACTGGATGCTAGGTCTAAGTGAGGATTATCCAGTAATTGAAGGTTCTGCAAAGAAGGAGCGGCAAAGGTTAAGCCAAAAGCCTGGGGCAGAACTGTGTGCGTTAGAGGCTCAGCCTGAGGGGAGCCTGATCATTGCTGGAGGTAAAGGAGAAGCAGTTGCCACAAAGGGACGACCACTCCCGTTACCAGAGGCAAGTTTTGGAAGTGATGAAGTTCTGAAGGAGTACCAGAGCAGATGCTTCACTAGCCGGGATGGTGAAGTAAGTGGGAAAGCTTAAGTGGAGACTCATCCAGAAGGACAGCGGGTAGCTGTAAGTAAAGCTTGACGATAAGTACAGCGTTTAGCTGTGGGTGAAGCTTGAGGGATCCAGCAGGTAGCTGAGTGTCCAAGAAGTCTAGTGAGAGATGGCGAGCTGAGCTTGAGGATCTACAGGGGGATACTGTGAGTTAAACTGGAAGATCTGCAGGGGGATACTATGAGTTAAACAGGGACAGGTTGGCTTCGGGTGCCGGCATTGCAGGCTCCCAGGACAGACAAGTGTCCTTATATTAAAAGTCAGCAGCTACAGAATTTGTAGCTGCTGACTTAAATTTTTTTCTGAAGGAGGCTCTCCTTTAATTTTTTTTACGGAGGCGGATCTCTGCTTTAAAGGCCCTTTATCCGTATTGCTGTCTTCCTAGTTCTATTTTTGTCTACGGAGTTTGCCTTAATTGCTATTGAATTTGCCTAAGGGTGTTCTGTGCCCTTACCCTCTCTCCTACCGTCCTGTTAAGAAAAATGAAATCTCTTTGTTCATTTTTACAAAAAGTGACTGGCCCCCAATCTTTCCATCTTGCACCACACCCACTATGCCTAGTAACCTGCACCCCGTGGAGGAATGTCAGTTCTCCCTGGCTCTGGGGGTCACCATTAGGCCCTTGGAAGTTGGGAAGACCGCTACATAAGTTAACCCTTTCACGCCTAATGGTAAAACAAATCTTAATGCCTAAGCACAATTTTGTAACTTTGACATGTGTTAGTAAAACCGTACATATCATCACAACTACTTTGTTCACAGACGGTTTTCATCCAATCTGACAGAGGTTGAGCTATTTTGCAGAGAAGAATGGGCAAAAAATGTCACTCTCTAGATGTGCAAAGCTGGTAGAGACATCCCCAAAAAGACTTGCAGCTGTAATTGCAGCGAAATGTGGTTCTACAAAGTATTGACTCAGGGGGGCTGAATACAAATGCACACCACACTTTTAACATATTTAATTGTAAAAAGTTTGAAAAACATTTATCATTTTCCTTCCAGTTTACAATTATGTGCCACTTTGTGTTGGTTTATCACATAAAATCCCAATAAAATACATTTAAGTTTTTGGTTGTAACATGACAAAATGTGGAAAATTTCAAGGGGTATGAATACTTTTCCAAGGCACTGTATGTTAAGTGTTGTTTGTACCCGTAGTACAGCCCAGAAACAATAGTGTGCATTTTGTTTTGTTTTTTATTTCCTACCTAAAACACTCTGACACTGATATTAATTTAAAAAAAAATAAAATAAAAAACATAACCTGCCCAAAATATACTGAACTTGACCCTTGACCTTTACTTCACCCAAATACTAACCCTGGCACTGACCTAGATGAAACCTTGATCTAGTTATTTTTTCTTTCTTTATTTTTTTAAACACAATTTCTTTTCTCTCTGCAAGGAGAAAGAATGATACATTGGGAGTGTTTTACGAAAGGAAACTCCACTTTGCACTACATGTGCAAACTACAAGTGCAAAGTGCACTTGAAATTGCACTGAAAGTGCACTTGGAATTGCAGTCGCTGTAAATCTGAGGGGTAGATCTGAAATGAGGGGAAGCTCTGTTGATTTTATTATCCAATCATGTGCAAGCTAAAATGTAAAATTTTTATTTTCCTTGCATGTCCCCCTCGGATCTACAGCGACTGCACTTCCAAGTGCACTTTCAGTGCAATTTCAAGTGCACTTTGCACTTGTAGTTTGCACATGTAGTGCAAAGTGGATTTGGCTTACATAAATAACTCCAATTGTATCTTTACTCTCCATTCACAGAGAAAGAGAGAGAGACATAGGGGCGGGCTTCACAGTAACTAATCACTGTGGTAGTCAATCGGAGGCTTCCACAGCAATTAGGTTACCCAGAAGCGGGAGTTCCGGGTTCCAGTCGTTATTATGGTGCCCAGTGTTCTGGGTGAGAGCCTGGTCTTTGTGCTAGGAGCGTGCTGTGCAGTGCACTCCCAGCACAAAGAGAGATATGCATATATGCAGCCCTACGGAAAAAAGCCCAGTTCAGTGAGGCCACGTATACAGTATGTTGCAAATGTAGTGCATTTGCCTACCCTCTATCGCATGGTACATAAGTACCATGCGATCCGGTTGTAGTGAGTTTCCAGATGTAGTGCATGCATTACTTTTGGTACGGTGCAGTGCTATTTTTGCCCTACTCATTTTGTATGGGCTGAAATTGCACCGCACAGAACTGCATGTGACACATACAGGAACACACTGCACGTTCCTGTGCAATTCCTGGTGTGAACCAGCCCCTAGAGCTCTTATTTATTTTTCACAGCATTTATATCTTTAGACTTATGCTCTTGTAATGGAGAGTTTAACAAAGTACTACTTAGCAAGTCCTAGAGAGATAATTATAGAAACTGCTGTAGCCCTGGGAAAGGATTTTGCTTTGCCTGAATGCTGTTGTCTGGTACTATAAAAAACATCTATGAATCAGCCAACGCACAGCACAGGGTCACAGCTGACTGCAGAAAAAGGAACTGCGTCTTTTCTTCATGTCACTGTCACGGCTGGGAAGTGGATGGTGAATCATATCCATTAGTGACGTTTGTATTGATTGCACATCACATATACAGAAATCTCACTAACGCTGCCCTTTCACTCCTACAGTAGGAGACCTTCCCAACAGAGGTACCTGGATTACGTGCAGCATATATTTATGGAACATCAATAACGAGGCATACTTTTTTTTTTTATTATTATTATTTGATTATCCCAGTTAGCCTTGCTATAGTTAGTATTTATAGTATATGGTATATAGTTTATAGTATAGTATTTGTCACTTCCAGTCACAAGAAACAGTCTTTGAGTTTGGTTTTGTTGTTTTATTAGAGGTAATAACTTGGATGGGGTTATGGGATGCCCAACTTGACTGAAAATGATAGGTGGGGACAACTTCCTCCCTATGTACAAAATTCCTGAACTGTGATGAAAAGCAAAAGTCCCTCGAGAAATAGGAGCTCTCGGCCCCTTAGAAAATATCACAATGGGGGTTATTTACAAAAGGCAAATCCACTTTGCACTGCAGAGTGAGAGTGCACTTGGAAGTAGAGTCGCTGTAAATCTGAGGGGTAGATCTGAAATGAGGGGAACCTCTGCTGACTTTATTATCCAATCATGTGCAAGCTAAAATGCTGTTTTTTATTTTCCTTGCGCGTCCCCCTCAGATCTACAGCGACTGCACTTCCAAGTGCACTTTCAGTGCAATTTCAAGTGCACTTTGCACTTGTAGTGCAAAGTGGATTTGCCTTTAGTAAATAACCCCTGATATGTTGTAAGCTGCATACAGGAGTATCTTCTCTCCTATGTAGAACTGCTCCAAGCTCTATTGCCTGCAGGAACTATAAGCCCCTCTGGCTGCTTGTCCACTAGCCCACCTGGCTGCTCCGAAGATCTCCCAGGACAAGGGATAGGAAGGGTTAAGCACAGTGCTGTCTTCCTGAGAGCTACATTGTGAATCCATGGGTGTACTGATCTACTCCCTCTGTCCTCCTTGCTCCCTGCTGCTCCTCAGGTAAGATTACTTTGCAAAACGTAATGCTGTTAGGATCTTCCCAAGCCAGCCTGAGCCCAGGTTGGAGCAAAACCACCCCCAGACCTGGGGTCCCTCCTAGACCACAGACAGACTCCTTAGCATTCCTTCTTTCACCCAACTCCCCTGAAGAAGGAGGAGGCGGGCCGGCTCCCTCACATTTAAGGGCTTTCATAGACACCATGCCAGAACATTGTCTGGGGATTGGCCAAGTTCCCTCAAGTATGCAGATTGGTACTTCCTGGCCTCCACCCACTAACTTCTAGAAGTTTCTCCAAATTTCTAGATTCGAGGGAGGTATCAGAGACCTGCCTCTGTAAGACATCCAGCCTGACCTGCAGTAACCCTGACTCAACCATGAGTCATAACTTAAATTTGCCTGCACTAACACTAGAAGCATACTAGAGGGTGCTACATGTGCGTACTGTACCTTTTATGTTAACAATTTCATTGATGGGTGTAGAGAGAGCAAGTTGCTCCAGCAGCACCCAGAACAGGACAACACTGAATGTATGTAGCACAGACTACTACAGTGAATTTCAGCATCTCCAACAACCCTCCAGGTGTGGTGTGTTGATAATTACATGTAATCAAGCTGGCCCAATGTAAGTATTAAACATAGATTGTTCCTGGAGTTCAGCTTTAAATGGTGATTTTTGATTAGAAACCTAGAAACCTTTGACTAGATACTAACCTTATCCTTTGCTTCCCCGGCAGCCAGCACTCTCAATTTCTCTCCAATGCTCTGTGTCTTCATTTACAATGCATGACTGCTGGTCCTTTACTGTATGGGATCCAGTCAGAGTGCCTGCAACTGATGGAGCCGCTGGGAGGAAGCCTTTTAGAGACGTCAAGAGTTTAAGTAGATGTATTTCTACGCTGCAGATTTAGATTGGGGACCAAAGGCAGGCAATCACCTGTACAATAACACCACAAAAATTCTGAAACGGGAGATTGAAAACATAAAACTAGTGTCCATGATCCATGAACTAATGTCCATGATAGGGCAAAATTTTTCTTTTCATTTTGGATAGTGTAAAGGAGGGTTATAGCCTTTTTTTTTGCTTCCTGTCCCACAGGCAAAACAGGGAGTAGGAGGAAATCCCTCCAAAGCTAGGAAATCCCTTGTTGTCACCAGGGTCACTGGCACTACTGTCCCCATTGAAAGATTTCCCCTCTATTCCTGTTCTGGAATATTTGGATATTTGGATTTTCTTTTACTTTCACTTTTTATAATAAGAGGATGAATAGAGAGGTAGAATCTACCGAAAAGGGGCACAGACAACTAAAAAAAAAACTGGCAGGTGTTTTAATCCCTCTCCACTCTATCCAACTAAAAAAAAAAAAGTTTTGCCTTCAGTTATACTTTTGAATCTGAAGTTTACTAAAAAAAATATATATATAAACATTTTTACTCCTAAAGCTGCAGTTACATTATGTACAGTACCTATAATGAAGTATGTACAATGTCTGTCAGGCAGCCGGATCCTGTAGAAATCTTCTGTGCAGAGATGACAGGTCCTCTTCCTGCTTCTGAACTTCCTGCACTGAGGGAGTTATAAGCTCCAAGTCTTATGTAAGCTGCAGTAAAAAAGATCAGACGGCGGCCTGCCCCCTCCCTGCTCCAATGAGAAAAGCCTGAGCATTGATTACACTGTATGTAACATGATCTGTGAATGGAGGAGAGAATGTTGTCATTAATCAGACTATCCCCCATTCACTGACCATGTTACATACAGTGTATTCAATGTACAGTACAGGCTTTTCTCAATGGAAGAAGGAGGAGGGGGGCCGGCACCAGATCTTCTTTGCTGCAGCTCACAGAAGACTTGTAGCTATTCTCTTCTAGGTAAACTTCAGCTTTAAGATAAAGAGAGGAAATCCAAGACACAATTGAACAGGATGACAGCTTGGGGAAGCAGCTGATCAGGGAGCACATAGGATTTAAAAAAAAAATGTTAAAATAATTGCATGACCACCAAGATCATCATTCAGATTACAGACTGGGATACACAATCATATTTAAACAAGCTGCTACAAAAGTAGTTTTTTATTTATTATTTATTAAAAATCGGTACTTTTTATTTTTAAAAAGTACTCTGTAAAGAGGAGTTCCACCCCCCTCCACGAAAAAATATAAAGTCAGGAGCTACAAATACTGTAGCTGCTGACTTTAATATTAGGACACTTACCTGTTTGGGGTTCCAGTGATGTCGGCACCCCAGCCGATTTTCGGAACGCCTCTCGGGTCCTGCAGCCGCCATTCATGGTAAGGGAAAACGGCAGTGAAGCCTTTCGGCTTCACAGCTGGTTCCCTACTCCTGCATGCGCGAAGTGCGCTGTGCTTTCTAATTGGCCCAGCTGCAGAGGAAGGACAAGGGGGGCCGAATTTCCAAGGGACAGTGCCATGGTGCAGTCTCCCAGAAGTGGGGAAGGGTACCTGTTAAAAACAGGTACTCGTTCTCCCCATAACGGTGCCAAATGTGACCCCGGAGGGGGGAGGGAAGCAGATAAGCAAAGGTTCCACTTTTGGGTGGAACTCGATTTAAGTGACTCTGCCTAGGATGTCTTCCTCCTCCAGGTTTTAGACTCCACATTGTAACTGTAATAAAAATCCCCATTAACCCTGCCTGAGGTGCAATGAGTTCCAACCTCCCCGTGCTCTTTGCCATAGCTGCAAGTATATTCTTGAAAAATCTTTTCAGTTCTGACTATTTGGTGACTTCAGACTACAGAATGCCCTCCTTCTATGTTATGGAGATGAAAAAAGGAGAGGCATTCTCCTCTAAGGTTGCAACACCTCTTTTCCTGAAATACAATCCAGCAATCTTAGGTTCACATATGTGTGTTTCTGTGGGCCGCGTTTGCATGGGCATGGCAGCCCATTCATTTTAATACGCTGCTGTGCCTGCATTTCCCGCAGAAAAATGTGCATGCACCTTTTATAAAAAAGGCGGCCCACAGGCAAAATGACCATGCGATTTCCCTGAGGATCCTGCACCCGCACTGTGATTTTACATGTGTGGGGGTGCCATTCAGAAAGAATGGCAGCCCCATGCGTTTTCACAGAGCAGCACGTTTTTACTGTAGGTGGTTGCGGGTGCGGGATTTCTACACCCGCAGCCACACGGAGAGGTGTGAACCAAGAGTAAGTGGGAAAGAGTTGTCAGCCTGACAGGTAGTATAGTATGCTAGTGACGGATGTTCTGTAGTCCTAGCATACTTCCTTTTTCAGGATGGTAATGCTGCTTCTCCATAGATTCAGTATAGTAAGCAAGTGTTGTCACCCTATGACATGGCAGAATTATGACACCCTATGACAGGAAGTGTGTCACTTGTAGGATCTGAGGGTGAAAATAAAGGAAAAAAGCCTGAAAAAAAAATGCAGCCATTACATCTAAGGCCTGGAGATGCAGTTAGGACCTATAAAATATGACTTTGAATAAATATCCTATTTAGTCTAGAATGCACAAAGGAACAAGATGGAGCAGATGTACAGCATGTACAGCAAGGTAATGACTAAGTAGCAAATTCATAAGAGTGGTGGTAATCCAGCAACAAACTGAGGCAAATTTTACTGCGAGTGTAATAAAAAGCCATAATTAGAGGTGTCTTTTAGTGAAAACTGCATGTTTAAATGATAAGATCCACCCCATGAGTCTCCAACCTTTAATGATATGGCTGGCCAATTGGCCGATAGGGAGGTTGAGGAACTGGAAGATAGCAAAACCACACACTACTATTGTATGAAAATTAAGATCTGCAGATAGCTTCTATTTACTTCTAGCTCTGGATCTACTGATTTTTTACATGATTTTCACTAACACTAATATGTAAATCTATGTAACTGAGACCTCTGATTTTGTGAAAATTCTAGAACCAGCCTTAAATTAGATTTTGATTGCTCGCAAGCAGGGTTGAGCACTGCGTAAATTGGGATTGTTCACTTTTTGTGAATTCCCCCTCTTCTTTCCAATTTCCTTTACTTGCCAATGTGCAAACTGAAATTTGAAATCAGCCTTGCTATAGGACCTTGTGTATTGAAACCTGATGGGTGGGAAGGGGATTTGTTAAGCTAGGCTCCCAAAGATAGCTCATGGTTGGGGTGAGCAATGTAGTTCTCTGTATGAAAACATAAGATGGTTAATCGTGTTTACAAACTCAGATCACTGTTATTTTTGTACTACTTGTAAAGAAACGTTTTTTCCATGCACAAGTGTACGCTGTTCCTCTGCTTATAGATGATTCAGTTTTTCCTTTATCTCATATTGTTTATTCCTGGCTCCATTCCCAACCACTTCTAACTGTGCAGCCCCCCTTGGTCTTGGCTTTGGCTTTGTGGTATTTTCCTCAGGGAGTTCACAGCTTCATGTTTAAAAAAAAAGTATAATGAACATCTCCGTCATCCACCCAGAGATGGAAGGGGAAGTTTCACACTTCATCGGCTTACCCGGAAGCCCATAAATGTTTATAAAGAATGTTTTAGTATGTACAAGCTATATCAGCACAGAAATGCAGTATAGATTCTTAAACAATACTAATCGATACACTAACTTTTATTTTGTCATTATTATTGTCATTAAAAATGACCAACTGTATGTAGAGCGGAGTCACTTAACACTTTTGTATCTTGGCTGTATGCGGTCTGATCTCCAACAATGGCATTGAATGTGATGACCGCATTAAACCAATCAATGTATTTGACACCCATAAAAACTTTATTCTGGGCACAATAAAAACTGCTGTACAATGATCATTTGTAAACATCCATGTGGCACCCATGTGTTCCCAGGCTTTTGATAATGGCTGACCATGAACATATGGTACAGCTCATGCACAAATGGTCTTTATAAAGGATAAACAATCTTATAGTGTACCTACCCTCAGTGGGCCTGGAGCCCTTCTCCAAGCTATACTGCCAGTGCACATGCTTACCTGTCCTAGCAGTCTGCCTGGTGTTACCCTACCTTTAATCAAATTCAGCCAAGGCAAGGTCTCCACTAATTACAATAGAAGGTTCATACTACGCCTGCACTTAAAGCTGAACTCAAGGAATTTTTTGTATTGTATATGCACTAATCCAGAAAAAACATAATGTCCATGAAAAGTTCAATTCAACCCACCAGCAGAAAGTCTCCTCTAAAAAATGCACCTTTCCATGATATAAGTGAATACAACTTATGCATAAGTGTAAGTATCCATCACGTGAAATAAATCAGTATTCCTGTGCCTCCGCCACCATCTATGCCTTCACCAGAGGTACATAATGATTATGCCCATCATAATCCTCCCGGTATTGTTTGGTCCCTCTAGTCTCCACACAATCTGTTCCGGTGTGCTACAGTACCGCTTAAAACACTGCAATAAATGAGCTCACGACATGGAGCCAAAAGAGCCATATATAGTGTAGTATTTATTGCACAAAAATACGTTACATAAAAAAAATGGCAGCATTCATATAACATTCCAAATAAAAACAAACAGTCGGCCAGACTTACTAAGGTGGTCGCCGAATCAGAAACGGCGAAGTGATGTCATCAAGTAGGCCCCACCCAACGTGTTTCATGCGCACGCACATTCTCAGAGGGTTCCACCTCTTAGGAGGCTCCTTTAGAACTACCAACAACTGTAAAGTGTGGGGTCTGCCAGATTGGATACAGATTGATTGTATAGTTTGGGTCTAGGGGTCTCCAAATGACAACCTCCCCAACCCACACAACCGGACTCTGATGGGGGCCTTGATGTAAGTGGGACTATGATGGGACCAAATGTAAGGGGGGGGGCTCTGATGTAGAAGGAATTTTGGTGTTAAAGCAGTATTAAACCCAAAAGCAAACATTTATAATATTACAGCTTACCAATTCATGGATGTGATGGCTGCATTTGTTTTCATTTTTAGGCTTGTTTCTTCTATTTTATCCTGTGATCCAGCCAGTAAGTCTGTTGTTTTTTAAAAATAACAAGTTCTCTTGCAGATTGTAGCAGTTTACAGGGATGAGACAAACCATTTAACACTGACAGAGGTTCGTACAATGATCAGCATTTATTTATTAATGTAAAACCTGTATCCTAAAAGAAAAAAAATGTTTATGTAACTGATTATAAAGTGTGAGCTGGAGTTTGGTTTAATTTGTTAGTGTGTCTAAATATGCTAGTACATTTAACACACCCCCTTCCCTCAATGCTTCTGTCTGCTGTGCCCCCTGTGCTCCTTTATCCAGAATGGGGGCACTGTAATTCATGAGACGTGCTATTGGCGAGATCACCAGAGGAAAACAAAGGGGAAAAAAGCCTAAAAAAAAGTAGGTAATACAGCCACCATATCTTATGATTGGTAAGCTGCAATATATTACATTTCTGGTTTTAGGTTTAATACCATCTTAACCCTGACATGAGGGAGGGCTCTAATAGGGACCATGATGCAAGGAGAACTCTGACAGGGACCTTGATGTAAAAGGCAATCTAATGGGATTTTTTTTTTTGCCTGTCAATATTTGTAATCTATACAATGTGGCCGTTATACTTAAAAATTTGTTTTAGGTGCACGTCTCTATTGCAAATTTTGGTAAATCTAATGTTGGTTGATAATTCTACAGCAATTTAACAGTCAGATTGTAACACAATTGGTGAGCTTTGGATGCACTGCTTGATCAGATAGCTCTGACCTTAGAACTACAACAGTGGTGGTAGAAGATAGAGAGACCTGGATAAGATGAACATCTCCTAGCACCTTTACTTGCTGCTGCCATGATCAGAAATTCATACTAGTACTCTACATTTTTAAGACAAAGAAAACAATAAACCCTTTATCACTTTGTGTATGTATCAAAATTGAATTTCCTTTAACTGTATAGACAGTACAGAAAACACTCTGCTGGGCCGAGAACATTGCACCATCTCTGAATGCCACAAATGACAGTGGTCCTGTGGGAGATGTCTTGATTGATAGGAGCAAACTATCATATTTTATAGAGGGGATCCTATTTAATGTTAGCTCTTTTCTTCTTCTTTTTTTTTTAATTAAGTAACTGGAACAACTGATTCATTGTATGTCAGTCTTAAATATCAATGTAGTTAATCACAGGCTTGGGTATCATTGGAAAGAAAACGTTATTTATTATTACCTTCCACCGTTTTCTGTTCCTACATACTGCCAGCATACCTATGTGCTACATCATTCTTGTCTGAAATAATATACGCATCCAATTCACCATGGGATAGAACATCGGCTGGTTAAATACAGTTTTGTTTTGACTGTTTAAAGATTATGATTGCTCTCTTTAGAAGGCACTGAAAATGGAACATTCCATTTGTGGAAAATCATGGACTGTAACCTAAGATTGACGATGTACTCCAAAAGCTATTGCCTTTCTCCTGCATTCTGTTCTATCACATTATGAACTATATTACTGCATAAATTACCTAGAACATGGGGCACGTCATGCATCATTTCAGTGTAATAACACCTTGTGTATTCAGCAGTGATGCGGTGGCATGTGTTGTGTTCAGAATGACATGTGATCATTAAGGTTATTAATATTTGATGGGTTTTCCTCTTATGGAGAATAGTGACCTGAGGTGTGTTTGAGCCAGAAAGCATAGTACAAGCGTACCTGATAAAGAATGTATTTTCAAAGAATATAAATTATGACTTTAGGGGACATGGAGATGATACACCAGTGCTGTGTTTACAGTGGTCCATGGGATGTGCTTAAATGCCAAGTCCACTCAAATCTTCTCATTCTGTTTTCCATGACACTAATGAGTTGTACTACTTATAGAATATTTTTATAGGAATTTCTTCTTTTTAAGGAACCCAGTTGCAAGATATCCTTAATAAAATTTCCTCTTCCACACAATCTTGGGTTTCTCTCTAACT
Organism: Aquarana catesbeiana; assembly: GCF_042186555.1. Lineage (NCBI taxonomy): Eukaryota > Metazoa > Chordata > Amphibia > Anura > Ranidae > Aquarana > Aquarana catesbeiana. The sequence continues at coordinate 169,261,782 of NC_133324.1, forward strand.
TATATATCAGTCTGTGGGGTTGATTTACTAAAGGGAAATCCACTCTGCACTACAAGTGCACTGCAAGTACACTTGAAAGTGCACTTGTAAGTGCAGTCGCTGTAGATCTGAGGGGCAGAGGAAGATCTGAAACGAGGGGAAGCTCTACTGATTTTATCATCCAATCATGTGCAAGCTAAAATGCTGTTTTTTATTTTCCTTGCATGTCCCCCTCAGATCTACAGCGACTGCACTGGCACTGACTGGCATCGCTAATGGGCACTGATTGGTGGCACTTGTGGGCACTGATTGCTGCCGCTGGTGGGCACTGATTGCTGGCATTGGTGGGCACTGTATGATGACACTGTATTGCTGTACTGTAATCAGGGCACTGATGATCAGTGCCCTGATTACATTCCTACAAGTTCCCCTGTGTGGAGATGCCGCTGATCGGCTCTCCTCCCCACACACTCTGTCAGTGTGAGGCGAGGAGCGCCGATTCCCGGCACTTCCTTGTTTACATGTGACCAGCTGTGATTGTACACAGCTGATCACATGGTTAAAGAGCCGTGGACACGGCTCTTTACAGAGATCGGGGTCGCATCGTGTCCTAGCAACACGGTGTGGCCTCAATCACCGAGCTGCGCGCCCCCGCGGGCGAGCGAGATCGGCCCTTCTGGGACGCCATCATATATTGACAGTGGGCGGGCGGCAACCAGTTAAAGACAGTGGGGGTTATTTACTAAAGGCAAATCCACTTTGCACTACAAGTGCACTTGGAAGTGCAATCACTTTAGATTTGAGGAGAAGATCTGAAATGAAGGGAAGCTCTGCTGATTTTATCATCCAATCATGTGCAAGCAAAAAGGCTGTTTTTTATTTTCCTTGCATGTCCCCCTCAGATCTACAGCGACTGCACTTCCAAATGCACTTGCAATGCACTTGTAGTGCAAAGTGCACTACAAGTGCATTTGCCTTTAGTAAATCAACCCCTATGTGTCACAGAGGTCAGGCGTAAGAAACACAGAGGGGGTTATTTACGATAGGCAAATCCACTTTGCACTACAAGTGCACTTAAAAGTGTACTGAAAGTGAACTTTCAAGTGCAGTCGCTGTAGATCTCAAGGGGACATGCAAGGAAAATAAAAAACAGCATTTTAGCTTGCACATGATTGGTTGATAAAATCAGCAGAGCTTCCCCTCATTTCAGATCTTCCCCTCAGATCTACAGTGACTGCACTTCCAAGTGCACTTGCAGTGCAAAGTGGATTTGCCTTTCGTAAGGAACCCCCACAGTTTACAGTAGTATCAGAAAGTTCAGAGATCAGAGTGGTAAGTAACACAGAGCTCAGAGTAGCAAGTAACGCAGAGTTTAGAGGCTAATGCAGCACGTAACGCAGTGCAGAGGTCAGTAGTACTGTATGTCAGGCAGTTTAGAGTTGAGAGGTCAGAGTAATAAGTAATGCAGGGTACAGGGGTCAAAATGTTCCATACTGTGTATTAGTACATATCAGTGTGTCACACTGTGTCAAATGTGACATGATTAGTGTGGGTTCTCCCTCCCCACTTCCACAGGCCCTGGTGCTTGGGGTTGGCAGGTAATGATGGAGACCAGTGTTTGGCAAAGCCACACCACTAGGCCCCCATAGTGAAGAGAGACCCACACAAAGTGGCACAATCTTTTTTCATCTGATATCATACCTCTAAACTTAGGTGGTGGCGAGAAGTCACCACAGCCTTTCCCCCTACACCATACTACCACACCTCCCAATATTTTGAAATGGGAATGAGGGACACCTACTAGCTAACGTATGTAGGCTATTGGACATGCCCCCTGCCACACCCCCTTAAAGGAGAATTAACTAAAAAAAAAAAGGTTAATTAAAACCACAAGGGCTTTTTTTTACCACTACTATTACTTTTGCAATTTAGAAATTGGATGAAAGGTTTAGCACCGGGAAACACTTTTTGAAAGATAAAAAGTACATTTTATATACAACTATATAGATCAGACCAAAATGAGGGACAAATGAGGAGGAAAGAGGGACAGAGGGACATTGCTCCAAAGCAGGGACAGTTGGGAACTATGCAGAGCCCCCTCCACACTACAGAGCCCCCTCCACAGTACAGATCCCCCACAGTATAGAGCCCCCCTCCATAGTACAGAGCCCCCCTCCACAGTACAGAGCTCCCTCCACAGTACTGAGGCCCCCTCCACAGTACAGAGCCCCCTCCACAGTACAGAGCCCCCCTCCACAGTACAGAGCCCCCTCCACAGTACAGAGCCCCCTCCACAGTACAGAGGCCCCCTCCACAGTACAGAGCCCCCCATCCACAGTACAGAGCTCCCTCCACAGTACTGAGGCCCCCTCCACAGTACAGAGCCCCCTCCACAGTACAGAGCCCCCTCCACAGTACAGAGCCCCCCTCCACAGTACAGAGCCCCCTCCACAGTACAGAGCCCCCTCCACAGTACTGAGGCCCCCTCCACAGTACAGAGCCCCCTTCACAGTACAGAGCCCCCCTCCACAGTACAAATCCCCCTCCACAGTACAGATCCCCCTCCACAGTACAGATCCCCCCTCCACAGTAAAGAGCCCCCTCCACAGTACAGAGCCCCCTCCACAGTACAGAGCCCCCCTCCACAGTACAGAGCCCCCCTCCACAGTACAGAGCCCCCTCCACAGTACAGAGCCCCCCTCCACAGTACAAATCTCCCTCCACAGTACAGATCCCCCTCCACAGTACAGATCCCCCTCCACAGTAAAGAGCCCCCTCCACAGGACAGAGCCCCCTCCACAGTACAGAGCCCCCCTCCACAGCACAGAGCCCCCCTCCATAGTACAGATCCCCCAGTTGGGTTGGACAGAGAGCTCAGGAGAGAAAGCATAAACAGTGCAACTTTCTCAGCACACACTGTCCTTATCTCCTACTGCAAAGTCCTGTACAGATGAAGCAGACAGAATGAGTGGTGCTCTGTGTCTGCAGCCTGAGCCCAGCTTCTGTCTTCCAATGATCTGATAAGATTCTGGGCACAGGCTTCACCAGAAATCTGTCTGTCATCTGCCAGGACACTCTGCAACAGCGTAACTGCAGCAACTTTTCTATCACACACCGACCTGCTCCCCTCCATTGGAAAGCACCTCCTCCTTGTCTTCAGCACAGATCGGCAACTGACCCCACCCCCGCGCACAGAGTGAGTGGCAAGTACAGGATGATTGTCATGAGCTGCAGCCAATCACCATGAGGACACGCAGCCAGGAGGTCCAATCATAGAAAATTTTCACACACAGTGAGAAAACCACCTTTAGTCTGCGGGATTCTATGTGCACGTGCGGGACAGCGGGAAAGCCCTCCCTTTGCAAGACAATCCTGGCCATTCAGGGAGAGTTGGGAGGTATGCACTACCCAAGCCCCAAGATGAGAAATGGTGGTAGGGGTGTCCCATGTTCCACTCTAAGGTTCCTGGCAATGTCCCCCAAATTGCAATGGAGGAGTTGCAAGCCTTATTTGAATGACCTGAAATGACTGCAGCTGGGGACACTGTTGGGGATGTTTGTTTCCTGGAGACATACCTCTCAAACAGAAACCTAACAATGATTAATTAAAAGGCATCGTCCTGAACACTGCACACTCTACATTTACAGTGCTTTGCAAAAGTATTCACCCCCCCTTGGCATTTTTCATGTTTTGTTGCCTCACAACCTGGAATTAACATGGATTGTTTGAGGATTTGTATCATTTAATTTACAGAACATGCCCACAACTTTGAAGATGTTTTTATTTGTTAAGAAAAAGCCAATGTGCACAACTATTCACCCCCCTAAAGTCAATACTTTGTAGAGCCACTGTTAGCGGCTATCAGAGCTCCAAGTCACTTCACATAAGTCTCTATAAGCTTGCCACATCTTATCACTGGGATTTTTGCCCATTCCTCCTTGCAAAACTGCTCCAGCTCCTTCCAGTTGGATGGCAATCTTTAAGTCTGACCACAGATTTTCTATTATATTGAGGTCTGAGCTTTGACTAGGCCATTCCAACACATTTACATGTTTCCCCTTAAACCACTCAAGTGTTGCTTTAGCAGTGTGTTTGTCCTGCTGGAAGGTGAACCTCCGTCCTAGCCTCAAATCACACACAGAGTGGTACAGGTTTCGCTCAAGAATATCCCTATATTTAGCACTAACCATCTTTCCCTCAACTCTGACCAGTTTCCTAGTCCTGACTGCTGAAAAACAACCCCACAGCATGATGCTGCCACCACCATGTTTCACTGTGGGGTTGGTGTTCTTTGGGTGATGTGATGTGTTGGGTTTGCACCAGACATAGCGTTTTCTTTGATGGCCAAAAAGTTCAATTTTAGTCTCATCAGATCAGAGCACCTTCCTCCATACATTTTAGGAGTCTCCCACATGCCTTTTCGCAAACTCAAAACGTGCCATTTTGTTTTTTTGCTGAAAGTAATGGCTTTCTTCTGGCCACTTCACAATAAAGCACAACTCTATGGAGCGTACGGCTGTCGTCCTATGTACAGATACTTCAGTCTATGCTGTGGAACTTTGCAGCTCCTCCAGGGTTACCTTAGGTCTCTGTGCTGCCTCTTTGAATAATGCCCTCCATGCCCGGTCCGTGAGTTTTGGTGTGTGGCCGTCTCTTGGCAGGTTTGCTGCTGTGCCATGTTCTTCCATTTGGTTATGATAGATTTGATGGTGCTCCTGGGAATCATCAAAGATTTGGATATTTTTGTATAACCTAACCCTGGCTTGTACTTCTCAACAACATTGTCTCTTACTTGTTTGGAGAGTTCCTTGGTCTTCATGGCAGTGTTTGGTTAGTGGTGCCTCTTGCTTAGGTGTTGCAGCCTCTGGGGCCTTTCAAAAAGGTGTGTATATGTAATGACAGATCATGTGACACTTAGATTTCACACAGGTGGACATCATTTCACTAATTATGTGACTTCTGAAGGCAATTGGTTGCACCAGAGCTTTTTATGGGCTTCATAACAAAGGGGGTGAATACATACGCACATGCCAATTATCAGTTTTTTATTTCTGAAAAATAGTTTTATGTATATATTTTTCTAATTTTACTTCACCAACTTAGACTTTTGTGCTCTGATCCGTCACATATAATTCAGATTAAAAAAACATTGAACTAAACGCTGTAATGTAACAAATTAGGTAAAAAGCCAAGGGGGTGAATACTTTTGTAAGGCACTGTATATAGTCATGACTGCTCCACAGCACAGTTTACTCTATGAAGTCCTGACTAATGCAGTAAGTCCTGAAGGCTGCACTCTATACATGTTGTACATTACATAGTCTATACACTTTATTGTATGTTTGTAGTCTTAACCAGTTCACTCCATAAAATATGGGGGGGCAACAAAAGTACAGCCGTGAAAAGATGAGATCATTTACTGCAATGATAACAGTGAAAGTAGTGACAATAAGAATGGCAATGGTGAAAATAGTGAGAATACAGGTACTCCTCGTTTAACGACTTACCTTTTTAACGACCACTCGGACTTACGACCAGCTCTCCCCACCTGAACAACGCGCTATACATCATTGTATTGTACAGTACAGTACAGAATTTTAGTTTGTATTCTGTACTTACGCAAATTAAAACAACGTTATTGAGCTGGAGTTTTGTGTTTAGACCTTTTTTCACAATACAGTACAGTACAGTAGTTAAGAATGCTTAAAATATTGATTACTTGTGGCTCCTCGTTTAACGACCAATTCGTTTAACGACCTGGTCATTGGAACGGAACCTGGTGGTTAAGTGAGGAGAGCCTGTAGTGAGAATATTTTGAGAACATGTGTGGGAGAAGGACCAGGAATGTGAGGATTTTTTAAGAAGAGACCATCAGCACCAATCTGATTGGTGCAGGGGAGGTGAGTACATACAGTAGTATATCTGGGAATCCCCTTTATTGCACATTTCTAATTACCTTTCCTATCCAGATCACACACCCATCAACATACTTCAGCAGAAAGCAGCATTTTGTCACCAGCTCCAGCAGTCAAAATGCTTAAAGCCAGAGGGCACACTACCAATGGCGGTAAATACAATTGAAAAAGTAGGAGAAAGCAGTGGTTTTGATTACTGGACAGTATGCTGTGCTCCTCCCCCGTTGCCAGCTCAGCATTCCCAGCCCTGCCTGGAAGGAGTAGTGATGCTGCTGTCAACAAGTTCATCTCTCTGTGTAGAAGAATAGCAACATGTGTCCCTTTGATAGCTGAATAAAAATGTGGGACAGTCCTGCAGAATCCAGGACTGTTGGGAGGTATGGGGTTCAATGCATTTTTTGTTATAAAGCAATGACTTATTTCACACAGAAAAATAGTCAATTAGGTAGCCGCATCTGTATACTGCAGGCCAGCTTTGAAAACTCCCCTTCTAGGTAAAGAGATATTGAGCAACTGTCACTTTGGATACTGCGTACAGGGTGTTCTGTAATGTCTAAGCACAACATTACACATTACCCAGAAGAGTGGCAAAACAGTAGACCAACAGTACAGAACAGAACAGTAGAAAGTAGGTAAACAAGTCTAGTTTCAGCAAGAGATACCTGCATGCTAATCCTAGAGTAATTACCTCATTCCCTATAAATGTATTCAGCATATGGCTTATAGTAAAGGGTGAATCTGATAATATTCGATTTGCAAAGGGTTCAGCAAATCTTGTTCAAAATTCAGCGGTTCCGAACTCAGAGGCAAAACACATTGAATTTATTGGGAGGCTTGTTGTCAGTCTGCCCATTTTTATAGCTAAAATGTAAACTATTGACAAAAAGGGCAACAAAATTAACACAAATCCTACAAATAGCATGTTATAAAAGAAAAACAAATAAAATAAAAACCCCAAAATACCACCAATCTTGCAGAAAAAGAAAAAAGTTTGCTATAGACAGGACAACAATTAATCGTAATTAAAGTCCAGTCCTAACTCTCCTAATTTCCTCTACACTTTTTCAGCTTTCCCTGCAACATTTTCTAATATGCATTTATAATTCAACTATCTGTATTTAATACATTTGGGTATGTACTGTTAGGACATTATTACTAGGTTATTATTATTAGGAATTATCTACTAAAACCAGCACTGTTTATGAGAGAATAAATTATTGTCAGTTTCCAATATCTAAAGAATCTCACTTCATCAATAGTTTGTTGCTACAAAACAAAAAAAAATCTTGTCTGAGTGTTAAACAAATGAAAATGACTGCATATACCACCATACATTTCAGTGCTTGCTCAACAGGTCTTTATTTGCATAAATGCTGACTACATACTGCCATCTGCAGTCCTAATATAATAATGGCAATCTCAAATTTAATTATATACAGATTGATGATACCATGTTACATGTTTCCAGAGAACACCAGTGTTAATTTAGTCGACTAAAATGACTAAAACATTTTAGTCGACTAAAATGACTAAAACATTTTAGTCAACTAAAATGACTAAAACATTTTAGACGACTAAATGAATACTATTTTAGTCGACTAAAATACGACTAAAACTAAAACAATTGAAATGACTAAAATACGATTAAAACTAAAAGCCATTTTAGTCAAAAGACTAAAATGAGACTAAAACTAAAATGCCATTTTAGTCAAAAGACTATGACTAAAACTAAATTGCAATTACTGAAATGTACTGGAGATTTAGTCTACTAAATACGACTAAAACTAAAACAATTGCAGAAGACTAAAATGGGACTAAAACTAAAATGCCATTTTAGTCTTAAGACTAAAATTAACACTGGAGAGCACCTGCCGCAACCCCCCCTCCCCCCCAATCCCCCACTGTGACAGCAGGTGGGGGATCTTATCCCGCACCCCTGTCAAGGTTTAAAAAGAGCGTTGCCGTGTGGGGCCCCTGTAAATGAATGAACTACAACTACCATCTTCAATTGCTTCAGATGGCTTCCAGTTTTCAATGAACTGTAAGGGCGCTAGTAAGCACTCTTGTAGTTCATAGATCTTCCGGCTCTCCAGTAACTGTGTGCCAATATGGGAGGTAAAGGCAGACAGCTATACTGAAAGTCTGCAGAAGCCTTGCATTGCACCCACGATCTGCTGATCATGGGTGTAATTTTTTGCAGGCTCCATAAAAAATTAATGCAAATTGTTTTACTTGCAAAAATATGTGCATGTACTGTATGTATTTTTTTAAGGTGCTCATGGGCATATGAATTTATGCCTTAAATATGCTGCCAGAAGTTTATGCATATGCACATTACATAACCTAGAGCTGCTTTCAGAGGTGTCAAAAAAATACCAGACCTTTAAACACAGTATTTTTCCTGCCAATGTGCATGCCGTCAGTATGCAAAAAAATAAAAGTATGCAAAATGCAAAAATACTTTATTCTATTTATTCTAGATTTGTAAGTAAGTGCAGAAAAATACCCGTTGATGTTGCCAGAAATCCAGTGAGCTAATAATTTCCTGTTTACTCTCTTTCTGCTGCACATGTATCAGTTTGCATTGCCCCTAGTTTTCTCTGTGAACTACAGAACACTTCCTCCCTACGTTATGGAGATGGGGAGGGTGTTCTCTAGTCCTAACATACTTCTTTTGCTAGGGTGACAACACTGCTCACCCATGTAGCAATGAGTTGTCACGGGGAGGGTCATTCACCAACAATGAAAAGAAGTGTGTAACTAGCAGGAACATTAGGTGAAAATAAAGGAGTACAGCCTAAAAAAAGAAACCTATTGCATCCACCATAACCAAGGATGTGTAGCACCCTCTAGTGTGTGCTAGATGTTGGATAGTTTTTTTTTTTTTAGTGTAGGTTTGTTAGTATAGGTAAATTTAGTTAGCTCTGGACTAAGCCTGAGCATTGAATCTGGGTCAGATGTCAGTGAGTCAGGGCTGGATGATGCAACCTGACAGCTCCTCTGGTGCTTCCCCACTGGTCTAGAAGGCTGTAGAAACTTCTAGAGCTAGTGGGTGGAGGTTAGGAGGAGCTGCCTGAAATATCTGTGAGGGCCTCAGCCAATCCCCAGTAAAGGACTGGCAGGGGGCAAGGCTTACTTCATAAATAGGCATAAGCCATGCCAGCAGAGGCAGCCGGGTGGAAGATGGAGATATATAGCTGTGGAGGCCGTCGGTGGCTCTCGGGGGGCTGGTGAGAGTCAGTCTGGAGGAAAGTTAGCCTGGAGAGCTAGTGAAAAGGGCAGCTGCAGCCAGGTGGGTTGGCAGTGCCTGAAGTGGTGGTGCTGGGAACCATTAGCCACAGGAGGAACAGTACAAGCTGATCACTGTAATCTGCTACACAACAAGGGGCTTCAAGTTCCTGCCTGCAAAGGACCATTGCTAAATCTGACTGTGCCTGTCAGTCTCCTGTCAAACAATAATCCAATAATCCAGCTGGATACTGCAAGCAAGTGAAGTGCAGGAGGAGTGTCAAGGAGACTGTATATAGACTTTGTGAAGGAAAATGTCCCTAAAGTTGTTGCCAAAGTTTTGTTGCTAAAGTCAAGTGGGCATCTCACACCCCTCCCATACCCATCCAACTTATTAAGCCTCAATAAACCACAAAAAACGAAGTCACTGACTGTTCTCTGTCCCTGGAGTGCCTGTGAAAATTTGGTGTGCCTGGCTGTGCAGGGTGGGGTATCCCAGTTTATCTGTGGCCCCCTAAGGGGGTGAATTACGGAGGAAAGCTGCTAAACATTACATGTTTGTTCTTGAAGTTGGATACATTGAAGTAGATCTGTAGCTGCTTCTTAAAACTGGCCATAGACGGAGCGATTTTCTTTCCTACAACAAAGGGAAATCTTTTCCACAGTGCCATTATATTCTCCTGGCGGGGGGGGGGGATAGCTTCTATTAATCATATGTGAAATCCAGCAGGCTAGTTGTACCCAAGTTGATCGATAAATCAACTTGGGTACATTCAGTCTGCCCATATATGGATCAAATCTCGGCTGGTCCCTGTTGAACTTGCTGAGATTCGAACCATCTATGGCTGGCTTATAGTGGATGTAAACCCAATGTCATCCTTTCTAAACTACTGCCATTATCTATAAGGATATACATGCCTCCTGCATGTATCTTTACCTGTCAAATGTCTCCCCTCTGTCTGTTATGAGAGCCGAAAAACTGCAGATTCTGTGGATGGGTCTGTTGTCTGGAGTCAGTAGACTCCCCGCCCACCTCTACACTCCCCTTGTCAATATGCATTTTCTCCTGTGTATTTCTTACACTGAACTTCTGCTATGATCTCTAACATCCAGTGAAAAGACAGGAAAGTAACCACATGACTTCAGCATGCCAAATCATGCTGAGGTGTGGAACAGCCAATCCTTGCAGAGCTGCTGAAGAAAGGAGTGGGGGTGGGAATTAAAAAATAATGCATGTCTTAGGCTAGTACATGAGATGTAAATCACCTGTCACTCACAGCAAGCGGGAGGATTTGACAAAGTTTTTCTCTGTTTGTCAAGTTTTATCTCACTGAACAATAAAAGAGGATTGCTCAGAGCTGGATTAACTCTTTGTGACAAGACTGGGCTCAAATGATAGGAAATCTTGTATTCTACATTATGACATCAAAAAAAAAAAAAAAATTCGGGTTTACATCCACTTTAAGAAAGATACAGATTGCATTAGGCCAGTGATGGCAAACTGAGTGCCCAACCTGCAACACAAAACCAATGTATTATTTCAAAGTGCCAACATTGCAATTAGCGAGAGAGGGGGGCTGAGAGGGAGAGAGAGGGTGAGAGAAAGGGGTGATAGAGAGAGAGAGGGGTGAGAGAGGGGGAGGGAGAGAGAGAGGGGGGTGACAGAGAGAGCGGTGTGAAAGAGAGAGGGGGAGAGAGAGGAGGGGGCGTGTGTGAGAGAGAGGGGGACAGATAGAGAGGGGTGTGTGAGAGAGAGAGAGAGAAGGGTGTGAGAGAAAGAGACGGGTGAGAGAGAGAGGAGAAAGTGTGTGTGTGAGAGGGGGACAGAGAGAGAGGAGGGTAAGAGGGGGTGTGAGAGGGAAAGAGGGGGGCTGAGAGAAAGAGGGGGAACAGAGAAAGATGGGGACATAGAGAGAGGGGCTGAGAGAGAGAGTGAGGGGGGAGATGAGAGAGTGATCTCTAGCTCTAGCTCTGTTCCTATCAGTCCGTCCCAGCCTTTTTCTGCAGGTAATCTGTGCATGGTCGTTTCTGGTACCTTCCATGCCAGCCTTCGTCCTTGATCTGGGGGTGCTCTCTGCTCTGTTCCTTCCAGCGGCTCCCTTGCAGCCTGCACCTCCCACCTGTTCTCCAGGCCCCACTGTTGATGTTTTAGCAGAGAGGAGGTTTGAGGAGTTCAGCCTCTGGAAGGTGCCGGGATGCTGTGTCCGCTGCTCGCCTCTTCGGGGGTCAAAGTGGCAGTGAAGCTCTTCTCTCCCTCCCGGGCTCTCAGGCCTGTTCACCTTCCTCACACAGGTTGCGGGACTGCCCACTCACTCGCCATGTGTGCGACCTCGCCACTGTTTGCTGCCACGCTCCCGCCACCACTGAACCTGGACTCTCCATGGACTCTCCGAGTATAGCTTGCATGCCCACAGAGAAGGCTCTGTGTGCCAGCTGTTGCACGCGTGCCATGGGTTCACCACTGATGTGTATTAGGCTAACTTCAAACTAGTAAGGCTGCGATTTTATCCAATTTTCAGTGCAGTTATGTAGTAGGACTTGGTTGCATTTTAAATATGACTGCCTTTTGACTCATCCCTACTGTCAGCCAGCAGGGGAGCCGGCACCCAATGACATTCTTAACAACTAGAGACTCATCTCTGCTGTCAGATGGCGGATTCCCGGCTGACAGCAGAATGTAAACAAATCAGTCTGTCAGTAAAACTTTTTTTAGCTTATTTATTTATTGATAGCTTATTTATTTACAGTCCTCAGGCTGACAGCAAAGATGAGTCACAAGTTGTTGCAAGCCGGTGGGGTGCCAGCTCCTTAAAGGGTCACTTCAGTCATTTTTTCATCTTTCCATCTATTAAATCTTCTGCCCTTGTTGTTTTAACTTTTGATAGTAAAAAAAAAAATTTCTGTCAGTAAATACCTTTATACAGCTCACTTCCTGTTTCTTGTCTGGTAAAAAGCTTAGGCTTATGACATCATGCACAGCTCTCCCTCTCACTCCCCTGAGAGTTTGCCAGGCAGGGAGGAATGAGTCATAAGAGGGCCAATGAGAGCTGCAGAGCTGGAGGTGTGCCTCTGTGCGTCTGTAAATCCAGGAAGTGAACAGGCAGCAGCTTCAGCTGCCCACAGTTAAAATGGCTGCAGCCAGAGTCAGTGGAGGGAGATTTCTGCAGCATATTTGGCAAGTACAGAATCACATTATATATAAAATAATATGCAAAGTGGTCAGAGAGAAGCTTCAGAATAGCAAACATGTTTTTATTACAAATTATGTGAACAGACTGCAGTTTCTCTTTAAGACTAGGTTCACATCTATGCGGTTGCGGTTGATGCAGTTTTTAGATGTGTTTTGCAGTGCATTTTGCGTTTTTAAACCCGAATTTTTGCATGCAGTTTTAATGCATTTTGTGTTTTGAGTTTTTTTTTCTCTTTAAAAAACTGTGAATAGCTGGTTGTTAACCACCTCAATACTGGGCACTTTCACCCCCTTCCTTCCCAGACCAATTTTCAGCTTTCCGTGCTCTCGCACTTTGAATGACAATTACTCAGTCATGCTACACTGTACCCAAATTAAGTTTTTATCATTTTGTTCACACAAATAGAGCTTTCTTTTAGTGGTATTTATTCACCGAAAAAAGAGTGAACATTTTGAAAAAAACTATATTTTCTACTTTCTGTTTTAAAAGAAATCCTATAAAATCAAATTTTGTCACAAATTTAGGCCAGAAAGTATTCTGCTACAGGTCTTTGGTAAAAAAAAATCCTGATAAGTTTATGATAATTGGTTTGTGTGAAAGTTATAGAGTCTACAAGCTATGCTACGTATCACTGAAAATTGATCACACCTGATGTACTGATGGCCTATCTCATTTCTTGAGGCCCTAAAATGTCAGGACAGTACAAATAACCCCAAAATGACCCATTTTTGTAAAGATGACAGTCCAAGGTAATTAGTAAGAGGCGTAGTGAGTTTTTTGAAGTTACAATTTTTTGCCCACAATTGTTTGGAAAATGAAGATTTTTTTTTCACCACAAAATTGTCATATTAACAAGTTATTTCTCACACATGGCATAGATAAACTTGCAATTACACCCCAAAATATGATCTGCTACTCCTCCAGAGTATGGCGATACCACATGTGTGAGACTTTTCCACAGCCTGGCTACATACAAAGGTCCGACATTCAGGGAGCACCATCAGGTGTTCTAGGAGCATAAATTACACATTTAGTTTCCTGACTACCTATGACATTTTTGAAGGCCCTGTAGCACCAGGACAGTGGAATTTCCCTTTAAATTACCCCATTTTGGAAAGCAAACACCCCAACGTATAATCTATGAGGCATTGTGAGTCTTTTGAACAAGTCATTTTTTTTCACAAGTTTTTGGAAAATGTGGAAAGAAAATGAAAACGTATTTTTTTTTTTTACACAAAGTTGTCCATTTATAAGATATTTCTAACACACAGCATGTACATAGCAAAAATTACGCACAAAATACCTTCTGCTACTCCTTCTGAGTATGGTGATACCACATGTGTGGGACTTTTACACAGCCTGTCCACATACAGAGGCCCAACATGCAGGGAGCACCATCAGGTGTTCTAGGAGCATAAATTATACATTTCGTTTCCTGACTACCTATCACATTTTTGAAGGCTCCTGAGCCTCTTTGTTAGGATTCTGTCCTCCTCAGTTTCCATTTCAGAGCCACTGCTCTCTACTGGCTCACTATCCGAGTCTGAAGGAGGGAGTTCCCTGCTACTCTCGTCCGACATACTCTGGAGTATATGGAAAGCCTCCTCGTTGCTGAATAATTTTTTACTGGGACAGATGTGACAGATGTTGATCATGGACAGATGTGGCAGATTATCATGGACAGATGTGTGCAGATAAGCACTGGGACAGATGTGGATGATCACGAACAGATGTGTGCAGATGTGCACTGGGAAAGATGTGGCAAAGATGTGGCAGGTGATCATGGACAGATGTGCACATATGTTTACTGGGAGAGATGTGGCAGGTGTTTACTGGGACAGATGTGGCAGATGTTTACTGGGACAGATGTGGCAGATCTTGACTGGAACAGATGTGGCAGATGATCACAGACAGATGATCATGAAAAGATGTGCGCAGATGATCACGTATAGTTATGTGCAGATGATCACGGACAGATGTGGCAGATGATCATGGACAGATGTGGCAGATGATCACGGACAGATATGGCAGATGTTTATGGACAGATGTGCGATAGATGAACACTGGGACAGATGTTTACTGGGTCAGATGATTTTACTGGGACAGATGTGGGACAGGTGTTTTCTACTATGTGGGGACACAGTGACAGGACCCTTTGTGGGGACACTAGCTGGGTGATCAGTGTGTAAAAAGCTGTTAAAAACAGCTCATACACACTGATCCCCAGCTCGCAGCACAGATCCACTCTCCTTTTCTTCACTGACATGCTCCGTGTGAGTAAAAGGAGAGCCGATCGCCTGGCAACAGCTCCCTGTTTACATTACATGATGGCTGTGATTGGACACAGCCATCATGTAATAAGGAGGGCCAATCACAGAGCCCTCCTGCTGATGCAAGATTCGGCATGTTCGGGGGACACGAGTGCATCGGGATTGTGTGATCCCATTCCTTCTGAGGGACATTCAGGAATGTCCATTTAGAAGGACGAAATGCCCACCCGGCCATTTATATGCAGTGGCTGGGTGGGAGGGGGTTAAGGAGCAGGCTGGGAAGCCGGCTGCCGCGTCCTTCACAACCGATGAGTCATCAGCTGCCAGTGGGGTTTCCCGTTGACAGCTGAATGTAAAAAAAAAGAATTGCCAGCAAAAAAATCAGGAAAATAAGGGCGTGGGGTCCCCCCAATCCATACCAGGCCCTTTGAGTCTGGTATGGATTTTGAGGGGAACCCCACGCCAACATTTTTTTTTAAAAAGCGTGGGGTCCTCCCCAAAATCCATACCAGACCCTCATCCAAGCATGCAGCCCGTCAGGCCAGGAAAGGGAGGGGAGGAGCGAGGCCCCCCTCCTGAACCATGTCATGTCGCATGCCCTCAACATGGGAGGTTGCTTGGGGGCAGGGGGGGCTCTGCCTTGCTCTGCCCCCCCACCCTATAGCACCTTGTCCCCATGTTGATTGGGACGAGGGCCTCTTCCCCACAACCCTGGGCAGGTGGTTGTGGGGGTCTGCGGGCAGGGGGCTCATCAGAATCTGGAAGCCCCCTTTAATAAGGGGGCCCCCAGATCCCACCCCACCCCCATGTGAATGAGTAAAAAAAGAAATAAAAACACACACAGTTTATGACAATTCCTTTATTTAAAAAAAAATATCCCCCCCATGCACCAGTCAATGACATCACAGAGGGCGGTGCCACCAGGTGATGTCACCAGGTGGTCCTGCCCCTTACCTATTTAAGAATTGTCAGATGGAGGAGCAGGCAGTTGGTGCTTAGCCTTCATTGTGGGTGGATCTTTTTTTTTCTCTTTTTTCGGGTTCGGGGGTCTGGCGTGCATCGTGATTGATGGTGGATCTACATCAGGGGGACTTTTTTTTTAAATAAAGGCATTTTTAAAAACTGTGTGTGTGTTTTTATTTCTTTTTTGACACTTTTTTTTGGTGAATGAGTACGGGTACAATGTTTTATATACATTTAGCTGTCAGCGAGGAAGCCCGCTGAGAGCTGAAAACTCATTGGTTGTTAAGGACGTGGCGGCTGGCTTCCTGTCCCACTTCTTAGCAACCAGCTATACACAGTGTGTTAAAGAGAAAAAAAAATCTGCCAGACTAAAAACACATCAAAAAAAGTCTTGCGTTTTTAATGTGACTATATTGAAGTCTATTACACGCAAAACGCAATCTGCTGCAGGAAAAATAGTCCCTGACTCTTTCCAAAAAATGCAGCACCGCAAAACTCACAGATATGAACTACATCCGTAGGAAACCATGTTAAATGGACTCTAGTGCATTTCTGAAAAACACAAAACGCACCAAAAAAATGCATAGGGTAACAACTGAGGACTCATCCCTGCTGTCAGAGCAGGGATGAGTCAATGGTTGTTAGGATGTTGGTGAGTGCTGGCTTCTCATCAACCAACACAAAATGTCAGGCAAAAGCGCACCAAAAAACGCATGTACATGGGTTTTTGTTGTGTTTCCATTGAAGTCTACAGGGCGCAAAATCGTGCTGCTGCACACCGAAGTAGCACAGGTACATTTTCCAAAGTCACAATGCAGTTGTGTTGCAGTGGTGTGAACAGGCACCATTGAAATCAATATGATTTTCATTGTCACACAATTTTGTGCGACTCAAGTCACATCTGAAATCGCACTAGTGTGAACCAATGAGCTGTGATCATACCTGGAAACCTTTGTCACCCCAATACCCTGAAATTCTACAAAGGGAGGTAGCCCCAAGCACGGTGACTATTATCTTTAGTAGCAAAAATTAAAAAAAAATTTGTTGCTATTGACTGTTTAAAACCAGTATTATTATTTCACTAGGACCTGTCTGCCCCTGACTACAGATCATAGCATCAAAAACTGCCATTGCCACCTACCTGTGAGAATGTTCTTGTCACTGAGCAAAAAGGTACCAAAGATTTTATTTTTTTAACATCGTGTAGTATATCCTGCCAGGAAAGAATTTTGCCATAACAAAAAGTTATAGCTAGAGCTGGACCAATGTCTTCTTCACTGAGAGAAAGCCATTTCTGCACCGCTACTAATAAGATAAAATATCACGAGTTAGGATACCACAACCAGTGGCTTTGACTGCCTTGTATTTTTCTGTGCAAAGGAGGTGTGCCTAAAAAGTTTGGTGAATGGTCCGATATTTCAACAGCAACATGGGCCAGGTGTGCGCGCATGCACATGGCTATCCAGAGACACATAGAGAAGGGCAGCCTGATCAATGCCCATCTGGATGGAGTGGAGCGCATGTGACTGTTAGAGTAAACCCACTGCGGGAAGTCAAACTTAATCAGTGTTAGAGGTATGGTCACAGTGCCATGGAGCAACAAGTGAACATCAAGTTCTGCTACAAATTGAGGAAAACGGCAACGGAGACGCATGAAATGTTGGTGCAAGCTTACGGAACGGAAGCTGTGAGCAGAAAATGTGTTTACGACTGGTTCAAAAGCTTTTGTGACAGGAAGGAAAAGACTGAGGATAAGTCACATTTGGGTCGGCCGCTGACAAGCAGAACCCCAGACATGACTGACCTTTTGGAGACTGACTCTACGATTGATGGTGGAGGAATTGGGCATTACTAAGGACACAGCGTGCACCATCGTCCGCAAAGATTTGTGTAAGAGGAAGATCACTTCCCAGTTTGTGATGTACAAGCTGACAGATGAACAGAAAGCAAAATGGATGGAAACCTCTGGAGATTTAATTACCATGTGTGACCAGGATCCATTCTTTCTGCGAACCATCATTACAGGGGAACGATGGTTCATTATCCAAGTGGCAATCGATGGAATCATCCACCGTACTTCTCTGATCTGGTGCCTGTTTCCCCACCTGAAGAGTGCCATTAAAGGTGCACGTTCGTCCATCTAAGAATGTGTGACAGTGTACTGTGATTGATTGATTGATTGATTGAGGCAATTGCTGACAGTTTCCAAAAGCTTTATGAACATTGCCAAAAGTGTTTTGTGAAGGATGGCGATTTATTTTGAAGGCTAATAAAGAAGATTTGTTTGTTTGCTTATACCTTTCACCAAACTTTTTAGCATGTCTCTGCAAGTACAAATACCAGGTTTGAAAGTTTGCAGTACATTTACACTTCCTTTTACATACTTTAGCTGCCAGGGAATTATTATTTTTCATCTGGGCACACATATTACAGTCTGATTACACAATCTACATTATTATTATTATTATTATACAGGATTTATATGGCACCAACAGTTTGTGCAGCGCTTTACAACATTAGGGCAAACAGTACAGTTACAATACAATTCAATACGGGAGAAATCTGAGGCCCTGCTCGTTAGAGCTTACAATCTAGGAGGGAGGGTCAAGTGATAAAAAAGGTAATAGCTAGGGGTGCACCGATACCACTTTTTTAAGACCGAGTACAAGTACCGATACTTTTCTCACTGATACCGATTACTGAAACATTTTTTTAATGTCATGTGACAGGAGCACTGATGGGCACTGATAGGTGGCACTTATGGGTACTGATAGGTGGCACTGATGGGTGGCACTTATGGGCACTAATAGGTGGCACTGATGGGTGACACTTATGTGCAATTATAGGTGTAACTGATGGGCAGGCAGCAGCACTGAAATGCAGCACTGATTGCATTGGAAATTGCTGGCGTGAAAAATGAATGATGAGAAACAATAACATTTCAAACTTGGAGGATTTTGCAACTCGAGTATACAAGTGCTGCAACGCCCATCTTGGTACACCCTGCACTCGGCCGCAGAAAGCCTACAGTCAGAAGGCAGCAGCGGACATCTTGTTACACCCAGCCCATATAGTTAGTGAACTATATGGGCTGGGTGTAACAAGATGTCCACTGCCGCCTTGTGACTGCAGGCTTACTGTGGCCGAGTGCAGGGTGTACCAAGATGGGCGTTGCGTGTTCATTTTCTGACGGAGACATAGGCCATCGCTTCCATTAACAAATGTGATGGCCCGGGTCACCGATTCTGACGGCACATGCGGCTGTGACCCACACCCTGCCCGGGCCAGCTTACCTTCAGCTGCTGCCAGGACTCGCTCTCCGCTTCTGCCAGGACTCGTTCTCTACTCCACCCACTGACTTCCAGGAGCGAGCACGGCCGCCTCTTCCTGCAAAGGTATTGGATTAGGCATCGGGAGCATTTGCCCGAGTACAAGTACTCAGGCAAATACTCGGTATTGGCACCGATACAGATACTAGTATCAATGCAACCCTAGTAATAGCTGTGGGGGAGGAGCTGATGGAGAAAGTTTAAGTACAGTTGTTAGGTGAGGGCAGAATAGGCTTCTCTGAAGAGAAGGGATTTCAGGGATTGTCTGAAAGCAGACAGAATAGGAGATAGCCAGATAGATTGGGGTAGGGAGTTCCATAGGAAGGGGAGAGGCTCTGGAAAAGTCTTGGAGGCGAGCATGGGAGGAGGGGACGTGGGAGCTGGAGGGCAGGAGGTCTTGGGAGGAACAATGAGAACGATTAGATTGGTATTTTATAACTAGGTTAGTGATGTAGCTGGGGGGGAGAGTTGCGGATGGCTTTGTAAGTCATTGTTAGTATTTTTAATTTAATTTGTTGGGTCAGTGGAAGCCAAGTGGATGGATTGGCAGAGAGGGGTAGCAGACACTGAACGGTTGGTAAGGTGGATGAGCCTGGTAGCAGCATTCATGATGGACTGCATTAGCTTTATCAATACTTATATCCTAAAAAACAAGTAATTTAGTTTATAAATAAACATTTCTATTTAGTTTCTAAGTGATGCAACAATGGTTTTAAATTATGATGACCTAAGGCTGGGAACCATTCACACTGTGCATTTACCATAGCTGCCAACTGTCCTGGATTTCCCGGGACATTCCCGGGACTTGGACTTCATTCCCGAATTTGTGGTGTCCCGGGAAATGTCCCGAAAAATCCGGTTCCCGTTTTCGAAACCGCCGCCACCGCCGCCGCTAGAGGACATTGTCTCCGCCGGCCGCCATTTTGTGGAAGTTCAGGAAGACGGCTGGGGGGGGGCTAGACGAAGCTTCTGCGTCGCCGCCCACCCCCTGCCCCGCTCCGCCTCGGCCCGCCCCGCTCCGCCTCGGCCCGCCCCGCTCCGCCTCGCCACGCTCCGCCTACCCCCCGCCCCGCTGCCAGTCTGATATGGAAAGGGGCGGGGGTTCTAGCCATGCTGCGGACACACCTCTGAGGTGGGGGGGAGCGCGCGCACCACTGTGGGACACCTGATGTGAGTGGAGGGGGCACTGGGGACACCTGATGTGAGTGGAGGGGGCACTGGGGACACCTGATGTGAGTGGGGGGGCACTGGGGACACCTGATGTGAGAGGGGGGGCACTGGGGACACCTGATGTGAGGGGGGGGCACTGGGGACACCTGATGTGAGGGGGGGCACTGGGGACTCCTAATGTGAGGGGGAGCTCCGCTGGGGACACCTGATGTGAGGGGGGGCTCCGCTGGGGACTCCTGATGTGAGGGGGAGCTCTGCCGGGGACACCTAATGTGAGGGGGGGCTCCGCCGGGGACTCCTGATGTGAGGGGGGGCTCCGCCGGGGACTCCTGATGTGAGGGGGGACTCCTGATTGTGAGGGGGGCTCCGCCAGGGACCCCTGATGTGAGGGGGGGCTCCGCCGGGGACTCCTGGTGTGAGGGCGAGCTCCGCCGGGGACTCCTGATGTGAGGGGGGGCTCCGCCGGGGACTCCTGATGTGAGGGGGGGCTCCGCCGGGGACTCCTGATGTGAGGGGGGGCTCCGCCGGGGACCCCTGATGTGAGGGGGGGCTCCGCCGGGGACCCCTGATGTGAGGGGGGGCTCCGCCGGGGACTCCCGATGTGAGGGGGGCTCCGCCGGGGACTCCTGATGTGAGGGGGGCTCCACCGGGGACTCCTGATGTGAGGGGGGGCTCCGCCGGGGGCTCCTGGTGTGAGGGGGGGCTCCGCCGGGGACCCCTGGTGTGAGGGGGGGCTCTGCCGGGGACTCCTGATGTGAGGGGGGGCTCTGCCGGGGACTCCTGATGTGAGGGGGGGCTCCGCCGGGGACCCCTGATGTGAGGGGGGGCTCCGCCGGGGACTCCCGATGTGAGGGGGGGCTCCGCCGGGGACTCCTGATGTGAGGGGGGCTCCACCGGGGACTCCTGATGTGAGGGGGGGCTCCGCCGGGGCTCCTGGTGTGAGGGGGGCTCCGCCGGGGACCCCTGGTGTGAGGGGGGGCTCTGCCGGGGACTCCTGATGTGAGGGGGGGCTCTGCCGGGGACTCCTGATGTGAGGGGGGCTCCTCCGGGGACTCCTGGTGTGAGGGGGGCTCCGCCGGGGACTCCTGGTGTGAGGGGGGCTCCGCCGGGGACTCCTGGTGTGAGGGGGGGCTCCGCTGGGGACATCTGATGCAAGGACGGACTCTGCTCGGACATCTGAAGCAAGGACGGACGGCTGGTGGCAGGCGACGTGGCTGGTGACACGCTCAGGGATCCCACTGATTCTGCATTATGGTGAGTTGAATGATTTCATTTTATATTACAATGTAATAATACAAATAATGCGCTTCAATCATCCTGACACCATAACAACCATGGTGCCGGGATGATTGAAGTGCTAACACCAGGTGTTTGGAGTATCTGCTGATTGTTAAACTTTCTAGAATACACATATTTCTATTGTGTAGGATCTGGGGCTGCTGTCCCGTCATTTCCCTCTCTCTCCCCCTCTCTCCCCCTCTCCATCCCTCATTCATTTCAGACTCTAACCACACCCTCTAGAGCCACGCCCATTTAAGCCATGCCCACAATTTTGCGTAAACCCCACCCATTTTTCGCCGCGGCGCGCTTCGTGCGCCGCACTTGTCTATTTTTGCTAGGCCACGCCTGCTGACGAATGCCCCGCCCCCTAATTATTGGACAGCTCCGCCTACAGCCACAAAAGTGTCCCACATTTTTTTTTTTACAATGTTGGCAACTATGATTTACCTGCATTTAAGTGAGTTCAGTTTAGCTGTGTTTAGAGAAAATAGAATTCTGTGAATTCTGTGTATTTAGGATCAAATTATAAACCCCAAACACGGCTAAACACAATTAAATTCATATAATTGTGCTGAAAAGTGGCTAAACCTGCTTTAAAGCAAAATGTCTAGATTCAGGAAAAAGTGATCTGGGGCCATAAAAGTTGTTTATAATTTCCAGACAACTTCTGAGTTCAGAAAAGCCAATCACAAGAGTACCAATGTGGATGAGGCCTTAGGATTGCATTAATGCTTCCAGATTTTTATTGAATTCCCATGTTGTTCTGGACTAATAAACTATTAACAAGCTATAGGTTGTGTTATTGTTTGTTGACGATCTGTGAATCTCTGTACCACAAATTGTGGTCTCCAGAGGGCAGTCTAGCACAGTTTATTATATCTTTCTGCTATTCATCTCTTGATATAATGTTTTCAGTCCTTTATACCAAGGGTCACTACCTGTGTAGTGGTGTAAATTAACAAACTTCAGCACCAATTGGGTCAACCAACTTTTTTTAGATTGAAAAAATCTTTTTCCTTTAAAGTTTAGAAATTTCAGAGTTGTTCATTTTTCAGAGCTGGGTGTATTTATTCATAGTTGTATGGTAGCTGTTCAAAAGGTTTTGATCCAATAAAGCCATGATTTAAAACAAACAGAACAGGGAACACTTAAGCCTTATATGGTGTGTTGCTATGGCCATTTGTATAGTTAATTTTTTGCAATAATATGGAGTTAGATATATTATTTAAGAGCATATGTTTACAGAGGCTCTTCCCCTTCATTGATATGTACAGTGCCTTGCAAAAGTATTCACCCCCTTGGCTTTTTACCTATTTTGTTACATTACAGCCTTTAGTTCAATGTTTTTTTTAATCTTAATTATATCTGATGGGTCAGAACACAATAGTCTAAGTTGGTGAAGTAAAATTAGAAAAATATATACATAAAACTATTTTTCAGAAATAAAAAACTGATAATTGGCATGTGCATATGTATTCACCCCCTTTGTTATGAAACTCATAGAAAGCTCTGAACCAACCGATTACCTTCAGAAGTCACAAAATTAGTGAAATTATGTCCACATATGTGCAATCTAAGTGTCACATGATCTGTCATTACATATACACACCTTTTTGAAGGGCCCCAGAGGCTGCAACACCTAAGCAAGAGGCACCACTAACCAAACACTGCCATGAAGACCAAGGGACTCTCCAAACAAGTAAGAGACAATGTTGTTGAGAAGTACAAGTCAGGGTTAGGTTATAAAAAAATATCCAAATCTTTGATGATCCCCAGGAGCACCATCAAATCTATCATAACCAAATGGAAAGAACATGGCACAACAGCAAACCTGCCAAGAGACGGCCGCACACCAAAACTCACAGACCAGGCAAGGAGGGCATTAATCAGAGAGGCAGCACAGAGACCTAAGGTAACCCTGGAGGAGCTGCAGAGTTCCACAGCAGAGACTGGAGTATCTGTACATAGGATGACAATAAGCCGTACGCTCCATAGAGTTGGGCTTTATGGCATAGTGGCCAGAAGAAAGCCATTACTTTCAGAAAAAAACAAAATGGCACGTTTTGAGTTTGCAAAAAGGCATGTGGGAGACTCCCAAATTGTATGGAGGAAGGTGCTCTGATCTGATGAGACTAAAATTGAACTTTTTGGCCATCAAAGAAAAAACTATGTCTGGCGCAAACCCAACACATCACATCACCCAAAGAACACCATCCCCACAGTGAAACATGGTGGTGGCAGCATCATGCAGTTTTTCAGCAGCTGGGACTGGGAAACTGGTCAGAGTTGAGGGAAAGATGGATGGTGCTAAATACAGGGATATTCTTGAGCAAAACCTTTACCACTCTGTGTGTGATTTGAGGCTATGACGAAGGTTCACCTTCCAGCAGGACAATGACCCCAAACACACTGCTAAAGCAACGCTTGAGTGGTTTAAGGGGAAACATGTAAATGTGTTGGAATGGCCTAGTCAAAGCCCAGACCTCAATCCAATAGAAAATCTGTGGTCAGACTTAAAGATTGCTGTTCACAAGCGCAAACCATCCAACTTGAAGGCAACAAAACACAAAAAATGCCAGGGGGTGAATACTTTTGCAAGGCACTGTAAGCGGGAAGCTGAGGATTTGATCAGCTCAAATGGCCAAGCTGAGTTGTTCACAAGCGCAAACCATCTAACTTGAAGGAGCTGGAGCAGTTTTACAAGGAGGAATGGGCAAAAATCCCAGTGGTAAGACGTGGCAAGCTCATAGAGACTTATCCAAAGTGACTTGGAGCTGTGATAGCCGCAAAAGGTGGCTCTACAAAGTATTGACTTTAGGGGGGTGAATAGCTATGCACATTGACTTTTTCTTTTATTTTGTCCTATTTGTTGTTTGCTTCACAATAAAAAAAAAAAAAATCTTCAAAGTTGTGGGCATGTTCTGTAAATTAAATGATGCAAATCCCCAAACAATCCATGTTAATTCCAGGTTGTGAGGCAACAAAACACAAAAAATGCCAGGGGGTGAATACTTTTGCAAGGCACTGTAAGCGGGAAGCTGAGGATTTGATCAGCTCAAATGGCCAAGCTGAGTCAGATACAAAGAAGGCAAGGCCTATGATCTCCAGGAGACACACGTGGATTGATTTACTTAAGTTGATGGTCCCTAGAGAGAAAATAGATGGGATTCCTAAACCAACATTGCTTAAGAAGTAGAAACAAGTGGTTGGGAATGGTAGATTCAGTCACATTAAGTGTTTCTGTTGCCATAAAATGGGGCATTTTGCAAAAATGTGCCATGCTGTGAAGACTGAACAACAGCAGACCTGTGTTCTTCCCGGACAGCACGGATAGACATGCAAGTTTATTCTTTATGTTGGAAGTTAATACCTTTCCGTGAAAGTGTTTCAAGGCAACAGTGGGCACCCTACAATAGTTTTGCAGTTAGAAATGGGCAGATAGAGAAATGTGAGCAGTGAGCTATGTTTTTGGCACAGTTGGAAGGAACATATAATCCTCTTTGTCTCTTACTCTTTTCAGGTACTGAGCATTGATGACCTTACTCTTTTCAGGTACAGAACAGATGACCATGCTAGATGGGAGGAGGCAGACCAGAAGAGAGCCTGAGGAAGATGTGGATGATTTCCTGATTGTGGCTGAATTGGAGTGGACTTTCATCGGAGCATTTCCTTATGACCAAGAAGACAAGAGACTTTCATCTGGGACTTTCTTTACACAAACTGCCAAAGACACTGTTAACCCTGCTCAAAAGTAATGTTGCAGCCTTCCAGGGACAACAAAACAAAAGTCTGACCGCCCAGAAGATATGGTGGTCGAAAGGGAATTTTTTCCTCCCATTTACAATACAGGGTGTTTATTTCGCCCTTTCCTGGACAAAAGGCTTTAAGAGATGTTGAAGTTTCCTATATTATTCTATAAAGTCAAGAGGTGGTATGTGTTGCTATGGCCATTTGTATAGTGACTTTATTGCAACAATATGGAGTTAGATATATTAATTAAGAGCATATGTTTACAGAGGCTCTTTCCCTTCATTGATATGTAAATAAATCAGTTGTATAGGTTTTGGAGCTGAGCAGAGGAAGTTGGTAGGCAGGAAGTTGGTGGGAGAGGCTTAGGGAGTTTTTGAAAGAAACATGTGTTCGGACAGGAGATGTGTTTGGAAGGACAAAGAGGAAGACATGGATGCGAGGAGCTCGAGAACTTTGAAGAAATTTGAGTTGGACTGAGCAAGGAACCATGAAGGATATTACATCTTTGACCCTAAGTCGAGTAACCGTTTAGTTTACTTAATGCGTACATATTGTACATGCTTATATTTGTAGGCATATTTTTGCAAGCTATGAGTTGTGTTGTATTGTGTATCCTACAGTTGTATGTGCAGTTTTTCCTGTTTAGTAAAGCATTAATACACTACAGAAGTCTAAGCTTCCTTGGTTTTACTGCAAGAACTTAAGAGATAGATGCAAAGCAAAACATATGGTGTGGTACTGTCTGATCATAAAACTGTACAGTCTTTAAAAAATACTTGCGCTAATGTGGAAAATAGCACTGATCACACTACAATCCAGTAAATATAAAAGCACCATAATACCACACTTACTCAATTGGTTAAAAGCTTTATACCCAAGTCCTAGAAGACTTAAACACTACCACCACTCCAGGAGAGGTTGATGAGGGTGGATAAAATTTGCCAATTTGAAGAGACTTCTCTGTTGAGGACATATGCAGGAAACCTTTTGTTATTTATGGTTTGCTTTAAAAAAATAAATAGTATTTTACCATAATGGCAAGCCAAATCGAGCAACTGGACAACTTAAATTGGTAAATAGGAGCCGAAGGAAAGGTTTAGAATGTCAGTTTGGTAAATAGTCCTCCATCCCTCCTTAAGCTGGCCATAGACAGTTCGAATCTCCGCTATTTCAGCAGGGAACAACTGAGATTTTAACCATATATGACCAGGCTGATTGTACCCAAGTTGCTTGATCGATCAACTTGGGTACAACCAACATGTCAGATTTTTTTTACATATGGTTGTAGTCTGCCAGCCTGGAATGCCCTGCACCCCACACTGGCAGAATACATGAGTGCAGTGAGAGGCATTCCCCCATCAAAACAGTCAAGCATTTTTCTTTCCTTCCATCCATGGTGGAAGGAGAAAAAATTTCATCATCTATGTCAGGGATCCCCAACCCCCAGACCAGTCCGATGGGCCACACTGCCTCCTGTCCCTTCAGCTACTGCACATGTGCCAGCTCAGTGAATCAATCAGGGCAAGCAAGCCGAGCTTGAGCCGAAGATTCCCCTGAAAGCACACGCAAATGCTAGGCAATAACTAACAGTGCCGGTCCCGCGACACCACACAGGGGGATGCAAGATTTTATGGGGGGGGACAGTGCAGATCCCCAGGGACACACAGGCGGGGGGTACTGCTCCTCTCTGCTCACCTCTGCTCATTAACTGCAAAGAGAAAACCGTATCTGGTAGCAAGTGACATACTGCATCTGGTGACACACTGCATAGGGTGGCAGGCGAAGGTGGAAAGTGACACGCTGCATCTGTTGGCAGGCGACGACGGCAAGCGACAGTTGCATGGGACTGTAAGGAAACTAGCAGAAATCGCCTGGCACGCGCTGGTACGCATGCGCGCGCACACGGGAGACCACAGATGCTCGTGCACGCTTGTGTGCATGCGGGAGCGTGCCCTAGCGCCAGTTGGCGCCAGTAGGCCTATTTAAAGGAGGCCCCAGCTACTGATCAGTGCTGACTGGTCTTCAGCTGTGTTCCTGTTACTCTGAACCTGTGTTATTCTGCCTGATTCCCATTGCTGACCTTGGCTCCTGTTTACCCGGCTCTGAACTCTGTTATACCTGATCTCTGGTTCCTGATCCCGGCTTCCCATCTGACCCATCTCTTCCTGATGTTCCGGTACCCTGCTGCCCGCCTGTTGACGAACCCGGCTTCCCATCTGACCCGTCTTTGCCTGATGTTCCGATACCCTGCTGCCCGCCTGTTGACAAACCCGGCTATCTCTGTGACCTGGCCCTGGTGCCCAGCTTGGCCCAGCACAACTACCCGAGTGTCTGCAACTACAGTCCTGCAACCAGCTGTGACTTCCTGCTCTGCAACTACAGTCCTGTGACCAGCTGCGACTTCCTGCAACAGGGTTCCTGGTTTCCACCTGCAGGCACTCGTGTGCCTCCTGTTCATTGGCTCCTTCTGTTTCATTCTCAGCGGGACCTGGACTGGAGATACAAGAGAGGCCGACCTCGTCAATTCAGTCTCCCTTCAGGTACATGACAGTGACACAATGCATCTTGTGGCAGGCAAAGGGGCCAAAGCGACGGTGGCAAGTGACACACTGCATATAGTGGCAGGAGAAGGTGGCAGGCGAAGTTGGCAAGTGGCATGCTGCTTCTGATGACAGGCAAAGTTGGCAAGTGACATGCTGCATCTGGAGGCAGGCAACGGTGGCAGGTTACTCACTGCATCTAGTGGTAGTAAAGGTGGCTGGCAAAAATGGCAAGTGACACGCTGCATCTGGTGGCAACCAACAGTGGCAAGCGACACGCTGCATCTGGTGGCAAGCAACGGTGGCATGTGACACTCTGCATCTGGAGGCAGGCAAAGGTGGCAAGTGATTGTGGGCAAGTGACAGGCTGCATCTGATTCTGCATTATGGTGAATTCAACTATTTCAATATATATGCCAATGTAATAATAGAAATAATGCGCTGCAATCATTGATGACCAATCATTCCCCCGACAACACCGACATCAATCTGGTCCTTGGAAACATTTTCTTCTGAAACTGGTCCCGGTGGCAAAAAAGAGACTGTTAAATAATACAGTGCTTTTACTGTAAAGATTTTGTTTTTGAGAACATTTTTAATTTATAACCTATAATTTATTGCAGCACTCAGAATTTCCACTCGCCTGCTCACATTTGGCAAGTGGAAAATGTTGGAGGGTGAGTGTGGAGCAGGAGCGGACTGGGCTGGCAGTTTCCTGGCCGATCGCTTCTGGCAGAAGTGGTGTGGCCATCAGAGTGGCCGGGCCACCTCTGATGTGCTGTAAAAATAGCTGCACCACTTCTGCCAGAAGGGATCATCCAGGAAACTGTCAGAAGGATCGTGCAGCCGGATCACACAGAGTGGGGATCTCCCGCTGAGACGCGGCTTGTATATGAAGAGCTGGCCACTGTAAAACAAAGTCCCGCCTCCTGGACCAGAATTGGACCAGTGTGCTATCTATTAGAGTAGCCATCTAGGAGGCGCGACTTTGGCAGCGGCCGGTTATTCATATACAAACTGTATCACAGTGGGAGATTGCCGCTCTGTGTCATCCGACTGGCAGATCCTCCTGATTCCTCCCTGATGCATTGCTGTGAACTGAGGAGGCTGCATTTATGGGCAATGATAGGCTGCATTCATGGGCGATGATACGCTGCACTGATGAGCACTGATAGGCTGCGCTGGTGGGCACTGATACGGATAGGCTGCGCTGGTGGGCACTGATACGCTGCACTGATGGGCACTGATACGCTGCATGTTGGGCAATGATGCGCTGCACTGATGAGCAATGATACGCTCCACTGATGAGCAATTGTATGCTGCACTGATGGGCACTGATAGGCTGCGCTGGTGGGCACTGATACGGATAGGCTGCGCTGATGGGCACTGATACGCTGCATGTTGGGCAATGATGCGCTGCACTGATGGGCAATGATACGCTGCACTGATGAGCAATGATACGCTCCACTGATGGGCAATGATACACTGCACTGATGGGCACTGATATGCTGCACTGGTGCACACTGATATGCTGCACTGCTGGGCACTGATACGCTGCACTGATGGGCAATGATACGCTGCACTGATGGGCAATGATACACTGCACTGATGGGCACTGATATGCTGCACTGGTGCACACTGATATGCTGCACTGCTGGGCACTGATACGCTGCACTGATGGGCAATGATACGCTGCACTGATGGGCAATGATAGGCTGCACCGATAGGCACTGACAGGCTGCAGTGATGGGCAATAATGAGGCTGCATTGATGGGCACTGATATGCTGCACCGATGGGCAATGATAAGCTGCACTGATGGGCAATGATAAGCTGCACTGATGGGCAATGATAGGCTGCACTGATGGGCAATGATAGGCTGCACTGATGGGCAATGATAGGCTGCACTGATGGGCACTGATAAGCACTGATGAGGCTGTGCTGATGGCCACTGATAAAGTTGCACTGATGGGCACTGATGGCCACTGACGATGCGACACTGATGGCCACTGATGAGGCAAAACTGATAAGCTGCACTGATGGCCACTAATCGGCTGCACTGATGGGCACTAGTGAGGCTTTACTGATGGGTACTGATATGTTTTATTTTATTATTGTTAAGTTCCAAAAATAAATATTAACAACAACTTTAATTCCGCATAAAACAAACAGTGTAATTTTATGACATTTACAAGGGAGTGTTTAGGGGCGGGGCAGGGTAGGGGTTGGGTGGGGCAACTGGTGGCGAGTAATGCTTAAGGCCTGGCTAGTGGCTCAGGACTTGAAATTTTGAGCCCTGATTTATTGTATCTAATAGATCTTTTAAAGCTTCTTTGCTATCTTGCCTTTTCAGTCATATGTTTTGACAGCTGTGTTCTTTAAGCGCTTAAGGACCACGCCATGTACATATACTGCGGCAAGGTGGCCCTTAAGGGCGAAATTATGTACCTGTACATGATTTTTTTTCTTCGGCTCTAGAGCCCCGTTCCCACCGTGATTGGACACAGTGGGAACTAATCAGTGGGTCCAGCGGACCCGATGTCCGCCAGAAACCTGGAGAGGCAGGAGAGAGGCAGAACGGCGATCTGCCAATGTAAACAAGACAGATGGCCATTCTGCTAATAAGGAAGAACAAAGATCTTGTGTTTCTGCTAAGCAGGAACACAGATCTTTGTCTTCCTACAGTTAAACCATCCCCCACACAGTAAGAAAGCACTCCCAGGGAACACATTTAACCCTTTGATTGCCCCTGATGTTAACCCCTTTCATGCCAGTGTCATTAGTACAATGACAGTGCATTTTTTTTTAGCACTTATCACTGTATTGGTGTCACTGGTCCCCAAAAAGTGTCAAAAGGTGTCAATGTCGCATTACTAAAAAGTAATCGTTTGTAGACGCTATAACTTTTGCGCAAACCAAGCAATATATGCTTATTGTGATTTTTTTTTTCCCCCAAAAACCTAAAGCAGAATACATATTGGCCTAAATTGATGAAGAAATTAGATTTTTTTTTACATTTTTTTATTGGATATGTTTTATAGCAGAATGTAAAAAATTGTTTTTTTTTTTCAAAATTGTCGGTCTTTTTTTGTTTATAGTGCAAAAAATAAAAATCGCAGAGGTGATCAATTACCACCAGCTCTATTTGCTCTATTTGTAGGAAAAAAGGGCATCAATTTTTTTTGGGGTACAGCGTTGCACGACTGCACAATTGTCAGTTAAAGTAACAAAGTGCTTTACTGCAAAAAAGGGCCTGGTCAGGAAGAGGTGGGGGTGGAGGGACCTCCTGGAGCTGAAGTGGTTAAAGAATACTGTACTTAAATATTATATGTAAATCAGTGCCATAAGCATTTCATGTACTGAAACTTTCACAGCTTTGCATGTTACTATTCTTTGGCATACAATATAAATATTGTTTCAAAATAATAAAGTAATAAAGTTAAGGAAAAGTAATTTATCACTTGAAATTTGTTATTAGTAATGCAAACAATGTCCTAGACTGTGCTGATTTAACATTATAAACAGGAAATGATGCACTAGCTATAATAAAGAATTCCTTTGTAAAGAATCTATTAAGGCTTCATTCAAATGGGCACACTTAAGGAGCAGCAGCTGTGTCCCAATTGACATGAATTGAACTCCATGCACGGGGAGCACGGCACTCCCTTATACCTATGTGCGTGCAAACACAGCCCTAGCATGGGTGTTTGTTGTAGTATGTCCGTGTTAACAAGGCCAACTCTCTTTGTTGAACAACATTTTCCTAGCAAAAGCAAAACAAATGGATAGAATGTTGGTAACCCAATTATTATTTTTTTCTTTAGCTAGAATAAACTTCTTTAAGATGAAATAACTTACCTTTGTAGGTGAAATAAAACTAATGTGAATAACTAATTAGCCCTTTCCTTTCTTCCTGGTAAGGAAGTTTCTTCAGTTTTGCATGTAAGTAGATCTAAAATTGAACTAAATGACATTTAGTCTGCTAAAATACCTTACACAATTGGAATTTTTTTTCATAAATTATTGTTTTTCTGTACCTTTTCTTTTTTTCTTTTGCATCTCAATGCTGTTGATCTCCTCCAGCCAGTTTCAACCACTTCCTGCCACATGCACTCGCTCCAGCATCAGCTTTAAATCATTGCTAGGTAGTGGCTTCCTAATAGTGGCAAGAGTGGACCATGCCTGCACATTTTGGGTGGGCACAGCCCGTTGTTGTCCCCATCTGGGGTACATGTAGCGAGGTCACAATGCAAGACCACAATTGGTAGACAGTTGTCTACAGTTGCAGAAATTCCAGGTATTTAACCGCTTCCCTATCGGTCACAGTATATATACATCGCGGTAGGGAAGCAGTTATGCTGGGATCATGGTTGAGGCTACAAATATGATCCCAGTAAAAAAATTTTAAGCCAGCGATTCTCTTTTTTGTAAAAGTAATCCAAGTGGCCGGGCAGCCGCTGGAATGCTTTTACGGGTGGCGGAAGGGGGTCCCACCTTTACTGGGCTCTCACAAGCGACCGGGAAGCCTAGTAACGATGCGGCTGGCGCCATTCAGCTCCAGTCTCACAATAAGAGGAACTGAAGCTGTTCCTCCCACTGAGTGACATCAGAACCGGGAAGCGATGATGATTGTGTCACTTCTGGTTTCGGCTCTTTGTTTACTGGCCGCATAGCAGCATGTAAAGCAATCAGTCAGACCGATCTGTGTCTGATCCGTTGCATTGGAGCCCAAAGGAGAGATGGGGTGGGGTCTAATAGACCCCATCATCTTTCCATAAAGAGTACCTGTCACTGCTATTGCTGTCAAAAGGGGTGTTTACATTGCAATAAAAGTGATCAAAACATTTTTTAAGAAACTTTGTAAAAAGGAAAAAATTAAAAATAAAATAAATAATAATAATAATAATAATAATAATAATAATAATAATAACATTAAAGGGCCCCCGTCACCCTTTGCTCGCAAACAGTGGCGAACGCACATGTCGGTCCTGCATGCATATGTAAACAGTGATGGCACCACATGTGAGGAATCACCGCAAGCTTCAGAGCGAGAGCAATAATTCTAGCACAAGACCTCCTGTGTAAATCTAAACTGGTAACCTGCAAAGGCTTTTAAATCATCACCTATGGATAATTTAAAGTACTGTTTTTGTTGCCATTCCATGAGTGTGTGTAATTTTAAAGCATGACATGTTTTGTATCTATTTACTCAGTGTAAAATCATCTTTTATATTTACCAAAAAAATTGTACTATATTGTGTTTGTGTTCACTAAAATTCATTCATGTATATTTTTCCAAAAAAATTGTGTTTGAAAAAAAGCTGCACAAATACGGTGTAACAATTAAAAAAATGCAACACCCAACATTTTATTCTCTAGGACCTTTGTTTAAATATGGTATAATGTTTGGGGGTTCTAAGTAATTTTCTAGCAAAAAAAATAAATGCATTTTACATGTAGGAGAGAAGTGTCAGAATAGGCTTGGGAAGCAAGTGGTTATTGAAAGCTGCATATTTAACTCAATAGAAAACAACTTTTTGAATTACATTATCAGGATAAAGCTTATATGAGGATTTAATGAATGGGTTTTGATCTGCTTACAGGAAATTTTTATGACTATCGGTTAGTTATTTTTTTTCCTGTCCATAATAAATAAAGGGAATAAAACAGGCCAGACGGTTGAAGCTTTAAGGCCCCATTCACACCTGAGCGTTTTGCAGCTTGAAGCCTGAAGCTACAAAACACTGGAGGGGAAAAAGTCATTTTTTCTCTATGGAGATGGTTCACATCTCCACTCCAAAACGCCTGAAGCCAAAAGCCCTAAAACACCTGAAGCTCAAACAAGTTCTGGAATTTTTTTTAAGGCCCCATTCACATGTGAGCATAGCGTTTTCAGACAGAAAGTCGTGCAATTTTACTGCGATTTTGCCACAATTTTTGCCACGATTTTGACATGTTTTTGTTGCAATTTTGTACAGGTCAAAAGGTCACCAATGTAAAAAGCAGAAAACTGCCCAAATCTGCTTTAAAAAAGTTCCAGAACTTGTTTGAGCTTCAGGCATTTTGGGGCATCTGGCTTAAGGCGTTTTGGAGTGAAGATGTGAACCATCTCCATAGAGAATAATTGATATTTTCCCCTCCAGCGTTTTGTAGCTTGAGGCTTCAAGCTACAAAACGCTGAGGTGTGAATGGGGCCTTAGGCAGATTTGAGCATTTTTCTGCTTTTTACATTGGAGGCCTTTTGACCTGTACAAACTCGCGACAAAAATATGTCAAAATCGCGGCACAAATCGCAGTAATATCGCGCAACTTTCTGCCTGAAAACGCTACGCTCAGGTGTGAATGGGGCCTTGCTGAGCTTCTCCTTCACCGTTCCAGCTTTCAAAGAGCACATGGGTGCTGGTGCTCATGTAATTATTTATCAAACCCACTAGGGTTTGAAAATATAATATATAATATATAATATTGTATATATTAAAAACACTACCATATCGTCTGATGTTTTTTTTCCAACAAAATTATCACTGCACCTTTTTTCCGACCCTTTGCATTCTGAATGAAAAAAGTATTGTATGTATTATCCAGAAACTTCAAAAAAATTTAAGCAATTAAATAGAGTAATTACTGTGTAAATTGCTGTCAGTTGGTCATCAATTATGTAATCTTACAGTTGCTGTCATAAACACTGCTGAGAAATTTAATGACAATCAGGAGAGGGAGATGATATAAAAAAAAAATACAGAAGTATCTTTCCTACAGAAAATCCCTGGATTCAAGAATTCATTTGTACAGTAGATGGAGTGCATCCGGAAAGTATTCAGAGCACTTCACTTTTTCCACATTTTGTTATGTTACAGCCTTATGCTAAAATGGATTAAAGCGGGAGTCTGGCAACCAATTTTTTTTTTTTTTTTTTTAGGTCATTGAGACACTTTGCTAACCCCAAAATAATACTCACAGTTTGGGTGTAATATTTCCACCTCTGTCTGTTTTCGTACTGAAGAATAACTTAAAAAATGTGATGCTGGCTGTTTCCATCTTGCTTGTGGGCATGTGAAGCCCACAAGCATTGATTTCCTGGATGCAGTGAATGCTGTTCATTCACAGCTTGTTCACAGGCATGATCATTGTTTCCACACTGAATCTTGGGAAGCCTGACACTAAGCTCCCAGGAGACAGTGCGGCGTCGGGGAAAGGCAATAAACACGCCTACTCCCATGGGAGGAGAGACAGGAAGTGCCACAATAAAGTACAATATAAAGGTAATTACAGCGATAAAAAAAATTTTCGTGCGGCATTTGAACATCTATGCAATTAACTGAAGGGGGTAAGATTAAGTTAAAAAATTGAGTGGAACCCCACTTTAAATTCATTATTTTCATCAAAATTCTACAAACAATACCCCATAATGACAATGTGAAAGAAGTTTGTTTGTAATCTTTGCAAATTTCTTAAAAATAAAAAGCAAAAAAAACACATGTACATAAGTATTCACAGCCTTTGCCATGACACTCAAAATTGAGCTCAGGTGCATCCTGTTTCCACTGATCATTCTCAAGATGTTTCTGCAACTTGTTTAGAGTCCACCAGTGGTAAATTCAGTTGATTGGACATGATTTGGAAAGGCACACACCTGTCTATGTAAGGTCACACAGTTAACATTGCATGTCAGAACACAAACCAAGCCATGAAGTCCAAGGCATTGTCTGTAGATCTCCGAAACAGGATTTTTTGGAGGCACAGGTCTGCGGAAGGGTACGGAAACATTTCTACAGTATTGAAGGTCCAAATGAGCACAATGGCCTCCATCATCCGTAAATTGAAGAAGTTTGGAACCTTCAGGACTCTTCCTAGAACAGGCCTCCCTGTCAAACTGAGAGATCAGGGGGAAGGGCCTTAGTCAGGGTGGTGACCAAGAACCCGATGGTCACTCTGACAGAGCTCCAGCATTTTCTCTGTGGAGAGAGGACAACCATCTCTGCAGCACACCACCAATCAGGCCTGTATGGTAGAGTGGCCAGGCGGAAGCCACTCCGCAGTAAAAGGCACATGACAGCCCACCTAGAGTTTGCCAAAAGGCACTTGAAGGACTCTCAGACCATGAGAAACAAAATTCTCTGGTCTGATGATACAAAGATCAAACTCTTTGGCCTGAACGACAAGCATCATGGAGGAAACCAGTTACCGCTCATTACCCAGCCAATACCATCCCTACAGTGAAGCATGGTGGTGGCAGCATCATGCTGTAGGAATATTTTTCAGTGGCAGAAACTGGGAGACTGGTCAGGTCGAGGGAAAGATGAATGCAGCAATGTACAGAGACATCCTTGATGAAAACCTGCTGCGGAGCACTCTGGACCTCAGAATGGGGTGAAGGTTCACCTTCCAACAAGACAACTATCCTAAGCACACAGCCAAGATAACAAAGGAGTGGCTACAGGACAACTCTGTGAATGTTTCTGAGTGCCCCAACTTGAACCAGATTGAACTTCTCTGGAGAGATCTGAAAATGGCTGTGCACCAATGATCCCCATCCAACCTGATGGAGCTTGAGAGGTCCTGCAAAGAAGAATGGGAGAAACTGCCCAAAAACAGGTGTGCCATACTTGTAGCATCATACTCAAAAAGACTTGAAGCTGTAATTGGTGCCAAAGTTTTGAGCAAAGGCTGTGAATACTTATGTACATGGGATTTTTTTCGTTTTTTTTATTTTTAATAAATTTGCAAAGATTTCAAACAAACTTCTTTCACGTTGTCATTATGGGTATTGTTTTGTAGAATTTTGAGGAAAAAAAATGAATGTAATCCATTTTGGAATAAGTCTGTAACATAAAAAAGGTAGAAAAAGTGAAGCGCTGTGAATACTTTCCAGACGCACTGTACCTGTACATTAAATGATAATTACACTTGGAATCTAAATAGGATCATAACCTTATGAATAACGTAAAAAATAAGTATCTTTTTACAATTCTCTTTTTGATTTTTTTTTCATACGAATCAACCATTTTTTTTACTGGGGTGTGAAAACCATATATTCTGTATCTCATTTGTAAATAGCTTTTCTGTTTTACATATTCATTTTTCATTAAAACCTGTGTTAAAGTTCTTGTTTTATCTCTGTATTCTCTTCTTAAATATAATGTTAAAAACACACAATAAGATTGCTGCTTCCACACTATATTATGCTTATTAGACAAATTATAACATCACATCACATACAGGGTTTTATTGTTGGAACATGCCATTTTAAAGAAAAACTTTATTTAATGAAATGTATCATTTATAATTTCTCTGTAAAAACAGTTTTATTGATAAAAATAGGACTAGAATATGGAAATACTTACTAGAATGTTGTCATTTACAGCAGTTCAAAACAAAAATATTTTTTTCTTTCTCAACAAGGTGTACATTTTTTTAATACGTGTATGTGTTTTTTTTCAGCCAATTATTTCTTTAGAAAGCCTAATTTTTTTCAGCACATTAATTTCAAATGCAGTCTACAAAAATAAACTTTGCCAGTAGGTGGTACACTTATTGTTGCCCTATATTACCACTCTTAAAAGTGGTAATATGGGGCAATAATGGAATTATGGAAAAAAATAGTATACCCATGTTAAGTATGTAATTGAAAAAAGAAAAGAATATATATGCTATCCCTAGTTATTTTGAAATGAATATTAAATTATTAAGCAATACAATTCAATTCTAATCTAGTAATACAAAGTTTCATGTCATATAAAACAATGCTTTATAATATATGCATCATTTTATTTTTGGTAGTTCTATTAAATACATTGGTTTTAAATATTTTTAGCCTAGTAGCCTATTATTATATATGAATTATTTGTTTTATACATTTTTACTTTGTTAATATTAAGTGCTTCCTGGAGAGGTGAGCACATTCATTTTTTAAATATTAAAATACAATGGCAAGTTTAGCGCTAGAAATACATTGCATAATATAATTTATAACATTTTGAAATATGTCATATTTGAATAAAGAAATTATTACAGATTTTACAAGTTGGCAAACATAAAAATCTTCTATAATAGCTTTTTTAAATAATTATAGCAGGATCAAAGAAAGAAGTGGAAATATTTCCTTGCTGAATATTTATGATTACAAGAAGGGGATTACTGTGAATGCTGCATTTCTAATACTTTTTAAACATTTTATTCCTGTCTTTTTTAAGATTAGCCTCTAGTTTATATATTGTTTACAGCTTGTTTAGGGCAAGCAATGCAGAAGCTGTACTAAAAAAGGCTGTAACTTTTAGGGGAATTATTTCAAAGCACATCATTTACCTCACAAAAGTTAAAGTGAACCTACAATCTAAAAGTAAACATTGTGCATCAGTGGTGGTCCCAAAAACATAGTAAAAATGCAATACAACAAATTGTTGCATGAGAGTATGCATTGTTTACTTTTAGACTTTAGATCTTACTCCTCTTTAGATTGGGCAAGCAAAGGATTTTAAAGTGGATTTGCAAGTGTAGTCATAATACATCAATAGCTATCCCTTGTATGTGGTGAAGGTGAAGCTGACCTAATATAGACAGCCAAGGGGTCACATTTCTGGATTTTTCATTTGTGGTAAAACTAGTTTTAGAAAAGACCACCTGAATCTAAGCCTGAGTGTTATTGGGTAGCCATGTCGTATGGTATGTGGTCACCTCCAAATCAAACTAAAGACATAGCTCAATGCAGTGGCGGCTGGTGCTCAAAATTTTTGAGGGGGCGCAAACAAACTTAAAAATTGTGAAAAAAACCCCATCAATTGCAGCCTCACTGTACCATCAATTATTGCCACTGTGCCCATCAATTATTGCCACTGTACCATCAAAAGCAGCCACTGTGCCCATCAATTGCCGCCACTGTGCCATCAAACGCAGCCACTGTGCCCATCAAATGCAGCCACTGTGTCCATCACACGCAGCCACTATGTCATCAAATGCTGCTACTGTGCCATCAAATGCTCCCTCTGTGCCCCATCAAATGCTCCCAATGTGCCATATCAAATGCTGCCAGTGTGTCATATGAAATGCTGCCAGTGTGCACCCTACCCGCCGTCTGCTCCTCGATGCTCCTCAATGTCTTCTCCCATCCTCTCTTCCCGTCCTCTGCTATGATTGGACGCCTGATGGGCGTTCAATCACAGTGCCTGTCATTTCAGCCAATCGGGTGACGGGTAACAGATCCAAGCACCTGATTGGCGGAGAGGCGGTTTAGTGTTAGGAAAGAGAATATTCATCCACTTTTCAAACACAGCTGAGTGACCTGTGGGCGTCCAGCATGGTGCTCGCAGGTCACCTTTTTTGACACCTATTAGAGCCTATGGCTCTAAGCAGGTGCTTCAAAAACACTCCCTGCCGCTGTAATTCAGGTGCCCGGCGCCTGAAAAGGGGCCATGCGCCTGAATAGGGGTTGGCAGCGGCGGCCATAGATAGATTCATGCAATGCATGAATCTATCTATTGGTGCTAGAGGGAGTGGCGGGAGAGAGGGGGCGGCACCCGTGCGCCCTTATGGACGCACCGCTACTGGCTCAATGTTGCAATGTAGTTATGTGCACAAATAACATACCTATTGAGAATATAGTCAGATGAGTTGGATATGATTGTACTCTGCATTGGTTAACCATATGATTCTCTTTAGTACTTCAGCACAATCAGTAGAACTTTTGACTTTGAATTATAATAGCCAAAGCATTTCCAACTGCCAGTGCCAAAATCTGTGACATTATAAGATGCACCACATGTGGATAAGAAACAATTTGTTATTCTGCAAATTGGATATCTGAAGCAGATGTGAATCAGGATTTGCAGATCTGCATGAATGATTTACCAGATCACTACGGTTAACCTACACAAAAAGTATATGCAAATATTATGGGGACACATGATTCACACCTGCATTTTCAGATTCAATAATTTATGTGCAAATGAACACATGTTATCGGAATTATATTTTGATGTTTGACCTATATAGCAGCAATCTGTTTTACTTTAACCTGTGTGATTAGTTCTTAAGCTGAGAGTATGTTTGAGAGACCATACATTATGTAAAATTATATTATATTATGTAAGTGTTGCAATAAATTCAGCACAGTGTACGGTATGCAACGAGACTGACACCAAGTTTTGAACTGAAGTTAGAGGAAGATA
This sequence comes from Aquarana catesbeiana, assembly GCF_042186555.1. Taxonomy (NCBI): domain Eukaryota; kingdom Metazoa; phylum Chordata; class Amphibia; order Anura; family Ranidae; genus Aquarana; species Aquarana catesbeiana. The sequence continues at coordinate 169,301,560 of NC_133324.1, forward strand.
CTTTCCATTGTTCTCTTCTCAATGTTCCCTGCCTGTGATAATCGTAAATATGTTCAAATAATTCTTTCTTTCTTTCTTTCTTTCTTTCTTTCTTTCTTTCTTTCTTTCTTTCTTTCTTTCTTTCTTTCTTTCTTTCTTTCTTTCTTTCTTTCTTTCTTTCTTTCTTTCTTTCTTTCTTTCTTTCTTTCCTTCTTTCTTTCTTTCCTTCTTTCTTTCTTTCTTTCTTTCTTTCTTTCTTTCTTTCTTTCTTTCTTTCTTTCTTTCTTTCTTTCTTTCTTTCTTTCTTTCTTTTCAAGCTTTTTGAAATTAATCTGATAAAATTAACTTTGCAGTGATTTATTTACAACCACTTGAAAAACCTTCTATAGTTGAGAGTTCTAACAATTTTTGAGTGGTAACTTGCAGCTAAAGTATATATATATTATATGTGGATTTATGGCAGAAATCACAGCCAAGAGTTATTCTGCTGCTTTCTTAATTGGCATTTGATTTCGGAGAACAGCCACTGAACCACAGGAAAGAGGAAAGTGGTCACAGTGATGGTAGATCCTTGTGGCAACTGTTACTGATTGTTCGTACACATCTTAACTGCCCTGATTTTCCAAACCAGACAGTGCACCAGCGTCTAGAAACATTTCCCTTTGGCTTTTATGGCACTTAATTACAATTTTGTTAGTGGTTTAAAATAAATACCAGCACTGGCTCTATTTCCCAATAGTCACTGAACACACAATTATGATATGCTGCTAATTTCATTGACTGTATATATATATAAATTCACTGACATTTCTTTTTCCAACTGGAGCATTTTCTAACATATAGCGCATTCACAAAATTAATTTTTGTCATTTTAACAGAATTGTATGGAAATCTAGGGTTATGGAGATCAAAATGTATTGGATGGAGGCATGTTTCCAACTGTAAGATAAATTTAATCCTACGAATCCTTGTCTACAATATTCAGGAGAGCTTGCAATAATCGATCATCTCTATGCTTATAGGGTCTTCTATTATAGAATCGGTCAATATAGTCATTGTATAGATTGTTCCCTTTGTCCTTTGCACCTGACTGCTTGTACAGTTTTTGCAGAGCGTGATAATAATGGGTCTTAGGAATTTTAGCCTGTTCTTCTGCAAATGCAGCACCTTCTCTGTCAAAAGCATTCTTCAGAAGATGCAGCATCGCTTTTGCTTTCACAGGATCCTCTGGTTCTTCATTTTCTGTAGGTTTCTCTGTAACTATTTGTTCATTGGAAGAGTCCTGTAATGTTCAAAGACATGGTAAATATTCATGCTGTGGTGATAATAAACTGACCATTGCAAGATTCTATGCATTAAGATAAATAAGCCTTCTGTGTGCAGCAGCCCCCCTCACACTTACCTGAGCCCCATCTCTGTCCAGCAATGTCTACGAATGTCTCTGTCGTTTGATACTCTCCCTCCTGATTGGCTGAGACACAGCAACGGCGCCATTGGCTCCCGCTGTTGTCAATCAAGATCAGTCAGAAATCAGGAGAGAGAGAGAGGGCGGGGCCAGGCCACAGCTCCATGTCTAAATGGACATAAGGAGCTGTGACTCGGCTCGGGTGCCCCCATAGCAAGCTGCTTGCTGTGGGGGCACTCAACAGGAGGGAGGGACCAGGAGCACCAAAGAGAGACCCAAAAAGAGGAAGATCTGGGCTGCTCTGTGCAAATCTACTACAACAGAGCAGGTAAGTATAACATGTTTATTTTTTTAATCGAAATAAAAACATTACATTACAATCACTTTAAGAAAGGCTGCTCTAGACACTCAAGTGGAACACAATGGTGTACAATAGTGAGGTTACGTACCTCGTCAATGTTTGTTAACTTCTCCACACCTCTTCGGTCATTCTGAACCACATTGTAGGAAGTATACACTCTGGGATTTGTCATGTGGTCTGGGCAGGTAGATGTTCCATGCAGAACAAGTTTCCAGTTAACTATTCTTCCTTCATTTTCCAATCTTTTTGACTGAATAATAGAAAATTGAAAAGTATATGATTCACGGGTAAATTTAAGTCAGGTATTATAAGGCTATTTTTTTTTAAAGGTAAAGACTGACGGAGGAGGACTATACTTTAAAAAAGTGAATATATCAAGGGGTACCAAGGAACTTTGGAAATGTACTAACAATCATTGCATTTTCTATCCCATTACTTTGGAAACCAACATAACTGGCAGAGACCAACACACACACTGCTTTGTTTGCATTTAAACTGTAATGTAATTGCAGACTGTTCTGAATAGTACAGAATGTCCGTCCCCCCTCCATTGACATCAAGGTCACATGCATGATAGACACCAGTACTATTGTGTCTTTGCATCACAAAATGCATGGCCACAGGGAGCTGTACAACCCAGGGTAAATTAGTCTTTTTATAGTTTTTTTTTTTAACAAATCCAAGATTTACTTACTTTTCTGTTGAGGTAAATACTTGTTGCTCTAAAACTATTTAAAAGCTTATACTCAGAGTCGGGATTCAATATAATAGCTGCATTCTTACCACATCAGTGATTTTGACAGTCCAGGTTCCAGCTGGATCTTCTCCCCAGCTATGGACAGACATAAACGCCCAGTTTTTGAAACCATTGGTCGATGTGTCTCTTTCTCTTTCAGTCAGGAGGACTGTCTTGGTTCCTGCATGGAATAACAGAAAAATGTATATGTTCAGGAACATTTTTGTGCATATCAATGATAAAGTATGCATTTTACCTAGACGGCTGCAAAAAAGTTACAAATAAAACCTTCAGGTGCCATCTGCAAGCATTTTTAAATGTATGGTTTGATGCCATCTAGAAGCATACGGCTTATAACAACATCTTCCCCAACTAGAAGCATTTATGAACATATGGTTTATGACAACATCTTCATTTAAATGCAAAACAGGCAGCTAGATTTTTCCATGGAGTTTGTACAATCTGAATATACATATGATATAATGGAAGCAGTGTTAACGAAAGAGATCAGGGCTTGTTATGGCTCGTGTCTGAATACAAACTCTAGTAATCTGGTAAGTAATTTATTAATAGGGCCATAATTCTACTGTTTCTGAGATGTTACAGGATACTCCACTGCATTAGCTACGGTAAAATTCATTTTGATTACTTGCTATAAATATTTCACATTTCAAGGAGTCAAAAGCTATATTAGTCTGAAAAACCATCTTCTGTAATCATTTTTGGGAATATCACTTGCTCAAGTAAAACTAAATCATAAAGGTGTACAGGCTTTCCTGGCAATAAAGGAATGATTGTAATGTCTGTTAGGCAGGACTTTTACCTAATAATCATTAAGTTTACATACCTGATGGGGAAATTAGTGTAATGTGGAGATCTCCTCGACGTGTATACTCGATAGTGGCTTCCAGTTGTAAATGCTCCAGAGACTTAATATAATTATCTTGGCCTTCACATGCCTTTGTGGGGATCTCAATCGTAATTTCATCCACAGATCTAAAAAGCCTGTAATTAGACGTGGAGATGGAGGGGAGTAATTATGTAATAGGTTTTCTGGATGTCTTCTGTTATGACAAATAATTAACACACAGGATAAAAAGATTAAAATTAGGGGTATGGTCATGCCAAGTGTACCCTCATCATGATAGGGAAAAATCCAGGAGGGGAAACAGGGCATTCTCTATCTCTGATGACACAGGCTATGACACAAACATCAGCACTAGGTCAAGAAAAAGTGCAGAATGCTCTGCTTTTCTCTCTTTTCTTTGTTTTTTGCTGTACATTTATGAAAGGCTCAGTGGGAGAGATACTGTGGTTTCCGCAGATAACAATAGACCACATGCCCTTGTCTTTACTGCCCCTTTTTCAACCATTAAGTTTTACAGAAATGGCAAAGAGAGACTATGCTAGAGATGACCATAAATGAACTGTAGTGCGTTTCTGCAAAAAGCACCTAAAAAATGCATAGGTGTGTAACCACTTGACCCATGAGCTCAAGTGGTTACTTTGGAAGCTAGGTTTCAGAAATGGTTCGTTACTATGCATGGCCTTTCAAAATGACCCTCTGTGGAATATCACATCCAATCGTGATCTCTTCCTTTCCTGTTGTTACAAGATAGTATACTCTTTTACTTATTCATAAACTATAATAAATAGACCCTATAAGATAGTAAAATAGGACTACAAGCCCTACGTGCAAAGAAGTTGGGTTTCTCTCTGCTACAACTTGCTCAGTGTCAGCCAGTGTTTACTTCTTAAGATCTTGGTAAAATAATAAGCTTCTGGTGGGTCCAAATGTATAGAGAACATGACTGTCTTGGTCATACGCTCAGTGCATTCACTCTAAATACATATGAAACTTATGACAAGGTTTAGGGCATGGGTGACATTTCACAAGTCTTCTGTCATACTGTCATAGAATCCCTGAGCAGGGCACAGTAAAAAGGTAGCAGTTTAATGGAAAGGGTTTGGATGAGATTGTGGGGGATACAGGCTTTTAGAAAATACTGTCACTTTACAAATGGCTCTCCTCTGTACTGGAGACCTGAAGTATCTCCTTTTTCTACAAGCAATTTCTTTTATTTTGAGATGCAGGCACTGAAAAACTGAGAAAATAAGGAAGGACACAGAGCAACATAGATGTGCGTGTACATAGCAGTCACAGATAATTCCACCTACTCAAGTCATATAAGAAGGTATGATTTCTGATTGTTGCTGCGGATACTGGACTTGGTATTCTTCGTATATTTTAGTAAATAATTCTGCAGGGAATTTGCTGGAAATGTAGGCATGCAGTGTATTGCAGGATCGCCCTTTTTTGTAACTTGAACATATCTTTCAGGTGAAAATAGACATTCTGTAAGGTAATTTTATTTAAACATAAACTTATTTGCATTATTGTGGATTTGGTTTAAAAATAAGTACACTATATTGCCAAAAGTATTGGGACGCCTGCCTTTACATGCACATGAATTTTAATGGCATCCCAGTCTTAGTCCGTAGGCTGCAATATTGAGTTGGCCAACCCTTTGCAGCTCTAACAGCTTCAACTCTTCTGGGAAGCCTGTCCACAAGGTTTAGGAGTGTGTCTATGGGAATGTTTGACCATTCTTCAAGAATCGCATTTGTGAGGTCAGGCACTGATGTTGGACAAGAAGGCCTGGCCCGCAGTCTCCACTCTTCTGCCCTGTACACACGATCGGACATTGATCAGATATTCCGACAACAAAATCCATCGGATTTTTTCCGACGGATTTTGGGCCAAACTTGACTTGCATACACACGGTCGCACAAAGTTGTCAGAAAATCCGATCGTTCTGAACGCGGTGATGTAAAACACGTACGTCGGGACTATAAATGGGGCAGTAGCCAATAGCTTTCGTCTCTTAATTTTTTCTGAGCATGCATGGCACTTTGTGCGTTGGATTTGTGTACACATGATCGGAATTTAAACGATCAGATTTTGTTGTCGGAAAATTTTATATCCTGCTCTCAAACTTTGTGTGTCGGAAATTCCGATGGAAAAATTCCGATGGAGCCCACACACGATCAGAATTTCCGACAACACAATCCGGTTGCACTTTTTCCATCGGAAAATCCGACCATGTGTACAGGGCATAATTCATCCCAAACGTGTTATATCGGGTTGAATTGAATTTAGAACTCTGTGCAGGCCAGTCAAGTTCCTCCACCCAGAACTCACTCATCCATGTCTTTATGGAAATTGCTTTGTGCACTGGTGCGCAGTCATGTTGGAACAGGCTAAGCCCAACCCCTAAAAAACAACCATACACCATAATCCCCCCTCTACCAAATGATTTGGACCAGTGCACAAAGCAAGGTCCAGAAAGACATGGATGAGCAAGTTTGGGGTGGAAGAACTTGACTGGCATGCACATCGTCAGAACACCGACAGAACACCTTTGGGATGAATTAGAGAGGACACTGTGAGCCAGGCCTTCTCGTCCACATCAGTGTCTGACTTCACAAATGCGCTTCTGGAAGAATGTTTAAACATTCCCATAGACCAGGGATGGCGAACCTTGGCGACCTAGATGTTTTGGAACTACATTTACCATGATGCTCATGCGCTCTGCGGTGTAGATAAGCATCATGGGAAATGTAGTTCCTAAACATCTGGGGTGCCAAGGTTCACCTTCACTGCCATAGACACACTCCTAAACCTTGTGGACAGCCCTCCCAGAAGAGTTGAAGTTGTTATTGCTGCATAGGGTGGGCCAACTCAATATTGAACCCTACGGACTAAAATTAAAACTCATGTGCGTGTAAAGTCAAGGGTCCTAATACTTTTGGTAATACAGTGTATGTTAGCAAGGGAGACGCTACTCATCATACACCTAGGTAGATCCAGTCCATCTAAGTTGTTTAATACATCTAAGTTAGCTAATTTAACAAACATGATGCAAGGATGTAAGGATGCAGTAATGAGCAGTAACCCAAAATGACCAAACAAAATTCATCATGAGCTTGACTACACAAGACTCCTACAAACTGATCACTCATGTTACAGAAAACCCACAGCAAGGCAGATGCATGTAAGTGTCAATTTAGATCCTACAGCTTAAGCTTACACTAAGGTTGGGTTCACACCTCCGATGGATCCGGCTCCCAGCAGGTGAGTGCCTGTTCTCCATTTCAGGGACAAATCAGTGCTGAATTTTCGTCCTGAATTTGGCCCTGAAATGGAGCCAAAGACGCACAGCACTCCTGTGCAAGCATCTCCGCATCCGCAATGGAGATATGTGAACCGGCTTCATAGAGAGCCAGTCACAATCTCCTGTCATGCGAATTGAATGCATCATCCCGGTATAACCCCCTAAAGCCGAGGCCACATATGTGCGTACCGTCGATAAGGGGTTAGTCACAGGGACGCATTAACCATGTCATGAACATTTCACAGGCCTTTACAGTTAGTGAAGTAATATATGCGTCTCCTCATACATGAAGGCCTGCTTTCATCATCTCTAAGATAAGAGAGTTATCATACACATGCAGTGTACCAGTGTTGTAACACCACAACACATTTCAAAGGACTCAAACAGAATGGAGATAGTCCCTGTGACTGCTGAAATGCACTATAGGGCTATCTAGTGTTGCATGTGTGTGATAACCTCTGTTTAGCTTAGAAGTGAATGTATGCCATCTTGAGTTATCACACTTCACTTGGCATTTAACTGAAAGGAGGTGAAACAAAGTCATTCTGCACATGCAAATCCACATCATAGCACTGAGTGCCTAAAAATGCAAAAAATGAAGCAGTTGGATTCATCTTTGTATAACTGGAGCTCTTTACAGTTTTTTGTTTTACATGATGCAAGTTTTATATCCTGTAATAATGCTAAAAAAACATACCTGTGATTATTAATAAGACGAAGGGCAATAAAATCCACAGCAACCAAGGAGCAATCAACTTTTATTGTTAATGGAAGTTAAACTGTGGTTGGCTTTCTCTTGTTGCTGCACATTTCTTACAGTCATTGAACTAGATGGACTCGTGTCTTTTTTCAGCCAGACTAACTATGTAACTATGTAAAAGCCTTTCTTGTATTAAGAGAGGTATGGACTCCAGAGAGAGAGAGTTATATTTTTTTCCTCGTACAAATCATTAGTAAGACCTCATCTGAAATATGCAGTTCAGTTTTGGGCACCAGTTCCCAAAAAGGATATCGGGGAGCTGGAGAAAGTACAGAGAAGGGCAACCAAACTGATAGAGGCATGGAGGAGAGAATAGAGAAACTGAATTTATTCTCTCTTGAGAAGAAGAGATTAAGGGGGAATATGATATCAACATGTATAAATACATAAGTGGTCCATATAGTGAACTTGGTGTTGGTGTTATTCACTTTAAGTTTATCACAGAGGACAAGGGGGCACTCTTTACATCTGGAGGAAAAGAGATTTAATTTCCAAATACAAAAAGGCTTCTTCAGAGTAAGAGCTGTGAAAATGTGGAATAGACTCCCTCAAGAGGTACCTCTGGATTGCTTAAAAAAGGCCTGGATTTTTTCCTAAATGTACATAATATAACTGGGTACTAACATTTATAGGTAAAGTTGAACCAGGAAATATCTGATTGCCTCTTGGGGGATCAGGAAGGAATTTTTTTGCTGGGGTTTTTTGCCTTTCTCTGGATCAACTGTGGGTATAGGATTGTGTATATGGGATTCCATGATTTTTTTTTCTCTTTTATTGGTTGAACTAGATGGACATGTGTCTTTTTTCAACCTGACTAACTATGTAACTATATAATTTGCACTGCTTTATTAAATATACCGTAAATGCCTCCCTATAGATAACATGTCACAAACAAAAGCACCTATGTGAGAAAGCACCATTTTTGTCATGAGCACTTACACTGCACATGTGCGTTTTTGTGTGTTTTGCACAGAGACGAAGAGTGCAGATCATTGGGCGGCATGTCCTGATGTTGGGGGGGGGTTCTGTGGCCTTGGGATCTTTTGCCTTTCCCCATCCAGAGAGGTTTTTTTTGGGAGAGCCCCTCACTGATTACCTGGTGGACTGGCTTCCGCTGGTCCCTAAGGAGTCGGCCTAGGTAGACCATGGTGTACCTTGCCTGTGTCAAGAGCCTTGCACCCCGGGAGGTTCAGGGTTAGAGGCCCCTCCTCTTCGGAGGATTGACCATACTGTACCCTCTGTGCACTGGTTTGTGTGCTGTGCTTTCAGGGTTCACTTTTTTGTTCACAGGGGGTTTTGACAAAGCATCAAACCGAGGAGCTTAAAAAAAAACACAAAGGGGGTTATCTGTCAGAAATAGGTATCCGCTCCAAGAAAAAAAAAATCCAAACGTAGTAGAAGGGGGTGGGGGGAAGAGAATATTCCCTTTTTAGGTGAAGTTCCGCTTTCAATAGGAAATATATATATAGAGGTCTGTACATCAGACCAAAATGAGGAACAATTAAGAAGGAGAAAGGGACAGAAGGATTTCTTTCCGAAAGAGGGACATCCCCTCCAAATGAGGGACAGTTGAGAGCAATGGTGTTGGAACTCTAAGTTTCTACTGAGTTACCGTTATATTTTGTACAGTATCTATTCTCTAGAAAAGCTTCTGATTATATTTGCCAAGTGTCAGCTACTTCTATTTAGGACAGGTTCACTAATGGCATGTTGTCAGTTTCTGGTGTATTTAATTTACCCCTGTGACATGAAATTATGGTGTCAACGCAAATATCATTTCGTTAATTACATTTGTTTGACTCATAATGTACACTATAAATTATATCTTTATTTCTTTGCAGAGTTAATTCTAGCTTCGTAATATATTCAGAGGAATTTGTGAATGAACCTAAATAATTTTTTTTCTATTTTCTCAAAAATTCCTGCCAAAAAAATGTGAGCAAAAATAATAGTCATTAAACTATAATTATGCAGGAAGGTAACCTAGAAAGAAAATTTGCATAACTGCTTGGCATGCACAAAATTACCTAACAATGTTAGTTCAGCATATTCTGATATTTTAAATACCAACTTGAAGAAAAAAAAATGTATTTGCATATGAAAATTGTTTCATGTGAAAATCCATTTTATATAAACAAAATGTGGGAGGGAGGATGTGTGGCATGAGAAATGGGTGGCAAATGCACTATGGGGTGCACTCCAGCAACCAGTTATTCACCTTTACAGCTATGACCATATTTTTTTATGATTTTGTTGCTAGTTATAGAAAGACCAGTCAAAACTTAAGCTGGGTATACTCTGAGAGTTTTTTCCATTCAACCAGCAGGTTGAATGGCAAAAAAACCCTACAGATTCCCACATCCACATAAGTGTTAGACATCAAAGAAATTCTGGACAGCCGCACTCCAAAGATATTTTCCTTTATTCAATAAGGTGTCATCCAAAATACAGATCACAGCAAAGTGGAACAAACTTATGCGTTTCGCACTACAAAGAGTGCTTAGTCTTAGCTCATCAACATCCACATCATTCAGTCATCCACATAAGTGTTGTGGAAGCAGGAATTTCCTCCACTGTGATATTGTATGCTGACAGTGGGGGCCCCGCCCCCATCAGACTACACTGAACAGAGCTGCAGCCATTGGCTGCAGTGGCTGATCGAATGCTGGTTTTCCAGCAGGACAGTTCAACAGAATCTGGCTGTTACGCCGCCTTCTGTTGAGCAAAGAGGGATAAATACACATCAAAATTTTCGTCCAGTTTCTGCTGAAATGGATGAATTTTGATACGTGTACAGTATACCCAGCTTAAGTACTTCCCACTGTCATGCCTTCTGCATCCCTCTCCTGCATATATTGTTCCCCATCATTCCTTTGACACCCTCTCTTGCATATATTTCCTCCCATTATACCATTCATACTCTTCTTCTGCATATATTGCCCCCATCATACCCTCTGCACTCCTCTCTTGCACATACTACCCAATGTCATACCCTCCACAACCCTCTCCTGCACATACTGCATCATACCCTAACACTCCCCAACTGCACATATTGCCCCCCATCATACTCCTGGTATTTCTCTGCTGCACATATTATCTCACATAATACCCTCTGTACTCCTCTCTTGAACGTTGCCTACAGTCATACCCTCCATACTTCACGCCTGCATAAACTGTTCCATCATACCCTCAATATACCTCTTCTGCACATACTGACTGCCATCATACCCTTGGCATTCCTTTTCTGTACATACTGCCTGCTAATACACTTCCTTAGCATTAGCTTTAGCTGAAATTGAAGTGGGGACACATTGGATGCCTTCAGCTGCCATTGTGCTGTTGCTGGGTTTCGTAAAGTGTCCTTCCGCCTTTAAGAAGGAATGAGCTGCCTCCAGGTATACATGCCCTTCATTTATCCACTGCTGTATTTGCTCCAATATGGAGACTTAAATATGAGAGTTGGGGCCTTGATGAGGCAGTAAGACTTCCACATATATTTGCAAATATGTGCAACTAAAACCTTGTTTTTAATGTCAGTTGTTAGTGCCATATTGGGTTTTTTTCAGGCTAGCTGGTAAGTGTGCTTGGAAATCTTTTGCTTATTTATACTGTGCAGGGTCCTTCCAGTATACCCTACTTCAAAAGCTGTTTTAAATTGGGGTGGTTGCCATTCTTGAAGAGCTTTCAAGCCCTAAGCTTTTCCTCCTTGTCAAGAACTTTTCCCTGCCGATAGTTCTGTCCCTACCAGACGGGGTACCTGTCTCTACTCTACCAACTCGCTTATGCGCACCAAACCTGAGAACCTGGGATCCAGGACCTTAAAAAGGCTCTGCCCGACCCAAGATGGCCACCAGAGTCACATGGGGTGGCAGCATCCAATGGGATAGCTTCCCCAGTGACCCAGGAAATCAGAGTGCATTAAGGGTAAAACCTTCTGCCTTTAGAACCACTTTAAGAAGGGTTTAACAGCATTGTCACTTAATGCCAATGAAGTGGTGTTTAAATAACACTGCCACTGACCACTATAAAGGGGTTGAGGGTCTGTTCATTTCAGTTACACCAATGCCGGGGCTAGTATTGCTGTCATTGGCGCTAATGCTGGGGGTAATATTGCAGTCACTGATATCAATATGGGGTTGTTAAAAAGTTCACTGACAGCAATGCTGGGTGGTATTATTGCGTCCAATGACAGTAATGCTGGGGGTTGCTATTATTGCCACTGACACGAACAATAGGGCTTATTTTACTCTAACTTTTTCTTTATATACAGTGTTTTGCAGTAAAAAATACAACAGGATTGAGATTTGCAGGATTTGAGGTGTATTACAGACCATGAATAGGCTGTCTAACTTGATGCAATGGTCTTCAATGCATGAAAATGAGCTGCTATTGTGTGGCTCCCTAGAAGTGTCAGGGGGTGCTCATGAGGTCCCCTATAATTTCATGCTGATCATCAGAGTCCTAACCCTTCCCTATTTTATCCAAAATTTAAAGAAAAATGTTTGGCTTTAAATACATTTTAAGTGTATAACAACAATGACCAGTCTGTGACTTAGCTTTATTGTCATAATGGCATGTGACTAGTTGCTGTTAGTTCACCTTTACAAAACAACTGCCTATACAGAGGTGTCTGTATATAAAAAAAAACTACGTAACTTTGACTAAAGTTCATAAACCCTGACTGCAAACTCCCAGGACGTAGCTAGAACGTTGCTAAGCGAGACCCAGCTATTACTGTTCACCTTCACCATCACAGGAGTGAGCTCTCAAACTGTGAGCTCAGAGCTACTGCATCAGGGGAGAGAAAGTGTGTGTTAGGGGGGGTTTGAATAAGAGAAAGAGCTCATTCCGGTGATGATGAAGGTGACAGTAACAGTTAGGCCTCACTTTGCAATGTCCTTGCAATGCTCTGGGAGTTTTCAGGTCAGGCTTCATGAGGTACGTAAATGGCTTACACCTATAGCAAAGGCTTTATTCAACTTTGGTCAGAGCTGAACAGCTTATTTTTATTTACAGACGTCTCCTATCTGCAAAGGCAGCATTTGGTAATTATGAACTAACCCTTTAATCCAATACACATCTTTTTCTTTTCTTGGATGACTTGTATTTTGGTGAACTACAAACTTTCTTGTAATCTAAATCAAAATAACACAACAAAGTCTCCCCAAATGTTTGTATTTGTAATTGTTCATTTTCTTAAATTGTTTGATCTTGCCAGGGGGTTCTTACCTGGGGGTGAAGTCACTGTCTTTAATAATGCAGATTTTTTTCTCAGGTACAGTTTTCCATGTTTTAGGATCAGCTAAATCCACAAGGGCCTTAGCATTCAGTAGTCCAAACCCAAAGCGACTGTTGACCATAAGACCTGCTCCATTCTTCTTCCAGCCGGGATTATTTGCTAGAGGATCATACTCACTTGTCCAGACAACCAGGTGTTGCATATCCCTCCATGTGAGGTTAGGACTTTTTAAAACACAATAATTAAAATTGGGATCATTAAAGTTTCTAAAGATGTTGTAAATTATATAAAAATGGTAACAATTGTGAAATGTTAATTCATGGTTGATAAAATAATGTTTGCATCTTTGGTTTTACACCATTACCAGGAAGATCTCTTTACCAGAGCCCAAAAGAAACAAAAAGTGTATACAGTAATTTTAATAAATCCAGAAGATAGTGTATGAACCCCTCAAAAAATCTGCATTAGGTGTGCAGGCCCTGGAACTCAAGCAGAGAGACCTTAATAAAAGTCCTTGAGAGGTGTTATAAAGCTTCAGATGATTTACCTCTCCAGCATGTACTAAAAGCTGAAATATCAGTTTTTAGTGGAAAGAGGAAAGGATCGCCAAAAAGGAAAGGAGTGACCTCAGCCTGCATGTCTCCACCATTTGTGGTTTGGTGGAGACATGTAGGCTGAGGCCGCTTTTTATCGTTTATTCACCTGGGCTGGTCGGGAGTAGCAGTGATTCTTTCCTCTTTACAGTTATTTTCCCTCTGGATTGGTATCAGGACAAGCCTGCACCCCATGCTCTGGGACACAGGTATATACTTTCACCTCTACTTTGAGCACCACGAAAAGCACCACAAAAAGCAATATAACAGGTATCAGCCTTGAGTGGGTCCACCCTTTAATCAACATCCAACCAAAACCCTTTTTTTTTTACCTTGACCTTTAATGATTCTTTTTATACTGATAAAAAGCATGCATTTTTTTTCTCTGTGTACCTATGGCACCTTACTGAGAAATTGAAATCCTTACTTTTGTTCCAGAGCAAGAGCGAAGATCCCAGCAGCCAATGGAGCGGAAGCAGAGGTGCCAGTATGTGTTTCTGTGCAGTCATTATGTAGATCAGCACTTACCTAAATATTGATAAATATACATGAATGTAAATGCACAGGTTCTTAAAATGCAATATTAGCATATCTATTTAGACAATAAATTCCTAAAAAAAGCAACTTCCTGTACAACATGCAAAATTCTTTCATACTAGATGAAATGATTCAGTGAAAATATAAACAACACACAGGCTAATCCTGGTGTTTCGGTTATAAGGTAGAAATGAGAATTTCTACTGGCTGAAGAATGCAACGGAAAGGTAATTTTTTAAGAAAATATTGTCAAGGACTGATGTGAATAGATTTGCCTTCTCTGTTCCTCCTTAAGACTACAAAAATGACCTCCCAAAATGTTTGCATCGGTCCAACCCCAGAGGCCACTGCAACACCTCTTTTGCCTGCTGGCACCAGAGAACGACTAGACTAAATCTGTTTGGGGTTAGGGCTCTGATTGTCTGCCATTGCCTGAATAACCATCCATGGCTTCTGCCTCACACAGATCTCATAGCGCTCAAAGGATGACACAAATAGAAAATGAAATAGTGGTCATTCAAACTGGGGACATAGTGTGGCTGGCAGAATTTGGGAATGTTTTTGTAATGACAGCCTGAAGTAATCCGGTGGCACTAAAGTCTAATTTTGACTTTAAATTCACTTTAAGAAGCAAGAGTCGAACAAACTGTATATCTGGAAAACTTAATATATAAAACATAAAAGTAGAATTGTGGACACTTACAATTCTCTGGTCAGTGTAGTCTCCACTGCTGTATGCTGTGGCTAATGTGGAAGAACATTTTTCTGCATACCAAGGAGATAGTCCTTGTTGTGACGCACTGCTGATTGAGATGGTGTAAATACTGTCTGTGTATCCATCGCAGTCACAGTTATCTCCCTGTCTGCCACCATTACCGGAAGCCCAAACGAAGATTGAGCCTTTTCCATTTCGCCCCTTAGGAATAAAAAAAAAGCTACGTTAATAATAGGTAAGATATCGACAGGTAAACATATTCTATTTCATACATTTTAACAACACTGTATATATAATATTCATGTGGTATGCCAAACAATAAATACAATGGCACATTTCACTTTTTGATGAAAGTGATGAGCAAGCTGACATTCTAGTATTCCTGACATTAACAGTGTTACCTGCATTGAGCACAATTTTTTTTAGTAAAGGGTCATAACCACAGAAGTCCACAGCATTAAAGAGTAGCTTTGCTCCAGTAAGGCATTGATAGAAAAGAAAGTATGTCCAAAATGTTTATGATATTATGTTTAAATGCTAGTGTTCTGTACCGCCATTAAATTTGTCTGTCAATATGGGAACACCAAAGTTAAAGAGAGCCAGTCATGTCTAAGTTTAAGCAAAAAATTTAAACACTTTAAAACTATTATAGTTGTGCAGTAAACCTATTAAAAATATGCCCACCAAGTGCTCCTTATGTGATAGCATTTTTAGTGTGACAGGTTCTCTTTAATGAGACATTAGGGGTCTATTACACCCCTTATGTCTCCCCATGCACTCCACTGAAGCTAATGGAGTGTTTCGAAGTATGACATACATTGGTGGCAGTAAAAGGTTTAAAACACATGGTGGCAGCTACCTTGTATATGCTTTAGTGTTTTTGTAAAGTTTTAACCATTTCCCGACCAGCCGCCTTCATTATACGTCGGCAGGTTTTCTCCCCTGGGCGAGCCATTGTATCCGGCTCGCTTTAAGACCACTAGGGGTCACGCGCACGGCGCCAAAGCTAATGCACGTGCCTGGCGGTCACGATGACCACTGGGCACCCGCGATCACTCCACACAGTGTAAACAGACATATCTGTGTTCTGTCAGGGGGAGGAGCCATATCTATTGTTCATACTAAGTATGAACAATGAGCGGTCTCCTCCTCCAGGCAGTCCCATCCCCCACAGTTAGAATCACTCCCTAGGACACACATTTAACCCCTTGATCCCCCCCAGTGTTAACCCCTTCCCTACCAGTGACATTTATACAGTAATCAGTGGCTATTTTTAGCTCTGATCGCTGTATAAATGTCAGTGGTCCCAAAAAAGTGTCAAAAGTGACCGCAATGTCGCAGTCCTGATAAAAATCACAGATCACCGCCATTACTAGTAAAAAAAAAAAATTTATAATAAAAATGCCATAAATCTAGCCCCTATTTTGTAGACACTATAACTTTTGCGTAAACCAATCAGTACCAAAAATATGTAAAAGTATACATATTGGCCTAAACTGAGGAAGAAATTATTATTTTTTTTTAAATTTGGGGATATTTATTATAGCAAAAAGTTAAAGATATTGTTTTTTTTTTTCGAAATTGTTGCTTTTTTTTGTTTATAGCGCAAAAAATAAAAATTGCAGAGGTGATCAATTACCACCAAAAGAAAGCTCTATTTGTGGGAATAAAATAGAGAGAAGTCCCTCCATACTAAAGGAGAGCCAGGAACGTACACGGCAGGTGCCGGCAGGGGCCAGCACAGAGGCGGGTGGAGACAAAGAGGTGCTGGCACTAGCAAAGAGTAGATGGGTGACAGTCAGGAGGGGTAGAGGGGGAAATGCCAGGGAGGCCGATCCAGGACTGGAGCATCCCAATAAGTACGCTACTTTGAGTGACATTGGTGAAACCAGTCAGGGACCAGCACTGCTGGAGATGAGGGACTCTCCTAGCTGCCGGGGGAAGAACTCCTCCAGTGAGAGTGGGGGGGCAGCAAAGGGAAAGGAAAGACAGATTCTGGTGGTAGGGGACTCAATTCTTAGAAGGACAGAGAGGGCAATCTGTAACCAAGACCTGAAGTGCCGAACAGTATGTTGTCTACCGGGCGCTCGGGTTCGGCACATCACGGATCTTGTGGACAGATTACTGGGAGGGGCTGGGGAAGACCCGGCTGTCATGGTGCACGTTGGCACCAATGACAAAGTCAGAGGCAGATGGAGTGTCCTAAAGAACGATTTTAGGGACTTAGGAGCTAAATTGAGGAAAAGGACCTCCAAGGTAGTATTCTCAGGAATACTACCGGTACATCGAGCCACACCAGAAAGGAAGAGGGAGATTAGGGAAGTAAACAAGTGGCTGAAGAGCTGGTGTAGTAAGGAGGGGTTTGGGTTCCTGGAGGACTGGGCCGACTTCTCAGTTGGTAACCGGTACTATAGAAGGGACGGACTGCACCTAAATGAGGAGGGTGCAGATCTGCTGGGAAGGAAGATGGCCAAAAAGTTAGAGGGGTTTTTAAACTAGGCGATGGGGGGGAGGGTCCAGAGGCAGAGATAGCCAGCGCGGAAGATATTCCAGAGGGTAGTATTGGGGGCATTAGTGGTAGGTTAACCAAAGCACAAAAACACAAGGTGAGTATAGTAGCAAGTTCTAGTTGCAATCTCGAAACACCCAATACGAGGACAATATGCGACCGGTCTAAACTATGTGGCATGTTCACCAATGCCAGGAGCATGGCGGACAAGATGGGTGAACTAGAGATACTGTTGTACGAGGAGGATTTGGATTTTGTGGGAATTTCAGAGACCTGGTTCAACAGCTCTCATGATTGGCTGGCAAACATTCAAGGGTATACCCTATACCGCAAGGATAGAGAGGGTAAAAAAGGGGGAGGGGTATGCCTATATATCAAGAATAATGTACAAGTGAATGTGAGAGATGACATCACACAGAGGGAGCTAGAGAGGAGGTGGAATCCTTATGGGTAGAGCTCCAAAGGGATAAAGCTAAGGGGAAAATAATACTGGGAGTATGCTATAGGCCCCCAAACCTGAGGGAGGAAGTGGAGACGGATCTTCTATCACAAATTGGATTAGCAGCAAGAATGGGAAGTGTTATCATAATGGGGGATTTTAATTATCCAGACATAGACTGGGCGGAGGGAACCGCACATTCATTTAAGGCTCGCCAGTTCCTTAATGTCTTGCAGGACAATTTTATGGGTCAGATGGTAGACGCACCAACTAGAAATAAAACATTACTGGATCTACTGATTACCAACAATACAGACCTGATCACGGATGTGGAAATGCGGGACAATTTAGGTAACAGTGATCACAGGTCAATTAGTTTCAGTATAAATCACACAAATAGGAAACATAAAGGGAATACAAAGACACTGAATTTCAAAAGAGCCAACTTCCCTAAACTACAAACCTTGCTAAAAGGCATAAACTGGGATAAAATATTAGAAACAAAGAATACGGAGGAGAGATGGGTTTGCTTTAAGAGCATATTAAATAAGGGCATTAGCCAATGTATCCCATTGGGTAATAAATTTAAAAGAGCGAACAAAAGTCCTGGATGGCTTAACTCCAATGTAAAAATGCATATAAAAGCAAAGGAGAAGGCCTTCAAAAAATACAAGGTTGAGGGATCATCCTCAGCATTCAGACTTTATAAAGAATGCAACAGGATATGTAAAGGTGCAATTAGGACAGCTAAGATAGAACATGAAAGACACATAGCGGAGGAGAGCAAAAAAAATCCCAAGAAATTCTTTAAGTATGTAAACAGTAAAAAAGGGAGGACAGACCATATTGGCCCCATAAAGAATGAGGAAGGACATCTGGTTACAAAGGATGGGGAGATGGCGAAGGTATTGAATTTATTCTTCTCCTCAGTCTTCACGAGTGAATCGGGGGGCTTCAGTAACCAAAACTGCAGTGTTTATCCTCATGACACAACACAGGAAGCACCTCCATGGTTAACAGAGGACGGAATTAAAATTAGACTTGAGAAACTTAACATTAATAAATCACCGGGACCAGATGGCTTGCATCCGAGGGTACTTAGGGAACTCAGTCAAGTGATTGCCAGACCGTTGTTCCTAATTTTTACAGATAGTCTACTGACTGGAATGGTACCAGCTGATTGGAGAAAAGCCAATGTAGCACCTATATTTAAAAAGGGCCCAAAATACATCCCTGGGAATTACAGACCAGTTAGCCTAACATCGATAGTATGTAAACTCTTGGAGGGGATGATAAGGGACTATATACAGGATTTTAGTAATACGAACGATATCATTAGCAGTAATCAGCATGGATTCATGAAGAATCGTTCTTGCCAAACCAATCTATTAACCTTCTATGAGGAGGTGAGTTGCCATCTAGATAAAGGAAGGCCTGTAGACGTGGTGTATCTGGATTTTGCAAAAGCATTTGACACAGTTCCCCATAAACGTTTACTGTACAAAATAAGGTCTGTTGGCATGGACCATAAGGTGAGTACATGGATTGAAAACTGGCTACAAGGGCGAGTTCAGAGGGTGGTGATAAATGGGGAGTACTCAGAATGGTCAGGGGTGGGTAGTGGGGTGCCCCAGGGTTCTGTGCTGGGACCAATCCTATTTAATTTGTTCATAAACGATCTGGAGGATGGGATAAACAGTTCAATCTCTGTATTTGCAGACGATACTAAGCTAAGCAGGGCAATAACTTCTCCGCAGGACGTGGAAACCTTGCAAAAAGACCTGAACAAATTAATGGGGTGGGCGACTACATGGCAAATGAGGTTCAATGTAGAAAAATGTAAAATAATGCATTTGGGTGGCAAAAATATGAATGCAATCTATACACTGGGGGGAGAACCTCTGGGGGAATCTAGGATGGAAAAGGACCTGGGGGTCCTAGTGGATGATAGGCTCAGCAATGGCAGGCAATGCCAAGCTGCTGCTAACAAAGCAAACAGAATATTGGCATGCATTAAAAGGGGGATCAACTCCAGAGATAAAACGATAATTCTCCCGCTCTACAAGACTCTGGTCCGGCCGCACCTAGAGTATGCGGTCCAGTTCTGGGCACCAGTCCTCAGGAAGGATGTACTGGAAATGGAGCGAGTACAAAGAAGGGCAACAAAGCTAATAAAGGGTCTGGAGGATCTTAGTTATGAGGAAAGGTTGCGAGCACTGAACTTATTCTCTCTGGAGAAGAGACGCTTGAGAGGGGATATGATTTCAATTTACAAATACCGGACTGGTGACCCCTCAATAGGGATAAAACTTTTTTGCAGAAGAGAGTTTACCAAGACTCGTGGCCACTCATTAAAATTAGAAGAAAAGAGGTTTAATCTTAAACTACGTAGAGGGTTCTTTACTGTAAGAGCGGCAAGGATGTGGAATTCCCTTCCACAGGCGGTGGTCTCAGCGGGGAGCATTGATAGCTTCAAGAAACTATTAGATAAGCACCTGAATGACCACAACATACAGGGATATACAATGCAATACTGACACATAATCACACACATAGGTTGGACTTGATGGACTTGTGTCTTTTTTCAACCTCACCTACTATGTAACTATATGTAAAAGGACATAAATTTTGTTTTTGTGCAATGTCACACGACCCCGCAATTGTCAGTTATAATGACGCAGTGCCGAATCGCAAAAAATGGCCTGTCATTAAGGGGGCAAATCCTTCCGGGGCTGAAGTGGTTAACTGTGTACCTAACCTGCTGCAGTACTCATCACTCCCAGTCTGCTGGTGCTTAGATTGTTGTCCCAGACCAGTAAAATCTCTGCAAAGGGTGTGATCTGAGACTGTAATAGTCAAATACTGCACTTAAAAGGAATATACACAGCCATAAACTGGTAGAGTGAGGGGCAAGCAGATGACAGATCTGCCTTTGCTACTCATGTCTTAGTGTAAGTCTCAGATAAACTAAGTATAAGTCAATAAGTGGGCAGTTATATAAATATTTCATTTTCCAATGATTATCATTCATATATGTGCAACTTCAGGTCATGCTGACTTCAAAGTAATCCCTGTACTACTTTGGTCCGACTTTCATGCTAGTTGAGGTCCATATACCTCAAGTTTACACAGGCATTCCCTGAAATCGCAGCAAAATCGAGTCAAAACTGCGGCCGTGAAATTGGGGTAAAATCACAGCATAATCGCGCGACTTTGAAGTCGTGGTAGTGTGATAGGGGCCTTAAGGCTTGTCCATGTACGGACTCCGCTTTGCTCAGCAAGGATCGATCCGCTGATCCTCTCTGAGCAGGCGGATGACAGGTTCTTCTCGGCTCACTGTGCGGGGATGGACCTGTCAAAGCCCCGCTGTCTTCAATGGAGATCGGATGAAAACAGACCGTCTGTCTGTTTTAATCTGATCCTATCCGATCCAATTCTCCAGACGGATGGAAAATAGGGATTCCATCCATCTGGATTTCATGGACAGGATCGGATCGGATAGCGGCGGATGTCAGCGGACATGTCACCGCTGACATCCATCGCTCCATAGAGGTACATGGAGCGTCCACTCAGGTCTGCCTGAAAAACGGACAGGTGGACATGATCGGAAAGCCTGTGTGAAAGGGGCCCAATAGTCAGCTTTGGCATACCATTCAAAACTACAAACAGGAAGCCCATCAAGCGACAAAGAAATACAGGTTAGAGCTACAGTATTAACCTTTATTGGAAAGTACTAGCTGCCTCGTTTATGTATATCTAATATCTTTTGAATACATTGTAGTCAAATTTATTTTTATTTTATTTTACTATTTTATTATTAAGGCAAAATTTGTGTAATACAATTCGGATGTGGCAGTAAGTGATATCATATGCCTGGTTTCTGCATTAACGTTTTTTAATAACTGAAGACTCTACCTGCTGTATATTTATTCTAGATCACTAACTCAAATTGAGTAAGGCAACTAGCATTTTCATTAAAAAAAAACATCAATGGCAGCCCAAGCATTTCTCTCAAGACAGGTTTCCTTTAAAGCAAAGGTATTGAGCCTAAATGCAGAGAAAGAGGCGGATGCCTTTTTGTTTTTGTTTGTGTCATTGAATCCTGAAAACATGTCTCATGTTTTCTAGTATTGATTTCTGTCTTATTAAATTTAAATCAGAAATATTTTAATTTGCAGACAGCAATCAAGGTATGGGCAAATGTAAAGAGGTGTTTTGTGTGTCTACTTTAATCACCTAAAAACCGCCCACCGCATATATACTGTGGCAGGGCGGCTCTATTGCGCAAAATGACATATCTGTACGTTGTTTCATGCAATAGATAGTGTAGGCACGCGCGCGCGCTTGCTGCACGAAGGAGGGGCTGATGCGCTTTTTACCAAAAATATGTAGAAGAATACATATTGACCTAAACTGATGAGTAAATTTGTTTTTCATATATATATATATTTTTTTTTTTTGGATATGTATTATAGCAGAAAATAAAAAATATTGTTTTTTCTTTCAAAATTGTCGGTCTTTTCTTGTTTATAACCACCAAAAGAAAGCTCTATTTGTGGGAAAAAAAGGATATCATTATTTGTGTACGGTGTCACACAACAGCGCAATTGTCAGTTAAAGTAACGCAGTGCCGTATCACAAAAAATGACCTGGTCATTAAGGGGGTAAATCCTTCTGGGGCTGCAGTGGTAAATATGATACTTCCAGTTACAATATGGCATTTCCAAACATAGCACATATGTTCTAGACACACATTGCAGTACTGACAAGTGAAAACTCATTGCTAAAATATTGTGGTATCATTTGACACATAAATAAGCCACTCTGTAGCTTTATCTACCAGGGCAATAGGTTCATGCCTTTTTTATCATTATATTTTTCCAAATAGATTTTATTTTTTATAATGACATTTCCTTCTCTATGTGAGGCTTTTTATTAGGAAAATCCACAGGTGCAGATTATATAACAATCTGAGGAACAAAGCATATTGATTCAAGTGTGATACGTAAAAGGTGACCCATATGGGCCACATACTTGTATCTTGTTTATTCTTTGATGACCTACTCTCCTGCCCTCTTCCTCTGTGCCCTAGGTTCTTTGTCTGATCTTTCCATTTATGTTTTATAGCAATGACATTTCTACATTTTCTCATGCAGTCATTCTTGTTTCTTTTATTTGTTGGACTCAACAAATCTGATTGTGTTTGCAAGTGATCAAACTAGGCTTTTCAAGGACTGCTACACATCATTTCTTTTACTCAGAGGAGTACTGTGTAGAATTGTAGTGCCTGTTATGATATTTTTAGAGTATAAGAAAAAGTTAAAGCATTCCTTGCACTATAAATGCAAGGTCTGCTTATTTATTTTGCCCTCCCCCATTCCAATATGCTGCAATAAATGAAAAAAAAAACTATTACCTTTCCCCAGATTTCACCCCCAGTGCCCAGGTGTGAGTGAAGCCACACTCTTCCTTTAAGATTCTGGGCAATGCTGAGCAGCTCAAATCTCATGAGAAGACACTCTTGCACTTTGCTATAACGTCATCATCTTTGAGATGTGGACTGCATTCTCAGGGAAACATTTTCCCTTACAGCTTTTGGACAAAATAAGGGGGATTGAAAAGGTAGTGCAAGATCCACTTTAAAATGTCAAGCCAAAAAAATGGTTTTACCAGACAGGAACCAGGGCCATCTTTAACGCGGGGCAAAAGGGGCAGCTGCCCTGTCATTGTCGGGGGGAAGGCCCACCAAAGCAACTGCCCCTTGAGCCCGCGCTGCCTGCAAATTGGGATCCCATGATAACACTGCCGAGCGGCGTAGCAGAAAAATACATTGGTGTATTCCCCAGCCAGCAGGGCAGGGCAGGACTGATAGCTCCACTGCTGCTCTGACCCCGGCCCATGCAGCCTGCATGCTCGGCGGCTTGGAGCTGAGATTGGAGTAGGAGCGCTGAGAGCCCCTCCTCCAGACCTTTGAGAGTCCAGCCCCCACACCTTTGCAAGCCCTACATCTCTAAGAGCACCATTCCTGGACCCCTGGGGGCCCCGCACCTGGACATCTGAGGGCCCTGCACCTGGACTCCTGAGGGCCCCGCACCTTGACCCTTGAAGGCCCCGCACTTGGAGCTCTGAGGGCACCGTCCCTGGACTTATGAGAGTGGGTGGTGAGGCTGGCTGGCTAGGTAGGTCCTTATCCCCATAGAGTGCTTGTGGAATGCTATCCTAACCCTGACCTGTGGTTTATGAACAGTATAGCTGTATACTGCTGATAGGTAAAATTTTTTAAATGGTTACTTAGTTGAGTACCCCCTGTACTAGATCTGCAGTCTCTGGTTATCTCCTGTACTAGATCTGCAGTCTCTGGTTATCTCCTGTACTAGATCCGCAGTCTCTGGTTATCTCCTGTACTAGATCCGCAGTCTCTGGTTATCTCCTTTACTAGATCCGCAGTCTCTGGTTATCTTCTGTTCTAGATCCGCAGTCTCTGGTTATCTCCTGTACTAGATCCGCAGTCTCTGGTTATCTCCTGTACCAGATCCGCAGTCTCTGGTTATCTCCTGTACTAGATCCGCAGTCTCTGGTTATCTCCTGTACTAGATCCGCAGTCTCTGGTCATCTCCTGTACTAGATCCGCAGTCTCTGGTTATCTCCTGTACTAGATCCGCAGTCTCCGGTTATCTCCTGTACTAGATCCACAGTCCCTGGTTATCTCCTGTACTAGATCCACACTCTCTGGTCATCTCCTGTACTAGATCCGCAGTCTCTGGTTATCTCCTGTACTAGATCCGCAGTCTCTGGTTATCTCCTGTACTAGATCCGCAGTCTCTGGTTATCTCCTGTACTAGATCCGCAGTCTCTGGTTATCTCCTGTACTAGATATGCAGTCTCTTATCATCGCCTGTACTAGATCCACAGTCTCTGGTCATCTCCTGTACTAGATCCACACTCTCTGGTCATCTCCTGTACTAGATCCGCAGTCTCTGGTTATCTCCTGTACTAGATCCGCAGTCTCTGATTATCTCCTGTACTAGATCCGCAGTATCTGTTATCTCCTGTATTAGATACGCAGTCTCGGGTTATCTCCTGTAGTACGTCTATCAGTGAGCAATAATGATGTGCAGTAACCTCTAGCAATGAATGAGCAAACAAAAATTATGTGTTGTAACCTCTAGCAATGGGTCAGTGAGCGGTATGCTGTAACCTCTGGCAACCAATTGCAATTTCTGCCTGATCTGCAGCAGTAAACTTGTTTTGAGTCTTCCTGCTATTTGTTATATGTCTAAGAGCGGTTGGGGGGCCCAAGAAAATGTTTACCCAGGGTCCAATCAATATTAAAGACCCTAAAGGCCCTGACAGGAAGTGAGAGGAAATCTGTAACAGTAACAATTACCACATTTTTAAAAAAATCACACAAGGGATCTAGCCTTCTTCTATTGTACTAAATAAGCATTTTATTTCTCTTTGTGCTGCTGTTGGAGATTTACCCTCACTTCTTGTCTGATAAATCATTGTTAAAAAAAGGGAAGGAATATCTCTAACTGCCCTGAGCCCGGGTTCACACCCATGCGAATTAGATGTGCGTTTCCGCACATCTAATTCGCATAGCAGGAGAATGTGACTGGCTCCCTATGGAGCCGGTTCACATATCTCCGGGGCGGCTGTGGAGCGCACTGCACAAAAACGCTGTGCGTCTTTGGCTGCGTTTCAGGGCCGAATTCAGGCATTGAATCGGCCCTGATTCGTCCCTGAAACGTGGAACAGGGACGCACAGCGCTCCTGTGCGATCCGCAGCCCGTTGTGGTGTGAACCCGGGCTAAAAGCAGTAAAAACAGATTGTAGTTCTAATTCTTCCCCGCTCTATCCAAAACAAAAAAAAAAAAAATATATATATATATATATATATATATATATATATATATATATATATATACATATATATATATATATATATATATATATATATATATATATATATATATAAAACATTGTTTGACATACACTTTTAAAGGCGAGTCTTAAAATGATATTTATGTATTTAAAATATTTCTTTTCTATTTATAAGAATAGCAAATTAGATTTAATTTGGAAAAATGTAGGATTTAGCACTAGACAAGCCTTTCTCAACCTTTTCAACAAACCTTGAAATAACTTTCTAGTCTCCAGGGAACCCCTGCAAAAAATGACTATATCTGCAACTCATAATACATTAGTGTAATGGTCAGTGGGAAGAATGTGCCTTACATTTGTGGTCATTGGGAAGAATTATCCCTTACAGATACAGATATCTGACCTGGTGGCCGTGGGAACTTATCTGAGAGGCAGAAATTGCTTCCATTGAACCCTGGTTGAGAAACCCTGATCTAGACCAAGAGAATATCATTAGAATAAAAAATGATAGAATAAAATTTGTCAAGGTAGAGCTAGAAAATCACTTGGAATTACTGGCTAGCTCAATGCCAAGTGGCAGCTGCCAAAAAACAAACAAAAAATCCCCAAAAAAGTCCTGGAATGCATACAAAAAGAGAAGGAACAAATGATGCTAATATAATCATGCCTAGTTGTAAATTACTTGTAAGGCCATAACCAGAAAGTAGGCTCCAGTTTTAGGCACCATATTGTGAAAAATGACACAGGTGTTTTGGAGAGAGTTCAGAGACTGGCAAATAAATTATTCATTGACTGAAGGACAGATAATCTTATTTTCAGTTAACATTAAAAAAACATGTAAATGTGTTCACTTCGTCATTACTGTGGGTTACATGTATGAAAAGTTTGTTGACTTTTGCAACCAAATAGATGTAATTTATTTATTTTTTTACCCTGCACTGAATAGATGCCAGATAGATTTTCATTCGTTATCACAGACAACACGTCTGTTAAATCTGAATGAAAGACTCTTAATATTGTACAGTATCTAAAGGCTCACCTGTTTGATGCCATACTCAAAGGCCTTTTCTGCTAATCTTCCAGGGCCTTCTACTGTTTTTCCATCATCATTTGGTCCCCAGCTGGCACTGTAAATATCTACATGCTGAGGATTAAATCCAATAGAGCTGGCTTCAATGGCATCAGTAACAACTCCATCTAACATCCGAATGCCTTTAATCACAAATAAAATAAATTCCATATCAATGTCTGACACAGAATCCAGAACACATTACAGAGTTTGGCCTTCCCTTTGATGTTCATCATTGCTCCATTAAGATATATTTGCATTCCCTTTTGACATGGTGATGTAACAGGGTTACTTAGAAAGAGGTGACTTTTTATTGCTGTCTAGATTCAGAATATTCCAAGTTCTGGAACTACCCACATTCTGATTGATAGCTGTTGTGGTTAGAATAATTTTGCAACCCACAGACTTTTTTGCCCAATCAATAGGATTGTAAATAGGAAGCAGGAGGTTTAGGGGATTGATCCCACTGAAGGAGTTTGAGCAAAAATCCACTATTTTATCTGTTGCATCACCTGTGTCCTTGGAATCATAATGCCATTCTGTTCCTGTGAAGGATGCCACCTAGTGATGCAAAAGTGTGTGTGTGTGTGTGCAAGGGGGGGGGGGTGGGAGTTGCCAAGGAAGGTTGCTTGGTTTTCCCTCATGGCAGAATAATGGGAATCTCAACAGAATCCACTGATTGTTTATTTGGTGTATATGTATTCCTAACTTGATTTTTATGTAATCTGTGAAAAAGGGTGGTAATCCAGAGCCCAATCTCCTCCAATGATGAGCCTAAATCAAGCTTTATTTCTGATAGTCAGGAAAGAATTGGATTGTGCAGGGCTTCTCTATGGGCTCTGAGACAGCGGATTTCAGTCACTCTCTTTATATGGAGGAAAAGCAATAGTATTGCATTGTGTGTGTGAGCTACTAGCACCTATCAGCTAAGTCAGAAGAAGTATGCCTCCCAATTATGTATTCAGGAATTGGTATGTGCAGTTAATCATTCTTGGTAAGATATCTATGATATGTTTAGAAAAAAAATCTACACTTTTTAAAGAAACATGTGCAAACATTAGAACATAGACTGTCTCAATAAGATTTCGCATATGCTTAGTGAATAAACAAGTGAAAGGTTTGAAGATTCTCAGTCAATATTTATTGCTATTAAAATTCACATAGCAATGTGCAGATGGTGCCTGAAAACTCCTCTTGAATAAAATGAATCTTTAATGACGGTTCTAATGGTGTGTCAGAGTGTTCCATCTGTATGTGATTTTAGATGTAGCGTGGAGGCAATGATTAAATATGTAACCACAATGCCGCAAGGAGATTATATCACAGCTCCAGAGAATTACTAAACCTGGTATTTCAGTAGGCATATAGTACAGCTTTTAAAACATGTGGCTTTTACTGACAAGTGTCCTTTGTTGCCTTCCTCTCATGTATGAGCACTCATGGGGTGCCCTGTCTAAATGTGTCCACTACATAGATAATAGAGAAATGAATCTCTGTGGTGAATACAGATGTTTGTATCAATACTTTGTGGATTATTAGATCCATTTAAAAAATGTATAGGGTACTTTACATATCAGCAAAATGCCAGTATAGATACTATGATAGATACAAACACGCTCTCTTGTATTTTGCATAAACTTGCAAACCAAAGACTTTTGACAATGAGTCACTACTAAATCCTAAATTAAATTAAATTAA
The DNA here is from genome assembly GCF_042186555.1 of Aquarana catesbeiana. NCBI lineage: Eukaryota > Metazoa > Chordata > Amphibia > Anura > Ranidae > Aquarana > Aquarana catesbeiana. Next base: position 169,329,659 of record NC_133324.1, read on the forward strand.
ACTGGGGGAAAAAGAAACCCACTGTGTACCAGTATATTGGCACAAACAATATGTAAGGGTTCTGCTAAGAACATTTTTACACATTGCAAAGTATGACTGAAAGCTGCAAAAGCTGCAGGCAGTAATGGTGCAATAATTATCACTTGGCCATTCATACCTCCATGGGATTTGTGTGGCTGGTTGGACCCCAGGACATGCCCGTACTGACACTTGCATAGCAGTTTTTGTTGTCTGCCACTGGGTCCTTCATTTTAATGTAATCTGGCCAGGTGCCTATAAGGTCCACAGGGTGCATTGTTTTTAACCATTATAGCTGACATACTTACTCACTGATTATATAAAGTATCTCACAAAAGTGAGTACACCCCTCACATTTTTGTAAATATTTGATTATATTTTTTCATGTGACAACACTGAAGAAATTACACTTTGCTACAATGTAAAGTAATGCGTGTACAGCTTGTATAAGAGTGTAAATTTGCTGTCCCCTCAAAATAACACAGCACATAGCCATTAATGTCTAAACCGCTGGCAACAAAAGTGAGTACACCCCAAAGTGAAAATGTCCAAACTGGGCCCAATTAGCCATTTTCCGGACCCGGTGTCCTGTGAATCAATAGTGTTCCAAGGTCTCAGTTGTGAATGGGGAGCAGGTGTGTTAAATTTGGTGTTATCACTCTTACTCTCTCATACTTGTCACTGAACGTTCAACATGGCACCTCATGAAAAAAATAATTGTTGCTCTACATAAAGATGCCCTAGGCTATAAAAAGATTACCAAGACCCTGAAACTGAGCTGCAGCAAAGTGGCCAAGACCATAAAGCTGTTTAACAGGACAGGTTCCACTCAGAACAGGCCTGGCCATGGTCGACCAAAGAAGTTGAGTGCACGTGCTCAGCATCATATCCAGAGATTGTCTTTGGGAAATAGACGTATGAGTGCTGCCAGCATTTCTGCAGAGGTTGAAGGGGTGGGGGGTCAGCCTGCCGGTGCTCAGACCATACGCCGCATACTGCATCAAATTGGTCTGCATGACTGTCGTCCCAGAAGGAAGCCTCTTCTAAAGAAAGCCCGCAAACAGTTTGCTGAACGCAAGAAGACTAAGGACATGGATTACTGGAACCATGTCCTGTGGTCTGATAAGACCAAGATAAACTTATTTGGTTCAGATTATATCAAGCGTGTGTGGCGGCAACCAGGTGAGGAGTACAAAGACAAGTGTGTTTTGCCTACAGTCAAGCATGGTGGTGGGGGTGTCATGGTCTGGGGCTGCATGAGTGCTGCCGACACTGGGGAGCTGCATTTTATTGAGGGAACCATAAATGCCAATATGTACTATGACATACTGAAGCAGAGCATGATCTCCTCTTTTCGGAGACTGAGCTGCAGGGCAGTATTGCAACATGATAACGACCCCAAACACACCTCCAAGACGACCACTGCCTTACTAAAGAAGCTGAGGGTTAAGGCGATGGACTGGCCAAGCATGTCTCCAGACCTAAACCCTATTGGGCATCTGTGGGGCATCCTCAAATGCAAGGTGGAGGAGCACAAGGTCTCTAACATCCACCAGTTCCATGATGTCGTCATAGAGGAGTAGAAGAGGACTGCAGTGGCAACCTGTGAAGCTCCGGTGAACTCCATGTCCAAGAGGGTTAAGACAGTGCTGGCAAATAATGGTGGCCACATAAAATATTGACATTTTGGGCCCAATTTGGATGTTTTCACTTAGGGGTGTACTCACTCTTGTTGCCAGTGTTTTAGACATTAATGGCTGTGTGTTGAGTTATTTTGAGGGGACAGCAAATTTACACTGTTGTACAAGCTGTACACTCACTACTTTACATTGTAGCAAAGTGTCATTTCTTCAGTGTTGTCACATGAAAAGCTATAATAAAATATTTACAAAAATGTGAAGGGTGTACTCACTTTTGTGAGATACTGTATAAAGGTTCATCTTTCCCATGAGAAAGATGTATTTGAAATGCACTGGAAAAATCACATCACGTCAACATTGAAATATATGAGCAAACTGCGTCATCTTTTTTGCCTTTACATGGACATTATTTTATCCATCCAAATTAACATTGTTTTTCATTGTGGATTTTGGTGCCCTCAAAGTCCCATATAACTCAAATTGCTTCTTAATTGTACACTATACATTGGGATATTGGCACCTGATTCAGACCTAAGTCATTCCTTGCGTTCTATAATGCAATAGCAAGTGGATCTTGCTATTGCATAAAGAAGCATTCTAACTGCAACAACTGTTAAAGGCAGAGAAACCTATTATATGTCTTGTTCAACAGCTAAACTTCCTAATAATACAAGTCTGTAGGCACTTCAGCTTTGAGCAGATTCTTCAACAAAGGGCTTATCCTGTGAACTGTAAAAGGATTTATAAGTGTGAAGAGAAAACTTCATATATTGTACTTATACATGTAGAAAACAATGAGGTTAAGTTCTGATTCGTTTTTACAAAAATCACAAGGGCGTCTGCATAGAATACATATTAAATGAAATTCAATGTATATCTGCAAAATAGAAATGTAATATTACCTCCTACTTTGGCATTAAAAGCAACACCAACTCCACATTTGTGGTTGTTTGCAACCATGGCAACTTCTCCTGCACATCTTGTTCCATGTCTAGAAATAAGCACAGATAATATGTAATCCCAATCCAATGACATTCTGCATGAAACGTTAATCAGGAGACATAACCTACTAGCGCTAGGCTACTTTAAATTCTAGCAATTGCAGGTGTTCCCATGTTCCTCGGGGCACTTAATCTGAGCATGTTAAAATGCAGGCCAGTCTGTTCATTCCCAATGACCTGTGTGTGTGGAATGCTTTAACTCAACTCTGAATTGCCCTTGAGGTGATACCTCTGACCAGACTGAATACATGTTTTTTTTAATTATCTTTATTTATAACGTGGAGCACTTGCAATTACACCGATATTGAGAATTCTGTGGTTTCCATCTGTACAATTATTTTTGTTTTACAAAAGAACACATTATAAGCTTATAAATTATATAAGCTTATAGATAAACAGTTCTAGTACCTTCAGTGTTGTACCATAAAGTATTGTCTGACAAAAGAGCATTTACACACCCACTAACGCGAAGTGGCACCAGGGGGAAAGAAACAGCAGAAGTCAATATGTCTATAGAGACAAACAAACTAAAACCAGTAATATCAGAAAATAACTAAGTAGGTTCATGTTGGTTCCCCACAGCCAGAATGAGAGGGGTTAAAAAGGGAAGGGCATTATATATACAACGGAGAGCATACAGTATAAACACCTTTACAGGCCCTCCTCATCCACCAGACCCAAGGGAAGGGAGATGTTTGGGAATGAAAAAGGTTCAGCGCCACAGGCTGGGTTGAGAAAGACTATGATGCATTCAGATTGCCCAAGCATTTTAACATTTCTCATACCAATCTCTACAAGTTGCTAGTGATCATTCAGCTTCCCTACCTCCTTCATCTTTCTGATCCAATCCTCTCTTGTTGTTACCCAAGCCTGTCTCCAGAAGAAGGGCATTAAACACTCGGCTGCATTCTAGAGGTGCGGCAATGCACATTGTTTCTATTACTTAGTAGACATGGGAGGCAAATAGAGGAGAATGGGCTCAGGGCATGCAGCAAGTCTATAGCTAAAATTTTTGTAATTTTTGAGCCAATGCTTTGCCAAAATGGATGAATCCCACCAGATATGCAGCAGTGTTCAGACCTGGCCACAGCTCCTGTAGGAAAGCTGTGATATTGGCGGAAACATTGCAGCTTGCTTGGAACCCTATACTAGCAAAGTGTGGAGTTTATAACAGGTTTCCTGCCCTCTGGAGTCTTTTAAGAAATTATGGGTCAGCCTAACCATTTGGGACATTTGTGGTGCAGTTGCAATGTAGGTTAAAGTCCTTTTACCAGAAAGGGTAAGCTGCCCTGGGTTCTAATAAGAAGCCGTGATTTTGTATAATACAGAAATAATTTTAACCGGGATCATACATTTTACATAGCTGTTCAAATTGGGTCATCGATGACAAAGAGCGGTTTGAAGGCTGTTGAGAGCAGAAAAAGTATACCTTTTTTTTATTTAATGATTTTGTTAATAAAATAACTGTCCGTAACTCCAATGTTCCATGGGAAAGCTCTCAAAACATTCCCTTAAATCTCCCAATGGAAGGAGTCGACCCTCCTCAAGAAATGTATCCATATGTGCCCATCAGGCATCCATGTCTTAAAGAAGCCATGGTGTTCACCCAGAGGAAACCAGAAACCCACCAACTGGTGAGAGGGGTGATATGGGAGGCAAGATTTGGAGGGTGAAAATGTGCTCTTTTGATTGACCACATCCCACACCAAAAGGGCATGGGTAGTATGGGGGATATGGTGTATTAGAGGCCTCAGAAGTTTTTCGACAGCCAAGGTGCATGTGCCAAATTTCCTATTGCGATGATTTTCTTCATATGCACCCATAGCATGGAGTGAATGAATGACGCCAGTTAAGTATCCTTTACTGAACTCAGTAAAGGAACACACCAAGGAGGCCAAGGCTACCTAGCATTTTGGGCTTTTGAGTATTGTGAAAGCCAGGTGGCATTTCTTGTTATTCCAAAGAAATTGTATAAACCGACTTTTAAACAGAGAACTGCCAGAAGGACAGGACAAGACAATCTAAATGTAATCATCTGTAAAGAAAACAAAATACAAGGCAATTCTGTCATTTTTAGTATGTTTACCCTGCCTAGCCAAGAATAGAAGGAATTTGGTAAAGTTCAGAATAAAGGCATATTAAAATAAATTCTTACTTCAAGTATTTCCTGAATATGTGACTGGATGAAATGGATAGAACAGCTGAAGCAATGCTGATTCATCTAATTTACACATACCATACACTATGCTGTAGTTGCTCATCTTTATATACAGATGTTTCCTGGATAGCACTAGGCAGTTCACTGATTGATTATATATGTTGCCTGAAGTTTCTCTTTAATAGTAAATTTAAGAAGAAAATAGCTGCAAATATATTTCCACTGATCACCATTAAATGCTGACGGAGGATGAAATACAGATAATATCTCTCTAGAAACAGAATCCTAGATGCATGGGATGAAGCAGTGTTTGGAAAAACACTCCTTATGAATTCACCAGAATATGGCCGTTTACCAGATATGTGCGGAACATTCACAAATGGTTTGTATTACTAAAATTTGTATTTCTCTCTATAAATCTGCATAATTTATCATTATAGGGGATTAGTGCTTATAACTAGGCTTCTTATATCACAGCTTTTGAGCTTTTGTGTATCTACTCAAAAGAGTACCTTTAACAAGTTCCATTGTAAAAGTTTCCCCATTCTTTCTGTCCTGGTGACCATTGCCATGTGGATAGGAAATGAGAGAAGAATCTCCCCAAAGGGGACACAGTTCAGTATCGGGATGATGTCGTCCAACGCAAAGGGTGAGGATGTGGAATTGTGCTCCCCTCCTTCTCTACTAACACATTATGTAGCAAGGGCATACTGCCCTGTGCCTCAGCTTCCTTGATTTGACTACCCATGGTTAGCATGGAGTGTGCACTGTGCATGCACAGCCAATTGCCTAAAAATAGAAAATTCTGCCACTTTCAAACCCTGCTCACTGAGCCACTTCCCTACCTGTTGGGTGCCAAACACTGTCATATTGATAAAACTTTAGAGGAAGCAGTTTCACTTAAGGATGTCCTCAATAGAAGACTCATAGAAGAACTTCTGGTTGAGCAGCAGCCGATGGTGGGTGCATTTGCCCATCTCATCCAAAAGTTCTTGACGCAAATCTGTCAATTGTTGGTATGTTGCCCATGTCAGAATTGTTTGTTTGTCTGTTCCAGCATACGCATATGTGTCAATAGGTCAGTAACTGTCTGTTGGTGGATCCTCTTTCGGTTTGCTGCCAAAGCCAAGAGTTCTCCCCTAATGGCGCTTTTGTGGCCTCCCATTGTATAATAGGAGATGTGTCCAATGTGTTGTTGAGGGAAAGAAGAACTCCTGAAGCTTTAATTGCAACCGCAAAGAGTCCAGTGGGTCTCGTAGCAATGAGGCATTCAGATGCCAAAGTTTAGTATGCCAAACCTTCAGTGATAGGACAAGTGTAATCGGGTGATGGTTATAAAACACTAGTGGCTCGATTTAACTAAAAAAAGGGAATTGGCGCTGTTCGGCTATATGTGCATTAAATGTTGTTCCTAAATAAATACATATAAAAAAATAAAAAATATTTTATATATATGAAAATAAATTATTATTAAGTGCAACCAATGTGCTCATAGGAGCTAAAAAATGTATATATGCAGAAGCTCCACCAACCAATGCTATGCTTTAAAGTGCAATGTGCTACAAAATATATATATATATATATATATATATATATATATATATATATATATATATATATATATATATATATATATATATATATATATATATATATATGTGTGTGTACCCAAAATCACCAAATATTCCAAGTGTAATGAAAAATTTTTGGTACAAACTTGTAAACCATTAGAATAAAATCCCCAACATAAATACGTGAAAAGTCCAATTCATAAAACAAGTAATAAAAAATAAAACATTTAAAACAGTGCTGAAAAAAGTCTATTGATATGATGAAAAACAAAGTCCCAAAAATTTGTGTGCAGAAAAAATTCCTTGAATGTGTCCCTCTGATGGAAAGACTGTAATCTCAGTGCAGCAGGTGTTCCCCGTCTTCCACTACACCCCCACTCGTGCCCTCACTCACCGGACTGCCCAACCCCTGCAGGGGTGAAAGGTATGCAGACACAATCCAGCGATGATGAACCCGGGAAACGGTCCTCAGCCCAGTGGGGTTAATCCTTCTCCGATGTTGCGATGTCCCCAACATAAAACATCTCGTTGCGCTCCTGTACTACTGTTACAACCTCAGTGATCCCCAAGCCAGGGCTCAGTGGTCCCCAAACCAGGACTTGGTATCAGAGCCCAACTGTAGAAGGAGACCGCTCTTACAGCCCTGGCTTGGGGACCACTGAGGTTGTAACAGTAGTACAGGAGCGCAACGAGATGTTTTATGTTGGGGACATCGCAACATCGGAGAAGGATTAACACCACTGGGCTGAGGACCGTTTCCCGGGTTCATCATCGCTGGATTGTGTCTGCATACCTTTCACCCCTGCAGGGGTTGGGCAGTCCGGTGAGTGAGGGCACGAGTGGGGGTGTAGTGGAAGACGGGAAACACCTGCTGCACTGAGATTACAGTCTTTCCATCAGAGGGACACATTCAAGGAATTTTTTCTGCACACAAATTTTTGGGACTTTGTTTTTCATCATATCAATAGACTTTTTTTAGCACTGTTTTTTATATTTTATTTTTTATTACTTGGTTTATGAATTGGACTTTTCACGTATTTATGTTGGGGATTTTATTCTAATGGTTTACAAGTTTGTACCAAAGATTTTTCATTACACTTGGAATATTTAGTGATTTTGGGTACACACACACACACACACATATATATATTTTGTAGCACATTGCACTTTAAAGCATAGCATTGGTTGGTGGAGCTTCTGCATATATACATTTTTTAGCTCCTATGAGCACATTGGTTGCACTTAATAATAATTTATTTTCATGTATATAAAATATTTTTTATTTTTTTATATGTATTTATTCAGGAACAACATTTAATGCACATATAGCCGAACAGCGCCAATTCCCTTTTTTTAGTTCAATTGTTGATTTGAATTTCACCTAGGTGATATTCAGTGTTAGGGGGGCTACAGTTCTTTCTTCTTTTTTCCCAAGCGTGGAACTACTGTCATTTCTTAGTGGCTCGATTGTCGCCTTCCCTAGATATGCAAAGTCTGGTTTGGAAAGGAAAAAGAAGTCAATTCTAGAATACTTATTGTGCGGCGGGAGGGAAAATGTAAAATCCTTTACGGCTGGAAACAGAGACCGCCAGGGGTCATAAAGGTGTACAGTAAATCAGTCAGACATTTTTTAATTGCCCATAGGGCTCTGTAAGGAACTGTAGACCCACCATTCGAGGTATCCAGCAACGGGTTCTAATGGAAATTTGAGTATACTGTGCAAATACAAGCTTTATGGAAAATAGCCATCCCTTTTAAACATTATGTAATGAGTTTTTTATAATCTATGATGTGAATAAAGTTTTTTGTAAAAATGTTAGATTCTATTGTAAGACACAAGTTATTTACTTATTTTTTGTTGCCGCTGAAAGTCCCACATATGAGGCATCTCTATTCATACAATGGGAGGTTAACTACTTGCTTACTGGACACTTATACCCCCTTCCTAACCAGGCCAATTTTCAGCTTTTAATGCGGTCTCACTTTGAATGACAATCACACAGTCATGCAACACTGTACCCATATGCAATTTGTAGCATAAGCATATTTTTTTGGGAACAGATAGAGTTATTTTGCAAATAATTTATTTTTCTCCTTCACTGATGAAGCTGCACTGATGGGCACTGATAAGCTGCACTGATGGACACTGATAGGTGGCACAGATGAGGAGGCACTGATGAGGCTGCACGGAGTGTTGTTCTGGGAGGACATCCATGGGCGTCCTCCCAGAACTAGAGAGCCACTCTGTAGCCGTCATTCAGCTATAGTGCAGTAAGGAAGTGGTAAAAAATCTATACCCTTTACCAGGATACCATTACCAGGATACCTTGAGAACAATCCCGTACAATCTCACTGACCTGTCGCATGAAAGGTACCTGGCCAACATTAGGGCTGTATATGCTTGCAAATGTAACTGGCTTACCCTAAATAAGAAAGTGCCTTTAAGAAATAGATACCTCCCTTCAGGGTCTGAGCATTGATGCAGAAGCTGAAACGGTATGTGAGAACAGGATGGACACTCTCTTAGTTTTAGCTTAGCTGTTCGTAGAGTGGTAACCCACCGGAAAATTATGGTTCTATAATTTAGGAATGTGGTTTACATGAAAGTGTGTCTCTTGTACGAAGGCAATGCTAGCATTGTGTTTAAACAGCTCATGGAATAAGAGGGAACGCTTTTTCCTTGTATTCAGCCCCTTCGCATTAAGGGATACAAATTTCCAGGTTTGAGAGCCAGTTTCACTCTGAGGTGACCCCCATGGACGCAAAAGGGCACAATGCCGAAGTACACCATTCAAAGCTCACGCCAAGAATTGCTGTTGGAAAAGGCACGACGAGATGGGGGAAGAGTCGCCCACAACACCAACCCCCCGCCGCCACAAACCCACCATAGCAAGAAAAAAAAGAAAGCAAAGCGGACAAACACGAAAAAAGAAAGGTAAGTGAGTAAGAAGAGGGAGAAAAAGAAAGACAGGAAAAAAATATTAAAACAAAACCGAGGGAACAAGCCCTCAATAACAACCCAGAGAGGGTACTGCTATAGGAAACAAAAAAGACGCGGGACCCTCAATTAGAAAAGACTAAAATAATGGCCTCACCTCAGGGAGGGACAGCAGAGTATTCAAGCCTCTGCTGAAGGGGGAACACAGAAAAAGCGTGACCAAGAGTCTAGTCTGCCGGGGGAGTAATACTCACCGCCGAAAATATCGTCTTGTTGACGTCCTGTGGGGATTAGAAAGAACCTTAGTTAACAAAGACGACAAAAGGTTCATGATATCTACTCAAATCAAGGCTTATAGTACAGCAAAATAAAATATCCTACAGGAAAACTAAAGGTCAGTGGTAGGGCAGTTCTTCATGCCCCAAACAGGAAAACTGAAGTGCGGGGAAGAGAAACTCCAGAACACCCCAATTCCACTAAATAAAGCATCAAGAAAGTCTTATGTATGACCATAAACCCCCTGGAGACGAGAGATCCCTCTGCTACCCCTGACCTTCCCACTCTTACGTACACAGTCCTTGCCCACTAAAAGAAAGAAGGGTTTGTTTCGTTCCGAATTGAAATTCGGACACATTTTTCATTATTCGGATGTATCCGAATTTCCGAATTACAATAGTAATGCATTTAAACTAATCCGAAATAACGAAACAAATTTTCAGGTGAAATTTGAATAGTTTTCAAATTGAATTTGGATCAAATTTGAATCGTTTTTGAATTGAATTTGAGTTTCCGAAGAGAAAAAATAGAGAATAAAATAATGGAATAGAATAGAAAATAATAGAATAGAAAATAAATGAACATAATATAATATAGTAAAACAGAACAGAATAAAAAATAAAAGTATTGACAAAATAGAATAGAAAATAAATGGATATCATAGAAAATAAAGGAATAGAATAAAAGAACAGAATGAACTAGAATAAAAAAAAATTAGGAATATAATAGAATAAAAAAGAATAGAATAGAATAAAACAGAAAGAATATAACCATCTTCTGAAATTCAAATTTCAAATAGAATATATTTAAAAAGAAAATAATAGAATAAAAAAGAATAGAAAAGAAAAAAATTTTAAAAAATTATAGACATAAAAAGAATAAGATAGAAAATATAACCTTCTTCTGAAATTCGAATAAAATAAATTCAAATTTGAATAGAATAGAAAAGAATAGAATAGAAAATAAAAGAATAGAAAAGAATTAAAAAAAAAAATAGAATAGAAAGAATATAACCATTTCCCAAAATTCAAATGGAATAAATTCAAATTGAAAAGAATAGATTAGAATAGAATATAATAGAATAGAAAAACCAATATAATAGAATGAATATAACAATATAACCATTTTCTGAATTTCAAATTTTGAATAGAATAATTTTGAATTTGAGTAGAAAAGAATAGAATAGAAAAAAACAACAAAATAGATTGGAATAGAAAGAATATAATTATCTTCCAAAATTCAAATCTCGAAAAGAATAAATTAAATTTCAAATGGAATTTGAATCGATTCAAATTTTTCAAATTCAGTCAAATTGAGTTCAATTCGACAGAATTCGGAAAGTTCAAATCAAATCAAGATTGAATAAACAAAACAAATTCCAAAAATGAATTAAACAAATTTGACTAAACAAATTTATGTAAATAACAAATCAAAACAATTTTTTTTTTCGTTCTGCACATGTCTAAAGGGGAGCACACCTGTCAAAGGATAAAAGCCCAACCAACTAAGACCCCATAGTCCTTAACCTGACTAAACCACTAGGACCTCAGTCCCAGGAAAGGGGCACTTGCAGGAGACATCGCAACTAGCTTAAGGTGTCTATAATGGGGAATCAGACGCACCCTCAAGGGAAGGAGCATACGTCCCCGATAACCCAGGAGGCCCATAAAGCTAATACCATGCAGATGGGTCAAGGGGCGCTGTCTGAGGGGAAGATACAGAAAAACTAGCCGTGTTGGGGTAAATGTCTGGCAAGATGAAAAGTCAGCCAGGACAAGACAAGGGAAACCCCTATGGGAGACCATACCCTGCAAGCCTTCAGCCCCCCCCCCCAAGACTCAGGGAATTTAGCTAAAGCCCAATAATAAAAGAATAAAACATGTACAACAAAACTGGCATTTGAGTGATATCATAGGAAACCAAGTAAACACAAGTCCTCTAAGTCCAGACTCCAAGTTGAAGCCAGGAAACTGGGGAGGCAAGAGCAGGCAGAAAAAAAAAAAAAAACAAGATTGCAGGAACTTAGCTGCCTACTCTCCATCCTGCTATACATGGGTAATGCAACTGAATGGCAAGATAAAGTACAGCATCTTTCAAAGCCTTCAGGATTCTGTCATTTGGCTCTAATCAGGGGAATCCGCACACCATCAGGATGAGCTGGAAGAGTCTTGATGCCTGGGGAGCCACTCAGAGATCCATGTGAAAGCTATCAGATAGCCAAAACACCTGGTACCACTCTGGAACCGATACCTCAGGCAGGTGCAGCACTGTGCAGAAATGGTGAAGATCCTCCGGAGAACGAAGTACCGTTGTCTTGCCCTGGTAAGTGGCAGACAGGCTAAATGGAAAAACACAAGTAGCAGGGCAGCCAGGAGCAGTCGTAAGGCTCTGCAGTTATGCAAGGTGACAGCGGAGAGACCCTGGAAGACCTGGACACCAGAGCCATTGAAAGTGAACTATTTCTGAGAGTGGGGCGTGTGCAAACCTCCTCCTTTAAGCTGAAAGTCCACAAAACAGCGAACTATGTCCCTTGGGGCATCCCCCCTCCCAGCATGGTCGCAGAACCCTTTGCACCCATTCAAAGAGCACCAAGGTATCAGGAGGTCTCTCCAGAAGATTCAGGGATGCTTCTCACACAGGGATTCTGTCTATGACCTCTATTGTCGAGGTCCTCTATGTGACGCTGCATCTCTATAAGATGGCGGTTATAGTGGATTGGGATCCGCTGTAGGTCAGTAATGGCTCTCTCATGGTGCTGGACAGACTGCTCAGCAGTAGTAAGTCTCTCAGTCACTGTACCCAGGTCTGCCCGCAGGTCAGCTATGGCAGAAGATAGGGTATTCCTAATGTTTGCGGCAGTGCCCAGGGGATCTATCATCTTAGGCACTTGCTGCAGAGCAGTTAGCAGGGAAGCCTCAGCAGAGCCTGTCGATGTTGGGATCTGAACATCGGAGGCAGGTTTTTCCCCAGTTGTGAGAGTGGGGAACGAGGGGGGTGCCAACTGGCCGATTTTCCCCAAGCCCCCCTATTTTGGAGCTTTATTGGACATAGGGAATCATCCAGGGTAATTTCCACTCTTTTTTCTAGTAAAGCAAGTAAAATTGAATTTACAATGGAATCCCTGAGAAATTTGTAAATTTTGTCTCCATTATCCCTCTTTCACCAGAAAAGCCCAGGATATTCCATGTCCTGGAATTCCTCCAGAAGGGCATGGATAAAGACCAACGTGTTAAATTATGGAAAGTTCAGATTTTATCTCTTCCCACCTTTACTTCCAAGCAAAAGGCTACTAAGAAATTAATTGTTTTTAAAAGCAGCCAAACATCTTTGTGCCTTTGTCCCTTAATTTAAATATTCTGCTTGTGTTGGACCTGCTTTACTTCTCAAAGTTTACCTTGTGTGAATATTGCTCAATAAGAGACCTTACACGCAAGAATGACTTTCTCTTAGCAGTTTACTGCACTAGGAGGGTTTCAGAGATTGGAGCCCCAAGCTGTAAAAAAACAATATTGTTTCTCTAATTATCCAGACAAGGTGTTGATGGTGCATTTACAGTCTTTTATTCTGAGGGTTTCTTTCTTTCAACTAAATCAGGAATTAGTACTTCTAGGTCAACACGACCAGTCAAGTTCACCTGCAGGGCATAGGAAGGACTTTGCAAGCTTACCTGGAGGCTACAGAAGATGACTTCTTTACTTGCCTTCAGGTGGGAACAAAGGGAAGCCAGTCTTCATTAGGCGACTGCCTCCTAGATTGTTTCTGCTATTATCCTGGCTTATAAAGCAAAGCATTTGCCTTCATTTAAAGAAGTGACCACACACTCTAGCAGAAGTCTCCCAACTTTCTGGGCGGCAGCTTTTCAAGTGTCTCCAGAAACCATCTGTAGGGCAGCATCCTGGTCTTCAGGAAACACCTTCATCTCGCATTACCCTGTTTGAGATGAAGGTGTGTTAATTTATTAAAAAATTTCCTATGGGGTAGCACTGGAGGTGGGGACTACCCATTTCTAATGCCATGGAGTTTAGTCAGGAAAGGAAATTTTCAGTAAGTATAGATATTCACTTTTTCTAGTTTTAATTTATTTTGCTTCTTTTTTAAAGCCTTCTAATGTGGAGCAATTACATTGAGCCTTTAAGAATTATTCCTTGGGTATGACTCTGATTACATGAGGTGGATAATGATTTTGTGTAAAGCAAATATTTTTTTTTTTAATTGACATAAGATAGGATTGTATACAGATCTTATGATCCATGCAGGATCCATGTAATATCAATTCTAGATAACTGAGTATCCTGTGTGAAAAATGTGACACCCTTCCCACCAACCCATGTATAGGTTAGCGTATGTTGGGGGAAAACTTATTCCCACTAGAAGAGTCGCACTTATGGAGATACCTACGCCCATCCAACAAAGAATAATTGTACGTCAAGAAAACTACTGGAAAAAGAAACCCTGGGCATCTATGTAGCGGCTCTTACAGGGGTAACGCACCATGCATATGAGGGATATATGAGTGTAAAGCTCTGAGACACCACATCAACCATTTAAGGTTAACATTTCATTTCTGTTTTTTAGTTATTTTTTTTTATAATGTTTTGCATTCCTTAGGTAGGAAAGTGATTTCCACACCAAAGGTTGAAGGAACCTGACCATCAAATTGCCCAAATGTTTACAAAGGGATCTGTTGCTAAGGACAATAGGTCAGCCAACCAGTAGTAGGGACCCCTTGTACACCTTTGGGAGATGATAAAATATGGGGGTCACAGAAAAGGCAGATACTAATTTCTGCTAAATCTTTGTCCATAATTCCCGTGGATACTTAAAATTTAACAAATGTATCCATCTCTTTCTTGAAAGATGCAGTAGGGTCACTATTTTTAAAAAAATGTTGGATTTTATTATCTGCAAGTTGTCTAAGGGCCTTCTGGTAATCATTCAAATTTAACACCACAACTTCTTCTCCCTTATCAGCTACTTAATGATGACATCTGGGTTCTCCCTTAAAGGTCATCAAGCCTCTCTCTTGTTCCATCATATTGTAGAAACTAGTATTAGTGTCTTGTTTCAGCCAACAAAATGAGTTCCTTCTTTACATGTTTATGAAATGAATGTAAAACTTCCCCTCTTTTATTAATGGTGTAAAAATTGGACTTATAATTTAATATTGTGGGGCAGGAAGGTTCAGTTATCTTGTTTCCTATATTTATGCCCTATTGACCGAAACTAACCAATGTTGAGAAGTCATTTAGAAGAATACTGTTTAGCTTAGAAATCAAATTCATCATTCACCTTAGAAGAAATAGGTTTTGAGCTTGTGTCAGTGTGTGTTAATGATCTGTTGCATTGCCATAATCACGAGCAGCCAATAGATCACCAACATCAAAATGCTCTTTAAAAAAAAAAAACTGACAGAGGCTTAAAACACATTGTTATTGATTACAGTGTCCTTGTAAATATATTTTTCTTACTTTGTTTCTCAGTGATTACCACCACAAGGGCTACAAATTTGAACAAAGCAGAGAAATGTGGCTATAAATGACAAATAAAAAAATCAGTTTGAAATAGCAACAATGCCAAAAAAGAACCATTTACATTTTTGTGGGTTGAACAGGCATATGTATAGTTTTAAATGTTACAAATTGCTCTTTGAATTAGCCTGTTGGTTGCAGAAGGTTGCGGAACAACGTAATGAGTGTTACTATGGATACTCACTTGTTCTCATTTGTAATGTCATATCTTGGGAACGGGTCTTTGTCATTATCATTAAAGTCATAACTTGCTTCTGGATCCTGAAATACAAAGCATCAAGTTAGGATAATATAAAGCGTAACCTCCACATTGCATTCCAGTCTACTCAGTGGCCAAAACTGAGCCTCCACTTTATCCAATGCAATTTGCTTTCCAGAAAAATGAAAATTAGGGTAAAATTTGATGTACATTCTTATAGCGATCTACAATCCCTTGTCTGTGAGAACTGTACCTATAATGGAAGATAAATAATGCCTTAGGAAGCAGAGTGCAAGGCTTAGCCCTCATTCACACGAGGCGGACTCCGTTTCCACGGAGCCTGCCTCGGTCCGCCGGCTCAGCGGGAGATCTCTCCGTTGATCTCCGCTGAGCCGGCGGATGACAGGTCCTTCTCTGATCACTGAGCGGGGAGGGGCTTGTCAGGCGCTGCTGCCGCCTATGGAGGGATCGGACGAAAACGGACAGCATGTCCGTTTTCATCAGATCTCACCCGATCCGATCTGCCAGCGACAGACCTGGACGTAGGGCCATCCGTCTGCTTTTAGCGGATCGGACAGGGGTCGGATGTCAGCGGACATGTCTCCGCTGACATCCGTCGCTCCATAGGCAAACATGGAGCGCCCGTTCAGGTCCGCCGTCAAAACTGACAGGCAGACCTGAACTGTCTGATCGTGTGAAAGGGGCCTCAACAAACTGATACTTTTTCCTTTTTACATTTTCCTCTAATAGCCACCTTTGTAAATGTGGGATTAAATTGTACGTAAATCCTAAAAATGAACTTATCTTATTTGCTCCTTTTGGTCTGTTAAATATGCAGGTGAAAGTATTAAGTTATATATTATACACAGTGGCTGCTGGTGCTATATTTTTTGGGGGGGGGGGCGGCAAACAATCCACCGGCCACACACCCCCATCCCTACCAGTACAAATCGCTCCAGCCTCTGCAGGCACACACAGAGCTCACATCATTGTGTGATCACATCATTGCTGTTGGCAGAGCAGATTGTGGAGCTGCACAGAGGAGAACCAGGGAGTTGTGTCGTACAGGATCGGGAAGCTGTATCACAGTAGATGATACCCGCACCCCCCCCGTCGGGTCTCAGGACATTGGCCGGGAGGAGAATCAGGAAGACAATAGCGAATATTAATTCACTTTTGTCACACAATTGGGTGGGCTCAGGGGGAAGTGCTCTGCCCCCAAAGCCCACCCTTTTTTGAAGCCATTTAGGGGCCGGGCGCATGGATTAGGGGTGCGGCGCCCCTGCACCCTATATGGACAGGCCGTCACTGATTATACATATGATATAGGTTTACCTGTGTGTGTGTACTACAGAACACCCCTGCTTATGCTGTGGAGATAAGGAGAGAGTGCTCTGTAGCCCTAATACACTTTCTGGCCTAGGGTGACAACACTGTTCCTTCACGGATACAGTGTGTTAAGTGAGTGTGGTCAACCTAGGACCCTAAGAAATTTTAACATGAAATTTTCTTTTTTTCACACATCTTTCACCAAAGTCAGAGAAAGTAACAGATAGTAAATAATATAATTAGAAATTTAAACATACATAGTTTACATAGATATCTGTATGGTTCCATTCCAGACCATCATCAAGAACGGTTACAACACTGCCTTTGCCAGTTATTCCCTTTCTCCAGACTGGTATGACATGTAAATCCAGCTTTGGCAACTTTGGGTTGACTCTTGTGTCTCTCTGTGAACATAAGAACAAGAATTACAAAGGGGTATCTCACTTCACAGTGTATACACAAAATCCTGTATGAATGGGAAACTGTTAAAGTGGTTAAGTGGTTATAAAGACAATTTTTTTTTATTATACTCTGCCTCTGGAGTCTCCTGCCAGTGCTCTCCTATCCTCTTCTCCAAGTGCCCCATAGCAAGCCAACTACTATGGAGGCACTCATGCGGTTGTACCTCCGAGGCAAGCTGTGTGCGCCCATAGACACACACAGTGCGGCTTGAACCCACACCCTGCTCACTCCGCACAGGATTTGATTGGCAACAGCAGGAGCCAATCACTCCTGCTGCTGCCCCTGTGTCTTGTGAGAAGAGGAAGCGCTGTGCCTCTGCAGACAGACACAGCGCTGGATCAAGAAAGGATTCAGGTAAGTGTTTGGGGGGGGGGGGGCAATACAACTACTGGCACATTTTTTACCTTAATGCAGGGAATGCATTTAAGGTATTAAAATTTAATTAAGGTAAAAAAATGTCTTGGACCACTTTAAACTATTAGTTTTAATATCACACACTGAAGACCACAATCTCCTCTCCGGCACCACCTCGCCCACATTCCTTGCCCAACTGCAGAACACTTCAAACATGCAGGGCTAATGTCCAATAAGGCAGGATCTCGAAAACCGCTATACTTAAGACAACTAGTGATGGTTGCTGCATAGATTGATCTTGTAGGGCCTTGTGTTAACCTGAGTTGCGTTTAGCCATTCTATTTATTTGAATAGGCTGCCTAATGCACTAGATTGCACCAAAATGTTGCATGCACTGCTTCTGGTAGCACATCACACCACAGCACATGTCAGTATGTTGCTGTGTTGCAATGCACATCGACAACAAGGTGCATCGGGGTGCCCTGCCCTAAAATACTCCATGCAGACATCGCTGCAGTGCATGTATAAAGACAGAAGGAAAGGAGGTTGATTTACTAAAAGATTTGAGAATGTTCATCTAATAAAATATATGAATATCCACTTTAGTTAACCAATTATGAGGCGATTGCAATAGGTAAACAGGTATTTCACTAGACTGAACAATTGAAGTAAATCTTCACACAATTTATTGTGTGAACATTTTCAAATCCTTTAGTAAATCAGCCAGTCTGCAAAGAGGCAAGCAGCACTGAGATGTATCAAAGAATGAAAACAAGGTGAAAACAAGTAATCTATACATAAATGAAGGTAAGTGTTAATGATACACTTTTGGGGATTTACTAAAACTAAAGCTGGTGCAGCTGTGCATAGTAACCAATCAGTTTCTAGATTTTAATGTGAAAGCATAAAGTGGTTGTAAACCCGTTTTAGAAAACCCTAAAAAAAAAAAACGTGCAAGACAAAGGCATAATGAGCTAGTATGCATAGCATACTAGCTCATTATGAATTACTTACCTGAAATCGAAGCCCCCGCTGTGGTCCTCGTTCACCGCTCCGGCGGCCGACATCTCCCCAGGGGGTTACTTCCGGGTATCGCGGCTCAGGTGCTGTGATTGGCTGGAACTGCGATGACGTCACTCCCGCGCATGCGCGCAGGAGCCACCGGTAATGGCACTGTACAACTAAAGCAACGGCACGTACGTGCCGTTGCTTCAGTTTGCTTGAGTGCGCATGTGCCGATGACGTCGGCACATGCAAATACAGGGATATCTCCTAAACCATGCAGGTTTAGGAGATATCCAGTGTAGCTACAGGCAAGCCTAATTATAGGCTTGCCTGTAGTATAAAGTGGTTGTAAAGGGTTTACAACCACTTTAATTGAACAAGCTGCAGTTAGAAGCTGATTGGTTACCATGCACAGCTGCACCAGATTCTGTGTGCTAACATCTTAATAACCCACACACACACACACACACACACACACACACACACACACACACACACACTGTGTTTTATCAGACTTAACGTCATTCACATTCAGGTAGTGTTTACATCAGGGGTGTTGCTAGGAGGATTGTGACAGTCCTGGAGCACCCCTGGGTATACCACTGTAATGCAACGCACACATAGCACATATCCACAAAATATGCTTTAAACATTGTGTCACAAATGATAGTCTCTCAGACATATATAAACCTCAGCACAATCATTTTTAAAAAATGAAGCCCTTCCATTACATAGTTATTAGGATTGAAAAAAGAAACAGGTCCATCCAGTTCAGTGTGTGTTTTCTTCTCGGTGTGAGTGTTTGACATTTGCTTTTCTGTGCACAGAATATGAAAAGAGAGCTAACACTTTTTCTGAGCTTAACTTAAAGAAGAATTACATTTAAATAGTTGAGGACTACTTCGCAACCAGTAGCTGTTACGACTAGGGTTGCACCGATACTAGTATTGGTATCAGTATCGGTACCAATACCGAGTATTTGCACAAGTGAGCTGTCAGTGGGTCTCCCCTGTTGACAGCTGAAGAGTTAAAGAAGTCCAGTAATTGGAGCTGTCAAAAAAAAAGCAGCCAGCGATGTTTATTAATAACATTGCCGCTGAAACACTAAAATAAAAAGAAACATTGTTTCTTTTTGAATCTTTCTGTTTCTTCATCTGAAGATCAGGGATGAACAAATGTTCCTCTGTTTAACCCCTTAATAACCCTTAATTTACTCTAATTAGCCTTAATTAAAACTTTTTTTTGTTTCCTTTGTTAGTGAATATTTTTACATATATATATATATATATATATATATATATATATATTAACATATATTTACACATTTCACATTGAAAAAGCGCAAAATTAAAAAAAAATATTTATTCCATTTGTAAATAACTTTTCAATGCTGTACCATTGCTGACAGCTGAAGTGAAAACAAAACAGTTGTGGTAGGTATCGGTAATTGGTATCGGAGAGTACTAAAAAAAAGTATCGGTACTTGTACTCATTGTACAGAGAATGGTATCGGTGCATCCCTAGTTACGACCATTCATTTTTTGGTCAGGAGTATATACTGTACAATACAGCATAAAGAATGCAGGGGCTAGGGATGTGTAATTCACAAAGTTCAGGAGTATGTAATGCACAGAATGCTGTGGACTGTAACACAAAGGGGATTATTTACTAAAGGCAAATCCACTTTGCACTACAAGTGCACTGAAAATGCACTTGAAAGTGCAGTCGCTGTAGATCTGAGGGAAAGATCTGAAACGAGGGGAAGCACTGCCGATTTTATCATCCAATTATGTACAAGCTAAAATGCTGTTTTTTATTTTCCTTGCGTCTCCCCCTCAGATCTACAGTGATGGCACTTCTAAATGCACTTTCGGTGCACTTTCAAGTGCATTTGCAGTGCACTTGTAGTGCAAAGTGAATTTGGCTTTAGTAAATAACCCCCAAAAAGCACAAAGGGGACAAGGATATTTACTGCACAAAGTGTATGGTTTAGCAGTGCATGTTGCACAAAGTTTAGGGATTTGGAGTACATAACGCGCAAAGTACAGGAATCAAGAATAAGCAACACAAAGTGCAGAGATCAAGAGTAAGTAACGCACAGAGTACAGTATCAATAGTAAGTAATGCGCAGAGTGCAATATCAAAGAATAAGTAATGCACAAAGTGCAAGGGCCAGAAGTACATATTGCACAAAGTGCAGGGGTCAAAAATAAGTAACACATAAGGCACAGGGATCAAGAGTAAGTAACACAAGGGGGTCAAAAATACTGTAAGTAATGCACCATGCACAAGGGTCAGTTACATTTCTTCCCCAAGCAAATATTATTTCCAATACAATTATACCCCCAGAATAAAACTGTCCCCAGTACAAATTCCTCTCTTCACGATTTAGTGTGTATTACTATGTATATGGAATTTAACATATGTAATTATGTGTTTACAGGATATTAAATATTTTAATACCCACCATTCTATTCAATTGCAACCACGTGCTTTACATAAAGTCCCACCTCCTTGCTCCTTTTCCTCATATTGACAGGAATGGAGGCACATGACCTTACCAGGCCATGGCTTCATCTAAAGTTCCAAAATCCCCCCATTTCCCCCCCATTTGTAGTTATCAATTTAGGGATGGAAGCACATGGTAGCATTTAGTTGGTCTTATTCTCCATAACCATTCCTACGTTTAGGTGGCCTAATGCTAGCCTTCCCCAGTTAAAAAACATTCTATTCTTTCAATCAATTGTAATCTTGTACTCAATCTAACTCTGGTGATTTACCCCTGCATACTTATCAGGCATAATATAACGTCACATTTGTGCATTTGGTGACGTGTGTTGTGGCCTTTGGCATCGCCCGGATCTCATTTAGTCTGGGTGCTGTGATGCACACTGCGGGCGTCCTTCCCTCCCTCCCCCTCTCATGACGCTTGGGGGCAGACGCACTGTCACTGCACTTTGACGTCACGCCATGCGCGCCTGACGTGCGGCGTCCTCATGGCATTGCTTCGCCAGCGGCCAATCTCGATCTCCATGAGCACCCGAGTAAGGCTGTGATGGCGCTAATTTCCTGGCGAACTGCCGCCCAGGTGCCGGCGCCTCCTCCCGTTCACATTGCTCATGCGTGTGACGTTGGGGGTTGGCCTGTGGCGGTGCGTATTTATGGGCAGCTGCCCTGGCTGGATCGGGTTACTCGGGACTCTCTCGCACACAGGATTCCATGTCTCAGCCTGGATCATGGTCTCTCTTCCCCTCCTCCAGCACCAGGTACCTTTTGAATATTTACGCCACTCCTCTGTTCCCCCACTCACTCCTGCCTTCAGGTGTCTTGGTGGTAACCTCTTACCATGATCATCCACCTTCACTCCTGTTCAGTCACATCATCACTAGTCTCCATCTCTGCACACACTATCCCTTCCCTTTAGCATAGTCTTCACTGTCAATTACTTACTAACTCACATAGCCTTCACATTGGTTTCACCTAGTTGACCCACCCAGTTCTCTGTGTGCCGGGTCTGCCTGGGGTGCTGTCTGTGATGGGTGCCGCCGCTGAACATGCCTCCTCAGCTCCCGACACTGATGCTTTCGGGTGGCTCACGGTCCCTGACATTGCGCAATTAATTGCACATTTACTTGTAAGTGATTTCTAGGGGAGTTGTTCTCAATCTATCCTACCCTATATTGATACAAGCCAATTTACTTAGACAACCCATCCCATTGCAGATAGATCACGTGCTTGCTCCTGATGAGCAGCATAAAGCCACGAAACGCGTTGAGCTACCAGATGCCATGTATCATACAACTACATGTTTAATAGATTATTGTGCCAATATATATATATATATATATATATATATATATATACATAATCACATTACTGTGACAGGGATCAGAAAGGCCATAGGTCATGCAGATGTTATCTTGCAATATACAGTATGTATATCTAATTATGAATTTTGGTGGATTCTGTAATCTTATCATGTTATTCATCTTTATAACCATGTTATTACCAGTTACCACTGTTTTAGAAATTGACATCACAATTTAGTGTGTATTTCTACGTTTATGGAATTTAACGTATGTAATTATGAGTTTACCGAATATTAAATGTTTTAATACCCACCATTCTATTCAATTGCAACCACATGCTTCACATAAAGTCCCACCTCCTTGCTCCTTTTCCTCATATTGACAGGGATGGAAGCACATGACCTTATCAGGCGATGGCTTCATTTAAAGTCCCAAAATCCCCCCTTTCCCCCCATTTGTAGTTATCTCTTCATTAATGAAATGAACTCTCCTCGGTGCTGCGTTGCATTTGTTGGGAAATGCTCAGGATTCAGATGCTGTAACCTTCCACATGTATTTTGTTTATTGTACTTCAGTAGTTGCAAGCTTCTGTACCTGCCTGCCAGCTCACCCACCACCTGTCAGGCCTGTAGAACAGAGCTGAGGACGAGTTACAGAGAACTTCCCTCAGCTCTGTGCTATAGGCCCGACAGTCAGTGGGAGTGCTGGCAGATGGGCACTTAATCCAGCAGCTGTTGAAGCACACAAATGAAAGAAAATAAATGCAGGAGGTTGTGGCATCGCCAGACCCATGGCACTCACCAAAATCTCCAGAGCATGTACCCTGGGTGCCTAGCGCTAATCCACCATGGTTTTTATCTACATTAAAGAGCATCATCATTCAAAAATAAATACTTACCAACCTGACTGACCTCCACCCACCCATTCAGTGGTATGTACCGGTCATTAGAGAGAATAGGCCATCCCTTAACTGAGCAAAGATGTAAACAGTTTCTAATGCATTGTGTAGTTGAATAAAGTGTTTGCCTGCCAGGTCTGTACCTGTTTGTGGGACTAGCTCTTTAAATCCCTAATCCAACCAAAATTATTTTGGCTTGGTTCATACAACTGTGTTAGAGGAATACACATTTCAATGCACTTGCCAATGGATGTGAATTACAGCACAGCATAACACACGCATTGTGCATTAATGTGTGTGAATTGATGCAAAGCACCCCAGAAGGAAAGTGCAAACCTATCCATTCAGTAGGCTAAAGAAAATAAGTTATTCCCAAGTAAAAGTAAGTCGCTAAATCATTCTGAATTTCCTCAGGCATCATTTATGTATAGTAAGTGAAATTTTTTGTACAGATTTATTATTTAATAGTTGGCTGTTATGCATCTATTACTAAGTTTACTCTTCAAAATCAGCTGATGTATTCCAAAAACAGCAGACTAAGAGAGTTAAGTACTGTAATGGTGCAATAGCTATTTTATGGCTCTGATGTAATCTTATAGCGTTTAACTAAATACGGTTGTCCAACTCATAAGGGAGGTTATGGGAAGTCTGCTCTTTGGAACATTTGTACATTTGGGTCATTTTCTCTTTATTAATTGACTAGCTTTAAACTGGTATAAAATATTCACATGTACTTTCAAAAACTGCTACCATTTAAATACCAAGATGCGTGTACCTGCTTATTTAAATGTACACTCTCCTATTTTTTTTTTTTAACTGAACATAGATTTTTTAAAAGCATTAGCCGGAGAGAGACATTTGTAGGCAATACATGTATTGCAATATTTACAAAATGAAGGGTTTTTGTTAATTTACCTGTGACATGGGCCAATCACACTATGTGGGAAATCTATACACCTGTGTAAGCTGAAACTCAAGCTTATACAGAATTTCCTTTCACTACCAGTAGTGGAATACATCAGTTAACTTGTCCCTGTATTTACTTTAGGTAAATGTTATTATGGAATTAAATGGCTTCAAAACAGCACCTACCAAATACCACTGATTTTTCCACAAAGGATCGTTAAAAAGGTCTTCTGAGTCTGTATTCATCACATAGCCTCGTTTAGTCCTTTGCTTGAGATACTGCTGTTCTGCCCATGAGACCTAAAATTTACATAAAATGCATGAGGATATATACTCTACAACAACTGAACATTTTCCAACTGCTTTCATGAAGGTAGTGCTAGAAAAGCCATCTTGATGTTGGTGACAACTTGCCAGCAACAGGATAGCTAACAGACCACTTAGCTCTACCTATAGAGTCACTCCTTCACTAGCAGTGCTCAAGGCCAGTGGGAAATAACTCTATTAGGAGCAGTGGTTTTTTTCTTACCTGGGTGATTCTGCTACTGCAAAATGTGTGATAGGACCTTGTTGTCGGAAATTACGACTGTGTGTGGGCTCCATCACACATTTGCCATCGGAATTTCTGACACACAAAGTTTGAGAACTTGCTATAAAATTTTCCGACAACAAAATCCGTTGTCGGAAATTCCGATCATGTGTATACAAATCCGTGTATACAATGTGTGTAAATGTGTATACAAATCCGACGCACAAAGTGCCACGCATGCTCAGAATAAAGTAAGAGACGAAAGCTATTGGCTACTGCCCCGTTTATAGTCCCGACGTACGTGTTTTACGTCACCGCATTCAGAACGATCGGATTTTCCGACAACTTTGTGTGACCGTGTGTATGCAAGACAAGTTTGAGCCAACATCCGTCGGAAAAAATCCATGGATTTTGTTGTCGGAATGTCCGATCAATGTCCGACCGGGTGTACGGGGCATAAGTCTGTAGGGTTGAATATTGAGTTGGCCCACCCTTTGCAGCTATAACAGTTTCAACTCTTCTGGGAAGGCTGGCTTGCACTTCAACCCGATATAAAATCTTTAGGCTGAATTAGAGCAGAGACTATGAGCCAGGCCTTCTAGTCCAACATCAGTTCCTAACCTCACAAATGTGCTTCTGGAAGAATGGTCAAACATTACCATAAACACTCCTAAACCTCCAGTCAACAGCCTTCCACCCAGCCCATGACTGGATAATAAAGAAGAAGAAGCTGTACACCGACAAACTCATCATTCTACACGGTCATGGACATAGTCAACAGAGGGAACTTGTACAGGAACAATTTTTGGACACCCTCATTCAATTTAAACTGAACATAACATTTATTCACTGTGTATAGATAGATAAAGGTGAAGAATAGATGCCCTGAAACTTCATATGTAATTAGGGTCATACATTAACTGCTTGCCGACCAGCCGCCGCAGTTGTGCTGCGGCAACTTGGCTCGGCTGAGCAAATCGCCGTCACAAATCTGAAGTAAACTATTTTTTTGCCTGCAGTTCAGAATTAAAGCCTCCAGTTAGCATTTATTTGAGTCAAAATGTGTCAGTTCCTGTTTTTGTCTCTGACTTCATTAAAGAGATTTACCCTTACTTCCTGTCCCATGCAAAAATGAGCGTGCAGGCATCAGCAGCAAAGAAAGTCACTGACAGCAATTAACATTGCCTGATGTTGTAACCCTTCCCCACTACTAAAAATGTGCTTTTGGCTGTGTCCCTGTTGTAAACAGGTGGCAATAAAAACCCGACTGAGGCTCTATCCCAAACAAAGCTTAATTTAAAGTTTTGGCTGGGGTTAGGCTTTAAAATTCCCTTTTTTTGGCTATACTTCTCTTTTTCGTCATTTACTCTTTCTAATGTACCCCTGTGACACAGAGTCTGCAGATAGCGGGATAGTGCCGAATATCTGCTGACAGGGCAGCTGGCTCCACCTTTCAGCGCATGGCTAAGAGCCAAAGCCAGGCATGCTGTCTCCAGCCTGTCGCTCCAGCAAGTGATGGAGGAGAGGAGCCATGTGTACTGACTGACAGTCACTGTTCTCCACTGCCACCAAATCCGACAGCTGATTGATCAGTGGTCATGTGATCTGCCAGCTCTCAGTCTTAGATAGACATGTGCAGAATGAAAAAAATGTTTTTGTTTAGTTTTGTTTTGATTTGTTATTTACATAAATTAGTTTAATTAAATTAAAGTAATTTGTTTTCAGTATTCATTTCGTTTATTCGAATTCTAATCCATTCCAATTTGTCAAATTCCATTTGAAATGTATTTGAATCGAATTCCATTTGAAATTAAATTCATTTTATTTGAAATTCTAATTTTGGAGGATAGTTTTATTCTTTTTATTCCATACTATTCTATTCTTTTTATTCCATACTATTCTATTGTTTTTTTTCTATTCTATTCTTTTATTTTCTATTCTATGCTTTTCTTTTCTATTATAGTCTATTCTTTTCTATTCTATTCAAATTTATTTTATTTGAAATTAAAATTTCAGAAAACGGTTATATTGTTATATTCTTTCTTTTCTATTATATTCTTTTCTATTGTTTATTCTATTCTATTATCTTATTTTCGATTCTATTCTTTTCTATTCTATTCAAATTCAAATTTATTCTATTTCAAATTTGAAGTTTAGAAGATGGTTATATTCTTTCTATTTTATTCTATTCTCTTCTATTTTGTATTCTATTACATTCTATTCCTTTATTTTATTTTCTATTTTATTCTGTTCTTTCATTTATTTTCTACTCTATTTTGTTTTGTTTTACTCTATTCTTTTATTTTGTATTATATCCCTTTTTTCTATTTTTTTTTTATCTTGCATTCTATTCTTTTCTATCCTAATATATTGTTTTCTATTCTATTCCTTTATTTTCTGTTCTATTTTATTCTCTTTGGACATTCAAATTCGATTTAAAAACAATTTGAATTTGATTCAAAAACTATTCTAATTCGAATTTCCTCTGAAATTTTCATTCGTTATTTCAGATTCGCTTAAATTCGTTACTATTAAAGAACAAAAAATATGTCTGAGTTTCAATTTCGGAACAAAGCGAACCGCACATATCTAGTCTTAAAGTTAGCGCAGGATAGCTGCAGTGTCACACAGATGCTGCGGCATAGAGGGGAGTATTATGTTTTTTTACTAATCTCAACATTTTTCTTTAAACCTTATGGATGAAGGTGATAATTACAAATAATAACCGCCCTGCTGCTAGTATACAACCAAAACACTGTTAATATTGCTGAGAAATTACCCGGTTATCATCATACAACCGCTTTGTAATGTGTGGGGCACTTCTCCGTGATCTCCTGGGATGATCCCTATGTTTGAATAAAAAATGGTTTGGAAGCGATCCAATCTGTAAAAATAAAGATGGTGCAAATAAATATAGGGAAAGCATAGTACTTTGAGCACACACAGTATATAGTAAAGCAGTCAGTTTCCCAGTAGAGTGTAAGCATCATCCAATAATGAATGCTTCACTTCCTGTGTGAACAAACATACAATATTTCAGCTCATACTTATGTAATCATTGTAACTATATATATATATATATTTACATCTGTGCAGTAATTAAGCTGAAAACACACATAATGCCTTGTGAAAGTGGGTAAAACACAATAAGCTATAGCAGATTGGCTGCTTTATGTAACCTCTGTCTTTGTATGTGAGTGTGGTTTTATTGTATTATTAGCCACAGGCAGGGAACTCTCATAAATTATAGAGTATGTTATCTCTACACAGAGTCATACCACCTTTGTATTTACATAAAACCAATTACTCATTCCTAGTAATGTTCCTGTGATGTCATGGTTTCATGGAAAATGTATATTTCTACACAAAAGATGTT
Source organism: Aquarana catesbeiana (assembly GCF_042186555.1). NCBI lineage: Eukaryota > Metazoa > Chordata > Amphibia > Anura > Ranidae > Aquarana > Aquarana catesbeiana. Next base: position 169,357,656 of record NC_133324.1, read on the forward strand.
TGCCATTATTTTCTCTTTGACTCATGCAATGTCGGAAAAAAAAAAAACAGTGCAAACTGCCACTGCACTTTTCTTTTACTGGTGCTGGTGTTAGATCTTGCTTCAACTACCCCACCCAAAAAAAAAGAAAAGAAGAACAAAAGATTGTGCCTTGCAGTTGCATTTCGAAAACCTTTTATCACATTGAATTAAATGTAATAATTACATTTTTCTTACATCAGATTAACAATATAAAGCCAAACATTATATTCAATTTAATTAAATTACTAACCCCGATCGACATATATATGCATATACAGTTATCCTCCACCATGAATCCATCTCATTAAAACTTTCTTCAGCATCATTGGTATGCTCAACTATTTGCTCGGATAAGTTGGAGACTAACCAGCAAGACCAAAATTTCAAAAATGTATTAGAGCTTCTCCTATGTTTATATGTCAATTCCTCCCGTTTTAGATTAAGATTTATCGCTTTGGACCATTGAGCTATTGTTGGTGGAGAATTTGATATCCATTTTTGTAGTATAAGTTTACGGGCTATATACTTAGATCTTAACCACATCACATGCATCTCAGTTGGGAGAACTGCTTCCAACATAATCCCTATCAAGGCTATTTTTGGGTCAGACTAAACCTGTGTAGAACATAGGGTATTTAAAGTATCAAATACACACTCCCATTAGTGATGCAATTTGGGGCATTGCCACAGTGTATGTATAAGTGTACCCGTATCATTAGTGCACCTTGGGTAATCTGATGTAGTTGCCTTACCCCAGGAATGTAGCTTTAAGGAAGTGTAATGGGATCTATGAATAATGAATAACTAGGTCAAACAGTTAGCACAAAATTTAAAACTAAACTTGACTGTTATTCATGGAGAGCGGGCAGGCTATTAATTGCAGAAGAGACATGACTACAATAAAAATACAGCTTTCTTTTGGAATTTGCATTGGTGTTGGACTTTCAACTCTGAAACTTCATTGAATAACCAAAAAGGACTATTTTTTACATGCAATTATTTAAAAGCACTGCACTTAAATTTTTAATAAAATACACCTACCTGCCTGCTCTCAGCGTTCCCCCATGCGCAACTCAGCTTACGGCGGCCAGCCCAATCTCTGCCGGTATGACTAACTCCTGTGCGTGTGCAGAAGTGATTCCATCTCACACCAGCCAATGAAGATGAACAAAGCTCAGCACACAGAAGAAGATGCTGGTACCACAGAGGTACAGGGGCCATTGGAGGAAATGTAAGTATTCATCCCTTTAGTACTGCTTTAAGCTTGTTCACACATGCTGGTGGCAGATTTGCTATATTTTAGCAAATATTTGGAAGTGTTACTTGTTGTTTGTGCACCTAAAAATGCAAGTCTTGAATTCCTCCTGAAAAATAGCTGTGGACGTCGAGGGCACCTAAACACTCCTGTGCCTACAGGCCCATAGCTGTATATCTTCAGTGTGAAACCTAAGGTCCTGCTGCTTCTGTTAATTTCAGGGGCTCTAAAGGGAGATTTGGTGAAGTCACCACTTTGCTGCTCATGGTCCCCGCTGGAGGCTCTAACACAAGGAAGAAAGGTATGAAAATAGCTGCCTCTGCATTGAGATACAATGCAGAACACGACATGGTAAGTCAAAAATAGGGAAAAGATAAGCGACAGGGAGACATCAAGCAACACCGTTGTCTAGGTCTTCACCCTCTGCTTGATGTTTTTTTGGGCACAGCTTCCAGAGTTCAGATTCTCATTATCGCAATGAAACCTAACCTACTTAACCTAACAAATGTACAAATGTATTTAATAAAACCAAATATTGATTTGATTTGGATTTCTCTTCTGTTTGCTCACTTTGCATTTTGTAAATTGACAACAATAAACGATTAAAATATACATTTTTGAAAGTATTCTTACTTTACAGCATTTCTTCACACCTGCCTAAAAAGTTTTCCCATTAGTGCATGTTCTTATTAGTTGCCATGGATTACCACACTTTGCACTTCTATCTATTGGAAAAGGCTGACAGTATCACTCATGTGCTACAGAAAGGGTTACTTTTCACGGGCTGTATTTTAAAGTCAAAACATTTTTTATTTTTTTTACAATTGCATCACTTGCAGCAATTGTTGAAAAGTGATTTTAGCAACTACATAATATAAATTAAAGGGTCATCTTTTGTTGGACAGTGTTAGGTCAAGTGATACAATGGCTTCTTGGATAGGGATGAATTAGTGCAGAGTCTGTGGACCTATCAGCAAAGTCAGATAAACATCATCTGTCTTTCAGTAGCAGTACATACAACACTCAGTGTGTGTGCTCACAATAGAAAGCAAACAGAGACAAGAACTGCTGCAGAGGCAGCACAAAGAGAATGGAGGAGGTATGTATGTTCATGAAAGCGTCATAATGGAAAAGCAAAGCAATAATTCAGCCTTGACCCTAAAATCAGGATGTAGAATATTTAACAAGCCTGCTCTATAATCATGAATAGAAAATCATTTAAAGTGGCTGTAAAGGCAGAAGGTTTTTTTTACCTTTCTGCATTCTCTGCATTAAGGTAAAAACCCTTCTGCATGCAGCTCCCCCCGCAGCCCCCCTTAATTACATACCTGAGCCCAATCTCGATCCAGAAATGTGTATGAGAGCAGAGGAGTTTGCATGTTCTCCCTGTACCTCCATGGGTTTCCTCTGGTTTCATCCCACACTCTAAAGGCATGCTGGTA